>NC_092725.1:140062617-140662617 GCF_047496885.1 Scyliorhinus torazame
ACTCCCAGTCTGTGTGTGTGTCTGTGTTTGTGAGTGTGTGTCTGTGTGTGTGTCTATTTTTGCGTGTGTGAGTGTGTGTCTGTGCGTGTGTCTGTGTGTGTGCGTGTGTGTGTATGTGTGAGTGTGTGTCTGTGTGTGTGCGTGCGTGTGTCTGTGTGTGTGTGAGTGTGTGTGTGTGTGAGAGAGAGTGTGTGTGTGTGACTGTGTGCCTGTGTGTGTGTCTGTTTTTGCGCGTGTGAGTGTGTGTACGTGTGCAAGTGGGTGTCTGTGTGTGTGTGTTTGTGAGTGTGTGCCTGTGTGTGTGTGTGTGAGTGTGTGTGTCTGTGTGTGTGTGTGAGTGTGTGTGCGTGAGTGTGTGTCTGTGGGTGTGTGTGTGGGTGTGTATGTGTGTGTCAGTGTGTGTGTGTGTGTGAGTGTGTGTCTGTGAGTGTGTGAGTGTGTGAGTGTGTCTGTGTGCGTCTGTGTGTGTTTGTGAGTGTGTGTGTGCATGCGTGCGAGTGTGCATCTGTGTGTGTGTTTGTGAGTGTGTGAGTGTGTGTCTGTGTTTGTGAGTGTGTGAGTGTGTGTCTGTGCGTGTATGTGTGAGTGTGTGTCTGTGTGTGTGTCTGTGTGTATGTATGTGTGTGTGTGTCTGTGTGTGTGTGTGTCTGTGTGTGTATGTGTGTGAGTGTGTGTCTGTGTGTGTGTGTTTGTGAGTGTGTGAGTGTCTGTGTTTGTGATTGTGTGTGTCTGTCTGTGTGTGTGTGAGTGTGGGTCTGTGTGTGTGCCTGTGTGTGTGTGAGTGTGTGTCTGTGTGTGTGTCTGTGTGAGTGTGTGTGTCTGCGTGTGTGTTTGTGAGTGTGTGTCTGTGTTTGTGAGTGTGTGTGTGTGTCTGTCTGTGTGTATGTGTGTCTGTGTCTGTGTGAGTGTGTGTGTGTGTGTCTGTGTGTGTTTGTGCGTCTGTGTGTGTGTGTGTGAGTGTGTGTGTGTGTGTGTGTATGTGTGCGAGTGTGTGTCTGTGTGTGTGTCTGTACATGTGTGTGTGTGTCTGTGTGTGACTGTGTGTTTGTCCGTGTGTGTGCGTCTGTGTCTGTGTGTGTGTGTCTGTGTGTGTGTGTGAGCGTGTGTCTGTGTGTGTGAGTGTGTGTCTGTGTGTGTGTCTGTGTGTTTGTGAGTGCGTGAGTGTCTGTGTTTGTGAGTGTGTGTGTGTGTCTGCGTGTGCGTGTCTGTGTGTGTGTGTGTGTGTGAGTGTGTGTCTGTGTGTATGTCTGTGTGTGTGTTTGTGAGTGTGTGAGTGTGTGTCTGTGTTTGTGAGTGTGTGAGTGTGTGTGTGTGAGTGTGTGTGTGTGTGAGTGTATGTCTGTGTGTGTGTCTGTGTGTTTGTGTTTGTGAGTGCGTGAGTGTCTGTGTGAGTGTGTGTGTCTGTGTGTTTGTGTTTGTGAGTGCGTGAGTGTCTGTGTGAGTGTGTGTGTCTGTTTTTGCGTGTGTGAGTGTGTGTGTGTGTGTGTCTGTGTGTGTTTGTGCGTCTGTGTGTGTGTGTGAGTGTGTGTGTGTGTATGTGTGTGTCTGTGTGTGTGTGAGTGTGTGTCTGTACATGTGTGTGTGTCTGTGTGTGACTGTCTGTTTGTCCGTGTGTGTGTGTGCGTCCGTGTCTGTGTGTGTGTGTCTGTGTGTGTGTGTGAGTGTGTGTCTGTGGGTGTGTGTGTGTGTGTCTGTGTGTGACTGTGTGTTTGTCCGTGTGTGAGTGTGTGTCTGTGTGTGCGTGTCTGTGTGCGTGTGAGTGTGTGTCTGTGTTTGTGAGTGTGTGAGTGTGTGTGTGTGTGAGTGTGTCTGTGTGTATGTGTGAGTGTGTGTCTGTGTGTGTGTCTGTGTGTTTGTGAGTGTCTGTGTTTGTGAGTGTGTGTCTGTGTTTGTGAGTGTGGGCGTGTGTCTGTGTTTGTGAGTGTGGGCGTGTGTGTGTGTGTGTGTCTGTGTGTGTGTCTATGTGTGTGTGTGCGTCTGAGTGTGCGAGTGTGTGAGTGTGTGTTTGTCTGTGTGTGTGTGTGTGTGAGTGTGTGTCTGTGTGTGTATTTGTGAGTGTGTGAGTGTGTGTCTGTGTTTGTGAGTGTGTGTGTGTGTCTGTGTGTGTGTGTGTATGTGCGCGTGTGTGTGTGTGTCTGTGTGTGAGTGTGTGAATGTGTGTGTGTGTGTCTTGTGTGTGTGTGTGTCTTGTGTGTGTGTGTGTTTGTGAATGTATGTGTGTCTGTGTTTGTGAGTGTGTGAGTGTGTGACTGTGTGTGTGTGAGTGTGTGTCTGTGTGTGTGTCTATGTGTGTGTGAGTGTGTGTCTGTGTGTGCATGTCTGTGTGTGTGTCTGTCTGTGTTTGTGAGTGTGTGAGTGTGTGTGTGAGTGTGTGTCTGTGTGTGTGTCTGTGTGTGTGTCTATGTGTGTGTGTGCGTCTGAGTGTGCGAGTGTGTGAGTGTGTGTGTGTCTATGTGTGTGTGCGTCTGAGTGTGCGAGTGTGTGTGTGTGTGTGTGTGTGAGTGTGTGTGTGTGTCTGTGTTTGTGTGTGTGTGTGAGTGTGTGTCTGTGTGTGTATTTGTGAGTGTTTGAGTGTGTGTCTGTGTTTGTGAGTGTGTGAGTGTGTGTCTGCGTGTGTGTGTGTGTGTGTGTGAGTGTGTGTGTGTGTGTCTGTGTTTGTGTGTGTGTGTGAGTGTGTGTCTGTGTGTGTATTTGTGAGTGTGTGAGTGTGTGTCTGTGTGTGTATTTGTGAGTGTGTGTCTGTGTGTGTGAGTGTGTGAGTGTGTGTCTGCGTGTGTGTGTGTGTGTGTGTGTGTCTTGTGTGCGTGTGTGTCTTGTGTGTGTGTGTGTTTGTGAGTGTGTGAGTGTGTGTCTGTGTTTGTGAGTGTGTGAGTGTGTGTGTGTGTGTGTCTTGTGTGTGTGTGTGTCTTGTGTGTGTGTGTGTTTGTGAGTGTGTGAGTGTGTGTCTGTGTTTGTGAGTGTGTGTGTGTGTCTGCGTGTGTGTGTGTATGTGCGCGTGTGTGTGTCTGTGTGTGTGTGTGTCTGTGTGTGTGTGTGTCTGTGTTTGTGAGTGTGTGAGTGTGTGACTGTGTGTGTGTGAGTGTGTGTCTGTGTGTGTGTGTCTATGTGTGTGTGAGTGTGCGTCTGTGTGTGTGTGTGTGTCTGTGCATGTGTGTCTATGTGTGTGTGTGTGTGTGTGAGGGGGGCTCACTCCCAGTCTCAGAATTCTCACCCACCCTCGTGCCCTCACACCAACAAATATTCACAACCATTCACGCAGCGTGAGTAAGTGAACGCCCAAGACTGGAGCCAGGATTTTCCGATCGTGCCTTTGGTTAGGTCTCCCCCCCCGCCCCCCAAACCCAGAATGGTCACGTTGTGGCAGCCAATGTCCAGGGGGCAACACTGGACTCACGTAGACTGACAACAATAACGGAGCATCCACAGTTTCCAAATTCCAGTTTTGGGATTAGTCAGATCAATCGCAGAGGGTCGAATTGAAGGCTGTATTCCTGAAATCCGGGCTCTTTCTATTTTCCATCAACGTCATTGCAGCCCACATTAGTTTATGTTCTGAACAAAGGAGGCATTGTTGTCAAAACAAAAACCAACAGAGGTTAAGCTGCAATTGATAATGGCAGATGGATAATTAACAGTCAAGGTGAATGACATTTATCTACCCGTTATCTATCATTTATTCTGAGTAGTATCACTATTCTGACAGTGGAACGTCACACTGGCACACACACATTGACTGCTATTATCCAATAGTAATTTCTGGTCTTGCGTGGTGAATATATTTGCAACGCGCAACAAGTAAACAGGTTAACGTTGGGGCATGACCATTAATTAAAATTCTACTCCGGGAGTGGCTCACCCAAGTCTCTCCTGGAGCTACAAAAGGTTAGTTCATTGTTTAAATGAATTAAATCAACATGTGCCGAACACATCAAATCCCACTTGCTATGGGAGGAGAGTGAGCCGCTCTGATGGTCAAATACGTTGGCACTCGGGATCGCTGTTGGTGTGTGCTGTAAGGGATTTCAACTCAAGGGGTAGGAGCATGTATCTGGGTTAAGATTTACTGGATCCTGCAAAACTATACTAGCAGAACTTTGGGATGGGACGGTGGCACAGTGGTTAGCACAGAATCAGGGACCCGGGTTAGATTCCTGGCTCGGGTCACTGCCTGTGCGGAGTCTGCACGTTCTCCCCGTGTGTGCGTGTGTTTCCTCCGGGTGTTCCGGTTTCCTCCCACAGTCCTAAGATGTGCGGGTTAGGTGGATTGGCCGTGCTAAGTTGCCCCTTAGTGTCCAGGGATGCACAGGTTAGGCTACGGGGGAGTGGACCTAGATAGCGTGCTCTTTTGGAGGGTCAGTGCGGCGCGATGGGCTGAATGGCCTCCTTCTACACTGTAGCGATTCTATGAAGTTTATTGCGAGGAATTGGTTCCAAAGTGCACGTTTGCAAAATGACAGACCTCAGAGCAGAGCCTAATGGCAGAGCCGAACTGGGCCAGTTGCATTCTGGTTGTACTGGAACATTGTAAACCACATTCTAAACGAGCAACCGTGGTGTTTTGAAGAGTGTGTTCTGTTTACTAGGTGCACTGCAGTCAATGCAGGGAGAATATTGCAGGAGTGTTCAGCTATAGGTGATTTGTGAACAAACTGAGACTGATACCCCAGCACCAGGCTAAGCCGTCTGTCAATGAGCAATTTAATCACAGCCTTTCCCCAAGCTCACGGTGCATGTCATAAATTACTGGAGTGCCACAATCCAATGTTAATCGTGCCACCTAGCAGCATTTATGATTAGGTAAATTAAACACAGCAGAAAACGGCACAGACTGAATTCTTAGGCACTTTTTGACTTAAATTAATTTGAGCTTTTACTAAGTTGACAGGCTCGGATCTTCCTCCATTAATAAAAAACACAAACACTCACTTTCTACCAGATTGGTGACACACCAGGGAATTCTTGAGAAATGAAATAAAACATGATTTGAACAGTACCACTAAGTGGGGATGTTGTGAGTTAACCAAAGGCTTGTTCATAATGATTCTGAGAGACGGAGAATGAGGTAAGCACCTTGCTGTGATTTAATACTGCCATCACGTTTCGTACCTTGACTCGCAATTTATGTTTGTCCAGATCCCCAACCCTTTACTTACTCCCTGTACCTGTTACCCACATTGTTGGTCACAAGGGCAGAATGGTCAGGATAGTCTATAGTTTACACTGGAGGAATCCACTCTTCCAGTCAGTCTTCTCTCCTCCTCTCTTCCAGCCACTCACCGGGAATTGAGGAGCAGGGGGGGGAGTGTTATGAGCAGTGCAGTGCTGCCTAATTCTGAGGCAATCCCTGTGGATTGAGGATGACTTGCGTCCACTCAAACCCTGAGATGGCTGGTCAGTCCAATGCACGATCTGCAAACTCTGCCACATGTGGGGGAGACGGTGCTTGGAGGGTCGGGTAGAGTAGTTATCCGGAGATCTGCGTTTGATAAGGATCCCCACGGTAGGCTACTGCAGAAAATACAGAGGCATGGGATTCAGGGAGATTTAGCAGTTTGGATCAGAAATTGGCTAGCTGGAAGAAGACAAAGGGTGGTGGTTGATGGGAAGTGTTCAGACTGGAGTCCAGTTACGAGTGGTGTACCACAAGGATCTGTTTTGGGGCTACTGCTGTTTGTCATTTTTATAAATGACCTGGAGGAGGGCGTAGAAGGATGGGTGAGTAAATTTGCAGATGACACTAAAGTCGGTGGAGTTGTGGACAGTGCGGAAGGATGTTACAAGTTACAGAGGGACATAGATAAGCTGCAGCACTGGGCTGAGAGGTGGCAAATGGAGTTTAATGAAGAAAAGTGTGAGGTGATTCATTTTGGAAGGAATAACAGGAAGACAGAGCACTGGGCTAATGGTAAGATTCTTGGCAGTGTGGATGAGCTGAGAGATCTCGGTGTCCATGTACATAGATCCCTGAAAGTTGCCACTCAGGTTGAGAGGGTTGTTAAGAAGGCGTACGGTGTGTTAGCTTTTATTGGTAGAGGGATTGAGTTTCGGAGCCATGAGGTCATGTTGCAACTGTACAAAACTCTGGTGCGGCCGCATTTGGAGTATTGCGTGCAATTCTGGTCACCACATTATAGGAAGGATGTGGAAGTATTGGAAAGGGTGCAGAGGAGATTTACCAGAATGTTGCCTGGTATGGAGGGAAGATCTTATGAGGAAAGGCTGAGGGACTTGAGGCTGTTTTCGTTAGAGAGAAGAAGGTTAAGAGGTGACTTGATTGAGGCATACAAGATGATCAGAGGATTGGATAGGGTGGACAGTGAGAGCCTTTTTTCTCGGATGGTGATGTCTAGCACGAGGGGACATACCTTTCAATTGCAGGGAGATAGATATAGGACAGATGTCAGAGGTAGGTTCTTTACTCAGAGAGTAGTAAGGGTGTGGAATGCCCTGCCTGCAACAGTAGTGGACTCGCCAACACTAAGGGCATTCAAATGGTCATTGGATAGACATATGGACGATAAGGGAATAGTGTAGATGGGCTTTAGAGTGGTTTCACAGGTCGGCGCAACATCGAGGGCCGAAGGGCCTGTACTGCGCTGTAATGTTCTATGTTCTATGTTCTCCCTCAATGCTTCAATGTCGGGATAAATGGGCCCTTCTCTGGCTGGCGATCCGTAACTAGCGGGGGTGCCACAGGGGTCAGGCCTCGGACCTCAACTGTTTACAATCTATATAAATGATCTGCAAGCAGAGACAGACTGTAACGTAGCAACATTTGCGGCTGATACTAAAATAGGTGGGAAAGCAGGCAGTGAAGAGGAGATAAGGATTTTATGGACGGATATCGATAGGCTTGGAGGTTGGGCCAAAATTTGTCAGATGGAGTTTAGTGAAGATAAGTGTGAGGTTATCCATTTTGGCTGAAGAAATGGAAAGGCAAATTATTATCTAAATAAATGGAAAGCAGATTCAAAATGTGCCTGGGCAGAGTGATCTGGGTGTCTTTGTTCATGAATCACAGAAAGTCAGCGTGCGAGCACAGCGTGTAATTAAAAAGGCAACTGGAATGTTAGCGTTTATTGCAAAAGGACTGGAGTATAAAAGTAGAGAAGTGTTGTTGCAATTGTATCGGGTGTTGGTGAGACCACATCTGGAGTATTGTGTCCAGTTTTGGTCTCCTTATTTGAGGAAGGATGTGGTGGCATTGGAGGCAGCTCAGAGGAGGGTCACCAGATTGATTCTGGGGGTGAAAGGGTTGACGTATGATTTGATTTTTGATTTGATTTGATTTATTATTGTCACATGTATCAGTATACAGTGAAAAGCATTGTTTCTTGCATGCTGTACAAACAATGCATACCGTACATAGGGAAGGAAGGAGAGACTGCAGAATATAATGTTACAGTTATAGCAAGGTGTAGAGAAAAGATCAACTTAATATGAGGTAGGTCCATTCAAAAGTCTGATGGCAGTAGGGAAGAAGCTGAGTAAGAGCATGAGGGGAGGTTGAACAGTTTGGGTTCATACTCGCTGGAGTTTAGAAGGATGAGAGGGGATCTGATTGAGGTCTATAGAATACTAAAAGGGATTGATAAAATAAACGTAGACCAAATGAACCCCTTTGTGGGGCAAAGAGGGTGGTGAATTTGTGGAAGTCGCTGCCCCATAGTGCGGTGGAGTCGGAATCATTAAATGGTTTCAAGAAGGAAATAGATATATTTCTGATAAACAAAAATGGGTTAACGGGATATGAGGGACAGGAAGAGAGGTGGATTTGAGACCAGGAAGAGAGCAGCCAGGATCTGATTGAATGGCGTAGCAGGCTCGAGCGGCTGGATTGCCAATTTCTGCTCCTAATTCCTGTCTTTCTAACCCAGCTCTGTCCAGTGTACTCAGCTGTGTCCAGTGTACTCAGCTCTGTCCAGTGTACTCAGCTGTGTCCAGTGTACTCAGCTCTGTCCAGCGTACTCAGCTCTGTCCAGTGTACTCAGCTGTGTCCAGTGTACTCAGCTCTGTCCAGTGTACTCAGCTGTGTCCAGTGTACTCAGCTCTGTCCAGCGTACTCAGCTCTGTCCAGTGTACTCAGCTGTGTCCAGTGTACTCAGCTTTGTCCAGTGTACTCAGCTGTGTCCAGTGTACTCAGCTGTGTCCAGTGTACTCAGCTCTGTCCAGTGTACTCAGCTGTGTCCCGTGTACTCAGCTCTGTCCAGCGTACTCAGCTCTGTCCAGTGTATTCAGCTCTGTCCAGTGTACTCAGCTGTGTCCAGTGTACTCAGCTCTGTCCAGTGTACTCAGCTGTGTCCAGTGTACTCAGCTCTGTCCAGCGTACTCAGCTCTGTCCAGTGTACTCAGCTGTGTCCAGTGTACTCAGCTCTGTCCAGTGTACTCAGCTGTGTCCAGTGTACTCAGCTGTGTCCAGTGTACTCAGCTCTGTCCAGTGTACTCAGCTGTGTCCCGTGTACTCAGCTCTGTCCAGCGTACTCAGCTCTGTCCAGTGTATTCAGCTCTGTCCAGTGTACTCAGCTGTGTCCAGTGTACTCAGCTCTGTCCAGTGTACTCAGCTGTGTCCAGTGTACTCAGCGCTGTCCAGCGTACTCAGCTGTGTCCAGTGTACTCAGCTGTGTCCAGCGTACTCAGCTGTGTCCAGTGTACTCAGCTCTGTCCAGCGTACTCAGCTCTGTCCAGCGTACTCAGCTGTGTCCAGTGTAGTAAGCTCTGTCCAGCGTACTCAGCTCTGTCCAGTGTACTCAGCTCTGTCCAGCGAACTCAGCTGTGTCCAGTGTACTCAGCTCTGTCCAGCGTACTCAGATGTGTCCAGTGTACTCAGCTCTGTCCAGTGTACTCAGCTCTGTCCAGAGTACTCAGCTGTGTCCAGTGTACTCAGTTCTGTCCAGTGTACTCAGCTCTGTTCAGTGTACTCAGCTCTGTCCAGTGTACTCAGCTGTGTCCAGTGTACTCAGCTCTGTCCAGCGTACTCAGCTCTGTCCAGTGTACTCAGCTGTGTCCAGTGTACTCAGCTTTGTCCAGTGTACTCAGCTGTGTCCAGTGTACTCAGCTGTGTCCAGTGTACTCAGCTCTGTCCAGTGTACTCAGCTGTGTCCCGTGTACTCAGCTCTGTCCAGCGTACTCAGCTCTGTCCAGTGTATTCAGCTCTGTCCAGTGTACTCAGCTGTGTCCAGTGTACTCAGCTCTGTCCAGTGTACTCAGCTGTGTCCAGTGTACTCAGCTCTGTCCAGCGTACTCAGCTCTGTCCAGTGTACTCAGCTGTGTCCAGTGTACTCAGCTCTGTCCAGTGTACTCAGCTGTGTCCAGTGTACTCAGCTGTGTCCAGTGTACTCAGCTCTGTCCAGTGTACTCAGCTGTGTCCCGTGTACTCAGCTCTGTCCAGCGTACTCAGCTCTGTCCAGTGTATTCAGCTCTGTCCAGTGTACTCAGCTGTGTCCAGTGTACTCAGCTCTGTCCAGTGTACTCAGCTGTGTCCAGTGTACTCAGCGCTGTCCAGCGTACTCAGCTGTGTCCAGTGTACTCAGCTGTGTCCAGCGTACTCAGCTGTGTCCAGTGTACTCAGCTCTGTCCAGCGTACTCAGCTCTGTCCAGCGTACTCAGCTGTGTCCAGTGTAGTAAGCTCTGTCCAGCGTACTCAGCTCTGTCCAGTGTACTCAGCTCTGTCCAGCGAACTCAGCTGTGTCCAGTGTACTCAGCTCTGTCCAGCGTACTCAGATGTGTCCAGTGTACTCAGCTCTGTCCAGTGTACTCAGCTCTGTCCAGAGTACTCAGCTGTGTCCAGTGTACTCAGTTCTGTCCAGTGTACTCAGCTCTGTTCAGTGTACTCAGCTCTGTCCAGTGTACTCAGCTGTGTCCAGTGTACTCAGCTGTGTCCAGCATACTCAGCTCTGTCCAGCGTACTCAGCTCTGTCCAGTGTACTCAGCTCTGTCCAGTGTACTCAGCTCTGTCCAGTGTACTCAGCTGTGTCCAGCGAACTCAGCTGTGTCCAGTGTACTCAGCTCTGTCCAGCGTACTCAGATGTGTCCAGAATACTCAGCTCTGTAAAGTGTACTCAGCTCTGTTCAGTGTACTCAACTCTGTCCAGTGTACTCAGCTGTGTCCAGTGTGCTCAGCTGTGTCCAGTGTACTCAGCTGTGTCCAGTGTACTCAGCTGTGTCCAGCATACTCAGCTGTGTCCAGTGTACACAGCTCTGTCCAGTGTACACAGCTGTGTCAGGCGTACTCAGCTGCGTCCAGTGTACTCAGCTGTGTCCAGTGTACTCAGTACTGTCCAGCGTACTCAGCTGTGTCCAGCATACTCTGCTGTGTCCAGTGTACTCAGCTCTGTCCAGTGTACTCAGCTGTGTCCAGCTTGCTCAGCTCTGTCCAGAGTACTCAGCTCTGTCCAGAGTACTCAGCTGTGTCCAGAGGACTCAGCTGTGTCCAGCGTACTCAGCTCTGTTCAGTGTACTCAGCTGTGTCCAGTGTACTCAGCTCTGTCCAGTGTACTCAGCTGTGTCCAGCGTACTCAGCTCTGTTCAGTATACTCAGCTGTGTCCAGCATACTCAGCTGTGTCCAGCGTACTCAGCTGTGTCCAGCGTACTCAGCTGTGTCCAGGGTACTCAGCTCTGTCCAGCGTACTCAGATGTGTCCAGTGTACTCATCTCTGTCCAGTGTACTCAGCTCTGTTCAGTGTACACAGCTCTGTCCAGTGTACTCAGCTCTGTCCAGCGTACTCAGCTCTGTCCAGTGTACTCAGCTGTGTCCAGTGTACTCAGCTCTGTCCAGTGTACTCAGCTCTGTTCAGTGTACTCAGCTCTGTCCAGTGTACTCAGCTCTGTCCAGTGTACTCAGCTCTGTCCAGTGTACTCAGCTGTGTCCAGTGTACTCAGCTGTGTCCAGTGTACTCAGCTCTGTCCAGTGTACTCAGCTGTGTCCCGTGTACTCAGCTCTGTCCAGCGTACTCAGCTCAGTCCAGTGTACTCAGCTCTGTCCAGTGTACTCAGCTGTGTCCAGTGTACTCAGCTCTGTCCAGCGTACTCAGCTCTGTCCAGTGTACTCAGCTCTGTCCAGTGTACTCAGCTCTGTCCAGTGTACTCAGCTGTGTCCAGTGTACTCAGCTCTGTCCAGCGTACTCAGCTGTGTCCAGTGTACTCAGCTCTGTCCAGCGTACTCAGCTGTGTCCAGTGTACTCAGCTCTGTCCAGCGTACTCAGCTGTGTCCAGCGTACTCAGCTGTGTCCAGTGTACTAAGCTCTGTCCAGCGTACTCAGCTCTGTCCAGTGTACTCAGCTGTGTCCAGTGTACTCAGCTGTGTCCAGCGTACTCAGCTCTGTCCAGTGTACTCAGCTGTGTCCAGTGTACTCAGCTCTGTCCAGCGAACTCAGCTGTGTCCAGTGTACTCAGCTCTGTCCAGCGTACTCAGATGTGTCCAGTGTACTCAGCTCTGTCCAGTGTACTCAGCTCTGTTCAGTGTACTCAGCTCTGTCCAGTGTACTCAGCTGTGTCCAGTGTACTCAGCTGTGTCCAGCATACTCAGCTCTGTCCAGCGTACTCAGCTCTGTCCAGTGTACTCAGCTCTGTCCAGTGTACTCAGCTCTGTCCAGTGTACTCAGCTGTGTCCGGCGAACTCAGCTCTGTCCAGTGTACTCAGCTGTGTCCAGTGTACTCAGCTGTGTCCAGTGTACTCAGCTGTGTCCAGTGTACTCAGCTGTGTCCAGCGTACTCAGCTGTGTCCAGTGTACACAGCTCTGTCCAGTGTACACAGCTGTGTCAGGCGTACTCAGCTGTGTCCAGTGTACTCAGCTGTGTCCAGTGTACTCAGCTCTGTCCAGCGTACTCAGCTGTGTCCAGCATACTCTGCTGTGTCCAGTGTACTCAGCTCTGTCCAGTGTACTCAGCTGTGTCCAGCTTGCTCAGCTCTGTCCAGAGTACTCAGCTGTGTCCAGTGTACTCAGCTGTGTCCAGGGGACTCAGCTGTGTCCAGCGTACTCAGCTCTGTTCAGTGTACTCAGCTGTGTCCAGTGTACTCAGCTCTGTCCAGTGTACTCAGCTCTGTCCAGTGTACTCAGCTCTGTTCAGTATACTCAGCTGTGTCCAGCGTACTCAGCTGTGTCCAGCGTACTCAGCTGTGTCCAGCGTACTCAGCTCTGTCCAGTGTACTCAGCTCTGTCCAGCGTACTCAGATGTGTCCAGAGTACTCAGCTCTGTCCAGTGTACTCAGCTCTGTTCAGTGTACTCAGCTCTGCCCAGTGTACTCAGCTGTGTCCAGTGTACTCAGCTGTGTCCAGTGTACTCAGCTGTGTCCAGTGTACTCAGCTGTGTCCAGTGTACTCAGCTGTGTCCAGCGTACTCAGCTGTGGCCAGTGTACTCAGCTCTGTCCAGTGTACACAGCTGTGTCAGGCATACTCAGCTGTGTCCAGTGTACTCAGCTGTGTCCAGTGTGCTCAGCTCTGTCCAGCGTACTCAGCTGTGTCTAGCATACTCAGCTGTGTCCAGTATACTCAGCTCTGTCCAGTGTACTCAGCTGTGTCCAGCTTGCTCAGCTCTGTCCAGAGTACTCAGCTGTGTCCAGTGTACTCAGCTGTGTCCAGAGGACTCAGCTGTGTCCAGCGTACTCAGCTCTGTTCAGTGTACTCAGCTGTGTCCAGCGTACTCAGCTGTGGCCAGTGTACTCAGCTCTGTCCAGTGTACTCAGCTCTGACCAGTGCACTCAGCTCTGTTCAGTATACTCAGCTGTGTCCAGCGTACTCAGCTGTGTCCAGCGTACTCAGCTGTGTCCAGCGTACTCGGCTGTGTCCAGTGTACTCAGCTGTGTCCAGCGTACTCAGCTCTGTCGAGTGAACTCAGTTCTGTCCAGTGTACGCAGCTCTGTTCAGTGTACTCAGCTGTGTCCAGTGTACTCAGCTCTGTCCAGTGTACTCAGCTGTGTCCAGTGTACTCAGCTGTGTCCAGTGTACTCAGCACTGTCCAGTGTACTCAGCTGTGTCCAGTGTACTCAGCTCTGTCCAGTGTACTCAGCTGTGTCCAGTGTACTCAGCTCTGTCCAGCGTACTCAGCTCTGACCAGTGTACTCAGCTGTGTCCAGTGTACTCAGCACTGTTCAGTGTTCTCAGCTCTGTCCAGTGTACTCAGCTCTGTCCGGTGCACTCAGCTGCATCCAGTGCACTCAGCTGTGTCCAGCTTGCTCAGCTCTGTCCAGTGTACTCAGCCCTGTCCAGTGTACTCAGCTCTGTCCAGTGTACTCAGCTCTGTTCAGTGTGCTCAGCTGTGTCAGGCGTACTCAGCTGTGTCCAGTGTACTCAGCTCTGTCCAGTGTACTCAGCTGTGTCCAGTGTACTCAGCTGTGTCCAGTGGACTCAGCTGTGTCCAGTGTACACAGCTGTGTCCAGTGTACTCAGCTCTGTCCAGTGTACTCAGCTGTGTCCAGTGTACTCAGCACTGTCCAGTGTACTCAGCTGTATCCAGTGTACTCAGCTCTGTCCAGTGTACTCAGCTCTGTCCAGCGTACTCAGCTCTGTCCAGTGTACTCAGCTGTGTTCAGTGTTCTCAGCTCTGTCCAGAGTACTCAGCTCTGTCCAGCGTACTCAGCTCTGTCGAGTGTACTCAGTTGTGTCCAGTGTACTCAGCTCTGTCCAGTGTACTCAGCTCTGTCCAGTGTACTCAGCTGTGTCCAGTGTACTCAGCTCTGTCCAGTGTACTCAGCTCTGTCCAGTGTACACAGCTGTGCCCAGGTCACTCAGCTGTGTCCAGTGTACTCAGCTCTGTCCAGTGTACTCAGCTCTGTCCAGTGTACTCAGCTGCATCCAGTGCACTCAGCTGTATCCAGCTTGCTAAGCTCTGTCCAGTGTACTCAGCCCTGTCCAGTGTACTCAGCTCTGTCAGGCGTACTCAGCTGTGTCCAGTGTATTCAGCTCTGTCCAGTGTACTCAGCTGTGTCCAGTGCACTCAGCTGTGTCCAGTGTACTCAGCTGTGTCCAGTGGACTCAGTTGTGTCCAGTGTACTCAGCTATGTCCAGTGTACTCAGCTGTGTCCAGTGTACTCAGCTGTGTCCAGTGTACTCAGCTCTGTTCAGTGTACTCAGCTCTGTCCAGTGTACTCAGCTCTGTCCAGTGTACTCAGCTCTGTCCAGTGTACTTAGCTCTGTTCAGTGTACTCAGCTGTGTCCAGTGTACTCAGCTGTGTCCAGTGTACTCAGCTGTGTCCAGTGTACTCAGCTGTGTCCAGTGTACTCAGCTCTGTCCAGTGTACTCAGCTCTGTCCAGTGTACTCAGCTCTGTTCAGTGTACTCAGCTGTGTCCAGTGTATTCAGCTATGTCCAGTGTACTCAGCTCTGTCCAGTGTACTCAGCACTGTCCAGTGTACTCAGCCGTGTCCAGTGTACTCAGCACTGTCCAGTGTACTCAGCTCTGTCCAGTGTACTCAGCTCTGTCCAGTGTACTCAGCTCTGTCCAGTGTACCCATCTGTGTCCAGTGTACTCAGCTGTGTCCAGTGCACTCAGCTGTGTCCAGTGTACTCAGCTGTGTCCAGCGTACTCAGCTGTGTCCAGTGTGCTCAGCTCTGTCCAGTGTACACAGCTGTGTCAGGCGTACTCAGCTGTGTCCAGTGTACTCATCTGTGTCCAGTGTACTCAGCTCTGTCCAGCGTACTCAGCTGTGTCCAGCATGCTCAGCTGTGTCCAGTGTACTCAGCTCTGTCCAGTGTACTCAGCTGTGTCCAGTGTACTCAGCTGTGTCCAGAGGACTCATCTGTGTCCAGCGTACTGAGCTCTGTTCAGTGTACTCAGCTCTGTCCAGCGTACTCTGCTGTGTCCAGTGTACTCAGCTCTGTCCAGTGTACTCAGCTCTGTCCAGTGTACTCAGCTCTGTTCAGTATACTCAGCTGTGTCCAGCGTACTCAGCTGTGTCCAGTGTACTCATCTGTGTCCAGTGTACTCAGCTCTGTCCAGCGTACTCAGCTGTGTCCAGCATACTCAGCTGTGTCCAGTGTACTCAGCTCTGTCCAGTGTACTCAGCTGTGTCCAGTGTACTCAGCTGAGTCCAGAGGACTCATCTGTGTCCAGCGTACTGAGCTCTGTTCAGTGTACTCAGCTCTGTCCAGCATACTCTGCTGTGTCCAGTGTACTCAGCTCTGTCCAGTGTACTCAGCTCTGTCCAGTGTACTCAGCTCTGTTCAGTATACTCAGCTGTGTCCAGCGTACTCAGCTGTGTCCAGCGTACTCAGCTGTGTCCAGCGTACTCGACTGTGTCCAGTGTACTCAGCTGTGTCCAGCGTACTCAGCTCTGTCGAGTGAACTCAGCTCTGTCCAGTGTACGCAGCTCTGTTCAGTGTACTCAGCTGTGTCCAGTGTACTCAGCTGTGTCCAGTGTACTCAGCACTGTCCAGTGTACTTAGCTGTGTCCAGTGTACTCAGCTCTGTCCAGTGTACTCAGCTCTGTCCAGTGTACTCAGCTGTGTCCAGTGTACTCAGCTCTGTCCAGTGTACTCAGCTCTGTCCAGTGTACTCAGCTGTGTCCAGTGTACTTAGCTCTGTCCAGTGTACTGAGCTCTGTCCAGTGTATTCAGCTCTGTCCAGCGTACTCAGCTCTGTCCAGTGTACTCAGCACTGTCAAGTGGACTCAGCTGTGTCCAGTGTACTCAGCTGTGTCCAGTGTACTCAGCTGTGCCCAGTGTACTCAGCTCTGTCCAGTGTACTCAGCTCTGTCCAGTGCACTCAGCTGTGTCCAGTGTACTCAGCTGTGCCCAGCGTACTCAGCTCTGTCCAGTGTACTCAGCTCTGTCCAGCGTACTGAGCTCTGTTCAGTGTACTCAGCTCTGTCCAGCGTACTCTGCTGTGTCCAGTGTACTCAGCTCTGTCCAGTGTACTCAGCTCTGTCCAGTGTACTCAGCTCTGTTCAGTATACTCAGCTGTGTCCAGCGTACTCAGCTGTGTCCAGCGTACTCAGCTGTGTCCAGCGTACTCGACTGTGTCCAGTGTACTCAGCTGTGTCCAGCGTACTCAGCTCTGTCGAGTGAACTCAGCTCTGTCCAGTGTACGCAGCTCTGTTCAGTGTACTCAGCTGTGTCCAGTGTACTCAGCTGTGTCCAGTGTACTCAGCACTGTCCAGTGTACTTAGCTGTGTCCAGTGTACTCAGCTCTGTCCAGTGTACTCAGCGCTGTCCAGTGTACTCAGCTGTGTCCAGTGTACTCAGCTCTGTCCAGTGTACTCAGCTCTGTCCAGTGTACTCAGCTGTGTCCAGTGTACTTAGCTCTGTCCAGTGTACTGAGCTCTGTCCAGTGTATTCAGCTCTGTCCAGCGTACTCAGCTCTGTCCAGTGTACTCAGCACTGTCCAGTGTACTCAGCTGTGTCCAGTGTACTCAGCTGTGTCCAGTGTACTCAGCTGTGCCCAGTGTACTCAGCTCTGTCCAGTGTACTCAGCTCTGTCCAGTGCACTCAGCTGTGTCCAGTGTACTCAGCTGTGCCCAGCGTACTCAGCTCTGTCCAGTGTACTCAGCTCTGTCCAGTGTACTCAGCTGTGTCCAGTGTACTCAGCTCTGTCCAGTGCACTCAGCTGTGTCCAGTGTACTCAGCTGTGCCCAGTGTACTCAGCTCTGTCCAGTGTACTCAGCTCTGTCCAGTGTACTCAGCTGTGTCCAGTGTACTCAGCTCTGTCCAGTGCACTCAGCTGTGTCCAGTGTACTCAGCTGTGCCCAGTGTACTCAGCTCTGTCCAGTCTACTCAGCTCTGTCCAGTGTACTCAGCTGTGTCCAGTGTACTCAGCTCTGTCCAGTGCACTCAGCTGTGTCCAGTGTACTCAGCTGTGCCCAGTGTACTCAGCTCTGTCCAGTGTACTCAGCTGTGCCCAGTGTACTCAGCTCTGTCCAGTGTACTCAGCTCTGTCCAGTGTACTCAGCTGTGTCCAGTGTACTCAGCTCTGTCCAGTGTACTCAGCTCTGTCCAGTGTACTCAGCTGTGCCCAGTGTACTCAGCTCTGTCCAGTGTACTCAGCTCTGTCCAGTGCACTCAGCTCTGTCCAGTGCACTCAGCTGTGTCCACTGTACTCAGCTGTGTCCAGAACATTGAACTAAACTATGTCCAGTGCACTCAGCTGTGGCCAGTGCATTAACTGTGCCCAGCGTACTCAGCTGTATCCAGTGCACTCAGATGTGTCCAATGCACTTAGCTGTGCCCTGCACATTCAGCTGCACCCAGTGTGCTCAGTGTAAGGACTATTTAGTAAATTAAAGAACAAATACATACAAACAGGGCAGCACTGTGCCAAGAGAATATCGGTCCATGAATCACTAAACACACACACAGTTTATGGAGAATGTACCGGTGCAGCAAAATATATCTACAACTCCTCAACTCCTTAAGAGTTCCCCTTTCCCCAAACAACATTCAAATTAAATAAATCTATGAGTCAAATCCAGCTTTTAATTACCACACAATTCAGGGCTGATGAGCAAATCTGGGAAACACCTCTTCCTGGTCCAGCAAAGATATTTAAACTTACAATGTTTTCTGCACTGCCTAGGCTCTAAGACTTTGAGGCCGCTGGATGTAAACCGGCCTCCAGGCCGCTCGATGTAAACCGGCCTCGAGGCTGCTCGATGTAAACCGGCCTCCAGGCCGCTCGATGTAAACCAGCCTCCAGGCCGCTGGATGTAAACCGGCCTCCAGACGGCTGGATGTAAACCGGCCTCCAGGCTGCTGGATGTAAACCGGCCTCCAGGCTGCTGGGTATAAACCGGCCTCCAGGCTGCTCGATATAAACCAGCCTCCAGGCCGCTGGGTGTAAACCGGCCTCCAGACGGCTGGATGTAAACCAGCCTCCAGGCTGCTGGATGTAAACCGGCCTCCAGGCTGCTCGATGTAAACCGGCCTCCAGGCTGCTCGATGTAAACCGGCCTCCAGGCCGCTCGATGTAAACCGGCCTCCAGGCCGCTCGATGTAAACCAGCCTCCAGGCTGCTGGATGTAAACCGGCCTCCAGGCTGCTCGATGTAAACCAGCCTCCAGGCTGCTGGATGTAAACCGGCCTCCAGGCCGCTCGATGTAAACCGGCCTCCAGGCCGCTCGATGTAAACCGGCCTCCAGGCCGCTCGATGTAAACCGACCTCCAGGCCGCTCGATGTAAACCGGCCTCCAGGCTGCTCGATGTAAACCGGCCTCCAGACTGCTGGATGTAAACCGGCCTCCAGGCTGCTGGATGTAAACCGGCCTCCAGGCTGCTCGATGTAAACCGGCCTCCAGGCCGCTCGATGTAAACCGGCCTCCAGGCCGCTCGATGTAAACCGGCCTCCAGACTGCTCGATGTAAACCGGCCTCCAGGCCGCTCGATGTAAACCGGCCTCCAGGCTGCTGGATGTAAACCGGCCACCAGGCTGCTCGATGTAAACCGGCCTCCAGGCTGCTGGGTGTAAACCGGCCTCCAGGCTGCTCGATGTAAACCGGCCTCCAGGCTGCTCGATGTAAACCGGTCTCCAGGCTGCTCGATGTAAACCGGCCTCCAGGCTGCTGGATGTAAACCGGCCTCCAGGCTGCTCGATGTAAACCGGCCTCCAGGCTGCTGGGTGTAAACCGGCCTCCAGGCTGCTGGATGTAAACCGGCCTCCAGGCTGCTCGATGTAAACCGGCCTCCAGGCTGCTGGGTGTAAACCGGCCTCCAGGCTGCTCGATGTAAACCGGCCTCCAGGCTGCTCGATGTAAACCAGCCTCCAGGCCGCTCGATGTAAACCGGCCTCCAGGCCGCTCGATGTAAACCGGCCTCCAGACTGCTCGATGTAAACCGGTCTCCAGGCTGCTGGATGTAAACCGGCCTCCAGACGTCTGGATGTAAACCGGTCTCCAGGCTGCTCGATGTAAACCGGCCTCCAGGCTGCTGGATGTAAACCGGCCTCCAGGCCGCTCGATGTAAACCGGCCTCCAGGCTGCTGGATGTAAACCGGCCTCCAGACGGCTGGATGTAAACCGGCCTCCAGGCCGCTCGATGTAAACCGGCCTCCAGACTGCTGGGTGTAAACCAGCCTCCAGGCTGCTGGATGTAAACCGGCCTCCAGGCTGCTCGATGTAAACCGGCCTCCAGGCTGCTGGATGTAAACCGGCCTCCAGACGGCTGGATGTAAACCGGCCTCCAGGCCGCTCGATGTAAACCGGCCTCCAGGCCGCTGGATGTAAACCGGCCTCCAGGCCGCTCGATGTAAACCGGCCTCCAGGCTGCTGGATGTAAACCGGCCTCCAGGCTGCTCGATGTAAACCGGCCTCCAGGCCGCTCGATGTAAACCGGCCTCCAGGCTGCTGGATGTAAACCGGCCACCAGGCTGCTGGATGTAAGCCAGCCTCCAGGCTGCTGGATGTAAACCGGTCTCCAGGCTGCTCGATGTAAACCGGACTCGAGGCTGCTGGATGTAAACCGGCCACCAGGCTGCTGGATGTAAACCGGCCTCCAGACGGCTGGATGTAAACCGGCCTCCAGGCTGCTGGATGTAAACCGGTCTCCAGGCTGCTCGATGTAAACCGGCCTCCAGGCCGCTGGATGTAAACCGGCCTCCAGGCTGCTGGATGTAAACCGGCCTCCAGGCTGCTGGATGTAAACCGGCCTCCAGGCCGCTCGATGTAAACCGGCCACCAGGCTGCTCGATGTAAACCGGCCTCCAGGCTGCTCGATGTAAACCGGCCTCCAGGCTGCTGGATGTAAACCGGCCTCCAGGCTGCTGGATGTAAACCGGCCTCCAGGCCGCTGGATGTAAACCGGCCTCCAGGCTGCTGGATGTAAACCGGCCTCCAGGCTGCTGGATGTAAACCGGCCTCCAGGCTGCTCGATGTAAACCGGCCTCCAGGCTGCTGGATGTAAACCGGCCTCCAGGCCGCTCGATGTAAACCGGCCTCCAGGCTGCTGGATGTAAACCGGCCACCAGGCTGCTGGATGTAAGCCAGCCTCCAGGCTGCTGGATGTAAACCGGTCTCCAGGCTGCTCGATGTAAGCCAGCCTCCAGGCTGCTGGATGTAAGCCAGCCTCCAGGCTGCTGGATGTAAACCGGCCACCAGGCTGCTGGATGTAAACCGGCCTCCAGACGGCTGGATGTAAACCGGCCTCCAGGCCGCTCGATGTAAACCGGCCTCCAGGCCGCTGGATGTAAACCGGCCTCCAGGCCGCTCGATGTAAACCGGCCTCCAGGCTGCTGGATGTAAACCGGCCTCCAGGCCGCTCGATGTAAACCGGCCACCAGGCCGCTCGATGTAAACCGGCCTCCAGGCTGCTGGATGTAAACCGGCCTCCAGGCTGCTCGATGTAAACCGGCCTCCAGGCTGCTGGATGTAAACCGGCCTCCAGGCTGCTGGATGTAAACCGGCCTCCAGGCCGCTCGATGTAAACCGGCCTCCAGGCTGCTCGATGTAAACCGGCCTCCAGGCTGCTGGGTATAAACCGGCCTCCAGGCTGCTGGATGTAAACCGGCCTCCAGGCTGCTGGGTATAAACCGGCCTCCAGGCTGCTGGGTATAAACCGGCCTCCAGGCTGCTCGATGTAAACCGGCCTCCAGGCTCCTGGGTATAAACCGGCCTCCAGGCTGCTGGGTATAAACCAGCCTCCAGGCTGCTGGGTATAAACCGGCCTCCAGGCTGCTGGGTATAAACCGGCCTCCAGGCTGCTGGGTATAAACCGGCCTCCAGGCTGCTGGATGTAAACCGGCCTCCAGGCTGCTGGGTATAAACCGGCCTCCAGGCTGCTGGGTATAAACCAGCCTCCAGGCTGCTGGGTATAAACCGGCCTCCAGGCTGATGGATGTAAACCGGCCTCCAGGCTGCTGGATGTAAACCGGCCTCCAGGCTGCTGGATGTAAACCAGCCTCCAGGCTGCTGGGTATAAACCGGCCTCCAGGCTGCTCGATGTAAACCGGCCTCCAGACGGCTGGATGTAAACCGGTCTCCAGGCTGCTCGATGTAAACCGGCCTCCAGGCTGCTGGATGTAAACCGGCCTCCAGGCCGCTCGATGTAAACCGGCCTCCAGGCTGCTGGATGTAAACCGGCCTCCAGGCTGCTGGATGTAAACCGGCCTCCAGGCCGCTCGATGTAAACCGGCCTCCAGGCCGCTGGATGTAAACCGGCCTCCAGGCCGCTCGATGTAAACCGGCCTCCAGGCTGCTGGATGTAAACCGGCCTCCAGGCCGCTCGATGTAAACCGGCCACCAGGCCGCTCGATGTAAACCGGCCTCCAGGCTGCTGGATGTAAACCGGCCTCCAGGCTGCTCGATGTAAACCGGCCTCCAGGCTGCTCGATGTAAACCGGCCTCCAGGCCGCTCGATGTAAACCGGCCTCCAGGCTGCTGGATGTAAGCCAGCCTCCAGGCTGCTGGATGTAAACCGGTCTCCAGGCTGCTCGATGTAAACCGGCCTCCAGGCTGCTGGATGTAAACCGGCCTCCAGGCCGCTCGATGTAAACCGGCCTCCAGGCTGCTGGATGTAAACCGGCCTCCAGGCTGCTGGATGTAAGCCAGCCTCCAGGCTGCTGGATGTAAACCGGCCACCAGGCCGCTGGATGTAAACCGGCCTCCAGGCTGCTGGATGTAAACCGGCCTCCAGGCTGCTGGGTGTAAACCGGCCTCCAGGCCGCTCGATGTAAACCGGCCTCCAGGCTGCTGGATGTAAACCGGCCACCAGGCTGCTGGATGTAAGCCAGCCTCCAGGCTGCTGGATGTAAGCCAGCCTCCAGGCTGCTGGATGTAAACCAGCCTCCAGGCTGCTCGATGTAAACCGGCCTCCAGGCTGCTGGATGTAAACCAGCCTCCAGGCTGCTGGATGTAAACCGGCCTCCAGGCTGCTCGATGTAAACCGGCCTCCAGGCTGCTGGATGTAAACCGGCCTCCAGGCCGCTCGATGTAAACCGGCCTCCAGGCCGCTCGATGTAAACCGGCCTCCAGGCTGCTGGATGTAAACCGGCCTCCAGGCTGCTGGATGTAAACCGGCCTCCAGGCTGCTCGATGTAAACCGGCCTCCAGGCTGCTGGATGTAAACCGGCCTCCAGGCCGCTCGATGTAAACCGGCCTCCAGGCTGCTGGATGTAAACCGGTCTCCAGGCTGCTGGATGTAAGCCAGCCTCCAGGCTGCTGGATGTAAACCGGCCACCAGGCTGCTGGATGTAAACCGGCCTCCAGACGGCTGGATGTAAACCGGCCTCCAGGCCGCTCGATGTAAACCGGCCTCCAGGCCGCTCGATGTAAACCGGCCACCAGGCCGCTCGATGTAAACCGGCCTCCAGGCTGCTCGATGTAAACCGGCCACCAGGCTGCTGGATGTAAACCGGCCTCCAGACGGCTGGATGTAAACCGGCCTCCAGGCCGCTCGATGTAAACCGGCCTCCAGGCCGCTGGATGTAAACCGGCCTCCAGGCCGCTCGATGTAAACCGGCCTCCAGGCTGCTGGATGTAAACCGGCCTCCAGGCTGCTCGATGTAAACCGGCCTCCAGGCTGCTGGATGTAAACCGGCCTCCAGGCCGCTCGATGTAAACCGGCCTCCAGGCCGCTGGATGTAAACCGGCCTCCAGGCGGCTCGATGTAAACCGGCCTCCAGACTGCTGGGTGTAAACCAGCCTCCAGGCTGCTGGATGTAAACCGGCCTCCAGGCTGCTGGATGTAAACCGGCCACCAGGCCGCTCGATGTAAACCGGCCTCCAGGCTGCTGGATGTAAACCGGCCTCCAGGCCGCTCGATGTAAACCGGCCTCCAGGCCGCTCGATGTAAACCGGCCTCCAGACCGCTCGATGTAAACCGGCCTCCAGGCTGCTCGATGTAAACCAGCCTCCAGGCCGCTCGATGTAAACCGGCCACCAGGCCGCTGGATGTAAACCAGCCTCCAGGCCGCTGGATGTAAACCAGCCTCCAGGCTGCTGGATGTAAACCGGCCTCCAGGCCGCTGGATGTAAACCAGCCTCCAGGCCGCTGGATGTAAACCGGCCACCAGGCCGCTGGATGTAAACCGGCCTCCAGGCTGCTGGATGTAAACCGGCCTCCAGGCCGCTGGGTGTAAACCGGCCACCAGGCCGCTGGATGTAAACCAGCCTCCAGGCTGCTGGATGTAAACCAGCCTCCAGGCTGCTGGATGTAAACCGGCCTCCAGGCCGCTGGATGTAAACCGGCCTCCAGGCTGCTCGATGTAAACCGGCCTCCAGGCCGCTGGATGTAAACCGGCCACCAGGCTGCTCGATGTAAACCGGCCTCCAGGCCGCTCGATGTAAACCGGCCTCCAGGCTGCTGGATGTAAACCGGCCACAAGGCTGCTCGATGTAAACCGGCCTCCAGGCTGCTGGATGTCAACCGGCCTCCAGGCTGCTGGATGTAAACCGGCCTCCAGACGGCTGGATGTAAACCGGCCTCCAGGCCGCTCAATGTAAACCGGCCTCCAGGCTGCTGGATGTAAACCGGCCTCCAGACGGCTGGATGTAAACCGGTCTCCAGGCCGCTGGATGTAAACCGGCCTCCAGGCTGCTCGATATAAACCGGTCTCCAGGCTGCTCGATATAAACCGGTCTCCAGGCTGCTGGATGTAAACCGGCCTCCAGACGGCTGGATGTAAACCGGTCTCCAGGCCGCTGGATGTAAACCGGCCTCCAGGCTGCTGGATGTAAACCGGCCTCCAGGCTGCTCGATATAAACCGGTCTCCAGGCTGCTCGATATAAACCGGTCTCCAGGCTGCTGGATATAAACCGGCCTCCAGGCTGCTCGATGTAAACCAGCCTCCAGGCTGCTCGATATAAACCGGTCTCCAGGCCACTGGATGTAAACCGGCCTCCAGGCTGCTCGATATAAACCGGTCTCCAGGCTGCTGGATGTAAACCGGTCTCCAGGCTGCTCGATGTAAACCGGCCTCCAGGCTGCTCGATATAAACCGGTCTCCAGGCTGCTCGATATAAACCGGTCTCCAGGCTGCTGGATGTAAACCGGCCTCCAGGCCGCACGATGTAAACCGGCCTCCAGGCTGCTCGATGTAAACCGGCCTCCAGGCTGCTCGATATAAACCGGTCTCCAGGTCGCTGGATGTAAACCGGCCTCCAGGCTGCTGGGTGTAAACCGGCCTCCAGGCTGCTCGATATAAACCAGCCTCCAGGCTGCTGGGTATAAACCGGCCTCCAGGCTGCTGGATGTAAACCGGCCTCCAGGCTGCTGGGTATAAACCGGCCTCCAGGCTGCTGGGTATAAACCGGCCTCCAGGCTGCTCGATATAAACCAGCCTCCAGGCTGCTGGGTATAAACCGGCCTCCAGGCTGCTGGATGTAAACCGGCCTCCAGGCTGCTGGATGTAAACCGGCCTCCAGGCTGCTGGGTATAAACCGGTCTCCAGGCCGCTGGATGTAAACCGGCCTCCAGGCAGCTCGATATAAACCGGTCTCCAGGCTGCTGGATGTAAACCGGTCTCCAGGCTGCTCGATGTAAACCGGCCTCCAGGCTGCTCGATATAAACCGGTCTCCAGGCTGCTCGATATAAACCGGTCTCCAGGCTGCTGGATGTAAACCGGCCTCCAGGCCGCACGATGTAAACCGGCCTCCAGGCTGCTCGATGTAAACCGGCCTCCAGGCTGCTCGATATAAACCGGTCTCCAGGCCGCTGGATGTAAACCGGCCTCCAGGCTGCTGGGTGTAAACCGGCCTCCAGGCTGCTCGATATAAACCAGCCTCCAGGCTGCTGGGTATAAACCGGCCTCCAGGCTGCTGGATGTAAACCGGCCTCCAGGCTGCTGGGTATAAACCGGCCTCCAGGCTGCTGGGTATAAACCGGCCTCCAGGCTGCTCGATATAAACCAGCCTCCAGGCTGCTGGGTATAAACCGGCCTCCAGGCTGCTGGATGTAAACCGGCCTCCAGGCTGCTGGATGTAAACCGGCCTCCAGGCTGCTGGGTATAAACCGGCCTCCAGGCTGCTCGATGTAAACCGGCCTCCAGACGGCTGGATGTAAGCCGGCCTCCAGGCTGCTCGATGTAAACCGGTCTCCAGGCTGCTCGATGTAAACCGGCCTCCAGGCTGCTGGATGTAAACCGGCCTCCAGGCCGCTCGATGTAAACCGGCCTCCAGGCTGCTGGATGTAAACCGGCCTCCAGGCCGCTCGATGTAAACCGGTCTCCAGGCTGCTGGATGTAAACCGGCCTCCAGGCCGCTCGATGTAAACCGGCCTCCAGGCCGCTCGATGTAAACCGGCCTCCAGGCCGCTCGATGTAAACCGGCCACCAGGCCGCTCGATGTAAACCGGCCTCCAGGCTGCTGGATGTAAACCGGCCTCCAGGCTGCTCGATGTAAACCGGCCTCCAGACTGCTGGGTGTAAACCGGCCTCCAGGCTGCTCGATGTAAACCGGCCTCCAGGCTGCTGGATGTAAACCGGCCTCCAGGCCGCTCGATGTAAACCGGCCACCAGGCCGCTCGATGTAAACCGGCCTCCAGGCTGCTCGATGTAAACCGGCCTCCAGGCTGCTGGATGTAAACCGGCCTCCAGGCTGCTGGATGTAAACCGGCCACCAGGCCGCTCGATGTAAACCGGCCTCCAGGCTGCTGGATGTAAACCGGCCACCAGGCCGCTCGATGTAAACCGGCCTCCAGGCTGCTCGATGTAAACCGGCCTCCAGGCTGCTGGATGTAAACCGGCCTCCAGGCTGCTGGATGTAAACCGGCCACCAGGCTGCTGGATGTAAACCGGCCTCCAGGCTGCTCGATGTAAACCGGCCTCCAGACTGCTGGGTGTAAACCAGCCTCCAGGCTGCTGGATGTAAACCGGCCTCCAGGCTGCTGGATGTAAACCGGCCACCAGGCCGCTCGATGTAAACCGGCCTCCAGGCTGCTGGATGTAAACCGGCCTCCAGGCCGCTCGATGTAAACCAGCCTCCAGGCCGCTCGATGTAAACCGGCCACCAGGCCGCTGGATGTAAACCGGCCTCCAGGCTGCTCGATGTAAACCGGCCTCCAGGCCGCTGGGTGTAAACCGGCCACCAGGCCGCTGGATGTAAACCAGCCTCCAGGCTGCTGGATGTAAACCGGCCTCCAGGCCGCTGGATGTAAACCAGCCTCCAGGCTGCTGGATGTAAACCGGCCACCAGGCCGCTGGATGTAAACCGGCCTCCAGGCTGCTGGATGTAAACCGGCCTCCAGGCCGCTGGGTGTAAACCGGCCACCAGGCCGCTGGATGTAAACCAGCCTCCAGGCTGCTGGATGTAAACCGGCCTCCAGGCCGCTCGATGTAAACCGGCCTCCAGGCCGCTGGATGTAAACCGGCCACCAGGCTGCTCGATGTAAACCGGCCTCCAGGCCGCTGGGTGTAAACCGGCCACCAGGCCGCTGGATGTAAACCAGCCTCCAGGCTGCTGGATGTAAACCGGCCTCCAGGCCGCTGGATGTAAACCGGCCTCCAGGCTGCTCGATGTAAACCGGCCTCCAGGCTGCTCGATGTAAACCGGCCTCCAGGCCACTGGATGTAAACCGGCCACCAGGCTGCTCGATGTAAACCGGCCTCCAGGCCGCTGGATGTAAACCGGCCACCAGGCTGCTCGATGTAAACCGGCCTCCAGGCTGCTGGATGTAAACCGGCCTCCAGACGGCTGGATGTAAACCGGCCTCCAGGCCGCTCAATGTAAACCGGCCTCCAGGCTGCTGGATGTAAACCGGCCTCCAGACGGCTGGATGTAAACCGGTCTCCAGGCTGCTCGATGTAAACCAGCCTCCAGGCTGCTCGATATAAACCGGTCTCCAGGCCGCTGGATGTAAACCGGCCTCCAGGCTGCTCGATATAAACCGGTCTCCAGGCCGCTGGATGTAAACCGGCCTCCAGGCCGCTGGATGTAAACCGGCCTCCAGGCCGCTCAATATAAACCGGTCTCCAGGCTGCTCGATGTAAACCGGCCTCCAGGCTGCTCGATATAAACCGGCCTCCAGGCTGCTCGATATAAACCGGTCTCCAGGCTGCTCGATGTAAACCGGCCTCCAGGCTGCTCGATATAAACCGGTCTCCAGGCTGCTCGATATAAACCGGCCTCCAGGCTGCTCGATATAAACCGGTCTCCAGGCCGCTGGATGTAAACCGGCCTCCAGGCTGCTGGATGTAAACCGGCCTCCAGGCCGCTCAATATAAACCGGTCTCCAGGCTGCTCGATGTAAACCGGCCTCCAGGCTGCTCGATATAAACCGGCCTCCAGGCTGCTCGATATAAACCGGTCTCCAGGCTGCTCGATGTAAACCGGCCTCCAGGCTGCTCGATATAAACCGGTCTCCAGGCTGCTCGATATAAACCGGCCTCCAGGCTGCTCGATATAAACCGGTCTCCAGGCCGCTGGATGTAAACCGGCCTCCAGGCTGCTGGATGTAAACCGGTCTCCAGGCTGCTGGATGTAAACCGGCCTCCAGGCTGCTCGATGTAAACCGGTCTCCAGACGGCTCGATGTAAACCGGCCTCCAGGCTGCTCGATGTAAACCGGCCTCCAGGCTGCTCGATGTAAACCGGCCTCCAGGCTGCTCGATGTAAACCGGCCTCCAGGCTGCTCGATGTAAACCGGCCTCCAGGCTGCTCGATGTAAACCGGCCTCCAGGCTGCTCGATGTAAACCGGTCTCCAGGCTGCTGGATGTAAACCGGCCTCCAGGCTGCTCGATGTAAACCGGTCTCCAGGCTGCTGGGTGTAAACCGGCCTCCAGGCTGCTCGATGTAAACCGGCCTCCAGGCCGCTGGGTGTAAACCGGCCACCAGGCTGCTGGATGTAAACCGGCCTCCAGGCCGCTCGATGTAAACCGGCCTCCAGGCCGCTCGATGTAAACCGGCCTCCAGGCTGCTGGGTGTAAACCGGCCACCAGGCTGCTGGATGTAAACCGGCCTCCAGGCTGCTCGATGTAAACCGGCCTCCAGGCCGCTGGGTGTAAACCGGCCACCAGGCTGCTGGATGTAAACCGGCCTCCAGGCCGCTCGATGTAAACCGGCCTCCAGGCCGCTCGATGTAAACCGGCCTCCAGGCCGCTCGATGTAAACCGGTCTCCAGGCTGCTGGATGTAAACCGGCCTCCAGACGGCTGGATGTAAACCGGCCTCCAGGCCGCTCGATGTAAACCGGCCTCCAGGCTGCTCGATGTAAACCGGCCTCCAGGCCGCTGGGTGTAAACCGGCCTCCAGGCTGCTCGATGTAAACCGGCCTCCAGGCTGCTCGATGTAAACCGGCCTCCAGGCCGCTGGGTGTAAACCGGCCACCAGGCTGCTGGATGTAAACCGGCCTCCAGGCCGCTGGATGTAAACCGGCCTCCAGGCTGCTGGGTGTAAACCGGCCTCCAGGCTGCTCGATATAAACCAGCCTCCAGGCTGCTGGGTATAAACCGGCCTCCAGGCTGCTGGATGTAAACCGGCCTCCAGGCTGCTGGGTATAAACCGGCCTCCAGGCTGCTGGGTATAAACCGGCCTCCAGGCTGCTCGATATAAACCAGCCTCCAGGCTGCTGGGTATAAACCGGCCTCCAGGCTGCTGGATGTAAACCGGCCTCCAGGCTGCTGGATGTAAACCGGCCTCCAGGCTGCTGGGTATAAACCGGCCTCCAGGCTGCTCGATGTAAACCGGCCTCCAGACGGCTGGATGTAAGCCGGCCTCCAGGCTGCTCGATGTAAACCGGTCTCCAGGCTGCTCGATGTAAACCGGCCTCCAGGCTGCTGGATGTAAACCGGCCTCCAGGCCGCTCGATGTAAACCGGCCTCCAGGCTGCTGGATGTAAACCGGCCTCCAGGCCGCTCGATGTAAACCGGTCTCCAGGCTGCTGGATGTAAACCGGCCTCCAGGCCGCTCGATGTAAACCGGCCTCCAGGCCGCTCGATGTAAACCGGCCTCCAGGCCGCTCGATGTAAACCGGCCACCAGGCCGCTCGATGTAAACCGGCCTCCAGGCTGCTGGATGTAAACCGGCCTCCAGGCTGCTCGATGTAAACCGGCCTCCAGACTGCTGGGTGTAAACCGGCCTCCAGGCTGCTCGATGTAAACCGGCCTCCAGGCTGCTGGATGTAAACCGGCCTCCAGGCCGCTCGATGTAAACCGGCCACCAGGCCGCTCGATG
Source organism: Scyliorhinus torazame (assembly GCF_047496885.1). NCBI lineage: Eukaryota > Metazoa > Chordata > Chondrichthyes > Carcharhiniformes > Scyliorhinidae > Scyliorhinus > Scyliorhinus torazame. Next base: position 140,091,644 of record NC_092725.1, read on the forward strand.
TAAACCGGCCTCCAGGCTGCTCGATGTAAACCGGCCTCCAGGCTGCTGGATGTAAACCGGCCTCCAGGCTGCTGGATGTAAACCGGCCACCAGGCCGCTCGATGTAAACCGGCCTCCAGGCTGCTGGATGTAAACCGGCCACCAGGCCGCTCGATGTAAACCGGCCTCCAGGCTGCTCGATGTAAACCGGCCTCCAGGCTGCTGGATGTAAACCGGCCTCCAGGCTGCTGGATGTAAACCGGCCACCAGGCTGCTGGATGTAAACCGGCCTCCAGGCTGCTCGATGTAAACCGGCCTCCAGACTGCTGGGTGTAAACCAGCCTCCAGGCTGCTGGATGTAAACCGGCCTCCAGGCTGCTGGATGTAAACCGGCCACCAGGCCGCTCGATGTAAACCGGCCTCCAGGCTGCTGGATGTAAACCGGCCTCCAGGCCGCTCGATGTAAACCAGCCTCCAGGCCGCTCGATGTAAACCGGCCACCAGGCCGCTGGATGTAAACCGGCCTCCAGGCTGCTCGATGTAAACCGGCCTCCAGGCCGCTGGGTGTAAACCGGCCACCAGGCCGCTGGATGTAAACCAGCCTCCAGGCTGCTGGATGTAAACCGGCCTCCAGGCCGCTGGATGTAAACCAGCCTCCAGGCTGCTGGATGTAAACCGGCCACCAGGCCGCTGGATGTAAACCGGCCTCCAGGCTGCTGGATGTAAACCGGCCTCCAGGCCGCTGGGTGTAAACCGGCCACCAGGCCGCTGGATGTAAACCAGCCTCCAGGCTGCTGGATGTAAACCGGCCTCCAGGCCGCTCGATGTAAACCGGCCTCCAGGCCGCTGGATGTAAACCGGCCACCAGGCTGCTCGATGTAAACCGGCCTCCAGGCCGCTGGGTGTAAACCGGCCACCAGGCCGCTGGATGTAAACCAGCCTCCAGGCTGCTGGATGTAAACCGGCCTCCAGGCCGCTGGATGTAAACCGGCCTCCAGGCTGCTCGATGTAAACCGGCCTCCAGGCTGCTCGATGTAAACCGGCCTCCAGGCCACTGGATGTAAACCGGCCACCAGGCTGCTCGATGTAAACCGGCCTCCAGGCCGCTGGATGTAAACCGGCCACCAGGCTGCTCGATGTAAACCGGCCTCCAGGCTGCTGGATGTAAACCGGCCTCCAGACGGCTGGATGTAAACCGGCCTCCAGGCCGCTCAATGTAAACCGGCCTCCAGGCTGCTGGATGTAAACCGGCCTCCAGACGGCTGGATGTAAACCGGTCTCCAGGCTGCTCGATGTAAACCAGCCTCCAGGCTGCTCGATATAAACCGGTCTCCAGGCCGCTGGATGTAAACCGGCCTCCAGGCTGCTCGATATAAACCGGTCTCCAGGCCGCTGGATGTAAACCGGCCTCCAGGCCGCTGGATGTAAACCGGCCTCCAGGCCGCTCAATATAAACCGGTCTCCAGGCTGCTCGATGTAAACCGGCCTCCAGGCTGCTCGATATAAACCGGCCTCCAGGCTGCTCGATATAAACCGGTCTCCAGGCTGCTCGATGTAAACCGGCCTCCAGGCTGCTCGATATAAACCGGTCTCCAGGCTGCTCGATATAAACCGGCCTCCAGGCTGCTCGATATAAACCGGTCTCCAGGCCGCTGGATGTAAACCGGCCTCCAGGCTGCTGGATGTAAACCGGCCTCCAGGCCGCTCAATATAAACCGGTCTCCAGGCTGCTCGATGTAAACCGGCCTCCAGGCTGCTCGATATAAACCGGCCTCCAGGCTGCTCGATATAAACCGGTCTCCAGGCTGCTCGATGTAAACCGGCCTCCAGGCTGCTCGATATAAACCGGTCTCCAGGCTGCTCGATATAAACCGGCCTCCAGGCTGCTCGATATAAACCGGTCTCCAGGCCGCTGGATGTAAACCGGCCTCCAGGCTGCTGGATGTAAACCGGTCTCCAGGCTGCTGGATGTAAACCGGCCTCCAGGCTGCTCGATGTAAACCGGTCTCCAGACGGCTCGATGTAAACCGGCCTCCAGGCTGCTCGATGTAAACCGGCCTCCAGGCTGCTCGATGTAAACCGGCCTCCAGGCTGCTCGATGTAAACCGGCCTCCAGGCTGCTCGATGTAAACCGGCCTCCAGGCTGCTCGATGTAAACCGGCCTCCAGGCTGCTCGATGTAAACCGGTCTCCAGGCTGCTGGATGTAAACCGGCCTCCAGGCTGCTCGATGTAAACCGGTCTCCAGGCTGCTGGGTGTAAACCGGCCTCCAGGCTGCTCGATGTAAACCGGCCTCCAGGCCGCTGGGTGTAAACCGGCCACCAGGCTGCTGGATGTAAACCGGCCTCCAGGCCGCTCGATGTAAACCGGCCTCCAGGCCGCTCGATGTAAACCGGCCTCCAGGCTGCTGGGTGTAAACCGGCCACCAGGCTGCTGGATGTAAACCGGCCTCCAGGCTGCTCGATGTAAACCGGCCTCCAGGCCGCTGGGTGTAAACCGGCCACCAGGCTGCTGGATGTAAACCGGCCTCCAGGCCGCTCGATGTAAACCGGCCTCCAGGCCGCTCGATGTAAACCGGCCTCCAGGCCGCTCGATGTAAACCGGTCTCCAGGCTGCTGGATGTAAACCGGCCTCCAGACGGCTGGATGTAAACCGGCCTCCAGGCCGCTCGATGTAAACCGGCCTCCAGGCTGCTCGATGTAAACCGGCCTCCAGGCCGCTGGGTGTAAACCGGCCTCCAGGCTGCTCGATGTAAACCGGCCTCCAGGCTGCTCGATGTAAACCGGCCTCCAGGCCGCTGGGTGTAAACCGGCCACCAGGCTGCTGGATGTAAACCGGCCTCCAGGCCGCTCGATGTAAACCGGCCTCCAGGCCGCTCGATGTAAACCGGTCTCCAGGCTGCTCGATGTAAACCGGTCTCCAGGCTGCTGGGTGTAAACCGGCCACCAGGCTGCTGGATGTAAACCGGCCTCCAGGCCGCTCGATGTAAACCGGCCTCCAGGCCGCTGGGTGTAAACCGGCCACCAGGCTGCTGGATGTAAACCGGCCTCCAGGCCGCTCGATGTAAGCCGGCCTCCAAGCCGCTCGATGTAAACCGGTCTCCAGGCTGCTCGATGTAAACCGGTCTCCAGGCTGCTGGATGTAAACCGGTCTCCAGGCTGCTGGATGTAAACCGGCCTCCAGACGGCTGGGTGTAAACCGGCCTCCAGACGGCTGGATGTAAACCGGCCTCCAGGCTGCTCGATGTAAACCGGCCTCCAGGCTGCTCGATGTAAACCGGTCTCCAGACGGCTCGATGTAAACCGGCCTCCAGGCTGCTCGATGTAAACCGGCCTCCAGGCTGCTCGATGTAAACCGGCCTCCAGGCTGCTCGATGTAAACCGGCCTCCAGGCTGCTCGATGTAAACCGGCCTCCAGGCTGCTCGATGTAAACCGGCCTCCAGGCTGCTCGATGTAAACCGGTCTCCAGGCTGCTGGATGTAAACCGGCCTCCAGGCTGCTCGATGTAAACCGGTCTCCAGGCTGCTGGGTGTAAACCGGCCTCCAGGCTGCTCGATGTAAACCGGCCTCCAGGCCGCTGGGTGTAAACCGGCCACCAGGCTGCTGGATGTAAACCGGCCTCCAGGCCGCTCGATGTAAACCGGCCTCCAGGCCGCTCGATGTAAACCGGCCTCCAGGCTGCTGGGTGTAAACCGGCCACCAGGCTGCTGGATGTAAACCGGCCTCCAGGCTGCTCGATGTAAACCGGCCTCCAGGCCGCTGGGTGTAAACCGGCCACCAGGCTGCTGGATGTAAACCGGCCTCCAGGCCGCTCGATGTAAACCGGCCTCCAGGCCGCTCGATGTAAACCGGCCTCCAGGCCGCTCGATGTAAACCGGTCTCCAGGCTGCTGGATGTAAACCGGCCTCCAGACGGCTGGATGTAAACCGGCCTCCAGGCCGCTCGATGTAAACCGGCCTCCAGGCTGCTCGATGTAAACCGGCCTCCAGGCCGCTGGGTGTAAACCGGCCTCCAGGCTGCTCGATGTAAACCGGCCTCCAGGCTGCTCGATGTAAACCGGCCTCCAGGCCGCTGGGTGTAAACCGGCCACCAGGCTGCTGGATGTAAACCGGCCTCCAGGCCGCTCGATGTAAACCGGCCTCCAGGCCGCTCGATGTAAACCGGTCTCCAGGCTGCTCGATGTAAACCGGTCTCCAGGCTGCTGGGTGTAAACCGGCCACCAGGCTGCTGGATGTAAACCGGCCTCCAGGCCGCTCGATGTAAACCGGCCTCCAGGCCGCTGGGTGTAAACCGGCCACCAGGCTGCTGGATGTAAACCGGCCTCCAGGCCGCTCGATGTAAACCGGCCTCCAAGCCGCTCGATGTAAACCGGTCTCCAGGCTGCTCGATGTAAACCGGTCTCCAGGCTGCTGGATGTAAACCGGTCTCCAGGCTGCTGGATGTAAACCGGCCTCCAGACGGCTGGGTGTAAACCGGCCTCCAGACGGCTGGATGTAAACCGGCCTCCAGGCTGCTCGATGTAAACCGGCCTCCAGGCCGCTCAATGTAAACCGGCCACCAGGCCGCTCGATGTAAACCAGCCTCCAGGCCGCTCGATGTAAACCGGCCTCCAGGCCGCTGGATGTAAACCGGCCTCGAGGCTGCTGGATGTAAACCGGCCTCCAGGCTGCTGGATGTAAACCGGTCTCCAGGCTGCTGGGTGTTAACCAGTCTCCAGGCCGCTGGGTGTAAACCGGCCTCCAGGCTGCTGGATATAAACCGGCCACCGGGCCGCTCGATGTAAACTGCCTCTCTGCGTCTGAGGGTGCTGTAAGAAGTCTTACAACGCCAGGTTAAAGTCCAACAGGTTTGTTTGAATCACTAGCTTTCGGAGCACTGCTCCTTCCTCAGGTGAGGAAGGAGCTGTGCTCCGAAAGCTAGTGTTTGAAACAAATTTGTTGGACTTTAACCTGGTGTTGTAAGACTTCTTACTGTGCTCACCCAAGTCCAACGCCGGCATCTCCACCTCTGAGGGTGCTGGCAATTATACCACGTCTCCCTTTTGATTCTGCATTCTGTATATTTGGCTCCAGTAATTAGCACGTGAATGCCTCATTGATCTCCCAATCGTCTAGAACATAGAACATAGAACATACAGTGCAGAAGGAGGCCATTCGGCCCATCGAGTCTGCACCGACCCACTTAAGCCCTCACTTCCACCCTATCCCCGTAACCCAATAACCCCTTCTAACCTTTTTTGGTCACTAAGGGCAATTTATCATGGCCAATCTACCTAACCTGCATGTCTTTGGACTGCGGGAGGAAACCGGAGCACCCGGAAGAAACCCACGCACACACGGGGAGGACGTGCAGTCTCTGCACAGACAGTGACCCAAGCCGGGTATCGAACCTGGGACCCTGGCGCTGTGAAGCCACAGTGCTATCCACTTGTGCTACCGTGCTGCCCAATCTATATAAGCTATTTCCACTAATTGGCGATTCACACCTAATTCTTTCCATAATGTCTGCTAATCCCGTTACAGGGATAGACACATCTCATCTGGCCTTCTGAATACCGGCTATTGCTGTCGATAGGCAGATTTCTACCTGTTGCCGGGAGATTGCATTTTTTAAATGTATTTACGGGATGTGGCCGTCGCTGGTTAGGCCAGCATTTATTGCCCATCTCTAGTTGCCCTTCAGAAGGTGGTGGTGAGGTGTTTTCTTAAACCGCTGCAGTCCATGAGGTGTAGGTACACCCACTGTGCTGTTAGGGAGGAAGTCACAGGATTTGCAAGAGTGAAGAAACGGCGATATATTTCCAAGTCAGGGTGGTGAGTGACTTGGAGGGGAACCTCCAGTTGGTGGGGCTCCCAGGTATCTGCTGCTCTTGTCCTTCTAGATGGTGGTGGTCGTGGGTTTGGAAGATGCTGTCTAAGGACCTTTGGTGAGTTACTGCAGTGCACCTTGTAGATGGTGCACACGGCTGCTACTGTTCATCTGTGGTGGAGCGATTGAATATTTGTGGAAGGGGGAGCAATCAAGCGAGCTGCTTCGTCCTCATAATATCCCCCATCATTGGCCCTGGAACCCTTATGTACAGCAAAAGATCATCTGCGTACCATGACTAACCTTCTCCCCACAGTCATACACCACGACCCTCCAAACCCCGCAGCTGGAGCACCACCTGGCCCATGGACAACAGGTCAAACTGCATTTGCAGCTTCTTCCTGTGTCCCCAAGGCTCTGGCACCGGGTCGCTTGCATACTCCCTATCTACACCCAGAACCTCGTCCACCAGCTCCTGACACTCCTGCCTGGCCTCCCTGTCCATGTCTGCCTTGTACGAGATGATCCACTCCCCATTCACCGCCTGGATCGCCTCCCACAACGTAGAGTGCAGGACCATCCCATTCTCATTCCATTCCACATTGTCCTTTATTACCCCAGAAATCTTTGCCAAAACCTCAGGTCAGATAGCAGTCCCGAATCCAGCCTCCAACCCATACCTTGCACCCAATTCCAAATCCATCCATTGCAGCGCGTGGTAAGGAATAACTGGCACTGAATATTCCGTGTCTTTTCCCCAGGGAGTAGAGTCCTACTCATAACAAAAAAGTCAACACTTGAGTACACCTTGTGCACCGGCAAAGAAAACGAAAACTCCTTACCGCCCCCGGGTGCGTAAACTGCCACGGAACCACCCCTCCTGTCTGCTCCATGAATGCGGCTAACACCTTCGCCATTCCCGGAAGGGCCAGCAACCCCGGCCTGGAGCGATCCAACTTCAGAAACAACACGCAATTAAATCCCCCCCAACCTCCTAAAATCAGCTGGTGTGTTTCGAATTCCGGAACGGCAGCCAACAACCCGTCCCATAAACTGCGAGTCTTGTCCCAATTCGGGGTGTATACATTCGTCAACACCATACCTGTGGCCATCATGTAACGACCCCCTCCCACCCCGATCGTCCACCACTGACCCCCCCCCCCTTGAAAGCAAACCACGTACTAACCAGAATCGACAACCCAGCCCCCCGTGCCCACTATCCAACCCTGCGTGAAAATCCTGGCTCACCCAGGCCTTTCGCAACCTGATCTGGTCCCCCACCCCCACAGGTGAGTTTCTCGCAGGAACACCACGTCGACTCCCAAACTCTTTAAATGGGGAAAGCCCTTAACGTTCGAGTTGATCAACCTTTTTGGGGCTCGTTCACCACCCCCCCCCCCCCCCCACACACTTCGAGTCAGCCATCAGCACCGTGATACAATACTTCGACCCAAATTCCTGGATCCCAGGCCCACCTAAGATGGCCACCAGCCCCGCCCCTGGTCACTGTTAGTTCTCCCTCCCCCCCGCCCCATTGTCATATTAATCCCTCATCGCCCCGCCCTAATCCCCCCCAATCACACACACAACACAGCTAGGCCCACAGCTTTCTTCTTTATTATTTTGAAGAGCCAAAATAACTCCCAACACATCCCCACTTTCCGGAGTGAAGGGAAGATTCAATTTCAACGACAAAGCAGTTCTCATCTGAAGCATCACCAGGGCAACGCGGTGCGGCCTCAATCACACAAGTTTCCTCAACTGGTCGGGTTCCAAGGTGGCAGGGGCTGGCAAAGCGGGAAACCCGTTTTCCTTCTGCACAGATTCCTTTGTCCCGCTGCTTTCCAAAACACAAACACAAGGCACATTGTTGTTCGAGTAATGACTCATTTGCTGGCATCGCCTCCTAGTCACCCTGTGCTTTTAACCACGTCAGTGCACGGCCCTTTTTTCGAAATACAATTTTGCTTGGTTTATCTTTTCATAAAATGACTTGGATTTTGACATCATGAAAAGTAACTTTCAGAAAAGGAAAGCGGGGACGCAGAAAAATTCTTCTTTTTTTTCAACTGTTTGCGTTTCCAATCCTGAAATTCCTTTCATTCCTCAGGCACACGATTCTGAATAACATTTAGTGTGCACCGCCCTTGAAAAGCTTTCCTTTCACCAGACTAATACATCAAAAATGAAGCAAGCGCTCAGAGAACATTTTCATCTAAACTACCTTGGGCAGTACGGGAGGGTGGTGGGGAATGGGTCACCCACCCACTTGATCTTCCTGCCATGGAAATTCATGGTAGCAAAATTTGGCATATCTTTACAAGGAGCCTGTGATCCACTCCACCAGATTTTCCTTTACGCAAACAGGTGTGAATTAATTAACAGCTAAGTTATAAATTTGCGCATAGAATTCCTACAGTGCTGAAAGCCATTCTGCCCATCGCGTCTGCACCCACCCGCTGAAAGAGCCCAGTATCTAATCCCACGCCCCCACCCTATCCCTGTAACCCAGTAACCCCACCTAACATTTTGGACACTTTGGGGCAATTTAGCGCGGCCAATCCACCTAACCTGCACATCTTTGGACTGTGGGAGGAAACCGGAGCGCCCGGAGGAAACCCACGCAGACGCGGGGAGAAAGTGCAGACTCCGCACAGTGGACTGCGCAGAGTCTGCACGTTCTCCCCCGTGTCTGCGTGGGTTACCTCCGGGTGCTCTGGTTTCCTCCCACAGTCCAAAGATGTGCAGGTTAGGTGGGGTTACGGGGATGGGGCAGGCGAGTGGGCCTCGGTCGGGTTTCTCTTTCAGAGGGTCGGTGCAGACGCGATATGCTGAATGGCCGCCTTCTGCACTGTAGGGATCCTGTGGTTCTATGGGAATGTTATTGGGAGTTGGCGGGAACGTGGGGTTGAGTTTACAGTCAGATCAGCCATAATCCTATTGAATGGGAGAGCAGGCTCGGAGGGCCGAGTGGCCTATTCCTGCTCTTAATTCATATGTTCCCACTTTATAATAATAGTGTGAATGTCTACTGGGCAGTGATTCATTGAGGGATTAATATGACTGTTCCAAACCCCGAAGGCTGAATGTTTAACACTTAGTGATTTTAACTGCCTCAATAGAAACTAAGCTTTATAATCACTTCCCAGCACCCATTATTATTATTGTTATTATTCCTTAAATTGGATCTCAGGCTTTGTATCAGCAAAGCTGTAGCCTGCACAGTTTGCACTGTGGGTTTCCCTCCGGATTTAAGTCTGGAACAGGTTTGACCAGCGTCATGACCAGGTGTCCCTCAGGGTTCAGTGTTGGCCGCACAACTGTTCACAATTTACATAGGTGATTTGGAGTTGGGGACCAAGGGCAATGTGTCCAAGTCTGCAGACGACACTAAGATGAGTGGTAAAGCAAAAAGTGCAGAGGATACTGGAAGTCTGCAGAGGGATTTGGATAGGCTAAGTGAATGGGCTAGGGTCTGGCAGATGGAATACAATGTTGACAAATGTGAGGTTATCCATTTTGGTAGGAATAACAGCAAAAGGGATTATTATTTAAATGATAAAATATTAAAACATGCTGCTGTGCAGAGAGGCCTGGGTGTGCTAGTGCATGGGTTGCAAAAAGTTGGTTTACAGGTGCAACAGGTGATTAAGAAGGCAAATGGAATTTCGTCCTTCATTGCTAGAGGGATGGAGTTTAAGACTAGAGAGGTTATGCTGCAATTGTATAAGGTGTTAGTGAGGCCACACCTGGAGAATTGTGTTCAGTTTTGGTCTCCTTACTTGAGAAAGGACGTACTGGCACTGGAGGATGTGCAGAGGAGAGTCACTAGGTTAATCCCAGAGCTGAACGGGTTGGATTACGAGGAGAGGTTGAGTAGACTTGGACTGTACTTGTTGGAATTTGGAAGGATGAGGGGGGATCTTACAGAAACGTATAAAATTATGAAGGGAATAGATAGGATAGATGCGGGCAGGTTGTTTCCACTGGGGGCATAACTCCAAAATAAGGGGAAGTAGATTTAGGACTGAGCTTAGGAGGAACTTCTTCACCCAAAGGGTTGTGAATCTATGGAATTCCTTGCCCAGTGAAGCAGTAGAGGCTCCTTCATTAAATGTTTTTAAGATAAAGATAGATAGTTTTTTGAAGAATAAAGGGATTAAGGGTTATGGTGTTCGGGCGGGAAAGTGGAGCTGAGTCCACAAAAGATCAGCCATGATCTCATTGAACGGTGGAGCAGGCTCGAGGGGCCAGATGGCCTACTCCTGCTCCTAGTTCTTATGTTCTTATGTCATATAAACTTGGACTGACATGTTATTTATTGCTTTCCCACTCAGGCCTTATTTCAAGCAGTTGGAACGATGTAAGATGTGAGTTACTTGTATTGAGGAAGGGCGACACAGTGGCTAGCACCTCTGCCTCACAGCTCCTGGGATCTGGATTCGATTCCGGCCTCGGGTGACTGTCTGTGTGGAGTCTGCAGGTTCTCCCCCGTGTGTGCGTGTGTTTCCTCCGGGTGCTCCCGTTTCCTCCCACTGTCCAAAGACGTGCAGGTTAGGTGGATTGGCCATGCTAAATTGCCCCTTAGTGAACAAAAGGTTAGGTGGGGATAGGGTGGAGACATGGGCTTAAGTCGGGAGCTCTTTCCAAAGGGCTAGTGCAGACTCGATGGGCCGAATGGCCTCCTTCTGCACTGTAAATTCTATGATTCTATGAAAGAAAATCGAGGCTGAATTACGTAACAAGATTCAAAGTAGGAATCATTATGTCATCACTGGTTTAGCAATAAAGTATTGCCTAGAATAAAAAGGATGGAAATATCAACCTTCCTTTGGGCCTATAAATCTTCAAGTCAGTGCCAAATTAATACGGTTCACAGGAATGTACAACGTTCGGCGAAATTGTAAATTTCCAATCAATAAAAATGCATCACTTTGAAGTAAATCTATTCAAATCAGCTACAATCTGGCTTGTGTTCAGGTCAAGGCGAGTCTGGCAGTTAGAATGGCGTCAGCTTGGTTGTTAATCATCAATGATCATCCTGTACAATTTAGACTCATTTATCCACTCGAATTCCAACTGTACCACAAATGGTAAATCCAGCTGATTTCAGAATTTGTTTTAATCTCATGGACTAACATGATGAATCACCCACTAATCGTTCACTTGGAACAGAATTTCTGATCTAGTGGGATACTTAAATTCATGCTACATTATATTCAGGCCACTTAATACTTTCAGGCCGGACACTTAATAGTTTGCATTGTTCTGTTGCAAAAATATTCCAAGTCGTACGATGTTGATGCTGGTTAACCAGTTAAGACGAGTTAAGGCGAGCTCAACTAGAACTAAACGACCATAAGACATAGGAGCAGAATTAGGCCACTCGGCCCATCGAGTCTGCTCCGCCATTCAATCCTGGCTGATATTTTTCTCATCCCCATTCTCCTGCCTTCTCCCCATAACCCCTGATCCCCTTATTAATCAAGAACCAATCTATCTCTGTCTTATAGACACTCAGTGATTTGTTCTCCACAACCTTCTGCGGCAAAGATTCACCACCCTCTGGCTGATAAAATTCCTCCTTATCTCTGTTTTAAAGGATCGTCCCTTTAGTCTGAGATGGTGTCCTCTGGTTCTAGTTTTTCCTACAAGTGGAAACATCCTCTCCATGTCCATTCTAACAGGCCTCACAGTATCCTGTAAGCTTCAATAAGATCCCCCCCTCATCCTTCTAAACTACAACGAGTACAGACCCAGAGTCCACAACCATTACTCATACGACAAGCTCTTCATTCCAGGGATCATTCTTGTGAACCTCTTCTGGACCCTTTCCAAGGCCAGCACATCCTCCCTTAGATACGGGGTCCACAACTACTCACAATACTCCAAATGGGGTCTGACCAGAGCCTTATACAGCCTCAGAAGTACATCCCCGGTCTTGTATTCTAGCCCTCTTGACATGAATGCTAACATTGCATTTGCCTTCTTAACTGCCGACTGAACCTGCACGTTAACCTTAAGAGAATCGTGAACAAGGACTCCCAAGTCCCTTTGTGCTTCTGCTTTCCGAAGCATTTCCCATTTAGAAAACAGTCTATGCCTCCATTCCTCCTTCCACATTGTATTCCACCTGCCACTTCTTTGCCCACTCTCCACGAGGCGATGGTCAAGTGATTTCTTGGAAAGAAACAAAATATAAAGGGCGGGATTCTCCGCCCTGCCAGCCCCCTTTTCCAGCGCGGCGCGCCCCCACCGGCAGTGGGATTCTCCGTTCCCGCAGCTGGCCAATGGGGTTTCACAATTTGTCCGCCCCACACCGTCGGGAAACGCCCGGGCATGGGTGCGCTGCCGGCGGAGCAGAACATCCCGCCGGCGGAGAATGCCGCAGAAAGTGTCTCCAATGATATTATTCGAAGTGAGAGATGGAATGTCAAAATAACACTCTTGCGAGTGTAATTATTTTAAGTGCTGTGGTGCTTTAAAGATGTTATTATGAAAGGCTTTTTATCATGTTACTTTTCGGTTACATATTTAATGTTGCGATTTTACACTGAGGCTAATGGCATTCTGTGTTATTTATGAGCAAATGCAGCAACTTTGAGTGAGGGGCAAATGAGTTGGTAAACTCAAGTGTCTCAACATTACTGTCTGAGTTGTATCACTCCACCGTCAGCTTCACAAAGACTGCAATCTCTGTCTATGTCACCATTCAAATGTAGCAGGTGGCTTGCAGTTGTTGTATTCATGTGGTAGATGCAGACCAAACTTACCTCAGAAAGTTCACATAGAAACATAGGAAATAGGGGGAGAAGGAGGCCATTCTGCCTTCGAGCCTGCTCCACCATACAATGCGATCGTCCAACTCAGATACCTGTTCCCCCCCCCATATCCTTTGATCCCTTTAGCCCCAAGTTCTATGTCTAAATCTTTCTTGAAAACAAACAGGGTGGGATTCTCCGTCCCGCCGCACCCTTTCTCTGGCACGGTGCGCGCCCCCCCCGGCAGCAGGATTCTCCGTCCTGGCAGCCGGCCAATGGGGCTTCCCATTGTGGACACCCTCACGCCTTCGAGAAATCCGCGGGTTGAGTGCGCTGGCGGTGAAACGGAGGATCCCGCCGGTGGAGGATCCGGCCCACAATGTTTTGATCTCAACTGGGGGCAGCATGGTATCACAGTGGTTAGCACTGCTGCTTCACAGCTCCAGGGTCCCGGGTTCAATTCCCGGCTTGGGTCACTGTCTGTGCGGAGTCTGCACGTTCTCCCCGTGTGTGCGTGGGTTTCCTCCTGCCGCTCCGGTTTCCTCCCACAGTCCAAAGATGTGCGGGTTCGGTGGATTGGCCACGCTGAATTGCCCTCAGTGTCCAAAAAGGTTAAGTGGGGGTTCAGGGAAAGGGTAGAGATGTGGGCTTGAGTAGGGTGCTCTGTGTGAGGGCCGGTGCAGACTCGATGGGCCGAATGGCCTCCTTCTGCACTGTATATTCTATGATTCTTTGCTTCCTGTGGAAGGTTCACTGCTCTCTCGGTGAAGGAATGTCTCCTGATCTCAGCCCAAAATGGTCCACCCCATATCCTCAGACTATACTCGACACCCCCACCATCGGGAACATTCTTCTTGCATCTACCCTGTCCAGTCCTGTTAATGTTTTATTGGTTTCTATGAGCTTCCCCCCCACCCCCCTCATTCTCCTGGACTCCAGTGAATTCAATCTCTCCTCATATGTCAGTCCCGCCATCCCAGGAATCAGTCTGGTAAACCTTCGCTGCTCTCCCTCCACAGCAAGAACATCCTTCCTCAGGTAAGGACCCAAAACTGCCCACAATACTCCAGGTGTGGCCTCACCAAGGCCCTGTGTAATTGCAGCAACACATCCCTGCTCCGACACTCGAATCCTCTCGCTATGACGGCCGAGATACCATTTGCCTTCTTTACCACCTGTCTCACCTGCATGCATGGGTGGCATGGTAGCACAGTGGTTAGCACTGTTGCTTCACAGCACCAAGGTCCCAGGTTCGATTCCCGGTTTGGGTCACTGTCTGCACGTTCTCCCTGTGTCTGTGTGGGTTTCCTCCGGGCTCCGGTTTCCTCCCACAGTCCCGAAAGACGCGCTGTTAGGTAATTTGGACATTCTGAATTCTCCCTCTGTGTACCCGAACAGGCGCGGGAATGTGGCGACGAGGGGATTTTCACAGTAACTTCATTGCAGTGTCAATGTAAGCCTACTTGTGACAATGAAGATTATTATTATGTAATAATAATAGATTATTATTATTATTACCTTCAGTGACTGGTGTTTGAGGACACCCAGGTCTTCTTGCCTCAAGCTTACCTGCTCTCAATTTATAGCCAGTTAGATAATAATTTGCCTTCCTGTTTTTGGTACCAAAGTGGATAACGTCACATTTATCCACATTATACGGCATCCTATTGCATTTGCCAACTCACTCGGCCTGTCCAAATTATACTGAAGCATCTTTGCATCCTCCTCACAGCTCACCCTCCCTTTGCATCATTTTCAAATTTGTAGGTAATCTTTGGAAATACCCACTCTTGCCCATTTCTCGTCCATAGACCCCTACAGTGCAGAAAGAGGCCACACGGCCCATCGGGTCTGCACCGACACCCGTAAGAACATTCTATCTGGGCCCATCCCATCCTATCCCCGCAGGCCCGTAATCCCACCCAACCTGCACACTAAGGGGAACTTTAGAATGGCCAATCCACCTAACCCGCACGTCTTTGGACTGTGGGAGGAAACCGGAGCACCCGGAGGAAACCCACGCAGACACGGGGAGGACGTGCAGACTCCACACAGTCACCCGAGGCCAGAATCGAACCCGGGTCCTGGTGCTGTGAGGCAGCAGTGCTGACCACTGTGCCACCTTGCCACCCCAAGCAATGTATTGTTATTACCTGCCCCTTGTAAAACAATAACCACTTGCAAACGTCACTGTGGTATGATTTTGAAGCTCTCTGTGCCTCCCATCTTCTGTCTCGTTTCAGACACTGCAAGGCGGTTTAAAACTTCCCTCCCTTAAGGATCTTTCATTTCTGTGTTTTGACTGCTGAAGTTAGGAGGACGGAAATAAGAAAACTTTCCTTCACATCGCATGTGGCATCACTTCCTCAGGACTGTCTCAACGCACTCGCAACCAATTGATTATTTTTGAAGTGTAGTCAGTCGTAACATCCAAGCAAACATGAAAAGTAGCTGCTTGCAGCAAAAATGGTGAGTTAATCAGTGGCCGTTGGTTAAAGGATCATTGTTGGCCAGAATACTACAAATAATGCGATGGAATTTTATCTCCTCCTGGACAAACACATCTCACCTTAACGTCCGATCTAGCAGAAAGCAGGTTCACCAATGCAGGAGCCCCTCTATACTGCACTGAAACGGCAGCCTAGCTCCCCTGAAATGATTCTTAAACCTTCTGAATCAAAGGCCAAAGTGTTACCAAATAAGCCAAGCTGACAATTAAGGCAACGGCAGATGAAAGGCAAAACAGGAACAGAGAAAGACTTATTGAAGGCTGTTGAGCAAAGGGAGTGAGAGGTCGGGCGGTGTAGGAAAAATGTGACAAAGAGGTGGTTAGATTAGGATGGACAGTAGTGAGATGTGGGGTAGCAGTGGAAGCGAGGGGGGTGGTGGTGAAGGAAAGAAGTACAATAAACTTGTTGTTATCCATCACCGTACCAACTGGAATGCTATTTTAGCCAGGATTTCTGGGCTGGGACTAACAAAGAGACCATAGCTGCCCTCCACCTGCACAGCAGCCCTTACTTCACACCAGGAAGTGGCCGCATTCACTGCGACTCAGGTTTACCCGACTGGCCTCCACACCTAGGGCCCAGTCCCAGCGTTTGGGCAGTGTTGGGAGCTGGGAAAGATGTTTGAGAATTCCGAGGAGCGGCTGCTGAGCACACAGCAGGATCTCAGCCACGGGTAGGAGGGGGAGTGGGAAACAGGCCAGGCTGTGTGCAGGAGAGCCAAGTCCAGGGCCAGGAACTCTGGCCTGTTTATGTTGTGGAGATGCCGGTGTTGGACTGGGGTGAGCACAGTAAGAAGTCTTACAACACCAGGTTAAAGTCCAACAGATTTGTTTTGAATCACTCGCAGGTGATTAAGTCTTTACAGGTCCAGATCCCTCTCTCCAGTTGCTCCATCTGGACCTATAAAGACTTAATCACCTGCAAAGGCTTGCATTCAAAGCGTCGTCTTGCATCTTTGACTTTGTCTATATATGTGTTTGTGGAACCCACCTCTTCATTCACCTGAGGAAGGAGTAGTGCTCCGAAAGCTAGTGATTCAAAACAAACCTGTTGGACTTTAACCTGGTGCTGTACGATTTCTTATTGTTTATGTTGGGATGAGAGGCTGAGACTGCAGCTGACCTTTTATATCTAATTAAAATAGAATTGTCAGTTTATTGGTGACAACTAATTATCTTGCTCTGATCTATAGATAAATGTGTCTATCAGTTGCGGAATCAAACCACTTTCTGTAAGTTTTTAAAGAGTTTCAGTTTCATCGTAAACACTACTTTGTTCTTCAGGATTCCTGAGTTCCGTTGGGTCACTTGGTTTGCCAAACCTCTGGTAGAGGCACCGGTTATCCTCTTTGAGTAACCAGTACCAGCCCACGATAGGTAACAAAACCTTTACTGTAATAGGGTGGGGGGTGACAAAGAGAAAGTTTGGAGAGAAGTGAAGATGGATAAATGGGAGTACTTTGACAAAATATATGTGTATTATTTGGTGATCTGTGAAGCAGTGCAACTAAATTTAGTTCATGATGGACCAACCAAATCATCCAATTGCAGAACTAGCTCATCTCAATAAGTTGACATTTGTTAAATTAGATGTATAGTGTGATGGTCCATGTGCTTTTAGTGGAAATTTTGTATTGGGGTGATGTTTCCTTCAAATATTTCTGGTAAAGCACCTGACTTCCAGTAAATGATCATGTGACCAGGTTGCCTGGGAGATAAATAATTGAGCGAAGAAAAGCTAAGTTAATTATAGGAGTGCAATTCTATGTTCACGCAGTTTAAGCTTCAGATGTGAACACAAGCTGACTACAGAAGAGAAGATATCTCTCTCAAACAGAATTCATTTGAAATGTGTGTTGATTTAAAAGAGTTTAAAATCTTGTTAACTGAAGGACTCCCAACAGTGAGTTGAATGTCTGGGATAGCCAAGGTGGAGTAAGGGAGTGAGTTGGTCAGCGAAAGAGGGTTGAGGAGACTAAAAAGATACTGGGCTCGAGCAATCTGATGCCATACTGGTCATTTAAGTTAAACAGAAGCAAATCGTCCATCAGACCATAAGACATAGTAGCAGAAGTAGGCCATTCAGCCCATTGATTCTGTTCTGCCATTCAATGAGATCATGGCTAAATCGATATGATGAACCTCAACTCCACTTTCCAACCTTTTCCCCATAACCCTTGGTTCCCTTACTGATTAAAAATCTATCTATCTCAGCCTTGAATATACTTAACGACCCAGCCTCTACAGCTCTCTGCGGTGAAGAATTCCACAAATTCACTACCCTCTGAGAGAAGAAATTCCTCCTCAACTCTGCCTTAAATGAGTGACCCCTTACTCTGAGATTATGCCCTCTGGTCCTAGATTTTCCAAAAGGAGAAATAATCTCTCAGCATCTACCCTGTCAAGCCCCCTGTGAATCCTCTATGCCTCAATAAGGTCACTTCTCATTCTTCCAAACTCCAATGGGCACAGGCCCAACCTACTCAACCTCTCCTCATAGGAAAATCCCTCCCCACCCTGGATCAACCTCGTTAACCTTCTCTGCACTGCTTCCAATTCCAGTACATCTTTTCTTGAATAATGAAATGAAAATCGCTTATTGTCACAAGTAGGCTTCAAATGAAGTTACTGTGAAAAGCCCCTAGTCGCCACATTCCGGTGCCTGTTCGGGGAGGCTGGAACGGGAATCGAACCGTGCTGCTGGCCTGCCTTGGTCTACTTTCAAAGCCGGTGATTTAGCCCTGTGCTGAACAGCCCCAAGGGATAAGGGAACCAAAACTGTTTACAATGACAGTGTGTCTGAATAAGACAAGTGGGACCTCATTAACTTTCCAGCATCACACTAGAAATAATTGGCACCGTAACTTGAATGTGATGTGCAATCCCAAACTGTCAAGCTTCCCAGTGGCAGATCTCAGGCAGGAGATCATGGTGAGCATGAAAGGCTTGTTTTAGCACTCAACCTCTAGGTCACTGGTCAACTGCACACCCCACCCCAATCGTTGCCCTGATATTCTACCATGATGTTCAGCCACACCCCGATTCCCGCCCTGGTGTTCTCTGGCCCACACCTTGCTCACGGCCTCCGTTTGGAATATTTTTGCTGTAACTGTCTCCTTTGAGAATAGACACGTCCGTCATTGGACCATTCAGAATTTCAAACGTTTCCCAAAAATATCTACTGCAAATGACCTTAACAAACTATTAGCGGGAAGGCTAACCAGCTGATCTTCATTTACCATGGTTAATCAGAAAATTACTTAATTTAGAGCTGATTTCGGTCCACATGCGTCTGAGCAGAAGGTGAACAGAATTCTCTCTGGTCCCCGTTCTGGTCAAACACAATGTTCAGTTCATCCTGAGACATAATATGTGTGTCTGACCTGTGTACTGAATCTCACGCTCCACATTTCCTGCCATGTGAACATATTGAAGAGCAAGGGAATGTTGTAGCAATCTCTAGTGGTCAAAATGTGAAAGATAGGGCAGCACGGTGGCCTAGTGGTTAGCACAGCTGCCTCACGGCGCTGAGGTCCCAGGTTCGATCCCGGCTCTGGGTCGCTGTCCGTGCGGAGTTTGCATGTTCTCCCCGTGTCTGCGTGGGTTTCGCCCCCACAACCCAAAGATGTGCAGGGTAGGTGCAGAGTAGGCCACACTAAATTGCCCCTCAATTGGAAAAAATAATTGGGCAACCTAAATTTATTTTTAAAATGTGAAAGATATTTTAAATCACCTATTGTTTATCATAGAATTTCCAATGCAGAAGGAGGCCATTCGGCCCATTGAGTCTGCACCGGCTCTTGGAAAGAGCACCCTACCCAAGGTCAACACCTCCACCCTATCCCCATAACCCAGTAACCCCACCCAACACTAAGGGCAATTTTGGACACTAAGGGCAATTTATTACGGCCAATCCACCCAACCTGCACGTCTTTGGACTGTGGGAGGAAACCAGAGCACCCAGAGGAAACCCGCGCACACACGGGGAGAACGTGCAGACTCCGCACAGACAGTGACCCAAGCCGGAATCGAACCTGGGACCCTGGAGCTGTGAAGCACTTGTGCTGCTTTACACTGATCCCGTCTTATGGGAAAAGTTATCCTGACCTCAACATGGAGGGTGAGGGTGAGTAAAGGCGAGAAATGGGTCAAAGCTCATTGGTTAGTCTTTACGATAGATCAAATCCAGGAGTACAAGATGTGACTTAATGTTTTATTTACTCATATTTGAGGCAATTTGCAGACCCTGCCACACTCAAAGCCTCAATTTTGAGGTTGGCGGGAGAAATACAGGGATGACGCGGGGGGAAGCACAGCAGGTTACCCTGCTAGCATCTCTGACAGAAAAGGAGGGGGGGGGGTGGTTTGCCTCTCTCAATGGCACCCTTTCAATATCAAGTATCCCCTCCCCTCCCTCCCCCAAGGTCTGCCTCAACAAAGAACAAAGAAAATTACAGCACAGGAACAGGCCCTTCGGCCCTCCCAGCCTGCGCCGATCCAGATCCTTTATCTAAACCTGTCGCCTATTTTCCAAGGATCTACTTCCCTCTGTTCCCCGCCCGTTCATATATCTGTCTAGATGCATCTTAAATGATGCTATCGTGCCCGCCTCTACCACCTCCGCTGGCAAAGCGTTCCAGGCACCCACCACCCTCTGCGTAAAAAACTTTCCACGCACATCTCCCTTAAACTTTCCCCCTCTCACCTTGAAATCGTGACCACTTGTAATTGACACCCCCACTCTTGGAAAAAGCTTGTTGCTATCCACCCTGTCCATACCTCTCATAATTTTGTAGACCTCAATCAGGTCCCCCCTCAATCTCCGTCTTTCCAACGAAAACAATCCTAATCTACTCAACCTTTCATCATAGTTAGCACCCTCCATACCAGGCAACATCCTGGTGAACCTCCTCTGCACCCTCTCTAAAGCATCCACATCCTCCTGGTAATGTGGCGACCAGAACTGCACGCAGTATTCCAAATGTGGCCCAACCAAATTCTTATACAACTGTAACATGACCTGCCGACTCTTGTACTCAATACCCCGTCCAATGAAGGCAAGCATGCTGTATGCCTTCTTGACCACTCTATCGACCTGCGTTGCCACCTTCAGGGAACTCCCAGATCTCTCTGTACATCAATTTTCCCCAAGACTCTTCCATTGACCGTATAGTCCGCTCTTGAATTAGATCTTCCAAAATGCATCACCTCAGATTTGCCTGGATTGAACTCCATCTGCCAATTCTCTGCCCAACTCTCCAATCTATCTATATTTTGCTGTATTCTCTGACAGTCCTCCTCGCTATCTGCAACTCCACCAATCTTAGTATCATCTGCAAACTTGCTAATCAGACCACCGATACCTTCGACCAGATCATTTATGTATATCACAAACAACAGTGGTCCGAGCACGGATCCCTGTGGAACACCACTAGTCACCTTTCTCCATTTTGAGACACTCCCTTCCACCACTACTCTCTGTCTCCTGTTGCCCAGCCAGTTCTTTATCCATCTAGCTAGTACACCCTGAACCCCATACGACTTCACTTTTTCCATCAACCTGCCATGGGAAACCTTATCGAACGCCTTACTGACATCCATACTGAAAGCCTCTGCAGGCTTTCCTGCTGGTCTCCATCAAGACCCCCACCCCCTTTTCCACACCCTCCTTCTCTTGGGCCTCATCTTCCCTCTATGCCTTAAGTCCGTCCGTCCGTCCCCCCCCCCCCCCCCCCCCCTGCAACCACCCACCCACCCCCACCCCCACTTATTTGCATCTGATTAACTGTCTAGAAGCTGATCCTCCACATCTCGCTGATGCTCCAGCCCTCTTGCCCAGGATTCACGTGAAGCGTGACCCTGACACTGGGGACCCCACGGTGAGTCGAGGGGGCATGCGTAATGTAGGTGCTCCCAAAGTCCATAGGAGGGCCCCCTCCCTCCACAACGCAAATCCTGGCCCCATCAGCCCCCCAACAGAGACCCCCTCATCAATGATACCCTTCTCAGAGACCCTTCCATCAGAGACCCCCCCATCAGATCCCACACACAAGAGACCCCCAACAAAGACCCTCCCCATCAGAGACCCCTGCCTGGAAGCTGAAGAGCAGTCCAGGCAGTAGGTTGAAAGATCTCGGCATTTTCACTTACCCTTTCCCAACACCTGCTGTCTCCGACAGAAATGTCCAAAGCAGCAGCTGTTCCAAGTGTCTGATGCTTCCTGGAAAGCCCAGGACATCTCAAAGGGCTTGAAATCCTTTGACAGCAGACCTTCCATTCAATTTCACACCAAAAGACATTGTATTAGCCAGGGATTGACAGTTTTATTACCCCAGAGACAGCTGTTTGGTGGATTGTTCATTGATCTTTCCCTTCACACTTGAATGCATCTCCATTGCTCTGCTTTGATGCTAACAACAATGTTTATAAGCACTCTTGCTATGATTGACAGTCCCTCGCCACATCAAAGGCAGTTAAGTGCTACCTGCAGTGAAAAAGAGGAAGTGAAAGCACTTAGCTTTGTTTGAAAATGCAGTGATTTTTCAACCTTCTGCCTGGACTGCTGATTGGCTTTCAGGTCGGGATTCTGGGGGGGGGGAGGATCTTTCTGATGGTGGGGGAGTCTCTCTGACATGAGGGGGTCTCTTTGTTGGGAGTCTCTGGCGGGAGGTTCTCTCTTATGAGGGGGTCTCTCTTTGGGGGCCTCTGCTGGGGGGGGTGTCTCTGATGGGAGGGCTCTCTTTGATATGGTGGGGCCTCTCCGTTATGGTGGGGGTCTCTCTGATCTCCAACCGAGAATCCCGAGAATAGACAGCTTTCAATATAAATTCTCATGTCCACAATTATAATGGAGAGGTATCCAAATAATGAGTGAACATACAACATCAGTGTGAGTAATGATTATGTTTGCACATCATAGATCAGAGAGGATGAAATGGATGTCATCTGATATGTGTGTAATGGCACAAATTATTTCCCTACAGGAGCAATGGTACATTAGTTGCAGTCTCAAAGGTACATACCCTTGTTGTTGCTCATACATTGGATATTCAATTATTTTAAGTGTGGGAAATACTGTGTTCTGAAATAGCAATGTAATCCATGGAGTAAACAATTATATTATGCTGTGCACAGATTATAGAAGGCCTTGTGGTTCAGTGGGTAGTGACCCTGTCTCTGAGCTGGAAGCTGCGGGTTAGAGTTCCACTCCACAACGTGATGGCCAGGTCGGAGCGTCCACAATGCAGCCACATAGTCTCAGCCTCAGAATCCTTCCAATTCACACCAATTGGCACGCGGTAAGAATGGGAGCGATTCCTGGACAGCGGAAGCAAAGGTTGGAGCCCCGATCATCGCTACACACAGCTCCAGACGTCAACCTGCGTGTAAAAGGTGCTTGCTGTCACAGCAACTGCAACTCCCTGAGTTACTCACTACAGAGGTGTTATATTGGCGAGAGTGGGTGTGCCACATGCCTCCACGAGTTGGGCACGGTTGTTTGGAGGGAGGAACATGTTCCATAAAAGGATGGAGGGAAGGTATGAAAGTTAATGGTCAATGGTCACCACTGTCAGGATGAGTGCAAGGGGAGCACTGACCGGTACCGAGGTATCGTAGAATCATCGAATCATAGAATTTTACAGTGCAGAAGGAGGCCATTCAGCCCATCGAGTCTGCGCCAGCCATTGGAAAGAGCTCCCCACCCAAGCCACACCTCTACCCCATCCCCGTAACCCAGTAACATCACAGTTATGTGCCGGCTGCAAGGGCCATTGAGAAAGAGGGTGACACAATGAGGCCCGTCTAGCGAGTGAACAGAATCAGAAATACAAGGAAAAACAAATGTGTCATTGATATGAGAATTATAAGATTTCTAAAGTGCAGAAGGAGGCCATTCGGCCCATCGATCTGCACCGACCCTCTGAACATGCCCACCACCCGGGCCCACTCCCTGCCCCATCCCCACAACCCCTCCTAACCCGCACACCAAGGGGCAATTTTATCATGGCCAATACACCTAACCTGCACATCTTTGGACTGTGAGAGGAAACCGGAGCACCCGGAGGAAACTCACGCACACACGGGGAGAACGTGCAGACTCCGCACAGACAGTCACCCGAGGTCGGAATTGAAACCTGGTCCCTGGCGCTGTGACGTAGCAGTGCTGACCACCGTGCCGCCCGCGACTTACGGCTTCCTTAAAGGTGAAGATAAAAGCCAGCAATTTACAAAGCTATCCAAACCTCACAAATACCCCATGATCCAGTCACACAATAGATCCTGGAGATATCTAAAACTCAATTTCAAATTTCATTTTGAGTCTTGACATCAAGTTCCTATCTTCCATTTCTATGCAAATCAGCAACAACAGGTGCTGCAGTGAAGTCAGCTCAGGAAAGGGTTTGTATTAAATTTCGCACAAGTCTATCCCTGGAGACATTGTAAATGGAAAATAGAGAAAAAATCTGGAGGAAAATAATGAGCCATTCTGAGCAAGCAGGAGCTTGTGGAATGTAATTGGACAGTTATTTAGTTTCATCAGCTGGAACTCTGCTTCTCTTTGCACCCCCCACCCCCACAGTGAAGACAATTAACCCATGTGCGCCTACCTACATCAACACATTTCCTGCTACTTACACCAAGTGTATCTATCTGATGAGATGATCAATGTTGTGGTGGCTCGAGGCAAGCCCGGGTAGACGGTAAGAAGTGTTTCTTGGCAACTAACAAGAGTAACGTACATGCAGGCTCAGAGTCTCTATACAGGTGCGAACACTCTGGCTCCTGGGTTCACTCTGACCAGAACCCCACTCCTCACGCTCCTCCCTCATTGGTCAGGGTTCGCGCACTCCCGCACGATAGGCCCCGAGCGGGTCAAGCGGACCGCATGGGCACGCCCCTTAAAGGGATCAAGGCACCACAAATTGGTAGGCTAACAAATAATAATCATCATGATCTTTATTACTGTCATAAGTAGGTTTACATTAACACTGCAATGAAGTTACTGTGAAAAGCCCCTAGTCGCCACATTCCGGCGCCTGTTCAGGTACACGGAGGGAGAATTCTGTCATGTGAGAGTACCTTTAAGAAATGGGTGTTTATAAATGGGTGTGTATATAAATACCTGTAGTGAGAGTACCTTTAAGAAATGGGTGTTTACTACTGCAGTGATGTCAGAGAGTGGGTGGAGCTGGGCTGTCTGTCAGCTCTTAACTTTCATTTTAGGCTGTTTGCTGCAGGTTGTGTTTTAGTTTTGTTTTCAGAGGTGGATAGCTGCAGTCACAGCCAGAAGGTGTATGAGTCTCTCTGTAATCTAAAGACTGTAAATCGATCCTTTGGTGATTTAAAACGAATAACTGCTCTCAGTAGTGACTTTAACCTGATTTGCTTCTGTTTAAAGTTTTTTTTTAAAGTCTTATGGATGTTAAAAGGACTGCTTAAGGATTACTTAGTGTTGTATTCTTTGGGGATTATATTTGAATTAATGGCTGCTAAGATGTTCACTGTATGTTTTTAAAAAAGTTAACTTGAGTTCATAGAATAAACATTGTTTTGCTTTAAAAAATACTTTTCCATTTCTGCTGTACCACACCTGTAGAGTGGGCCGTGTGCTCCCCATATCCTATTAAAAGTTGTGGGTCAGGTGAACTCCATGATACACTTTGGGGTTCTCTAAACCCTGGCCCATAACAATTCAGAATGTCCAAATTACCTAACAGCCCGTCTTTCGGGACTTGAGGGAGGAAACCGGAGCACCCGGAGGAAACCCACGCAGACACGGGGAGAATGCGCAGACTCCACACAGACAGTGACCCAAGCTGGGAATCGAACCTGGGACTCTGGCGCTGTGAAGCAACAGTGCTGCCCACACCAGAGTACATACACCAGAGTAAAAGCAAAGGTCGGCTCGAGCATACATCATTCGACACCGGGTAAATCTCAGCTTCCAGCTTCCAGCACTTTGCTTGAGTGAGTTCAAAATAATGACAGAGATGCGATCACGCCTTTGTTCGCTTGTGTAATGGTGCTGGCCTCCTGATTCTGTTTTCCTGCTCCCGGGCATTGTGGGTGTTACAGGTGTGAGGGTCGCGCCAGACCCGCACTATCCATCGCCACATTGCTGTTTAGCAGTGGGGAGGGTAGAGGTTGCAGTCTTCCCACGTGCCAGGCCTTTAGCTCTTGGCCGTAATTCAGGATAAAGTTCTATAATCCCACCAGGGTTGTCATGGGATGATTATTGCTCTATTCCTCTCTGTTCACACACCTGCTCCTCCAACCTCAATATTCCCCTTCACTGTGCCTTCTCCTCATCTTCACACAAACTGCACTCCTCACCATCATTGCAACCCTCACCTACCATTGTAACACAATGCAGGCAAGCAGTTTGACTGAAAAGGGTACATTTGCTAAATGCCTCACTCAACATTTCTTCTTTCTTGCAGAAGCCCATGTTTTGAGACATAAGGGGCTGGATTCGCCGGTGGGTGACGCCGAAATCCCATTCGGCGAACGGCCGGCGAATCACAGTGTCCGACCGCATCGGGGGCGACGGCGCTTTCGCGATGCTCTGCCCTCTCCAAAGCGCGACACATCGATGGCCTCAGGACATTGGCTGAGGCCCACCCCCTCCCCCCCGATGCCCCCGACCGGCTGAGTTCCCGGCAGCGTCGGTCACATGTGGTCTCTCCATCGGGACTCAGTCTCGCCCCCACCCTGATTTTTTCTTTCTAATTTGGACAGTTTCGTTTTCTTTCTCCAAACTCCTGGCATCCAAGAGCAGTAATCCATGCTGGGATAAATTTCCTCAGCTTTCATTATTCCAGTACTCCAAAGGGGGTTTGCCAATCTAGCCTATTGGGTGGGGGGTTTTGACCACTGTAACTGCACGTATCTCAGTAAGGTTCCTCGGAAAATAACGGCAATTTCAAAATGGACACAGTAACAATCAGGGATCGCTTCACAAGCTGCAGAACCCACAAGCTGTTCTGAATACCAGCATCCAGGTCAGAGAAAATATTGTACCCTTCCTGTGCTGTTCCTGTACTGTGTCGCTCTTTGTTCTTCAGGATTTGGGCCAAGGTTGGTATCATGACCAGTATGGGGTTGGCGGGCCGAAGGGCCTGTTCCTGCATTGTACCACCATCATTCACGGCTGGATGTGGCAAGACTGCAGAGCTTAAATCTGATTGGTTGGTTGTGGGACTGCTTGGCTCTGCCTATCACTTGCTACTTCTGTCGTATGAAATGCACTCAGTCCTGAGTTGTAATTTCAGCAGGTTGACACCTCATTTTTAGGAATGCTGGTGCTGCTCCTGACATGTCCTCCGCACGCTTCATTGAACCAGGGTTGATCTTTTGGCTTGGTGGTAGTGGTACAGTTAGGATATATTCATAGACTGTGGTTGAATATAATTCTGCAGCTTCCGATGGCCCACAGAGCTGATGGATGACCACCTTTGAGTTGCTACATCTGTTCTGAATCTATCACATTCAGCACAGCTGTAGTGTCACACGTCCCAGCGTGAAGATGGGACTTCTTCTCCACATGAATTATGAGGTGGTCGCTCCTACCTACACTGTTCTGGGCAGATGTATCTGCGACTGGTAAATTGGCAAGAACAAGGTCCAGTAGGTTTATCCCTCTTGTTTCACAGAATTTACAGTGCAGAAGGAGGCCATTCGGCCCATCGAGTCTGCACCGGCTCTTGGAAAGAGCACCCCACCCAAGGTTAACACCCCCACACTATCCCCATAACCCAGTAACCCCACCCAACACCAAGGGCAATTTTGGACACTAAGGGCAATTTATCATGGCCAATCCACCTAACCTGCACATCTTTGGAATGAGGGAGGAAACCGGAGCACCCGGAGGAAACCCACGCACACACGGGGAGGATGTGCAGACTCCGCACAGACAGTGATCCAAGCCGGAATCGAACCTGGGACCCTGGAGCTGTGAAGCAATTGTGCTATTCACAATGCTACCGTGCTGCCTCATCACCCACCACAGACCCAAACTGGCAGATATGTCCTTGAGAACTTAGCCAGCTCAATCTGTAGTGGTGCTAGTGGGCCAGTCTCGGTGATGGGCATTCTAGTCTCCCTCCCTGTGTACATTTGGTGCCATTGCCACTCTCAGTGCTTCCTCCAAATGGAGGAGTACTGATTCCTCAGCTGAGGGAGGGCACTATATGGTAATCAGCCGGAGATTTCTTTGCCCATGTTTGACCTAATACCATGAGAATTCAAGTGGTTCGGAGTCAACGCTAAGGGCCACTCCATCCTGACTGTATACCATTGCGCCGACAGGTTGGTGGTGTGTCGGACAGAGGCAGTCGTTAGCCTAGTCTGTGAGACAACTCTTCCAATTTTGACACAAGTCCCCAGATGTTAGTAAGGAGGACACTGTAGGGTCAAAAGGTCCGATTGCGCCATCGTCAGTTCTGCTGCCGAAATCAATGCCAGGTGGATTGCTTGGCTTTATTCCATTTTGACTTTGCAGCGGCTGGTACAACTGAGCGGTTTGCTCGGCGATTACAGAGGGAAGTGAAGAGCCGACCACATTGCCGGGGGTCTCAGGCACGTGTCAGCCAGACCAACCCAAGGACACGAATGAACGAAACCAATGATAGTTTCATGGCACTATCGGGGATTGCAGAATCTCTACAAAAATCAACGGCATTAATTAATTGAATTTGAGATTTCCCAGCTGCTTTGGTGGGTTTTGAACCTGTTGTTCCCAGGGCATTAGCCTGGGCCACTCGATTACTAGCACAGTGTTATTACCAGTACAGCAACATAATCGTATTTCAGTCACGGGTTTCTAAATTCCCAGCCTGGTCGCAGTCAATTACTATTTCCTCCTCTTTCCAACTTTAACAGCGCCCACATTTTACACAGGCCAATTTCAATGAGTGTCAAAGTGAACAGTGTGAATGAACAGGTGAAGAGAAAGCTCTGCCTGAGTGCACCATAGTTTATCAATTGATCTTTTAGGCATCTTGCCACCGTGTACAATTTACTATGATATTAAAAGGAGAGTTACAGGAGGCTGACTATTACCACAAGCTTATTAAGCAGTTCCCGGGTTCAGTCCTGCCAGGTAATGCAGTGAAGGAAGACTTTCCCTGTCGCCTGTGTGAGGAACATTGGAGGGAATTCAATTATGGAGGGGTGTTTGAAAATGCAAACTAACCTGACAAGGTGCACGTTGGGAGGCAAACAGGAAATGTTGTTTTGATAGCTGGAGAGTAAACTGTTAACACGTTCTTCTCCTGAACTCTTCCTTGCCCTCTCGGCAATAATTATGTCATACACTGTTGATGGTATTTAATCACTTGCTAAACAGATGCTCTTTGGGAGTTGCAGACACTCCCAATCCCTAGAAAGTCAGCTCCAACCCTGTGTTTACAAGCTGCTGCGCTGCTTATCCAGGGACGTCTGTAGATGGGCGGCTTCCATATACTTGAAGGAATTTTAGAGCCAGGGGGCGGGATTCTCCGAGCCTCTGGCCCGAAATCACGGGGGCGGAGAATGGGCGTTGACGCCGGAAACCGGCGGGACGCAGCTCTCGCAATTCCCCAGGGAATCGCTGCGAATGGCGCCCGCGTGGGTAGTGGGGGATCCTCCATCAGGGGAGGCCTCGGGGACGGTCAGGCTAGCGGTCGGGGGCCACCGATCCACGGGCGCACACGATCTCGGGGGGGGCGGGGGGGGGGGGGCTATCTTTTTGGTGCCTGTCCGCGGTCCGCCATGTCACGTGGGGCGGCTGCCATATTGGCAGGCAGAACGAGAAGCACTCCGGGGCTCAGCTAGCCCCCTGCAAATTGGCGAATCACTCTGGACTTTCTCCCGCGTTTTGACGCTGGAGTGGGGACATAGCCCCATTATTGGAGAATCCCGCTCAGGGGTTTTAGAATGGGTGGGGGAGGGATTTCCTTCCCGCCATCTGAGGAGTCAGTGGAGAACACATTCCCGCTGGTACTGCCTGTCCCACAGCCATTTATTGCTCCAACAAGTGTTAGGTTGGGTGGCAGCTCCCTCGGTTCTGCTGTGCCAGAAGCTGCAGTGGACAAGACTGGGACTGCAGGCAGCCCCGGAGCCGAAGTCCCGGGGTCTCGGACCAGATACCTTTTGGCTGTCCCAGGGCAGGATGGGGAGATGGGCCCAGGGCAGTTGAGGGTAGGGACGCTGGTGGAGAGGTCAGGAGGGGCATGACAACCTGCAAGGGTGATTCGTTTTGGGGGTGGCACCCAATGTTAGAAGGAGGCTCCTGACTGATGTGCCCCCCCCCCCCCTCCCCCCCTCAGCGCTCGGCTAATCATATGACCACGGCCTGAACAGAGCTACTTTTCAAGCTCCCTCCTGACCCTGCACTCCTTTAGCCTGCGTGAAAATTGAGGCTAGGCGAAAACATCCCTTAAGAGGTTGATAATGAGCAACTTTTAATTACCAGGAAGCCAGTGGCAAGAATGACAAAGGATTTATTTAACAGAACATAATTGAGGAATTCTCTGCTCGTTGCGATTCACTATTCCTGGCGGCTCGAGGTGGTCACAAT
Source organism: Scyliorhinus torazame (assembly GCF_047496885.1). Lineage (NCBI taxonomy): Eukaryota > Metazoa > Chordata > Chondrichthyes > Carcharhiniformes > Scyliorhinidae > Scyliorhinus > Scyliorhinus torazame. Next base: position 140,121,260 of record NC_092725.1, read on the forward strand.
GGGAAATCCCATTGACAAGCTGCGGGACGGTAGAGCCCCCCCCCCCCCCCTTCCACCCAACCCACCCTCCACCAGCAAACCGCCAAGTGCCTGGAGCAGCGGAGAATCCCACCCAAAGTCTGCCCACGGCGGTAACTACTCACACTTCACAGTCCCCATTGGGACAACCAACCTGTCCGGCGGTCCCCATTCGAGCCGGCTGTTATGCTCAATCGTACGAGCCCCAGATGATGGATCTCCGCCCACTCGTGGGGAAGCTCGTATTGCATGAGCCTCACGGGGCGATCAATTATGGTCCGCCCCTGAGCATTGTGAGGTTACGACATCAGTTAAGGGCCTAATTGGAGGAGGGTGGACATGCTGACCGAGGCTTCCAGCGTAAAACCGCGGAGAGGTCAGGGCCGCGGAGAGGTCAGGGCCTCGGAGAGGTCAGAGCCGTGGAGATGTCAGGGCCAACGGGAACTCAGTGAGCAGGTAATCCGAGAACTCTTACGGCCACCCCCTGGCTATACACCCACCAGCGGGGGAAGGTAAATTCTGCCCAATGTTTCAGTAATAATCTTTAATAATAATTTTCATGAGTGTCACAAGTGGGCTTACATTAACACTGCAATGAATTTACTGTGAAAATTCCCTAGTTGCCACATTCCGGCGCCTGTTCGGGTACACAGAGGGAAAATTCAGAATGTCAAATTAACCTAACAGCACGGAAACCGGAGCACCCGGGAGGAAACCCACGCAGACAGGGGGAGAACGTGAGACTCCACACAGACCCAAGCTGGGAATCGAACCCGGGACCCTAGCGCTGTGAAGCAACAGTGCTAACCACTGTGTTACCATGCCTGCAATGAATAGCAGTGAAGACCGACGCCCAATGTCGCTCTGCTATCTGCAGCGTTCTTGCTCGTTTGTATTGGCAACATTGGTAAAATGGCAGGCCAATCAAGAAACAGAATCAACTCACAGAAATTAGAGCCTTTTCCCAAGGGGCCTTTGTTACTGTACCTTGCATTTCATCATATCCGTGACTCTTGCCTGCATCGACTGGCCGGCTTTGGGCCTGACTAATATGTAGATGGCTTTCACCTCAGGGCAGGATCGCAGCAGTTTCTCCACAAGTACTTTGCCCATGAAGCCAGTGGCTCCTGTGATTAGCACATTTTTTCCTGCATAGTACGCAGCGATCGATGACATCTTGGCCAACCTGTATTCTCCCTCTCGCAGTGTTCCTTGATTGAAAAGACATGAACAACATGAGTACAACCTAACATATCACCTGTGTATCTTTCAGCCGAGCTTCTTTCTGCGGGCAGGGGGATTCAGCAACGCCCTCCCTGTCGTCACATGGGTTAGTCAGTCAAAAAAATAGTTTTATTTCTTTGTTTAGTGTTGACTCTTGTGTGAAAGTCTCATCAGTTCAAAATCCCAGGGGTGGGCAGGTTCCTTGAGAGATGTTGGTGCAGGAGCCTAGATGCCCACGTTGGGAATACTGGGCTGTCAGTCGTGGATCTAGGTTATGGTGCCACCCAGAATAAGAATTCATGATGTTAAGTTCCACGCAAAACTTCTATTTTTCCGTTGCAGTAAAACAAACAGCAATAAGACCAAGAGATCACCAATAAAACTACCGACATCAAGTGTTATAACATTAATGAACTTATGGGGCGGGATTCTCCGACCCCCCCACCCCCCGCCGGGTCGGAGAATCGCCGGGGGCTGGCGTGAATCCCGCCCCTGCCGGTTGCCGAATTCTCCGGCATCGGATATTCAGCGGGGGCGGGAATCGCGCCGCGCCGGTTGCCCCCCCCCCCCCCCGGCGATTCTCCGGCCGGCGATGGGCCGAAGTCCCGCTGCTGGAATGCCTGTCCTGCCGGCGAGGATCAAACCACCTCTCTTACCGGCGCAACTAGGCGGCGTGGGCAGGCTCCGGGGTCCTGGGGGGGGCGCGGGGCGATCTGGCCCCGGGGGGTGCCCCCACGGTGGCCTGACCCGCGATCATGGCCCAGCGATTCGCGGGCAGGCCTGTGCCGTGGGGGAACTCTTTCCCTTCCGCCTTCGCCAGGGTCTCCACTATGGCGGAGGCGGAAGAGACCCCCTCCACTGCGCATGCGCGGGGATGCCGTGAGCGGCCGCTGACGCTCCCATGCATGCGCCGCACGGCAAAGTCATTTCCGCGCCAGCTGGCGGGGCACCAAAGGCCTTTCCCGCCAGCTGGCGGGGCGGTAATCAGTCCGGCATGAGCCTAGCCCCTCAAGGTGAGGGCTCGGCCCCATAAGATGCGGAGAATTCCGCACCTTTGGGGCGGCGCGATGCCGGACTGATTCGCGCCGTTTTTGGCGCCGATTGGCGGACACCGCGCCGATTGCGGAGAATCCCGCCCATTGAGTTATTCAGCTGAATATGTATTTATGAAAAAAATAAGTCACCCATAAATGCATAACATAGAAAAATAGAATCTGTACAGTGCAGAAGGAGGCCATTCGGCCCATCGAGTCTGCACCGGCCCTCTGAAAGAGCTCCCTACCTAGGCCCATTCCTCTGCCCTATCCCCGTAACCCCACCCAATCTGCACATCTTTGGACTGCGGGAGGAAACCGGGTGAGCACCCGGAGGAAACCGCAGTCACGGGGAGAAAGTGCAAACTCCACACAGTCACCCGAGGCCGGAATTGAACCCGGGTCCCTGGCGCTGTGGGGCAGCAGTGCTAACCACTGTGCCACCCTCGCATAAGAAAAAGGGCAAAAAAAATAACTGGCATGCAGATGTGTAAGATATCACTGTGCTGAGCGCATTACCATTCAAAACTGCTGATAAAAAGGTTTCTGTCCAGAATAATGAATCCTGTATTGATTATTTCGAGGGAAGATATCTATGAAGGTTTGAGACACTTTGGTTACCATCACTTTTATATCCTCAGTTTTGCTGCTGCAATGGAAGGATTTTTATACTTCTACACTTTCTGACATTTTGAAGTCCTTCCCAAGCACACAGAGTTTTTCAATTGCCTATTAGTTTCTCTGCAAATAGAGGATAGAAGTATTGCTTGTTAATTCGAAGCATGTTTAAAAACAAACAGGGAGTGAAGTGTCTCACATTTCTCACACTACAATGGACCAAGAGCTACAGCGGTTCGCGAGCCTGCAGCAGGCTTTTTAATTTGTGCAATTTGCCATTGACAGTATTTTGCTTCCACCCACTCATCAAGTATTTTACCACATTCGCTTAAATCCTGATAGATGTATCTCTTGTGAATGGTGGAAGTTAATGGATCACCGCAGTCAGGAGCTTATTGAACATTCAGAGCTGAAACAAAAACGGTTCGCACCATTATTTGGAAATTTGGTCCTGCCAAACATCTTGTCCAATCAGTTTAGGCGCAGTCAGTCTTGTGTTCCAAAAGGCAATCTGTCCTCTTAAAAGGAAGTTGTGCTGGATCACATGGGGGTTGTTGCTAAATGCTATTGCCACAATTTTAAACAGGGAAAATAGTACACTGGGGCTTACAGAGCACTCCAGACCCATAGCTACTGACTGCACTGGCGGCCTGAGTGCTGCAGGAGGACAGGAGGAGAGATGCCACTGATCCACAGAGGGCCAGGAAGTTCTCAAAGAACACCCTCAGAAGTGTTTGAGAGGACGTGGCGGTGAGATCAATTACCCGCATCGAGGACTGAAATGCGCTGCCAGGAGACATCTATTGACATTATGTGGATGGTGAAGGACAGTGAATGAATCCTCACCGGACATCACCTACCAATCGCTCCCCCAGCCCCCGGCACTGCTTAATGTACCACAGTCCATTACCCACCCAACTCTATTCTTGGTGCTCAGACTGAAGATTCAGATACTGGCACCCTTCGAACCACCTCTCTCTGCATTCACAGCCTCCCAGTCATTCACATCGTATCAATGGCCTCAGGCCCAACCCCCGATGTTCCGTCCCCGACCGGCCGAGTTCCCGACGGCGCGGCGGCTGCGGACTCAGCCCAGCGCCGCCACAGCCGGGGGGGGGGGGGAGAGCCGATCTGCGGGCAGGGGGGACTTTGTCATGGGCTGGGGGCACCGTTAGGGTTGGTCCGGGGCTCGCGAGCCGGCCAAAGTGGGGGGACTGTTTGATGGCCGGGTCCGCCAGCCATGTAGAATGGCACGGCTGCTGCAGGCTGCCACCGTGCTAATGCGCGGCCACGGACCCGGCAATTCTCCGGGTCTATCAGCAGCTAGAGCCGGATGCTCTGCACTGCCTTCCTGCTAGCCCCCAGCAAACCGTCGAATCGGAGGCCGTTTTACGCCATTCTTTCTGTCGTAACATGCCACCGTTCCCACGTCCCACTTGTGGGGCCATAGCCTCAAAATTGGAGAATCCAGCCCTCCTGTGGGACAAGCTGGCACAATAGAAGGATGCAGAGGAGACCTGGTGGGGAACAAGAAGGTGTCCGTCTCCTGATCAAACACAGATATTTCACCCAAGAATTGTCCAATCCCAGGAGGACGAGAGAGAGCAACCTCTAATGAAGACTTGTTTGGGCACTGGCAGCCACCAGCTCAGATACTGCACCCCATGTGCCTGACAGGGTGGCAGAGAGTTGTGAGATGCATATGGCGAGTGATCAGGAATCAGCAGACTGCAGCCGCACAAGCGCTCTGGGGGCCTCAGAGGCAGATGGGTTGTGTGGCAGAGGACAGAGGAGGGGGTGGTGTACAGGCAGCCACACAGCCCCCTGTCGAGGAGCACGGAGTCTGGCTCCAACTCGGCAGGGGGGCAACACAGAGCTTGCTCTCGCTGCAGCCTTGATTCAGCGCCGTGTCATCCTGCACAGCAGAACCTGCAAATCCCATGGTCGTTGCAGAATTTGTGTGAACCGAATTCCCTGTTCACTCTGGGAGAACGGAGTAACAGCCCCTTCCAAATTTACCACAATACACTTCAGAGTACTTCCAGAGAATTTGTTACAGCAGGCGTTCCCCACATCACCACCCCTGAAAGTTGGGTAGCTGACCATTTCAGAGGTATTAGTGCTAGGGCCTCTTGCAGCTGATATATATTCTTTAGTGAGTGATGTGGGAAATGTTGAATGGGCCTGTGTGGTTCCCATTTGGAAACAGATTCTGGATCATATCAGCCTCTCGGCCTGTGTGACGTGATGACTGCATCAATTTAGCTGCTTACAGCGCCTGCATGGGGCGCCCATGCGAGTGTCTTTCCTAAGCATCGACAGTCCACTGTGCCAGCGGCTTCCACTGATCTGAATTTCACGCCCTCAGACTTTTATTTGTGTTCATTAACATTGGTATTTTTTCAGGGTTACAAAAATCATTGGTTAAAAACAGAAAGATTCAGCTGGTCTGGCAGCATCTGTGGAGAGGGATACAGAGTTAAAGTTTTGAGTCCGTATGATGACTCTTGGCCACTGCTACTCAAAAATCAAGGGCGCCTACCGTTCCATCCCCCGACCGCACTTTGGGAAATCAGATCATAAGACGGTGCTCCTTCTCCCAGCATACAAGCAGAAATCAAGCAGGAGAATCCAGCTAAGAAGGTTGTGCAGTGCTGGTCCGAGGAGACAGAAGAGCTCTTACGTGACTGCTTAGAGACAGTGGACTGGTCCATATTTAAGAACTCAGCGACCAACTTAAATGAGTATGCCACCACCGTCACAGACTTCATCAGCAAATGTGTGGACGACTGCGTGCCAAAGAAAGCAGTACGTGCGTTCCCCAACCGGAAACCATGGCTCAATCGCAAGATTGACTCCCTGCTGAAGAACAGATCTGAGGCGTTCAAGTCAGACGATCCTGACCTATACAAGAAATCCAGGTACGACCTCCGCAAAGCCATCCGGAATGCCAAGAGAGAATATCAAACCAAGCTGGAGTCACAGACAGACTCTCGGCGGTTGTGGCAAGGACTAAACAACATAACGGGCTACAAAGCGAAGCCGAACAGTATCTCTGGCAGCAGCGCACCCCTCCCCGATGAACTCAATGCATTCTATGCTCGGTTCGAGCAGGTAAGCAACAATCCGCTGGCGAGTGCCCCAGCAGCCCATAATTCACCCATACCCACCATCACAGCTTCCGAAGTCAGATTGGCCTTCCTGAAAGTGAACCCTCAGAAGGCGACGGGCCCAGACGGAATCCCTGGTCGTGCACTCAGAGCCTGCGCGGACCAGCTGGCAACCTGTCCCTACTCCACTCCGAGGTCCCCACCTGCTTCAAGAAGACCACCATCATACCGGTACCAAAGAAGAACCAGGCAACGTGCCTCAATGACTACTGACCAGTGGCCCTGACTTCAGTCGTAATGAAGTGCTTCGAGAGGTTGATCATGAAGCGCATCACCTCCATACTCCCAGAACGCCTTGATCCACTGCAATTCGCATACCGCTGCAACCAGTCCACATCAGACGCCATTTCCCTGGCCCTACACTCATCCCTAGAGCATCTCGAAAACAAGGACTCCTACATTAGACTCTTATTTATTGACTACAGCTCCGCCTTCAACACCATAATCCCAGCCAAGCTCATATCAAAGCTCCAAAACCTAGGACTTGGCTCCCCACTCTGCAACTGGATCCTCGATTTTCTGACCTACAGACCACAATCAGTAAGAATGAACAACAACACCTCCTCCACAATAGTCCTCAACACCGGCGCCCCGTAAGGCTGCGTACTTAGCCCCCTACTCTACTCCCTGTACACACATGACTGCGTGGCAAAATTTGGTTCCAACTCCATCTACAAGTTTGCTGACGATACGACCATAGTGGGCCGGATCTCGAATAATGATGAGTCCGAATACAGGAGGGAGATAGGGAACCTAGTGGAGTGGTGTAGTGACAACAATCTCTCCCTCAATGCCAGCAAAACTAAAGAGCTGGTAATTGACTTCAGGAAGCAAAGTACTGTACACACCCCTGTCAGCATCAACGGGGCCGAGGTGGAGATGGTTAGCAGTTTCAAATTCCTAGGGGTGCACATCTCCAAAAATCTGTCCTGGTCCACCCACGTCGACGCTACCACCAAGAAAGCACAACAGCGCCTATACTTCCTCAGGAAACTAAGGAGATTCGGCATGTCCACATTGACTCTTACCAACTTTTACAGATGCACCATAGAAAGCATCCTATCGGGCTGCATCACAGCCTGGTATGGCAACTGCTCGGCCCAGGACCGCAAGAAACTTCAGAGAGTCGTGAACACCGCCCAGTCCATCACATGAACCTGCCTCCCATCCGCTGACTCCATCTACACCTCCCGCTGCTTGGGGAAAGCGGGCAGCATAATCAAAGATCCCTCCCACCCGGCTTACTCACTCTTCCAACTTCTTCCATCGGGCAGGAGATACAGAAGTCTGAGAACACGCACGAACAGACTCAAAAACAGCTTCTTCCCCACTGTCACCAGACTCCTAAATGACCCTCTTGTGGACTGACCTCATTAACACTACACCCTGTATGCTTCATCCGATGACAGTGCTTATGTAGTTACATTGTATATGTTGTGTTGCCCTATTATGTATTTTCTTTTATTCCCTTTTCTTCTCAAGTACTTAATGATCTGTTGAGCTGCTCGCAGAAAAATATTTTTCACTGTACCTCGGTACATGTGACAATAAACAAATCCAATCCAATCCAATCCAATAAACAAATCCAATCCAATGCTTCCTGGGTTTCCTCCGAGTGCTCCGGTTTCCTCCCACAGTCCAAAGATGTGCAGGTTAGGTGGATTGGCCATGATAAATTGTCCTTTGGTGTCCAACGGTTAGATGGGGTTGCTGGGTTACGGGTACAGGGTGGAGGAGTGGTCTTGGGTAGGGTGCTCTCTCCAAGGGCCGGTGCAGACTTGATGGGCCGAATGGCCTCCTTCTGCATTGCAGATTCTATGATTCAGAGCTGAATACGGCATCTGGGCTCGAGGACCTTGATACAGAGTCATATAGACTCGAAACGTTCTCCCCATGTCTGCGTGGGTTTCCTCCTGATGCTCCGGTTTCCTCCCACAAGTCCCGAAAGACGTGCTGTTAGGTAATTTGGACATTCTGAATTCTCCCTCAGTGTAACCGAACAGGTGCCGGAATGTGGCGACTAGGGGCTTTTTACAGTAACTTCATTGCAGTGTTAATGTAAGTCTACTTGTGACACTAATAACGATTATTATTAGTATTATTATTAAACATTAACTCTGTTTCTCTCGCCACAGACGCTGACAGACCTGATTCTGAGTCCTTCCAGCACCTTCTGCTATTATTACAGATTTCCAACATCCGCTATTTTTGCTTTTACAGAAGCGATTGGTTGGACTGGGAGATTTACGCTTCAGACGAGATAACACTGCAGTAACAGTGATGCACGTCTTCCTGGTAAATGTTAATGAAGGAAGTGTTCTTGACGGGAATTGCAGTTTTTCTTATCTGTTGAATTGGATTGCAGCTGACATGGGAAGGACGGCAAGATTATATTTTTAACATTTTAATGATAGTGTAGTATTTGTAAGATATTTTGTAAATCTAGCCGCGCATCACCTTTAGTCGTGAGTTTAACCTCGTCCACAGGAATGTCATGATTTGAATGACTTGCACCCCAAGTGGCACTTGCTACAATACTTGCTCACACCCTGATACTTTCACTGTGTTTCTACAACTGGGAACAATTCGATGAGTGTGGTGAACGTATTGTACTAACCATTCACCCTGTATTACACTGTATCATGCTGTTGCCCATGTGGGCTCCACCTATGGACCATTGTACGATATTACTCAGAATGCATCATGTTGGTGCCCTTGTGGGCTCCGCCCCCTTGAGGGGAGGTATAAAGAGCAGCTGCCCTATAGGCGGCCCTCACTAGCAGAGCAGTCGCAGGCAGGCACTGTTCTAGTTGATTAAAGCCACTGTTGACTTCAACTCTCTGTCTCGCGTGAATTGATGGTCGCGTCAATGAGTATTTCAGCAGTCAACTAAAAACAAAATGAATGACAAAAGGCAAAAGGCAACATCCCTGAAGGACTCAGAGTAAGAAGCAGGAATCAACAATATTCCAAGAAACATTCGACAACCGGAACCAACAGCATGACAGCTAAATGGACATCTTTAGAATCTGCTGATGTTTCGGCACGTATGTTCCCAGATTTATTCCCACCTCTAACCTGTTTCAAATGCTCAAGTTGACAAAGAGAAGCAGGGTCTGTACAGAAGAGGCTTTGCTGAAGATCAGCGCAGTAAGGGCTGCCCTTGCAGCATTCATAGAACCCAGCGTGCTGATACTGAGAATCAGTGTCTGCCCTGAATTACAACGCAGCTTGATTACAATAATTCATAGCAGGTTTACATTTCAGGCTGGTGTGTTTGGCATTACTGAGCAGTCCCCAAACACGCCAGTCAGAGTATGCAAACTCCGTGGCTATGGAAACCGCTCGATTTGCTCTGAGCGATGAGTAAAGTCATGCTGCCTATTCCCACAACTGAGGCAGTCCAACCCTCTGAGCAGAGATGATGCGGATGAAATAATCACAAGAGTTCAAAATGTAAAAAAAAAAAATCAGCCACTCTCTTCCTGAGGGATACAATTCCCACAAAGGTGATTCTGATTTAGGTGCTGTGCGGAGCATTCCATCTTGTCACATTACCACAGGCAAGCACGATTAGTGAGATTATTTTTAAATGAAGATGTTTATTGTTTTTGCTTCTCATCTTCTTTGAGATGATTGAAAAGGCGATAGGCGCCAATAAGCGACCCACACCCAGCTCCACCAACTCCAGAGCTGGCAGATGCGCAGGAACAGCTTTGGGGAAATCTCCCTCCCTCAATTGCAGATAAATGCTCGAAACATTTTCCAGGTTACAATGCTGACTTCTATAAGGCACATTACAGCATTTACTTTTTTTAAATTAAAAGTTCTAAAATGTAAAACCACAATTTTTTCAAACACTTTTTGCTCCTTTTCTTCTCCTGCACGTTTTGATTGTGGCCCAACCTAACGGGAGTAGCGCTAAGTGGGGCAGCGAGCGCGACTTGCCGGGTGCGTCCCGGCGGCCGACACGGCAACACCGCAGAACGGTATCTAATGTCCATTGGTGCCGGAAATGATTCCCCACGGGCTCCACGGCGGAAGTGGCCGTTCCACCAGCTGATTCGCCTGGACCGCGCCCGGCAGCTCCCCAGTAACAAGGGGGTGAGGACGCAGCACATAAACCGCTCGCTCCGAACGTATTCCAGACAGTACACAGCCACGGCACCATGGAGACCTGGCCAGGCCGCTGGATGCCATGGACAATTTATTCCCCCCCCCGCACCCCCGCACCCCCGCCAGGTGCCAGAGGATCAGCCTCACCAGTGCTGCCTGGTAGGCAGCGGCCGACAGTTCGGGCAGCGTAACCAGGAAGACCGCAGGATCAACGATCTCCACCGGGTCGCACAGGTAAGTTGACATGACCCCCGCCCTGGCACCAGTCATCCCCAGGATGCACATCAGAGGTGGAGGCAGCATGCTATTTACGCTGCATATTGCCTCTGATGGGCGTCCTTTAGAGACCCTGGGTCCGGAGGGCCCTGGCACCGGTCTCACCCGCCATCGCCCAGACCTCTATTTGTCCCCACAGGAGCAGTTGTTACAGAACAGGCGGGAACGGGCCCAAACAGGCGGCGGGGTGCCAGGTATCAGAGTCCTCACCAAGGCACATGTACCCACGAGGTTCCACTCGAGAGCTGTGAAGAGCTCATGTAGCTAACAAAGCCAATTCACTATTTGCAATATCCTTCATCCGCGCAGCCAGAGGCTGCTCACAGTCAGAGGGAGTTAAAGTGACCTTCACCATATTATCATGGACCGGGGTTTGCCCTGGAGGGGGGGAGGTGGGATACAGGCAGCAGCTGAAGTTGCCCCTGATATGGGTACACACAATCCGGGGGGGTTAGCCTGTAGGACCCGCAGGCACTGAGCACTTCACCGCCCCCCCCCAGCGCAGGTGCGTTCACTCCCACCGATGGTGCCCAGCCCCTTGACCAGGCCTTCCCCCTGAAAGCAACCCCCCCCCCCCCCCCAGGCCCCCCCGCACTGGGGCAGCAGCTTCAGTGCCCCCACCGCCGCATGCCTGATTTCGGAGATGGCTACTCACCTCCTTTGATCCCCTCCGCAGCCATCGCCCGCGTGACCCCGCTGGGGAGCCGATTAGATCGGCCTTTAGATCGGACGTCTATCCCATTAATGAGATGAAGGTTGCCCTCTGCTGGTGTTAATTGAAACCTCGCCACGTCCAGGTGGGATCTGGAACCCACCAACGGGAGAGGGACGATTAGATCGGAAACCGAACGGCGCCTGGCGGGGATCCCGATTTTAGCTACTCCCTCGATCAAACCGGCTCGCACGGATCCGCATCAGGCACAACGCAGCCGTTAGATCGCCCCCTCTACCTCACAGTGCCAAATGCCCCTAGTGTTTTGCCAAGTGATTATCTGTCACATATTAACTGCAACTGAGTGCTGAGTGTGGGCAGCCAAACCTGGTCCATTCATAGAATCCCTACCATGCAGCGGGAGGCCATTCGGCCCATCGAGTCTGCACCGGCCCTTCGAAAGGACACCCGACCTCGGCCCAATCCCATGCCTTATTCCTGAAACCGCAGCCTAAGCACAGCCAATCCACCTAACCTGCACATCTTTGGACTGTTGGAGGAAACCAGAGCACCCGGAGGAAACCCACGCAGACACGGGGAGAACGTGAAAACCTCACACTGACAGCCACCCGAGATCAAATCCCTGACGCTGTGAGGCAGCAGTGATAACCACCGTGCCACCCCCTTCTCTTGCACTTTTCAGTTATGGCTGCTGGACAGTAATTCTGAAATAAATGCACAAATAGCATTTTGATCTCCACTGAGTGACTGACTTCTCATTGCTCACCGGGCTACTGAAGGCCATGTTTGCCGTCAGCACCTCTAGTCGTTTTTTATTCATGCTTTTCTGTGTGCTAAAACCTTTGCAAATGAATCTGCAGATGGTCACCAGTTTTTATTGATGCTGCAATACTTTTTGCATCATTCTTCAGCTGACTGTGAGTATACAGTTTTAGAAAGAGACAGCATTGCAAAGTCTTCAAATTTCAGCTGCCTTTCCACTCTTTTACAAATGTTTACAAACTCTGCAATTCTAACACAGATGCTGTTCTTAATTTTCCGCTGCCCAAAATTCTTTAAACAGATTACTGTGGCTACCAGATCAGGTCACAGGCTAGGAATCCAACGGCAAGTAACTCACCTCCTGACCCCCACAATAAATACTGGCCTAACCAACGAAGCCCACATCCCGTTAGTGAATTTAAAAATGTTTACAATAAAGATAATATAATAATCTTTATTATTGGCACAAGTAGGCTTAAAAATGTTTTCGTCTTGTTTTTAAAAATTTAGAGAACCCAAATTTGTTTTTTTCCAATTAAGGGAAAATTTAGTTTGGCCAATCCACCTAGCCTGCACATATTTGGGTTGTGGGGGTGAAACCCACGCAGACACGGGAAGAATGTACAAACTCCACACGGACAGTGACCCAGGGCCGGGATTCGAACCCGGGTCCTCAACGCCGCAATCCCAGTGCTAACCACTGTGCCATGTGCCGTCCCACAAGTAGGCTTACATTGACACTGCAATGAAGTTACTGTGAAAAGCCCCGAGTCGCTACACTCAGACGCCTGCTCGGATACACTGAGGGAGAATTCAGAATGTCCAAATTACCGAACAAGCACGTCTTTCGGGACATGTGGGAGGAAACCGGAGCACCCGGAGGAAACCCACGCAGACACGGGGAGAACGTGCAGATTCCGCGCCGACAATGACCCAAGCCGGGAATCGAACCTGGGACACTGTCGCTGTGAAGCAACTGTGCTAACCACTGTGCTACCGTGCCGCCCTAATATATGAAACAGCAACTATATCTCCAGTTAATGACCAGCCGCTCTGAACCTGATTACTCAAAATGATGGTTTCCAGTCAAGACATGTATTTGGATAAAACTTCTTCCATGAAAATCTGTGTCCATTATTAGGGCATTTATTCTTTGCATTCTGAATCAAATCTGCTACGTTCATGGTGAATCATGCAAACAGCATCGTATATTGAGACAGTTATCGTTTATCACAGCTGCCAATCTGCATTGAACGTTGTGTGTACGGTGCAGGCATCCTGTAACTGTTATACTCACTTCCTGGAACATTTCCGCATTATCCTCTTTTGACCATCAAAGGTTTATTGACATAGGGACTGAGTCAGAGAGAAAAAAATACAGTCATGTCAAGTTGGTTTCCCTTAACCTGCAGCCAAAGGTTGACTGACATGAGCCGATCTGCAAATTTGTACACCCTCATCAACTTCGACACACCCCAGAACTTGCCGACTGGTAACATTCATGTTTTGAAGTTTTAAATCGACAGGACAATTTAAGTTTAGCTGGGTCTGCGATGCTGCCATCCAGACAGTGCGGCACAGCGCCAGAATTAGCTGCTTAAATGTAGATAGTGAGCTCACGGGAAGTGATCTGCCGTAATCTGAAATAAACAACTGTCGTTGTAAAAGTGCACCAAAGCAAATTTGAGTGCACAAATTATGGGCTGGATTCTCCGATCCTGCGGCTGGTCCGGAGGATCCATCTGGTTTTACGACCGGAAAGTCAGTGCCGCCCCCGCACCGATCCTCCGCCCGGTGGGGGTGGGGGGCTAGCACCCACGTGTAAAGCCCCCAGTTTTACTGCAGGTACGATCGCAGAATGGCTGGGTCCATGGGCACGGCGCCGCCCTGCAGCGGCCGCACCAAAAACTGCCCCCCTGTAAACAGCCTCGCCATCCCCGAGCCACCCCGCACCAGTGCCCACAGCCCCCGCCATAGCCCCCCTGGCAGCGGAACGGCTCTCCCCGACAGTGGCGGCGTTGGAGACAGTCCGCACCCGCCATGCTAGGTCCCGGATCGTTGTGAGGACACACGCCCCACGCCGTCCGGGACCCAAGCCATCGGGGGCAGAGCATCTGGGGAGGACCTCAGGTGACGTCCCGATAGCGTGCGGCGTGAATACGCCATTTTTGAGGGGGCAGGGCATCGCAAAAACAGCGTAAACGTGGATTCTCCGGCTGATCATTGTGGTAGTCTGTGTAGAGGTATTACGGTACCTGGTAAAGCTGGAACACCATTGGCAGATATTGTATGTTTCCTATTGGTCAAGCTGTATGGTAGCTCCGCCCTGCAAGGCGGGGTATAAGAGCCCGTGCCGCCCCAGCAGCCTTCTTTCTGTACCTGAGCTGCTGGGGGAAACATCTAGCTTATTAAAGCCTTCAGTTGGACTACAACCTCGCTTTAGTGGTCATTGATCGTGCATCAGTTTAATAAGCTAGATTTTAAAAGATGGAGGTCCGAATCAAGCCGGAGTGTCTGCAACTCAGCCCCCCTGCGGCGAACTCAGCGGCAACCTTCAAGCACTGGCTGGCGTGTTTTAAAAGATATCTCGGAACGGCCGAAAACACACCCACGGGAGAACAGAAATTGCAAGTCCTGCACTCGAGGGTGAGCCTGGAAATTTACACCCTCATCGAGGACACGGACGACTTCGATGCAGCAATGGAGCTGCTAAAAGGACATCATGGGGCGTCATTCTCCGACCCCCCGCCGGGTCGGAGAATGGCCGTTGACCGCCGTGAATCCCGCCCCCGCCCCCGCCGAAGTCTCCGCTCCCGGAGATTGGGCGGGGGCGGGAATCCGGCCGCGCCGGTTGGCGGGACCCCCCGCTGGATTCTCCGGCCCGGATGGGCCGAAGTCCCGCCCAGGAATTGCCTGTCCCGCCGGCGTAAATCAAACCTGGTATTTACCGGCGGGACCAGGCGACGTGGGCGGGCTCCGGGGTCCTGGGGGGGGCGCGGGGCGATCTGACCTCGGGGGGTGCCCCCACGGTGGCCTGGCCCGCGATCGGGGCCCACCGATCCACGGGCGGGCCTGTGCCGTGGGGGCACTCTTTCCCTTCCGCCTCCGCTACGGCCTCCGCCATGGCGGAGGCGGAAGTGACTCTCCCCACTGCGCATGCGCGGGAAACTGACAGCGGCCGCTGACGCTCCCGCGCATGCGCTGGGAAACTGACAGCGGCTGCTGACGCTCCCGCGCATGCGCCGCATTCCCGCGCCAGCTGGCGGGGCAACAAACGCCATTTCCGCCAGCTGGCGGGGCGGAAATCCCTCCGGTGTCGGCCTAGCCCCTCAATGTTGTGGCTTGGCCGCCAAAGATGCGGAGACTTCCGCACCTTTTTGCCGGCGCGATGCCCGTCTAATTTGCGCCGGCTTTGGCGCCAGTCGGCGGGCATCCCGCCGTTGGGGGAGAATTTCGCCCCATATTCGCCCCGTAAACCAGGTCTACACCCAACATCTGCTAGCAACGAGGCGACAAATCCCTGGGGAATCGCTGGAAGAATTCTACCGTGTGCCCCTGGTGTTGGGGAGAAACTGCAGCTGCCCGTAAGTTTCGGCGAGTGAACAGACAGAACTCTTGGTCCGGGACGCTTTCGTAGCAGGTATGCTGTCCTCCCAAATCCGCCAGCGATTGCTGGAAAAAGACACTCTAGGTCTCAAGGAGGCACATCCCTTGCAGGCTCCCTGGATCAGTCGTGGCCTCGAACACTCTCAACTGCTACAACAATTGTACTTATCAACGGGCACAAGACGTCCTGCTTAATTGACTCTGGGAGCACGGAGAGCTTCATACACCCCGACACGGTAAGGCGCTGTTCTCTCCTCGTCTACCCCATTAATCTAAAAATCTCCCTGGCCTCCGGTTCCCACTCAGTAGAGATAAAGGGGTTTTGTGTAGCAAACCTCACAGTCCAGGGAAGGGAGTTTAAAAATTACCGGCTCTACGTCCTTCCCCACCTCTGCGTGGCCCTATACCCCCCCCTCACTGTCTGCGGCCTCGCGACCCTCAAGGTCGATCCGCCTTCCCTGTTTGCCAACGTCACCCCGGATTGCAAACCCGTCGCCACCAGGAGCAGACGGTACAGTGCCCAGGACCGGATCTTTATTAGGTCAGAGGTCCAAAGGCTACTGAGGAAAGGAGTCATTGAAGCTAGCAACAGTCCCTGGAGAGCTCAAGTAGTGATGGGGTGGTAAAGACCGGGGAGAAGCATAGGATGGTCATCGACGACAGTCAGACCATCAACAGGTTTACGCAGCTGGACGCGTACCCTCTCCCCCGCATATCCGACCTGGTAAACAGGATTGCGCATTACAAGGTCTTCTCCACGGTGGATCTTAAGTCCGCCTACCAACAGCTCCGCATCCGCACTAGTGACCGCAAGTACACTGCCTTCGAGGCAGATGGGCGGCTCTACCACTTCTTAAGGGTTCCCTTCGGTGTCACTAACGGGGTGTCGGTCTTCCAGCGCGAGATGGACCGAATGGTTGACCGGTACGGTTTACGGGCAACATTCCCATATCTCGATAATGTCACCATCTGCGGCCACGACCAGCAGGACCATGACACCAACCTCCGAAGATTCCTCCAGACCGCAAAAATCTTTAACCTTACTTACAACAAGGATAAATGCATGTTTAGCACTGACCGCCTAGCCATCCTCGGCTACGTAGTGCAAAATGGAGTTATAGGCCCCGACCCTGGACACATGTGCCCCCTTATAGAGTTCCCCCTCCCTCACTGCTCCAAGGCCCTGAAGCGCTGCCTAGGGTTTTTCTCTTACTACGCCCAGTGGGTCTCCAACTATGTGGACAAGGCCCGTCCCCTGATCCAATCCACAGTTTTTCCCCTGTCGATACAGGTCCGCCAGGCCTTCAGCCGCATCAAAGCAGACATTGCAAAGGCCACGATGCACGCCATCGATGGGTCCCTCCCCTTCCAGGTCGAGATCGACGCATCTGACGTAGTTCTGGCGGCCGGCTCATCCAAGCGGCCTTCTTCTCACGTACCCTCCATGCTTCCGAAATCCGCCACTCCTCAGTCAAAAAGGAGGCCCAGGCCATTGTAGAAGCTGTGGGACATTGGAGGCATTACCTGGCTGGCAGGAGATTCACTCTCATCACTGACCAACGGTCGTTTGCTTTCATGTTCGATAATGCACAGCGGGGCAAGATAAAAAATGATAAGATCTTGCGGTGGAGGATCGAACTCTCCACCTACAACTACGAGATCTTGTATCGTCCCAGGAAGCTAAATGAGCCTCCTGATGCCCTGTCCCGCAGCACATGTGCCAACGCACAAGTGGACCGCCTCTGAGCCCTCCACGAGGACCTCTGCCACCCGGGGGTCACTCGCTTTTTCCACTTTATCAAGACCCACAGACTGCCCCACTCCATCGAGGAGGTCAGGACAGCCACCAGGGACTGCCAAATCTGCGCGGAGTGCAAACCACACTTCTACCAGCCAGAGAAAGCGCACCTGATAAAGGCTTCTCGGCCCTTTGAACGCCTCAGCATGGACCTCAAAGGCCCCCTCCCCTCCACCGACCGCAACACGTACTTCCTGAACGTGATTGACGTGTACTCCCGGTTCCCATTCGCCATCCCCTGCCCCGACATGACCGCAACCACCGTCATCAAGGCCCTCCATAGCATCTTTACACTGTTCGGCTTCCCCGCTTACATGCATAGTGATAGGGGGTCCTCCTTTATGAGCGACGAACTGCGTCAATTCCTGCTCAGCAAGGGCATCGCCTCGAGCAGGACGACTAGTTACACCCCCCGGGGTAACGGACAGGTAGAGAGGGAGAACGGAACGGTCTGGAAGACCGTCCTACTGGCCCTACAGTCCAGGAATCTCCCAGCCTCCCGCTGGCAGGAAGTCCTCCCGGATGCCCTCCACTCCATCCGGTCGCTGCTTTGTACCACGACCAACCAAACACCTCACAAACGTCTCCTTGTCTTCTCCAGGAAGTCCTCCTCTGGGACCTCGCTCCTGACCTGGCTGGCAGCTCTCGGACACATCCTGCTCCGAAAACACGTGCGGACGCACAAGTCGGACCCGTTGGTCGAGAGGGTCCATCTTCTCCACGATAACCCCCAGTACGCCTACATGGCGTACCCCGACAAGATACGGTCTCCCTACGAGACCTGGCACCCGCCGGATCCCCACGCACACCCCAGCCACCAGTTCCACCCTCCCTCCCACCTTACAGGAGGATCGGTCTTTCCGCCGGCCCCATCTAGGCCCCCCCACCCACCGACGCACCCCGCAGGCGCTCCCTTCCCAGGTCAACCGTTTTCCCACCAGCGCCGTCTACGGGTGTTGAAGCTGCCACTGAGATCAAGGCCACGCTCCCGGAGTTACAGACGCCCGAGCCTCCACCGGTGTCACCACCAAAGCTTCGACGATCACAGAGGACAACCAGGGCCCCCGATCGACTGATTGCTTCTTTTTAAAGTGTATATAGTTAATTGTGAATCTGTAAATAGTTACAAAACGCTGTACGGAGGTATTACGGTACCTCCATGACTATAATTTCTATCACGTCATGTTGTAATATCAGGCCACCACCCCCCGTCGGACTCTTTTTTAACAGGGGGTGAATGTGGTAGTCTATGTCAGGTATTACCTGGTAATGCTGGAACACCATTGGTAGAGATTGTATGCTTCCTATTGGTCAAGCTGTATGGTAGTTCCGGCCTGCAAGGCGGGGTATAAGAGCCCGTGCCGCCCCAGCAGCCTTTTTTCTGTACCTGAGCTGCTGGGGGAAACATCTAGCTTATTAAAGCCTTCAGTTGGACTACAACCTCGCTTTAGTGGTCATTGATCGTGCATCAATCACCAAAGGCGATTTCGGCGTTGGTGATAGGAGAATCCCGCCCTGTGTTTATGAATGTCCAGTGACCCAACCACTGGAGTGGATTCTGGTGCTATTTTCCCTTTACACGCCAATCAAATTCTCCATTTACCTCTTTCCCATTTGACTTTTATGCAATTTTATTACTGTTTCTACCTTTTTCTTTTGATATTTTCTCCTGGTAGCTTCCCAGCCCTCCTTCTCATCATAGGTTCAACTATTTTAGTTTCTTTTTCTTAACCTATTCATTTCTGTTTTCGATTTTTTTTTGACACAATGCCTTCTAAAAGAAAATGTATCCTTTCATGAGATGTGGGTTTCATTGGCAAGGCTGACATTCTCTCCACATCCCTAATTGCCATTGAACAACGTGGTCTGCTCGGCCATTCCAGGGGCTAGTTAAGAGTCAGCTGCTTTGCGGTGGGTCCTTGTTTACCATGGGCATTGCTGGCTCGGCCAGCATTTTATTGCCCATCTCTAATTGCTCTTTAGAAGGTAATACTGAGCTGCCTTCTTAAACCACTGCAGTCCTTGTGGTGTAGCTACACCCACAGTGCTGTTGGGAAGGGAGTTACAGGATTTGGACCCAGCGACAGTGAAGGAATGGGGATATATCTCCAAGCCAAGATGGTGAGTGACTTAGAAGATAACTTCCAGGTGCTGGTGTTCCCATGTACCTGTAGCATTTGTCTTTCTAGATGGTAGTGGCCGTGGGTTTTTGGAAGGTGCTAAGGAACCTTGACGAGTTCCTGCAGTGCATCTTGCAGACGGTACACACCGGCTGCTACTGTACGTCGGTGGTGGAGGGAATGATTGTTTGTGGATGGGGTGCCAATCAAGCGGGCGGCTTATTTCTAGATAGCGTTGAGCTTCTTGAGTGTTGTTGGAGCTGCACTCATCCAGGCAAGTGGTCAGGAGTCACATTTAGCCGCATCAGGGAAGGACGGCAGATTTCAATCCTTAAAGGACACTAGTGACCAGATGGGTTTTTACATCAATTTATGATAGTTTCCTGGCCATTGTTACTGAAACTAGTTTATAATTTCAGATTTTATCAATTGAATTTAAATTCCACCTGATAGCATGGTAGGATTTGAACCTATGCCTCTATATTGCTAGATATTACCACTGTCTCCCCCGAAAGGTAAAATATTTAAAAGTTATTATGAGTTCACTTTCTTTTATTTCCAGTGCTTTCCGCATGTCTCATGTGTGGTGCTATGCATGTACACATCAATGGGACTCACATCTTTTGTCCTCTCTGGGGACTGCCATTAGCACTCTTTCCCCTTGGTTTCTGTGGCCATTAGCACCCAGTTTCCCTGGGTTTCTGTGGCTATGACTCAGCTTTCATTCTCACTCCACAGTATAAATATTTCCCACTTTCTCTGTCTGTTAGCTTTGACTAAGAGTCATCGGGCCCGAAACGTTCGCTCTTTTCTCTCCCTACAGATGCTGCCAGACTTGCTGAGATTTTCCAGCATTTTCTGTTTCGCATCAATGTATAACATTGTTTACCGATGTATATAGTTATTGGTACGACCTCCGAGCAGCAGGTGGCAATAGAGATCCACCGTGTGACTTGAGACACCTGCCAGTTGGTAGTAAGTCATTAAAGAGAATAGTCACACTTAGAGTAGCTCCAGGAGAATTCACTGAATTCGTTTAGCAGCCATCGTCTGTATTATAGTTAGTTTGTTATCTTTCCACGTGTTTGTTAATGAATTATCTTTCTAATGAATCAACTGTATGTTCTGTGTACATCATTATCATGTTCACCACACAGAACACAACATCATAGTTTGGCTATCTACACTGATTTGAGCCTCTTAGAAAGCTCAGTAAATGCGAATGGGAGCAGAAATCATCTGTGCTGAGCTTGAAAGCTTCTTTCCCTTTGATCAAGGTCACCCAAATGGCTCAGTATGGCAGGGCCCCAATCTGGTCAAATGTCCTATTTCATCTCGGTATTGTCTCCTCTGGTCCTTCTAATGTGCCATGTCATCAATCCAATCACCCATTCAGCCGGTGTAACACAACAGGTGGATTGCCTTATTTTCTTCACTTTAGAACCATGCTCGCCTTCAGTCTCATGGTCAAGAATAGACAGATCCTGATACAATAAAAGGGTTGGCCAAGTGGTAGATCCTGGTCAAAAATCTCTCTCCACATCGAGACTAGCACAAAACATATGGGAGCAGGAATTGTTACATTCGTACAACAGATCATATTAGATTATCTTTCATACATTGACTCTGTCTACACCCCCCCGCTGCCTTGGGAAAGCGGGCAGAATAATCAAAGACCCCTCCCACCCAAGTTATTCTCTCTTCCAACCTCTTCCATCGAGCAGGAGATAAAGACGCCTGGCAACGTGCACTAACAGATTCAAAAACAGCTTCTTCCCCGCTGTTACCAGATTCCGAATGACCCTCTTATGGACTGAACTGGGGCGTCATTCTCCGACCCCCCGCCGGGTTGGAGAATCGCCGGGGGCTGCCGTGAATCCCGCCCCCGCCGGTTGCCGAAGTCTCCGGTACCGGATATTCGGTGGGGGCGGGAATCGGGCCGCGCCGGTTGGCGGGCCCCCCCGCTCGATTCTCTGGCCCGGATGGGCCGAAGTCCCGCCGATAAATTGCCTGTCCCGCCGGCGTGGATTAAACCACCTTTTGAACGGCGGGACAAGGCGGCGTGGGCAGGCTCCGGGGTCCTGGGGGGGGCCCGGGGCGATCTGACTCCGGGGGGTGTCCCCACGGTGGCTTGGCCCGCGATCGGGGCCCACCAATCCGCGGGCGGGCCTGTGCCGTGGGGGCACTCTTTCCCTTCCACCTCCGCCACGGTCTCCACCATGGTGGAGGCGGAAGAGACTCCCTCCACTGCGCATGCGTGGGAAACTGTCAGCGGCCGCTGACGCTCCCGCGCTTGTGCCGCCCCGAGATATAATTTCCGCGCCAGCTGGCGGGGCAACAAAGGCCGTTTCCGCCAGCTGGCGGGGCGGAAATTCCTCCGGCGTCGGCCTAGCCCCTCAATGTTGGGGCTCGGCCCCCAAAGATGCACCTTTGGGGCGGCGCGATGCCCGTCTGATTGGCGCCGTTTTGGGCGCCAGTCGGCGGACATCGCGCCGTTTCGGGAGAATTTCGCCCCAGATCTCTCCACACATCTTCTCCACTGAGTAGTACACTCCGTAAGCCTCTCCCGATGTCTATGTATTGTCTGTACAAAGTGTATTTATGTACGTCCTATGTTTTTCATGTACGGAACGGTCTGCCTGGACTGTACGCAGAACAATACTTTTCACTGTACCTCGGTACACATGACAATAAATCTAAATCTACACCTAAATACATAAATAACATTGACAATGTGGGGGCACTATTGTGTGGAGATTCATCAGCCAACATGGTGTAATGAAATACTTTGGTGGAGAGTACTGGGTAAGTCATAGGATTATCATCAGAAAACAAACTTCAGCTGATAGTTTTGCTCGGTCCCAGAGGAGAACGTGTTGAACAAGTGGAAAGGATTGATAACTGTGTTTGTTCTCTTACTGTCCTCAGTTCATTTATTAGTCAATGTTGATAAAGAGACATGCTGGCTTTTAAGATTTTATTACTTATGTTTAATTTGTTTCAGAAGTTAATGGGGATTTAAAAATGTTCATAATGATTTTACAATAACAAGAAAGTAAAGGGCACAATATTTTAGTTTTATTTCTGTACATAATAAATAATTGATTTAAAAGAATTATCATGGGTCCAGCTATACTCTGTACCTCATTAGTGTGATTCCATTATCATAAACATCTAAAATGTGGAAATAGATGAATGAAATAATTTACAATTTAATGAAATTAATCAACTAATTATATGGAGTGCGCAAGATGCGCCAGACTGGTTTCGGATTAACACTGGCTACAGAAACATCAGAGGAAATTGTATTGACAAGTAGTGTTTCTCAGACTCTTGTCCTTGAAGATAAAAGGGCTGTAAATTAATATCACTTATTCATTTTTTGGAAATGGAATGTGGCGCTGCGTCCTGGGTGGTAGGACAACGTTTCCCGACAGCGGCGGAGCTTGCGACACGAGTACAAGTTGAGGACAGAGACCAATCTATTTTTTTCCAGAGTATCCAATTAATTTTTTCCAATTAAGGGGCAATTTAGCGCGGCCAATCCACCTACCCTGCACATCTTTGGGTTGTGGGGGTGAGACCCGCGCAGACACTGGGAGAATGTGCAAACTACACACGGACAGTGACCCGGGGCCGGGTTCGAACCCGGGTCCTCAGCGCCGTGAGGCAGCAGTGCTAAGCACTGCGCCACCATGCAGCCCATGAACAGAATCCAATCTAAATGAGCACTTGACGTCCCACTAAAGTGCGTCAGCAGAAAAACCGAGACTGACTCTCCAGTGCAGTGATGACGGGATAGTTCACTGTTTAGGCATCATCGTGCAAATGAACCGAGGCCCTACTGGCCTGCTCGGGTGGATGTACAAGATCCTCTGACACTATTTCAAAGTGGGGAGTTTATTATCCCCAGTATCTTGAGCAATACTTATCCCTCAATCAACATCACAAAAGCATAGAGAATCATAGAATCATAGAAAATGTACAGAAGGAGGCCATTCAGCCCATGTTGTCCATGCCAGCCCAGGACACCCAGGCTAATTCCACCTTCCTGCACCCAGTCCAGAGCCCTGAAGCTACCAGCACTGAAGGTGCAGGTCCAGATAAAAGGAGTTTAGTGTCTCTGCCTCCACCACCAACTCGGGCAGCGAACTCCAGACTCCCACTACCCTCTGTGTAAAAATGATCTTCCTCATTAGGTCCTCTCTACACCTTCTGCCACTTATCTTGACTCTATGGGCACGAATTTCCGATCGCGGGGCAACGTATCCGTGCCGTCGTGAACGCCGTCGCGAAACGGGCGTGGGCAGTGGCAACTCTGGCCCCCACAGGGGGCCAGCACAGTGCTGGAGAGTCTCACGTTGCTCGAGCCTCACTAACTGGCGCGCACTGGGGGCGGCGCCAACCCGCGCAGGTGCGTTGGCCGTACTGAATGCTCCGGCCCCGAAGCAACATGGCGCTGGGGTTCAGGGGCCGGACGCGCAACAAAGAACGCCCGGGGGGGGGGGTGGAGGAGAGGCCGGCCCGCTGGACGGTGGGTCCCGGTCGTGGGCCACACCCCATCGGAGGCCCCCCCGTCCGTCCGGGCCGCCCCCGTCCCTTCGCGCAGAGTTCCCGCCGGCAGCGACCAGGTGTGAGTGGCTTTTCCGTGCGGCCGTTCGGCCCATTCAGGCCGGAGAATCGGCGGCCCGGCCTCGTACATCAACCGGCGCCGCGCTAAACACGCCGGCGCAACAAAGAACAAAAAACAAAGAAATGTACAGCACAGGAAAGGCCCTTCGGCCCTCCAAGCCCGTGCCGACCATGCTGCCCGACTGAACTACAATCTTCTACACTTCCTGGGTCCGTATCCCTCTATTCCCATCCTGTTCATGTATTTGTCAAGATGCCCCTTAAATGTCACTATCGTCCCTGCTTCCACCACCTCCTCCGGTAGCGAGTTCCAGGCACCCACTACCCTCTGTGTAAAAAACTTGCCTCGTACATCTACTCTAAACCTTGCCCCTCTCACCTTAAACCTATGCCCCCTAGTAATTGACCCCTCTACCCTGGGGAAAAGTCTCTGACTATCCACTCTGTCTATGCCCCTCATAATTTTGTATACCTCTATCAGGTCTCCCCTCAACCTCCTTCGTTCCAGTGAGAACAAACCGAGTTTATTCAACCGCTCCTCATAGCTAATGCCCTCCATACCAGGCAACATTCTGGTAAATCTCTTCTGCACCCTCTCTAAAGCCTCCACATCCTTCTGGTAGTGTGGCGACCAGAATTGAACACTATACTCCAAGTGTGGCCTAACTAAGGTTCTACACAGCTGCAACATGACTTGCCAATTCTTATACTCAATGCCCCGGCCAATGAAGGCAAGCATGCCGTATGCCTTCTTGACTACCTTCTCCACCTGTGTTGCCCCTTTCAATGACCTGTGGACCTGTACTCCTAGATCTCTTTGACTTTCAATACTCTTGAGGGTTCTACCATTCACTGTATATTCCCTACCTGCATTAGACCTTCCAAAATGCATTACCTCACATTTGTCCGGATTAAACTCCATCTGCCATCTCTCCGCCCAAGTCTCCAGACAATCTAAATCCTGCTGTATCCTCCGACAGTCCTCATCGCTATCCGCAATTCCACCAGCCTTTGTGTCGTCTGCAAACTTACTAATCAGACCAGTTACATTTTCCTCCAAATCATTTTATATATACTACAAAGAGCAAAGGTCCCAGCACTGATCCCTGTGGAACACCACTGGTCACAGCCCTCCAATTAGAAAAGCATCCCTCCATTGCTACTCTCTGCCTTCTATGGCCTAGCCAGTTCTGTATCCACCTTGCCAGCTCACCCCTGATCCCGTGTGACTTCACCTTTTGTACTAGTCTACCATGAGGGACCTTGTCAAAGGCCTTACTGAAGTCCATATAGACAACATCTACTGCCCTACCTGCATCAATCATCTTAGTGACCTTCTCGAAAAACTCTATCAAGTTAGTGAGACGCGACCTCCCCTTCACAAAACCGTGCTGCCTCTCACTAATACGTCCATTTGCCTCCAAATGGGAGTAGATCCTGTCTCGAAGAATTCTCTCCAGTAATTTCCCTACCACTGAAGTAAGGCTCACCGGCCTGTAGTTCCCGGGATTATCCTTGCTACCCTTCTTAAACAGAGGAACAACATTGGCTATTCTCCAGTCCTCCGGGACATCCCATGAAGACAGCGAGGATCCAAAGATTTCTGTCAAGGCCTCAGCAATTTCCTCTCCAGCCTCCTTCAGTATTCTGGGGTAGATCCCATCAGGCCCTGGGGACTTATCTACCTTAATATTTTTTAAGACACCCAACACCTCATCTTTTTGGATCACAATGTGACCCAGGCTATCTACACCCCCTTCTCCAGACTCAACATCTACCAATTCCTTCTCTTTGGTGAATACTGATACAAAGTATTCATTTAGTACCTCGCCCATTTCCTCTGTCTCCACACATAGATTCCCTTGCCTATCCTTCAGTGGGCCAACCCTTTCCCTGGCTACCCTCTTGCTTTTTATGTACGTGTAAAAAGCCTTGGGATTTTCCTTAACCCTATTTGCCAATGACTTTTCGTGACCCCTTCTAGCCCTCCTGACTCCTTGCTTAAGTTCCTTCCTACTTTCCTTATATTCCACGCAGGCTTCGTCTGTTCCCAGCCTTTTAGCCCTGACAAATGCCTCCTTTTTCTTTTTGACGAGGCCTACAATATCACTCGTCATCCAAGGTTCCCGAAAATTGCCGTATTTATCTTTCTTCCTCACAGGAACATGCCGGTCCTGTATTCCTTTTGACTGCCACTTGAAAGCCTCCCACATGTCAGATGTTGATTTGCCCTCAAACATCCGCCCCCAATCTATTTTCTTCAGTTCCCGCCTAATATTGTAATAATTAGCCTTCCCCCAATTTAGCACATTCATCCTCGGACCACTCTTATCCTTGTCCACCAGTACTTTAAAACTTACTGAATTGTGGTCACTGTTACCGAAATGCTCCCCTACTGAAACATCTACCACCTGGCCGGGCTCATTCCCCAATGCCAGGTCCTGTACCGCCCCTTCCCTAGTTGGACTGTCTACATATTGTTTTAAGAAGCCCTCCTGGATGCTCCTTACAAACTCCGCCCCGTCTAAGCCCCTGGCACTAAGTGAGTCCCAGTCAATATTGGGGAAGTTGAAGTCTCCCATCACCACAACCCTGTTGTTTTTACTCTTTTCCAAAATCTGTCTACCTATCTGCTCCTCTATCTCCCGCTGGCTGTTGGGAGGCCTGTAGTATACCCCCAACATTGTGACTGCACCCTTCTTATTCCTGATCTCTACCCATATAGCCTCACTGCCCTCTGAGGTGTCCTCTCGCAGTACAGCTGTGATATTCTCCCGAACAAGTAGCGCAACTCCACCTCCCCTTTTATATCCCCCTCTATCCCGCCTGAAACATCTAAATCCTGGAACGTTTAGCTGCCAATCCTGCCCTTCCCTCAACCAGGTCTCTGTAATGGCAACAACATCATAGTTCCAAGTACTAATCCAAGCTCTAAGTTCATCTGCCTTACCCGTAATGCTCCTTGCATTAAAACATATGCACTTCAGGCCACCAGACCCGCTGTGTTCAGCAACTTCTCCCTGTCTGCTCTGCCTCAGAGCCACACTGTCCCTATTCCCTAGTTCTCCCTCAATGCTTTCACCTTCTGACCTATTGCTCCCGTGCCCACCCACCTGCCATACTAGTTTAAACCCTCCCGTGTGACACTAGCAAACCTCGCGGCCAGGATATTTATGCCTCTCCGGTTTAGATGCAACCCGTCCTTCTTATACAGGTCACACCTGCCCCGGAAGAGCTCCCAGTGGTCCAGATAATGGAAACCCTCCCTCCTACACCAGCTGTTTAGCCACGTGTTTGGCTGCTCTATCTTCCTATTTCTAGCCTCACTGGCACGTGGCACAGGGAGTAATCCCGAGATTACAACCCTCGAGGTCCTGTCTTTTAACTTTCTGCCTAGCTCCCTGAACTCCTGCTGCAGGACCTCATGCCCCTTCCTGCCTATGTCGTTAGTACCAATATGTACAACGACCTCTGCCTGTTTGCCCTCCCCCTTCAGGATGCCCTCTACCCGTTCGGAGACATCCTGGACCCTGGCACCAGGGAGGCAACATACCATCCTGGAGTCTCTTTCACGTCCACAGAAGCGCCTATCTGTGCCCCTGACTATAGAGTCCCCTATTACTATTACTCTTCTGCGCTCTGACCCTCCCTTCTGAACATCAGAGTCAGCCGTGGTGCCACTGCTCTGGCTGCTGCTGTTTTCCCCTGATAGGCTATCCCCCCCGACAGTATCCAAAGGGGTATATCTGTTCGAGAGGGGGACAACCACAGGGGATTCCTGCACTGACTGCCTGTCCTTTCTGGTGGTCACCCATTTCTCTGCCTGCACCTTGGGTGTGACCACATTTATATAACTGCGATCTATAACGCTTTCCGCCACCAGGGAGAATCGCGCTCCGGAGTCGGGGCGGCTTGGCGTGTTGCACGGATTGTCCGGCCCGGTGCGAGGCTGGGAGAATCGCGCCGTTTCTCCTTGTTTTACAATTCTACATCAAGGGAAACAATTTTATCCTGTCATTTCTATTATCTAGTCATTTCACAGTGCAGTTTGTGGAGTTTTCTGTGTGTTTACTGGTCACAGTGCAGTTTTTGGGGTTTTCTGTGTGTTTACTGGTCACAGTGCAGTTTGTGGGAGTTTTCTGTGTGATTACTGGTCACAGTGCAGTTTGTGGGGTTTTCTGTGTGTTTACTGGTCACAGTGCAGTTTGTGGGGTTTTCTGTGTGTTTACTGGTCACAGTGCAGTTTGTGGAGTTTTCTATGTGTTTACTGGTCACAGTGCAGTTTGTGGGAGTTTTCTGTGTGTTTACTGGTCGCAGTGCAGTTTGTGGAGTTTTCTGTGTGTTTACTGGTCACAGTGCAGTTTGTGGGAGTTTTCTATGTGTTTACTGGTCACAGTGCAGTTTGTAGGGTTTTCTGTGTGTTTACTGGTCACACTGCAGTTTTTGGGGTTTTCTGTGTGTTTACTGGTCACAGTGCAGTTTGTGGGAGTTTTCTGTGTGATTACTGGTCACAGTGCAGTTTTTGGGGTTTTCTGTGTGTTTACTGGTCACAGTGCAGTTTGTGGAGTTTTCTGTGTGTTTACTGGTCACAGTGCAGTTTGTGGAGTTTTCTGTGTGTTTACTGGTCACAGTGCAGTTTGTGGAGTTTTCTGTGTGTTTACTGGTCACAGTGCAGTTTGTGGGAGTTTTCTGTGTGTTTACTGGTCACAGTGCAGTTTGTGGAGTTTTCTGTGTGTTTACTGGTCACAGTGCAGTTTGTGGAGTTTTCTGTGTGTTTACTGGTCACAGTGCAGTTTGTGGGAGTTTTCTGTGTGATTACTGGTCACCGTGCGGTTTGTGGGAGTTTTCTGTGTGTTTACTGGTCACAGTGCAGTTTGTGGAGTTTTCTGTGTGTTTACTGGTCACAGTGCAGTTTGTGGGAGTTTTCTGTGTGTTTACTGGTCACAGTGCAGTTTGTGGGAGTTTTCTGTGTGTTTACTGGTCACAGTGCAGTTTGTGGAGTTTTCTGTGTGTTTACTGGTCACAGTGCAGTTTGTGGAGTTTTCTGTGTGTTTACTGGTCACAGTGCAGTTTGTGGGAGTTTTCTGTGTGTTTACTGGTCACAGTGCAGTTTGTGGAGTTTTCTGTGTGTTTACTGGTCACAGTGCAGTTTGTGGGAGTTTTCTGTGTGTTTACTGGTCACAGTGCAGTTTGTGGAGTTTTCTGTGTGATTACTGGTCACAGTGCAGTTTGTGGGAGTTTTCTGTGTGTTTACTGGTCACAGTGCAGTTTGTGGGAGTTTTCTGTGTGTTTACTGGTCACAGTGCAGTGTGCAACGTTTTCTGTGTGTTTACTGGTCACAGTGCCGTTTGTGAGAGTTTTCTGTGTGTTTACTGGTCACAGTGCAGTTTGTGGGAGTTTTCTGTGTGTTTACTGGTGACAGTGCAGTTTGTGGAGTTTTCTGTGTGATTACTGGTCACAGTGCAGTTTGTGGGAGTTTTCTGTGTGTTTACTGGTCACAGTGCAGTTTGTGGGAGTTTTCTGTGTGTTTACTGGTCACAGTGCAGTGTGCAACGTTTTCTGTGTGTTTACTGGTCACAGTGCAGTTTGTGGAGTTTTCTGTGTGTTTACTGGTCACAGTGCAGTTTGTGAGAGTTTTCTGTGTGTTTACTGGTCACAGTGCAGTTTGTGGGAGTTTTCTGTGTGTTTATTGGTGACAGTGCAGTTTGTGGAGTTTTCTGTGTGATTACTGGTCACAGTGCAGTTTGTGGGAGTTTTCTGTGTGTTTACTGGTCACAGTGCAGTTTGTGGAGTTTTCTGTGTGTTTACTGGTCACAGTGCAGTTTGTGGAGTTTTCTGTGTGTTTACTGGTCACAGTGCAGTTTGTGGGAGTTTTCTGTGTGTTTACTGGTCACAGTGCAGTTTTTGGGAGTTTTCTGTGTGTTTACTGGTCACAGTGCAGTTTGTGCGGTTTTCTGTGTGTTTACTGGTCACAGTGCAGTTTGTGGAGTTTTCTGTGTGTTTACTGGTCACAGTGCAGTTTGTGGAGTTTTCTGTGTGTTTACTGGTCACAGTGCAGTTTGTGGGAGTTTTCTGTGTGTTTACTGGTCACAGTGCAGTTTGTGAGAGTTTTCTGTGTGATTACTGGTCACAGTGCAGTTTGTGAGAGTTTTCTGTGTGATTACTGGTCACAGTGCAGTTTGTGGAGTTTTCTGTGTGTTTACTGGTCACAGTGCAGTTTGTGGAGTTTTCTGTGTGTTTACTGGTCACTGTGCAGTTTCTGGGAGTTTTCTGTGTGTTTACTGGTCACAGTGCAGTTTGTGGAGTTTTCTGTGTGATTACTGGTCACAGTGCAGTTTGTGGATTTTCTGTGTGTTTACTGGTCACAGTGCAGTTTGTGGAGTTTTCTGTGTGTTTACTGGTCACAGTGCAGTTTGTGCGAGTTTTCTGTGTGTTTACTGGTCACAGTGCAGTTTGTGCAGTTTTCTGTGTGTTTACTGGTCACAGTGCAGTTTGTGCGGTTTTCTGTGTGATTACTGGTCACAGCGCAGTTTGTGGAGTTTTCTGTGTGTTTACTGGTCACAGTGCAGTTTGTGGGAGTTTTCTGTGTGTTTACTGGTCACAGTGCAGTTTGTGCGGTTTTCTGTGTGATTACTGGTCACAGTGCAGTTTGTGGAGTTTTCTGTGTGTTTACTGGTCACAGTGCAGTTTGTGGGAGTTTTCTGTGTGATTACTGGTCACAGTGCAGTTTGTGCGAGTTTTCTGTGTGTTTACTGGTCACAGTGCAGTTTGTGCAGTTTTCTGTGTGTTTACTGGTCACAGTGCAGTTTGTGGAGTTTTCTGTGTGTTTGCTGGTCACAGTGCAGTTTGTGCAGTTTTCTGTGTGATTACTGGTCACAGTGCAGTTTGTGGGAGTTTTCTGTGTGTTTACTGGTCACAGTGCAGTTTGTTGAGTTTTCTGTGTGATTACTGGTCACAGTGCAGTTTTTGCGGTTTTCTGTGTGATTACTGGTCACAGTGCAGTTTGTCGGGTTTTCTGTGTGTTTACTGGTCACAGTGCAGTTTTTGGGGTTTTCTGTGTGTTTACTGGTCACAGTGCAGTTTGTGGGAGTTTTCTGTGTGATTACTGGTCACAGTGCAGTTTTTGGGGTTTTCTGTGTGTTTACTGGTCACAGTGCAGTTTGTGGAGTTTTCTGTGTGTTTACTGGTCACAGTGCAGTTTGTGGAGTTTTCTGTGTGTTTACTGGTCACAGTGCAGTTTGTGGAGTTTTCTGTGTGTTTACTGGTCACAGTGCAGTTTGTGGGAGTTTTCTGTGTGTTTACTGGTCACAGTGCAGTTTGTGGAGTTTTCTGTGTGTTTACTGGTCACAGTGCAGTTTGTGGAGTTTTCTGTGTGTTTACTGGTCACAGTGCAGTTTGTGGGAGTTTTCTGTGTGATTACTGGTCACCGTGCGGTTTGTGGGAGTTTTCTGTGTGTTTACTGGTCACAGTGCAGTTTGTGGAGTTTTCTGTGTGTTTACTGGTCACAGTGCAGTTTGTGGGAGTTTTCTGTGTGTTTACTGGTCACAGTGCAGTTTGTGGGAGTTTTCTGTGTGTTTACTGGTCACAGTGCAGTTTGTGGAGTTTTCTGTGTGTTTACTGGTCACAGTGCAGTTTGTGGAGTTTTCTGTGTGTTTACTGGTCACAGTGCAGTTTGTGGGAGTTTTCTGTGTGTTTACTGGTCACAGTGCAGTTTGTGGAGTTTTCTGTGTGTTTACTGGTCACAGTGCAGTTTGTGGGAGTTTTCTGTGTGTTTACTGGTCACAGTGCAGTTTGTGGAGTTTTCTGTGTGATTACTGGTCACAGTGCAGTTTGTGGGAGTTTTCTGTGTGTTTACTGGTCACAGTGCAGTTTGTGGGAGTTTTCTGTGTGTTTACTGGTCACAGTGCAGTGTGCAACGTTTTCTGTGTGTTTACTGGTCACAGTGCCGTTTGTGAGAGTTTTCTGTGTGTTTACTGGTCACAGTGCAGTTTGTGGGAGTTTTCTGTGTGTTTACTGGTGACAGTGCAGTTTGTGGAGTTTTCTGTGTGATTACTGGTCACAGTGCAGTTTGTGGGAGTTTTCTGTGTGTTTACTGGTCACAGTGCAGTTTGTGGGAGTTTTCTGTGTGTTTACTGGTCACAGTGCAGTGTGCAACGTTTTCTGTGTGTTTACTGGTCACAGTGCAGTTTGTGGAGTTTTCTGTGTGTTTACTGGTCACAGTGCAGTTTGTGAGAGTTTTCTGTGTGTTTACTGGTCACAGTGCAGTTTGTGGGAGTTTTCTGTGTGTTTATTGGTGACAGTGCAGTTTGTGGAGTTTTCTGTGTGATTACTGGTCACAGTGCAGTTTGTGGGAGTTTTCTGTGTGTTTACTGGTCACAGTGCAGTTTGTGGAGTTTTCTGTGTGTTTACTGGTCACAGTGCAGTTTGTGGAGTTTTCTGTGTGTTTACTGGTCACAGTGCAGTTTGTGGGAGTTTTCTGTGTGTTTACTGGTCACAGTGCAGTTTTTGGGAGTTTTCTGTGTGTTTACTGGTCACAGTGCAGTTTGTGCGGTTTTCTGTGTGTTTACTGGTCACAGTGCAGTTTGTGGAGTTTTCTGTGTGTTTACTGGTCACAGTGCAGTTTGTGGAGTTTTCTGTGTGTTTACTGGTCACAGTGCAGTTTGTGGGAGTTTTCTGTGTGTTTACTGGTCACAGTGCAGTTTGTGAGAGTTTTCTGTGTGATTACTGGTCACAGTGCAGTTTGTGAGAGTTTTCTGTGTGATTACTGGTCACAGTGCAGTTTGTGGAGTTTTCTGTGTGTTTACTGGTCACAGTGCAGTTTGTGGAGTTTTCTGTGTGTTTACTGGTCACTGTGCAGTTTCTGGGAGTTTTCTGTGTGTTTACTGGTCACAGTGCAGTTTGTGGAGTTTTCTGTGTGATTACTGGTCACAGTGCAGTTTGTGGATTTTCTGTGTGTTTACTGGTCACAGTGCAGTTTGTGGAGTTTTCTGTGTGTTTACTGGTCACAGTGCAGTTTGTGGGAGTTTTCTGTGTGTTTACTGGTCACAGTGCAGTTTGTGGAGTTTTCTGTGTGTTTACTGGTCACAGTGCAGTTTGTGGAGTTTTCTGTGTGTTTACTGGTCACAGTGCAGTTTGTGCGGTTTTCTGTGTGATTACTGGTCACAGTGCAGTTTGTGGAGTTTTCTGTGTGTTTACTGGTCACAGTGCAGTTTGTAGAGTTTCCTGTGTGTTTACTGGTCACAGTGCAGTTTGTGCAGTTTTCTGTGTGATTACTGGTCACAGTGCAGTTTGTGGGAGTTTTCTGTGTGTTTACTGGTCACAGTGCAGTTTTTGCGGTTTTCTGTGTGATTACTGGTCACAGTGCAGTTTGTGGAGTTTTCTGTGTGTTTACTGGTCACAGTGCAGTTTGTGGGAGTTTTCTGTGTGTTTACTGGTCACAGTGCAGTTTGTGCGGTTTTCTGTGTGATTACTGGTCACAGTGCAGTTTGTGGAGTTTTCTGTGTGTTTACTGGTCACAGTGCAGTTTGTGGGAGTTTTCTGTGTGATTACTGGTCACAGTGCAGTTTGTGCGAGTTTTCTGTGTGTTTACTGGTCACAGTGCAGTTTGTGCAGTTTTCTGTGTGTTTACTGGTCACAGTGCAGTTTGTGCGGTTTTCTGTGTGACTACTGGTCACAGTGCAGTTTGTGGAGTTTTCTGTGTGTTTACTGGTCACAGTGCAGTTTGTGGGAGTTTTCTGTGTGTTTACTGGTCACAGTGCAGTTTGTGCGGTTTTCTGTGTGATTACTGGTCACAGTGCAGTTTGTGGAGTTTTCTGTGTGTTTACTGGTCACAGTGCAGTTTGTGGGAGTTTTCTGTGTGATTACTGGTCACAGTGCAGTTTGTGCGAGTTTTCTGTGTGTTTACTGGTCACAGTGCAGTTTGTGCAGTTTTCTGTGTGTTTACTGGTCACAGTGCAGTTTGTGGAGTTTTCTGTGTGTTTGCTGGTCACAGTGCAGTTTGTGCAGTTTTCTGTGTGATTACTGGTCACAGTGCAGTTTGTGGGAGTTTTCTGTGTGTTTACTGGTCACAGTGCAGTTTGTTGAGTTTTCTGTGTGATTACTGGTCACAGTGCAGTTTTTGCGGTTTTCTGTGTGATTACTGGTCACAGTGCAGTTTGTGGAGTTTTCTGTGTGTTTACTGGTCACAGTGCAGTTTGTGGGAGTTTTCTGTGTGTTTACTGGTCACAGTGCAGTTTCTGGGAGTTTTCTGTGTGTTTACTGGTCACAGTGCAGTTTGTGGAGTTTTCTGTGTGATTACTGGTCACAGTGCAGTTTGTGGGAGTTTTCTGTGTGTTTACTGGTCACAGTGCAGTTTGTGGAGTTTTCTGTGTGTTTACTGGTCACAGTGCAGTTTGTGGGGTTTTCTGTGTGTTTACTGGTCACAGTGCAGTTTGTGGGAGTTTTCTGTGTGTTTACTGGTCACAGTGCAGTTTGTGGGAGTTTTCTGTGTGTTTACTGGTCACAGTGCAGTTTGTGAGAGTTTTCTGTGTGTTTACTGGTCGCAGTGCAGTTTGTGGAGTTTTCTGTGTGTTTACTGGTCACAGTGCAGTTTGTGGGAGTTTTCTATGTGTTTACTGGTCACAGTGCAGTTTGTGGGGTTTTCTGTGTGTTTACTGGTCACAGTGCAGTTTGTGGAGTTTCCTGTGTGTTTACTAGTCACAGTGCAGTTTGTGGGAGTTTTCTGTGTGTTTACTGGTCACAGTGCAGTTTGTGGAGTTTTATGTGTGTTTACTGGTCACAGTGCAGTTTGTGAGAGTTTTCTGTGTGTTTACTGGTCACAGTGCAGTTTGTGGGAGTTTTCTGTGTGTTTACTGGTCACAGTGCAGTGTGCAACGTTTTCTGTGTGTTTACTGGTCACAGTGCAGTTTGTGGAGTTTTCTGTGTGTTTACTGGTCACAGTGCAGTTTGTGAGAGTTTTCTGTGTGTTTACTGGTCGCAGTGCAGTTTGTGGGAGTTTTCTGTGTGTTTACTGGTCACAGTGCAGTTTGTGGAGTTTTCTGTGTGTTTACTGGTCACAGTGCAGTTTGTGGAGTTTTCTGTGTGTTTACTGGTCACAGTGCAGTTTGTGGAGTTTTCTGTGTGATTACTGGTCACAGTGCAGTTTGTGGAGTTTTCTGTGTGTTTACTGGTCACAGTGCAGTTTGTGGAGTTTTCTGTGTGTTTACTGGTCACAGTGCAGTTTCTGGGGGTTTTCTGTGTGTTTACTGGTCACAGTGCAGTTTGTGGAGTTTTCTGTGTGTTTACTGGTCACAGTGCAGTTTGTGGAGTTTTCTGTGTGTTTACTGGTCACAGTGCAGTTTGTGCGGTTTTCTGTGTGATTACTGGTCACAGTGCAGTTTGTGGAGTTTTCTGTGTGTTTATTGGTCACAGTGCAGTTTGTAGAGTTTCCTGTGTGTTTACTGGTCACAGTGCAGTTTGTGCAGTTTTCTGTGTGATTACTGGTCACAGTGCAGTTTGTGGGAGTTTTCTGTGTGTTTACTGGTCACAGTGCAGTTTTTGCGGTTTTCTGTGTGATTACTGGTCACAGTGCAGTTTGTGGAGTTTTCTGTGTGTTTACTGGTCACAGTGCAGTTTGTGGGAGTTTTCTGTGTGTTTACTGGTCACCGTGCGGTTTGTGGGAGTTTTCTGTGTGATTACTGGTCACAGTGCAGTTTGTGGAGTTTTCTGTGTGATTACTGGTCACAGTGCAGTTTGTGGAGTTTTCTGTGTGTTTACTGGTCACAGTGCAGTTTGTGGAGTTTTCTGTGTGTTTACTGGTCACAGTGCAGTTTGTGGAGTTTTCTGTGTGTTTACTGGTCACAGTGCAGTTTGTGAGAGTTTTCTGTGTGATTACTGGTCACAGTGCAGTTTGTGGAGTTTTCTGTGTGTTTACTGGTCACAGTGCAGTTTGTGAGAGTTTTCTGTGTGTTTACTGGTCACAGTGCAGTTTGTGGGAGTTTTCTGTGTGTTTACTGGTGACAGTGCAGTTTGTGGAGTTTTCTGTGTGATTACTGGTCACAGTGCAGTTTGTGGGAGTTTTCTGTGTGTTTACTGGTCACAGTGCAGTTTGTGGAGTTTTCTGTGTGTTTACTGGTCACAGTGCAGTTTGTGGAGTTTTCTGTGTGTTTACTGGTCACAGTGCAGTTTGTGGGAGTTTTCTGTGTGTTTACTGGTCACAGTGCAGTTTTTGGGAGTTTTCTGTGTGTTTACTGGTCACAGTGCAGTTTGTGCGGTTTTCTGTGTGTTTACTGGTCACAGTGCAGTTTGTGGAGTTTTCTGTGTGTTTACTGGTCACAGTGCAGTTTGTGGAGTTTTCTGTGTGTTTACTGGTCACAGTGCAGTTTGTGGGAGTTTTCTGTGTGTTTACTGGTCACAGTGCAGTTTGTGAGAGTTTTCTGTGTGATTCCTGGTCACAGTGCAGTTTGTGAGAGTTTTCTGTGTGATTACTGGTCACAGTGCAGTTTGTGGAGTTTTCTGTGTGTTTACTGGTCACAGTGCAGTTTGTGGAGTTTTCTGTGTGTTTACTGGTCACAGTGCAGTTTCTGGGAGTTTTCTGTGTGTTTACTGGTCACAGTGCAGTTTGTGGAGTTTTCTGTGTGATTACTGGTCACAGTGCAGTTTGTGGATTTTCTGTGTGTTTACTGGTCACAGTGCAGTTTGTGGAGTTTTCTGTGTGTTTACTGGTCACAGTGCAGTTTGTGGGAGTTTTCTGTGTGTTTACTGGTCACAGTGCAGTTTGTGGAGTTTTCTGTGTGTTTACTGGTCACAGTGCAGTTTGTAGAGTTTCCTGTGTGTTTACTGGTCACAGTGCAGTTTGTGCAGTTTTCTGTGTGATTACTGGTCACAGTGCAGTTTGTGGGAGTTTTCTGTGTGTTTACTGGTCACAGTGCAGTTTTTGCGGTTTTCTGTGTGATTACTGGTCACAGTGCAGTTTGTGGAGTTTTCTGTGTGTTTACTGGTCACAGTGCAGTTTGTGGGAGTTTTCTGTGTGTTTACTGGTCACAGTGCAGTTTGTGCGGTTTTCTGTGTGATTACTGGTCACAGTGCAGTTTGTGGAGTTTTCTGTGTGTTTACTGGTCACAGTGCAGTTTGTGGGAGTTTTCTGTGTGATTACTGGTCACAGTGCAGTTTGTGCGAGTTTTCTGTGTGTTTACTGGTCACAGTGCAGTTTGTGCAGTTTTCTGTGTGTTTACTGGTCACAGTGCAGTTTGTGCGGTTTTCTGTGTGATTACTGGTCACAGTGCAGTTTGTGGAGTTTTCTGTGTGTTTACTGGTCACAGTGCAGTTTGTGGGAGTTTTCTGTGTGTTTACTGGTCACAGTGCAGTTTGTGCGGTTTTCTGTGTGATTACTGGTCACAGTGCAGTTTGTGGAGTTTTCTGTGTGTTTACTGGTCACAGTGCAGTTTGTGGGAGTTTTCTGTGTGATTACTGGTCACAGTGCAGTTTGTGCGAGTTTTCTGTGTGTTTACTGGTCACAGTGCAGTTTGTGCAGTTTTCTGTGTGTTTACTGGTCACAGTGCAGTTTGTGGAGTTTTCTGTGTGTTTACTGGTCACAGTGCAGTTTGTGCAGTTTTCTGTGTGATTACTGGTCACAGTGCAGTTTGTGGGAGTTTTCTGTGTGTTTACTGGTCACAGTGCAGTTTGTTGAGTTTTCTGTGTGATTACTGGTCACAGTGCAGTTTTTGCGGTTTTCTGTGTGATTACTGGTCACAGTGCAGTTTGTGGAGTTTTCTGTGTGTTTACTGGTCACAGTGCAGTTTGTGGGAGTTTTCTGTGTGTTTACTGGTCACAGTGCAGTTTCTGGGAGTTTTCTGTGTGTTTACTGGTCACAGTGCAGTTTGTGGAGTTTTCTGTGTGATTACTGGTCACAGTGCAGTTTGTGGGAGTTTTCTGTGTGTTTACTGGTCACAGTGCAGTTTGTGGAGTTTTCTGTGTGTTTACTGGTCACAGTGCAGTTTGTGGGGTTTTCTGTGTGTTTACTGGTCACAGTGCAGTTTGTGGGAGTTTTCTGTGTGTTTACTGGTCACAGTGCAGTTTGTGGGAGTTTTCTGTGTGTTTACTGGTCACAGTGCAGTTTGTGAGAGTTTTCTGTGTGTTTACTGGTCGCAGAGCAGTTTGTGGAGTTTTCTGTGTGTTTACTGGTCACAGTGCAGTTTGTGGGAGTTTTCTATGTGTTTACTGGTCACAGTGCAGTTTGTGGGGTTTTCTGTGTGTTTACTGGTCACAGTGCAGTTTGTGGAGTTTCCTGTGTGTTTACTAGTCACAGTGCAGTTTGTGGGAGTTTTCTGTGTGTTTACTGGTCACAGTGCAGTTTGTGGAGTTTTATGTGTGTTTACTGGTCACAGTGCAGTTTGTGAGAGTTTTCTGTGTGTTTACTGGTCACAGTGCAGTTTGTGGGAGTTTTCTGTGTGTTTACTGGTCACAGTGCAGTGTGCAACGTTTTCTGTGTGTTTACTGGTCACAGTGCAGTTTGTGGAGTTTTCTGTGTGTTTACTGGTCACAGTGCAGTTTGTGAGAGTTTTCTGTGTGTTTACTGGTCGCAGTGCAGTTTGTGGGAGTTTTCTGTGTGTTTACTGGTCACAGTGCAGTTTGAGGAGTTTTCTGTGTGTTTACTGGTCACAGTGCAGTTTGTGGAGTTTTCTGTGTGTTTACTGGTCACAGTGCAGTTTGTGGAGTTTTCTGTGTGATTACTGGTCACAGTGCAGTTTGTGGAGTTTTCTGTGTGTTTACTGGTCACAGTGCAGTTTGTGGAGTTTTCTGTGTGTTTACTGGTCACAGTGCAGTTTCTGGGGGTTTTCTGTGTGTTTACTGGTCACAGTGCAGTTTGTGGAGTTTTCTGTGTGTTTACTGGTCACAGTGCAGTTTGTGGGAGTTTTCTGTGTGATTACTGGTCACAGTGCAGTTTGTGCGAGTTTTCTGTGTGTTTACTGGTCACAGTGCAGTTTGTGCAGTTTTCTGTGTGTTTACTGGTCACAGTGCAGTTTGTGGAGTTTTCTGTGTGTTTGCTGGTCACAGTGCAGTTTGTGCAGTTTTCTGTGTGATTACTGGTCACAGTGCAATTTGTGGGAGTTTTCTGTGTGTTTACTGGTCACAGTGCAGTTTGTTGAGTTTTCTGTGTGATTACTGGTCACAGTGCAGTTTTTGCGGTTTTCTGTGTGATTACTGGTCACAGTGCAGTTTGTGGAGTTTTCTGTGTGTTTACTGGTCACAGTGCAGTTTGTGGGAGTTTTCTGTGTGTTTACTGGTCACAGTGCAGTTTCTGGGAGTTTTCTGTGTGTTTACTGGTCACAGTGCAGTTTGTGGAGTTTTCTGTGTGATTACTGGTCACAGTGCAGTTTGTGGGAGTTTTCTGTGTGTTTACTGGTCACAGTGCAGTTTGTGGGGTTTTCTGTGTGTTTACTGGTCACAGTGCAGTTTGTGGGAGTTTTCTGTGTGTTTACTGGTCACAGTGCAGTTTGTGGGAGTTTTCTGTGTGTTTACTGGTCACAGTGCAGTTTGTGAGAGTTTTCTGTGTGTTTACTGGTCGCAGTGCAGTTTGTGGAGTTTTCTGTGTGTTTACTGGTCACAGTGCAGTTTGTGGGAGTTTTCTATGTGTTTACTGGTCACAGTGCAGTTTGTGGGGTTTTCTGTGTGTTTACTGGTCACAGTGCAGTTTGTGGAGTTTCCTGTGTGTTTACTAGTCACAGTGCAGTTTGTGGGAGTTTTCTGTGTGTTTACTGGTCACAGTGCAGTTTGTGGAGTTTTATGTGTGTTTACTGGTCACAGTGCAGTTTGTGAGAGTTTTCTGTGTGTTTACTGGTCACAGTGCAGTTTGTGGGAGTTTTCTGTGTGTTTACTGGTCACAGTGCAGTGTGCAACGTTTTCTGTGTGTTTACTGGTCACAGTGCAGTTTGTGGAGTTTTCTGTGTGTTTACTGGTCACAGTGCAGTTTGTGAGAGTTTTCTGTGTGTTTACTGGTCGCAGTGCAGTTTGTGGGAGTTTTCTGTGTGTTTACTGGTCACAGTGCAGTTTGTGGAGTTTTCTGTGTGTTTACTGGTCACAGTGCAGTTTGTGGAGTTTTCTGTGTGTTTACTGGTCACAGTGCAGTTTGTGGAGTTTTCTGTGTGATTACTGGTCACAGTGCAGTTTGTGGAGTTTTCTGTGTGTTTACTGGTCACAGTGCAGTTTGTGGAGTTTTCTGTGTGTTTACTGGTCACAGTGCAGTTTCTGGGGGTTTTCTGTGTGTTTACTGGTCACAGTGCAGTTTGTGGAGTTTTCTGTGTGTTTACTGGTCACAGTGCAGTTTGTGGAGTTTTCTGTGTGTTTACTGGTCACAGTGCAGTTTGTGCGGTTTTCTGTGTGATTACTGGTCACAGTGCAGTTTGTGGAGTTTTCTGTGTGTTTATTGGTCACAGTGCAGTTTGTAGAGTTTCCTGTGTGTTTACTGGTCACAGTGCAGTTTGTGCAGTTTTCTGTGTGATTACTGGTCACAGTGCAGTTTGTGGGAGTTTTCTGTGTGTTTACTGGTCACAGTGCAGTTTTTGCGGTTTTCTGTGTGATTACTGGTCACAGTGCAGTTTGTGGAGTTTTCTGTGTGTTTACTGGTCACAGTGCAGTTTGTGGGAGTTTTCTGTGTGTTTACTGGTCACCGTGCGGTTTGTGGGAGTTTTCTGTGTGATTACTGGTCACAGTGCAGTTTGTGGAGTTTTCTGTGTGATTACTGGTCACAGTGCAGTTTGTGGAGTTTTCTGTGTGTTTACTGGTCACAGTGCAGTTTGTGGAGTTTTCTGTGTGTTTACTGGTCACAGTGCAGTTTGTGGAGTTTTCTGTGTGTTTACTGGTCACAGTGCAGTTTGTGAGAGTTTTCTGTGTGATTACTGGTCACAGTGCAGTTTGTGGAGTTTTCTGTGTGTTTACTGGTCACAGTGCAGTTTGTGAGAGTTTTCTGTGTGTTTACTGGTCACAGTGCAGTTTGTGGGAGTTTTCTGTGTGTTTACTGGTGACAGTGCAGTTTGTGGAGTTTTCTGTGTGATTACTGGTCACAGTGCAGTTTGTGGGAGTTTTCTGTGTGTTTACTGGTCACAGTGCAGTTTGTGGAGTTTTCTGTGTGTTTACTGGTCACAGTGCAGTTTGTGGAGTTTTCTGTGTGTTTACTGGTCACAGTGCAGTTTGTGGGAGTTTTCTGTGTGTTTACTGGTCACAGTGCAGTTTTTGGGAGTTTTCTGTGTGTTTACTGGTCACAGTGCAGTTTGTGCGGTTTTCTGTGTGTTTACTGGTCACAGTACAGTTTGTGGAGTTTTCTGTGTGTTTACTGGTCACAGTGCAGTTTGTGGAGTTTTCTGTGTGTTTACTGGTCACAGTGCAGTTTGTGGGAGTTTTCTGTGTGTTTACTGGTCACAGTGCAGTTTGTGAGAGTTTTCTGTGTGATTACTGGTCACAGTGCAGTTTGTGAGAGTTTTCTGTGTGATTACTGGTCACAGTGCAGTTTGTGGAGTTTTCTGTGTGTTTACTGGTCACAGTGCAGTTTGTGGAGTTTTCTGTGTGTTTACTGGTCACAGTGCAGTTTCTGGGAGTTTTCTGTGTGTTTACTGGTCACAGTGCAGTTTGTGGAGTTTTCTGTGTGATTACTGGTCACAGTGCAGTTTGTGGATTTTCTGTGTGTTTACTGGTCACAGT
Organism: Scyliorhinus torazame; assembly: GCF_047496885.1. NCBI lineage: Eukaryota > Metazoa > Chordata > Chondrichthyes > Carcharhiniformes > Scyliorhinidae > Scyliorhinus > Scyliorhinus torazame. The sequence continues at coordinate 140,162,980 of NC_092725.1, forward strand.
GCAGTTTGTGGAGTTTTCTGTGTGTTTACTGGTCACAGTGCAGTTTGTGGGAGTTTTCTGTGTGTTTACTGGTCACAGTGCAGTTTGTGGAGTTTTCTGTGTGTTTACTGGTCACAGTGCAGTTTGTAGAGTTTCCTGTGTGTTTACTGGTCACAGTGCAGTTTGTGCAGTTTTCTGTGTGATTACTGGTCACAGTGCAGTTTGTGGGAGTTTTCTGTGTGTTTACTGGTCACAGTGCAGTTTTTGCGGTTTTCTGTGTGATTACTGGTCACAGTGCAGTTTGTGGAGTTTTCTGTGTGTTTACTGGTCACAGTGCAGTTTGTGGGAGTTTTCTGTGTGTTTACTGGTCACAGTGCAGTTTGTGCGGTTTTCTGTGTGATTACTGGTCACAGTGCAGTTTGTGGAGTTTTCTGTGTGTTTACTGGTCACAGTGCAGTTTGTGGGAGTTTTCTGTGTGATTACTGGTCACAGTGCAGTTTGTGCGAGTTTTCTGTGTGTTTACTGGTCACAGTGCAGTTTGTGCAGTTTTCTGTGTGTTTACTGGTCACAGTGCAGTTTGTGCGGTTTTCTGTGTGATTACTGGTCACAGTGCAGTTTGTGGAGTTTTCTGTGTGTTTACTGGTCACAGTGCAGTTTGTGGGAGTTTTCTGTGTGTTTACTGGTCACAGTGCAGTTTGTGCGGTTTTCTGTGTGATTACTGGTCACAGTGCAGTTTGTGGAGTTTTCTGTGTGTTTACTGGTCACAGTGCAGTTTGTGGGAGTTTTCTGTGTGATTACTGGTCACAGTGCAGTTTGTGCGAGTTTTCTGTGTGTTTACTGGTCACAGTGCAGTTTGTGCAGTTTTCTGTGTGTTTACTGGTCACAGTGCAGTTTGTGGAGTTTTCTGTGTGTTTACTGGTCACAGTGCAGTTTGTGCAGTTTTCTGTGTGATTACTGGTCACAGTGCAGTTTGTGGGAGTTTTCTGTGTGTTTACTGGTCACAGTGCAGTTTGTTGAGTTTTCTGTGTGATTACTGGTCACAGTGCAGTTTTTGCGGTTTTCTGTGTGATTACTGGTCACAGTGCAGTTTGTGGAGTTTTCTGTGTGTTTACTGGTCACAGTGCAGTTTGTGGGAGTTTTCTGTGTGTTTACTGGTCACAGTGCAGTTTCTGGGAGTTTTCTGTGTGTTTACTGGTCACAGTGCAGTTTGTGGAGTTTTCTGTGTGATTACTGGTCACAGTGCAGTTTGTGGGAGTTTTCTGTGTGTTTACTGGTCACAGTGCAGTTTGTGGAGTTTTCTGTGTGTTTACTGGTCACAGTGCAGTTTGTGGGGTTTTCTGTGTGTTTACTGGTCACAGTGCAGTTTGTGGGAGTTTTCTGTGTGTTTACTGGTCACAGTGCAGTTTGTGGGAGTTTTCTGTGTGTTTACTGGTCACAGTGCAGTTTGTGAGAGTTTTCTGTGTGTTTACTGGTCGCAGAGCAGTTTGTGGAGTTTTCTGTGTGTTTACTGGTCACAGTGCAGTTTGTGGGAGTTTTCTATGTGTTTACTGGTCATAGTGCAGTTTGTGGGGTTTTCTGTGTGTTTACTGGTCACAGTGCAGTTTGTGGAGTTTCCTGTGTGTTTACTAGTCACAGTGCAGTTTGTGGGAGTTTTCTGTGTGTTTACTGGTCACAGTGCAGTTTGTGGAGTTTTATGTGTGTTTACTGGTCACAGTGCAGTTTGTGAGAGTTTTCTGTGTGTTTACTGGTCACAGTGCAGTTTGTGGGAGTTTTCTGTGTGTTTACTGGTCACAGTGCAGTGTGCAACGTTTTCTGTGTGTTTACTGGTCACAGTGCAGTTTGTGGAGTTTTCTGTGTGTTTACTGGTCACAGTGCAGTTTGTGAGAGTTTTCTGTGTGTTTACTGGTCGCAGTGCAGTTTGTGGGAGTTTTCTGTGTGTTTACTGGTCACAGTGCAGTTTGAGGAGTTTTCTGTGTGTTTACTGGTCACAGTGCAGTTTGTGGAGTTTTCTGTGTGTTTACTGGTCACAGTGCAGTTTGTGGAGTTTTCTGTGTGATTACTGGTCACAGTGCAGTTTGTGGAGTTTTCTGTGTGTTTACTGGTCACAGTGCAGTTTGTGGAGTTTTCTGTGTGTTTACTGGTCACAGTGCAGTTTCTGGGGGTTTTCTATGTGTTTACTGGTCACAGTGCAGTTTGTGGAGTTTTCTGTGTGTTTACTGGTCACAGTGCAGTTTGTGGAGTTTTCTGTGTGTTTACTGGTCACAGTGCAGTTTGTGCGGTTTTCTGTGTGATTACTGGTCACAGTGCAGTTTGTGGAGTTTTCTGTGTGTTTACTGGTCACAGTGCAGTTTGTAGAGTTTCCTGTGTGTTTACTGGTCACAGTGCAGTTTGTGCAGTTTTCTGTGTGATTACTGGTCACAGTGCAGTTTGTGGGAGTTTTCTGTGTGTTTACTGGTCACAGTGCAGTTTTTGCGGTTTTCTGTGTGATTACTGGTCACAGTGCAGTTTGTGGAGTTTTCTGTGTGTTTACTGGTCACAGTGCAGTTTGTGGGAGTTTTCTGTGTGTTTACTGGTCACCGTGCGGTTTGTGGGAGTTTTCTGTGTGATTACTGGTCACAGTGCAGTTTGTGGAGTTTTCTGTGTGATTACTGGTCACAGTGCAGTTTGTGGAGTTTTCTGTGTGTTTACTGGTCACAGTGCAGTTTGTGGAGTTTTCTGTGTGTTTACTGGTCACAGTGCAGTTTGTGGAGTTTTCTGTGTGTTTACTGGTCACAGTGCAGTTTGTGAGAGTTTTCTGTGTGATTACTGGTCACAGTGCAGTTTGTGGAGTTTTCTGTGTGTTTACTGGTCACAGTGCAGTTTGTGGGAGTTTTCTGTGTGTTTACTGGTCACAGTGCAGTTTGTGCGGTTTTCTGTCTGATTACTGGTCACAGTGCAGTTTGTGGAGTTTTCTGTGTGTTTACTGGTCACAGTGCAGTTTGTGGGAGTTTTCTGTGTGATTACTGGTCACAGTGCAGTTTGTGCGAGTTTTCTGTGTGTTTACTGGTCACAGTGCAGTTTGTGCAGTTTTCTGTGTGATTACTGGTCACAGTGCAGTTTGTGGGAATTTTCTGTGTGTTTACTGGTCACAGTGCAGTTTGTGGAGTTTTCTGTGTGTTTACTGGTCACAGTGCAGTTTGTGCAGTTTTCTGTGTGATTACTGGTCACAGTGCAGTTTGTGGGAGTTTTCTGTGTGTTTACTGGTCACAGTGCAGTTTGTTGAGTTTTCTGTGTGATTACTGGTCACAGTGCAGTTTTTGCGGTTTTCTGTGTGATTACTGGTCACAGTGCAGTTTGTGGAGTTTTCTGTATGTTTACTGGTCACAGTGCAGTTTGTGGGAGTTTTCTGTGTGTTTACTGGTCACAGTGCAGTTTCTGGGAGTTTTCTGTGTGTTTACTGGTCACAGTGCAGTTTGTGGAGTTTTCTGTGTGATTACTGGTCACAGTGCAGTTTGTGGGAGTTTTCTGTGTGTTTACTGGTCACAGTGCAGTTTGTGGAGTTTTCTGTGTGATTACTGGTCACAGTGCAGTTTGTGCGAGTTTTCTGTGTGTTTACTGGTCACAGTGCAGTTTGTGCAGTTTTCTGTGTGTTTACTGGTCACAGTGCAGTTTGTGGAGTTTTCTGTGTGTTTACTGGTCACAGTGCAGTTTGTGCAGTTTTCTGTGTGATTACTGGTCACAGTGCAGTTTGTGGGAGTTTTCTGTGTGTTTACTGGTCACAGTGCAGTTTGTTGAGTTTTCTGTGTGATTACTGGTCACAGTGCAGTTTTTGCGGTTTTCTGTGTGATTACTGGTCACAGTGCAGTTTGTGGAGTTTTCTGTGTGTTTACTGGTCACAGTGCAGTTTGTGGGAGTTTTCTGTGTGTTTACTGGTCACAGTGCAGTTTCTGGGAGTTTTCTGTGTGTTTACTGGTCACAGTGCAGTTTGTGGAGTTTTCTGTGTGATTACTGGTCACAGTGCAGTTTGTGGGAGTTTTCTGTGTGTTTACTGGTCACAGTGCAGTTTGTGGAGTTTTCTGTGTGTTTACTGGTCACAGTGCAGTTTGTGGGGTTTTCTGTGTGTTTACTGGTCACAGTGCAGTTTGTGGAGTTTCCTGTGTGTTTACTAGTCACAGTGCAGTTTGTGGGAGTTTTCTGTGTGTTTACTGGTCACAGTGCAGTTTGTGGAGTTTTATGTGTGTTTACTGGTCACAGTGCAGTTTGTGAGAGTTTTCTGTGTGTTTACTGGTCACAGTGCAGTTTGTGGGAGTTTTCTGTGTGTTTACTGGTCACAGTGCAGTGTGCAACGTTTTCTGTGTGTTTACTGGTCACAGTGCAGTTTGTGGAGTTTTCTGTGTGTTTACTGGTCACAGTGCAGTTTGTGAGAGTTTTCTGTGTGTTTACTGGTCGCAGTGCAGTTTGTGGGAGTTTTCTGTGTGTTTACTGGTCACAGTGCAGTTTGAGGAGTTTTCTGTGTGTTTACTGGTCACAGTGCAGTTTGTGGAGTTTTCTGTGTGTTTACTGGTCACAGTGCAGTTTGTGGAGTTTTCTGTGTGATTACTGGTCACAGTGCAGTTTGTGGAGTTTTCTGTGTGTTTACAGGTCACAGTGCAGTTTGTGGAGTTTTCTGTGTGTTTACTGGTCACAGTGCAGTTTCTGGGGGTTTTCTGTGTGTTTACTGGTCACAGTGCAGTTTGTGGAGTTTTCTTTGTGTTTACTGGTCACAGTGCAGTTTGTGGAGTTTTCTGTGTGTTTACTGGTCACAGTGCAGTTTGTGCGGTTTTCTGTGTGATTACTGGTCACAGTGCAGTTTGTGGAGTTTTCTGTGTGTTTACTGGTCACAGTGCAGTTTGTAGAGTTTCCTGTGTGTTTACTGGTCACAGTGCAGTTTGTGCAGTTTTCTGTGTGATTACTGGTCACAGTGCAGTTTGTGGGAGTTTTCTGTGTGTTTACTGGTCACAGTGCAGTTTTTGCGGTTTTCTGTGTGATTACTGGTCACAGTGCAGTTTGTGGAGTTTTCTGTGTGTTTACTGGTCACAGTGCAGTTTGTGGGAGTTTTCTGTGTGTTTACTGGTCACCGTGCGGTTTGTGGGAGTTTTCTGTGTGATTACTGGTCACAGTGCAGTTTGTGGAGTTTTCTGTGTGATTACTGGTCACAGTGCAGTTTGTGGAGTTTTCTGTGTGTTTACTGGTCACAGTGCAGTTTGTGGAGTTTTCTGTGTGTTTACTGGTCACAGTGCAGTTTGTGGAGTTTTCTGTGTGTTTACTGGTCACAGTGCAGTTTGTGAGAGTTTTCTGTGTGATTACTGGTCACAGTGTAGTTTGTGGCGTTTTCTGTGTGTTTACTGGTCACAGTGCAGTTTGTGGGAGTTTTCTGTGTGTTTACTGGTCACAGTGCAGTTTGTGCGGTTTTCTGTGTGATTACTGGTCACAGTGCAGTTTGTGGAGTTTTCTGTGTGTTTACTGGTCACAGTGCAGTTTGTGGGAGTTTTCTGTGTGATTACTGGTCACAGTGCAGTTTGTGCGAGTTTTCTGTGTGTTTACTGGTCACAGTGCAGTTTGTGCAGTTTTCTGTGTGATTACTGGTCACAGTGCAGTTTGTGGGAATTTTCTGTGTGTTTACTGGTCACAGTGCAGTTTGTGGAGTTTTCTGTGTGTTTACTGGTCACAGTGCAGTTTGTGCAGTTTTCTGTGTGATTACTGGTCACAGTGCAGTTTGTGGGAGTTTTCTGTGTGTTTACTGGTCACAGTGCAGTTTGTTGAGTTTTCTGTGTGATTACTGGTCACAGTGCAGTTTTTGCGGTTTTCTGTGTGATTACTGGTCACAGTGCAGTTTGTGGAGTTTTCTGTATGTTTACTGGTCACAGTGCAGTTTGTGGGAGTTTTCTGTGTGTTTACTGGTCACAGTGCAGTTTCTGGGAGTTTTCTGTGTGTTTACTGGTCACAGTGCAGTTTGTGGAGTTTTCTGTGTGATTACTGGTCACAGTGCAGTTTGTGGGAGTTTTCTGTGTGTTTACTGGTCACAGTGCAGTTTGTGGAGTTTTCTGTGTGTTTACTGGTCACAGTGCAGTTTGTGGGGTTTTCTGTGTGTTTACTGGTCACAGTGCAGTTTGTGGGAGTTTTCTGTGTTTTTACTGGTCACAGTGCAGTTTGTGGGAGTTTTCTGTGTGTTTACTGGTCACAGTGCAGTTTGTGAGAGTTTTCTGTGTGTTTACTGGTCGCAGTGCAGTTTGTGGAGTTTTCTGTGTGTTTACTGGTCACAGTGCAGTTTGTGGGAGTTTTCTATGTGTTTACTGGTCACAGTGCAGATTGTGGGGTGTTCTGTGTGTTTACTGGTCACAGTGCAGTTTGTGGAGTTTCCTGTGTGTTTACTGGTCACAGTGCAGTTTGTGGGAGTTTTCTGTGTGTTTACTGGTCACAGTGTAGTTTGTGGAGTTTTATGTGTGTTTACTGGTCACAGTGCAGTTTGTGAGAGTTTTCTGTGTGTTTACTGGTCACAGTGCAGTTTATGGGAGTTTTCTGTGTGTTTACTGGTCACAGTGCAGTTTGTGGAGTTTTCTGTGTGTTTACTGGTCACAGTGCAGTTTGTAGAGTTTCCTGTGTGTTTACTGGTCACAGTGCAGTTTGTGCAGTTTTCTGTGTGATTACTGGTCACAGTGCAGTTTGTGGGAGTTTTCTGTGTGTTTACTGGTCACAGTGCAGTTTTTGCGGTTTTCTGTGTGATTACTGGTCACAGTGCAGTTTGTGGAGTTTTCTGTGTGTTTACTGGTCACAGTGCAGTTTGTGGGAGTTTTCTGTGTGTTTACTGGTCACCGTGCGGTTTGTGGGAGTTTTCTGTGTGATTACTGGTCACAGTGCAGTTTGTGGAGTTTTCTGTGTGTTTACTGGTCACAGTGCAGTTTGTTGAGTTTTCTGTGTGTTTACTGGTCACAGTGCAGTTTGTGGGAGTTTTCTGTGTGTTTACTGGTCACAGTGCAGTTTGTGGAGTTTTCTGTGTGTTTACTGGTCACCGTGCGGTTTGTGGGAGTTTTCTGTGTGATTACTGGTCACAGTGCAGTTTGTGGAGTTTTCTGTGTGATTACTGGTCACAGTGCAGTTTGTGGAGTTTTCTGTGTGTTTACTGGTCACAGTGCAGTTTGTGGAGTTTTCTGTGTGTTTACTGGTCACAGTGCAGTTTGTGGAGTTTTCTGTGTGTTTACTGGTCACAGTGCAGTTTGTGAGAGTTTTCTGTGTGATTACTGGTCACAGTGCAGTTTGTGGAGTTTTATGTGTGTTTACTGGTCACAGTGCAGTTTGTGAGAGTTTTCTGTGTGTTTACTGGTCACAGTGCAGTTTATGGGAGTTTTCTGTGTGTTTACTGGTCACAGTGCAGTTTGTGGAGTTTTCTGTGTGTTTACTGGTCACAGTGCAGTTTATGGGAGTTTTCTGTGTGATTACTGGTCACAGTGCAGTTTGTGGGAGTTTTCTGTGTGTTTACTGGTCACAGTGCAGTTTGTTGAGTTTTCTGTGTGATTACTGGTCACAGTGCAGTTTTTGCGGTTTTCTGTGTGATTACTGGTCACAGTGCAGTTTGTGGAGTTTCCTGTGTGTTTACTAGTCACAGTGCAGTTTGTGGGAGTTTTCTGTGTGTTTACTGGTCACAGTGCAGTTTGTGGAGTTTTATGTGTGTTTACTGGTCACAGTGCAGTTTGTGAGAGTTTTCTGTGTGTTTACTGGTCACAGTGCAGTTTGTGGGAGTTTTCTGTGTGTTTACTGGTCACAGTGCAGTGTGCAACGTTTTCTGTGTGTTTACTGGTCACAGTGCAGTTTGTGGAGTTTTCTGTGTGTTTACTGGTCACAGTGCAGTTTGTGAGAGTTTTCTGTGTGTTTACTGGTCGCAGTGCAGTTTGTGGGAGTTTTCTGTGTGTTTACTGGTCACAGTGCAGTTTGTGGAGTTTTCTGTGTGTTTACTGGTCACAGTGCAGTTTGTGGAGTTTTCTGTGTGTTTACTGGTCACAGTGCAGTTTGTGGAGTTTTCTGTGTGATTACTGGTCACAGTGCAGTTTGTGGAGTTTTCTGTGTGTTTACTGGTCACAGTGCAGTTTGTGGAGTTTTCTGTGTGTTTACTGGTCACAGTGCAGTTTCTGGGGGTTTTCTGTGTGTTTACTGGTCACAGTGCAGTTTGTGGAGTTTTCTGTGTGTTTACTGGTCACAGTGCAGTTTGTGGAGTTTTCTGTGTGTTTACTGGTCACAGTGCAGTTTGTGCGGTTTTCTGTGTGATTACTGGTCACAGTGCAGTTTGTGGAGTTTTCTGTGTGTTTACTGGTCACAGTGCAGTTTGTAGAGTTTCCTGTGTGTTTACTGGTTAGAGTGCAGTTTGTGCAGTTTTCTGTGTGATTACTGGTCACAGTGCAGTTTGTGGGAGTTTTCTGTGTGTTTACTGGTCACAGTGCAGTTTTTGCGGTTTTCTGTGTGATTACTGGTCACAGTGCAGTTTGTGGAGTTTTCTGTGTGTTTACTGGTCACAGTGCAGTTTGTGGGAGTTTTCTGTGTGTTTACTGGTCACCGTGCGGTTTGTGGGAGTTTTCTGTGTGATTACTGGTCACAGTGCAGTTTGTGGAGTTTTCTGTGTGATTACTGGTCACAGTGCAGTTTGTGGAGTTTTCTGTGTGTTTACTGGTCACAGTGCAGTTTGTGGAGTTTTCTGTGTGTTTACTGGTCACAGTGCAGTTTGTGGAGTTTTCTGTGTGTTTACTGGTCACAGTGCAGTTTGTGAGAGTTTTCTGTGTGATTACTGGTCACAGTGCAGTTTGTGGAGTTTTCTGTGTGTTTACTGGTCACAGTGCAGTTTGTGAGAGTTTTCTGTGTGTTTACTGGTCACAGTGCAGTTTGTGGGAGTTTTCTGTGTGTTTACTGGTGACAGTGCAGTTTGTTGAGTTTTCTGTGTGATTACTGGTCACAGTGCAGTTTGTGGGAGTTTTCTGTGTGTTTACTGGTCACAGTGCAGTTTGTGGAGTTTTCTGTGTGTTTACTGGTCACAGTGCAGTTTGTGGAGTTTTCTGTGTGTTTACTGGTCACAGTGCAGTTTGTGGGAGTTTTCTGTGTGTTTACTGGTCACAGTGCAGTTTGTGAGAGTTTTCTGTGTGATTACTGGTCACAGTGCAGTTTGTGAGAGTTTTCTGTGTGATTACTGGTCACAGTGCAGTTTGTGGAGTTTTCTGTGTGTTTACTGGTCACAGTGCAGTTTGTGGAGTTTTCTGTGTGTTTACTGGTCACAGTGCAGTTTCTGGGAGTTTTCTGTGTGTTTACTGGTCACAGTGCAGTTTGTGGAGTTTTCTGTGTGATTACTGGTCACAGTGCAGTTTGTGGATTTTCTGTGTGTTTACTGGTCACAGTGCAGTTTGTGGAGTTTTCTGTGTGTTTACTGGTCACAGTGCAGTTTGTGGGAGTTTTCTGTGTGTTTACTGGTCACAGTGCAGTTTGTGGAGTTTTCTGTGTGTTTACTGGTCACAGTGCAGTTTGTGGAGTTTTCTGTGTGTTTACTGGTCACAGTGCAGTTTGTGCGGTTTTCTGTGTGATTACTGGTCACAGTGCAGTTTGTGGAGTTTTCTGTGTGTTTACTGGTCACAGTGCAGTTTGTAGAGTTTCCTGTGTGTTTACTGGTCACAGTGCAGTTTGTGCAGTTTTCTGTGTGATTACTGGTCACAGTGCAGTTTGTGGGAGTTTTCTGTGTGTTTACTGGTCACAGTGCAGTTTTTGCGGTTTTCTGTGTGATTACTGGTCACAGTGCAGTTTGTGGAGTTTTCTGTGTGTTTACTGGTCACAGTGCAGTTTGTGGGAGTTTTCTGTGTGTTTACTGGTCACAGTGCAGTTTGTGCGGTTTTCTGTGTGATTACTGGTCACAGTGCAGTTTGTGGAGTTTTCTGTGTGTTTACTGGTCACAGTGCAGTTTGTGGGAGTTTTCTGTGTGATTACTGGTCACAGTGCAGTTTGTGCGAGTTTTCTGTGTGTTTACTGGTCACAGTGCAGTTTGTGCAGTTTTCTGTGTGTTTACTGGTCACAGTGCAGTTTGTGGGAGTTTTCTGTGTGTTTACTGGTCACAGTGCAGTTTGTGCGGTTTTCTGTGTGATTACTGGTCACAGTGCAGTTTGTGGAGTTTTCTGTGTGTTTACTGGTCACAGTGCAGTTTGTGGGAGTTTTCTGTGTGATTACTGGTCACAGTGCAGTTTGTGCGAGTTTTCTGTGTGTTTACTGGTCACAGTGCAGTTTGTGCAGTTTTCTGTGTGTTTACTGGTCACAGTGCAGTTTGTGGAGTTTTCTGTGTGTTTACTGGTCACAGTGCAGTTTGTGCAGTTTTCTGTGTGATTACTGGTCACAGTGCAGTTTGTGGGAGTTTTCTGTGTGTTTACTGGTCACAGTGCAGTTTGTTGAGTTTTCTGTGTGATTACTGGTCACAGTGCAGTTTTTGCGGTTTTCTGTGTGATTACTGGTCACAGTGCAGTTTGTGGAGTTTTCTGTGTGTTTACTGGTCACAGTGCAGTTTGTGGGAGTTTTCTGTGTGTTTACTGGTCACAGTGCAGTTTCTGGGAGTTTTCTGTGTGTTTACTGGTCACAGTGCAGTTTGTGGAGTTTTCTGTGTGATTACTGGTCACAGTGCAGTTTGTGGGAGTTTTCTGTGTGTTTACTGGTCACAGTGCAGTTTGTGGAGTTTTCTGTGTGTTTACTGGTCACAGTGCAGTTTGTGGGGTTTTCTGTGTGTTTACTGGTCACAGTGCAGTTTGTGGGAGTTTTCTGTGTGTTTACTGGTCACAGTGCAGTTTGTGGGAGTTTTCTGTGTGTTTACTGGTCACAGTGCAGTTTGTGAGAGTTTTCTGTGTGTTTACTGGTCGCAGAGCAGTTTGTGGAGTTTTCTGTGTGTTTACTGGTCACAGTGCAGTTTGTGGGAGTTTTCTATGTGTTTACTGGTCACAGTGCAGTTTGTGGGGTTTTCTGTGTGTTTACTGGTCTCAGTGCAGTTTGTGGAGTTTCCTGTGTGTTTACTAGTCACAGTGCAGTTTGTGGGAGTTTTCTGTGTGTTTACTGGTCACAGTGCAGTTTGTGGAGTTTTATGTGTGTTTACTGGTCACAGTGCAGTTTGTGAGAGTTTTCTGTGTGTTTACTGGTCACAGTGCAGTTTGTGGGAGTTTTCTGTGTGTTTACTGGTCACAGTGCAGTGTGCAACGTTTTCTGTGTGTTTACTGGTCACAGTGCAGTTTGTGGAGTTTTCTGTGTGTTTACTGGTCACAGTGCAGTTTGTGAGAGTTTTCTGTGTGTTTACTGGTCGCAGTGCAGTTTGTGGGAGTTTTCTGTGTGTTTACTGGTCACAGTGCAGTTTGAGGAGTTTTCTGTGTGTTTACTGGTCACAGTGCAGTTTGTGGAGTTTTCTGTGTGTTTACTGGTCACAGTGCAGTTTGTGGAGTTTTCTGTGTGATTACTGGTCACAGTGCAGTTTGTGGAGTTTTCTGTGTGTTTACTGGTCACAGTGCAGTTTGTGGAGTTTTCTGTGTGTTTACTGGTCACAGTGCAGTTTCTGGGGGTTTTCTGTGTGTTTACTGGTCACAGTGCAGTTTGTGGAGTTTTCTGTGTTTTTACTGGTCACAGTGCAGTTTGTGGAATTTTCTGTGTGTTTACTGGTCACAGTGCAGTTTGTGCGGTTTTCTGTGTGATTACTGGTCACAGTGCAGTTTGTGGAGTTTTCTGTGTGTTTACTGGTCACAGTGCAGTTTGTAGAGTTTCCTGTGTGTTTACTGGTCACAGTGCAGTTTGTGAGAGTTTTCTGTGTGATTACTGGTCACAGTGCAGTTTGTGGAGTTTTCTGTGTGTTTACTGGTCACAGTGCAGTTTGTGGGAGTTTTCTGTGTGTTTACTGGTCACAGTGCAGTTTGTGCGGTTTTCTGTGTGATTACTGGTCACAGTGCAGTTTGTGGAGTTTTCTGTGTGTTTACTGGTCACAGTGCAGTTTGTGGGAGTTTTCTGTGTGATTACTGGTCACAGTGCAGTTTGTGCGAGTTTTCTGTGTGTTTACTGGTCACAGTGCAGTTTGTGCAGTTTCCTGTGTGATTACTGGTCACAGTGCAGTTTGTGGGAATTTTCTGTGTGTTTACTGGTCACAGTGCAGTTTGTGGAGTTTTCTGTGTGTTTACTGGTCACAGTGCAGTTTGTGCAGTTTTCTGTGTGATTACTGGTCACAGTGCAGTTTGTGGGAGTTTTCTGTGTGTTTACTGGTCACAGTGCAGTTTGTTGAGTTTTCTGTGTGATTACTGGTCACAGTGCAGTTTTTGCGGTTTTCTGTGTGATTACTGGTCACAGTGCAGTTTGTGGAGTTTTCTGTGTGTTTACTGGTCACAGTGCAGTTTGTGGGAGTTTTCTGTGTGTTTACTGGTCACAGTGCAGTTTCTGGGAGTTTTCTGTGTGTTTACTGGTCACAGTGCAGTTTGTGGAGTTTTCTGTGTGATTACTGGTCACAGTGCAGTTTGTGGGAGTTTTCTGTGTGTTTACTGGTCACAGTGCAGTTTGTGGAGTGTTCTGTGTGTTTACTGGTCACAGTGCAGTTTGTGGGGTTTTCTGTGTGTTTACTGGTCACAGTGCAGTTTGTGGGAGTTTTCTGTGTTTTTACTGGTCACAGTGCAGTTTGTGGGAGTTTTCTGTGTGTTTACTGGTCACAGTGCAGTTTGTGAGAGTTTTCTGTGTGTTTACTGGTCGCAGTGCAGTTTGTGGAGTTTTCTGTGTGTTTACTGGTCACAGTGCAGTTTGTGGGAGTTTTCTATGTGTTTACTGGTCACAGTGCAGTTTGTGGGGTTTTCTGTGTGTTTACTGGTCACAGTGCAGTTTGTGGAGTTTCCTGTGTGTTTACTGGTCACAGTGCAGTTTGTGGGAGTTTTCTGTGTGTTTACTGGTCACAGTGCAGTTTGTGGAGTTTTATGTGTGTTTACTGGTCACAGTGCAGTTTGTGAGAGTTTTCTGTGTGTTTACTGGTCACAGTGCAGTTTATGGGAGTTTTCTGTGTGTTTACTGGTCACAGTGCAGTTTGTGGAGTTTTCTGTGTGTTTACTGGTCACAGTGCAGTTTGTAGAGTTTCCTGTGTGTTTACTGGTCACAGTGCAGTTTGTGCAGTTTTCTGTGTGATTACTGGTCACAGTGCAGTTTGTGGGAGTTTTCTGTGTGTTTACTGGTCACAGTGCAGTTTTTGCGGTTTTCTGTGTGATTACTGGTCACAGTGCAGTTTGTGGAGTTTTCTGTGTGTTTACTGGTCACAGTGCAGTTTGTGGGAGTTTTCTGTGTGTTTACTGGTCACCGTGCGGTTTGTGGGAGTTTTCTGTGTGATTACTGGTCACAGTGCAGTTTGTGGAGTTTTCTGTGTGTTTACTGGTCACAGTGCAGTTTGTTGAGTTTTCTGTGAGTTTACTGGTCACAGTGCAGTTTGTGGGAGTTTTCTGTGTGTTTACTGGTCACAGTGCAGTTTGTGGAGTTTTCTGTGTGTTTACTGGTCACCGTGCGGTTTGTGGGAGTTTTCTGTGTGATTACTGGTCACAGTGCAGTTTGTGGAGTTTTCTGTGTGATTACTGGTCACAGTGCAGTTTGTGGAGTTTTCTGTGTGTTTACTGGTCACAGTGCAGTTTGTGGAGTTTTCTGTGTGTTTACTGGTCACAGTGCAGTTTGTGGAGTTTTCTGTGTGTTTACTGGTCACAGTGCAGCTTGTGAGAGTTTTCTGTGTGATTACTGGTCACAGTGCAGTTTGTGGAGTTTTATGTGTGTTTACTGGTCACAGTGCAGTTTGTGAGAGTTTTCTGTGTGTTTACTGGTCACAGTGCAGTTTATGGGAGTTTTCTGTGTGTTTACTGGTCACAGTGCAGTTTGTGGAGTTTTCTGTGTGTTTACTGGTCACAGTGCAGTTTATGGGAGTTTTCTGTGTGATTACTGGTCACAGTGCAGTTTGTGGGAGTTTTCTGTGTGTTTACTGGTCACAGTGCAGTTTGTTGAGTTTTCTGTGTGATTACTGGTCACAGTGCAGTTTGTGGGAATTTTCTGTGTGTTTACTGGTCACAGTGCAGTTTGTGGAGTTTTCTGTGTGTTTACTGGTCACAGTGCAGTTTGTGCAGTTTTCTGTGTGATTACTGGTCACAGTGCAGTTTGTGGGAGTTTTCTGTGTGTTTACTGGTCACAGTGCAGTTTGTTGAGTTTTCTGTGTGATTACTGGTCACAGTGCAGTTTTTGCGGTTTTCTGTGTGATTACTGGTCACAGTGCAGTTTGTGGAGTTTTCTGTGTGTTTACTGGTCACAGTGCAGTTTGTGGGAGTTTTCTGTGTGTTTACTGGTCACAGTGCAGTTTCTGGGAGTTTTCTGTGTGTTTACTGGTCACAGTGCAGTTTGTGGAGTTTTCTGTGTGATTACTGGTCACAGTGCAGTTTGTGGGAGTTTTCTGTGTGTTTACTGGTCACAGTGCAGTTTGTGGAGTTTTCTGTGTGTTTACTGGTCACAGTGCAGTTTGTGGGGTTTTCTGTGTGTTTACTGGTCACAGTGCAGTTTGTGGGAGTTTTCTGTGTTTTTACTGGTCACAGTGCAGTTTGTGGGAGTTTTCTGTGTGTTTACTGGTCACAGTGCAGTTTGTGAGAGTTTTCTGTGTGTTTACTGGTCGCAGTGCAGTTTGTGGAGTTTTCTGTGTGTTTACTGGTCACAGTGCAGTTTGTGGGAGTTTTCTATGTGTTTACTGGTCACAGTGCAGTTTGTGGGGTTTTCTGTGTGTTTACTGGTCACAGTGCAGTTTGTGGAGTTTCCTGTGTGTTTACTGGTCACAGTGCAGTTTGTGGGAGTTTTCTGTGTGTTTACTGGTCACAGTGCAGTTTGTGGAGTTTTATGTGTGTTTACTGGTCACAGTGCAGTTTGTGAGAGTTTTCTGTGTGTTTACTGGTCACAGTGCAGTTTATGGGAGTTTTCTGTGTGTTTACTGGTCACAGTGCAGTTTGTGGAGTTTTCTGTGTGTTTACTGGTCACAGTGCAGTTTGTAGAGTTTCCTGTGTGTTTACTGGTCACAGTGCAGTTTGTGCAGTTTTCTGTGTGATTACTGGTCACAGTGCAGTTTGTGGGAGTTTTCTGTGTGTTTACTGGTCACAGTGCAGTTTTTGCGGTTTTCTGTGTGATTACTGGTCACAGTGCAGTTTGTGGAGTTTTCTGTGTGTTTACTGGTCACAGTGCAGTTTGTGGGAGTTTTCTGTGTGTTTACTGGTCACCGTGCGGTTTGTGGGAGTTTTCTGTGTGATTACTGGTCACAGTGCAGTTTGTGGAGTTTTCTGTGTGTTTACTGGTCACAGTGCAGTTTGTTGAGTTTTCTGTGAGTTTACTGGTCACAGTGCAGTTTGTGGGAGTTTTCTGTGTGTTTACTGGTCACAGTGCAGTTTGTGGAGTTTTCTGTGTGTTTACTGGTCACCGTGCGGTTTGTGGGAGTTTTCTGTGTGATTACTGGTCACAGTGCAGTTTGTGGAGTTTTCTGTGTGATTACTGGTCACAGTGCAGTTTGTGGAGTTTTCTGTGTGTTTACTGGTCACAGTGCAGTTTGTGGAGTTTTCTGTGTGTTTACTGGTCACAGTGCAGTTTGTGGAGTTTTCTGTGTGTTTACTGGTCACAGTGCAGTTTGTGAGAGTTTTCTGTGTGATTACTGGTCACAGTGCAGTTTGTGGAGTTTTATGTGTGTTTACTGGTCACAGTGCAGTTTGTGAGAGTTTTCTGTGTGTTTACTGGTCACAGTGCAGTTTATGGGAGTTTTCTGTGTGTTTACTGGTCACAGTGCAGTTTGTGGAGTTTTCTGTGTGTTTACTGGTCACAGTGCAGTTTATGGGAGTTTTCTGTGTGATTACTGGTCACAGTGCAGTTTGTGGGAGTTTTCTGTGTGTTTACTGGTCACAGTGCAGTTTGTTGAGTTTTCTGTGTGATTACTGGTCACAGTGCAGTTTTTGCGGTTTTCTGTGTGATTACTGGTCACAGTGCAGTTTGTGGAGTTTTCTGTGTGTTTACTGGTCACAGTGCAGTTTGTGGGAGTTTTCTGTGTGTTTACTGGTCACAGTGCAGTTTCTGGGAGTTTTCTGTGTGTTTACTGGTCACAGTGCAGTTTGTGGAGTTTTCTGTGTGATTACTGGTCACAGTGCAGTTTGTGGGAGTTTTCTGTGTGTTTACTGGTCACAGTGCAGTTTGTGGAGTTTTCTGTGTGTTTACTGGTCACAGTGCAGTTTGTGGGGTTTTCTGTGTGTTTACTGGTCACAGTGCAGTTTGTGGGAGTTTTCTGTGTTTTTACTGGTCACAGTGCAGTTTGTGGGAGTTTTCTGTGTGTTTACTGGTCACAGTGCAGTTTGTGAGAGTTTTCTGTGTGTTTACTGGTCGCAGTGCAGTTTGTGGAGTTTTCTGTGTGTTTACTGGTCACAGTGCAGTTTGTGGGAGTTTTCTATGTGTTTACTGGTCACAGTGCAGTTTGTGGGGTTTTCTGTGTGTTTACTGGTCACAGTGCAGTTTGTGGAGTTTCCTGTGTGTTTACTGGTCACAGTGCAGTTTGTGGGAGTTTTCTGTGTGTTTACTGGTCACAGTGCAGTTTGTGGAGTTTTATGTGTGTTTACTGGTCACAGTGCAGTTTGTGAGAGTTTTCTGTGTGTTTACTGGTCACAGTGCAGTTTATGGGAGTTTTCTGTGTGTTTACTGGTCACAGTGCAGTTTGTGGAGTTTTCTGTGTGTTTACTGGTCACAGTGCAGTTTGTAGAGTTTCCTGTGTGTTTACTGGTCACAGTGCAGTTTGTGCAGTTTTCTGTGTGATTACTGGTCACAGTGCAGTTTGTGGGAGTTTTCTGTGTGTTTACTGGTCACAGTGCAGTTTTTGCGGTTTTCTGTGTGATTACTGGTCACAGTGCAGTTTGTGGAGTTTTCTGTGTGTTTACTGGTCACAGTGCAGTTTGTGGGAGTTTTCTGTGTGTTTACTGGTCACCGTGCGGTTTGTGGGAGTTTTCTGTGTGATTACTGGTCACAGTGCAGTTTGTGGAGTTTTCTGTGTGATTACTGGTCACAGTGCAGTTTGTGGAGTTTTCTGTGTGTTTACTGGTCACAGTGCAGTTTGTGGAGTTTTCTGTGTGTTTACTGGTCACAGTGCAGTTTGTGGAGTTTTCTGTGTGTTTACTGGTCACAGTGCAGTTTGTGAGAGTTTTCTGTGTGATTACTGGTCACAGTGCAGTTTGTGGAGTTTTCTGTGTGTTTACTGGTCACAGTGCAGTTTGTGGGAGTTTTCTGTGTGTTTACTGGTCACAGTGCAGTTTGTGCGGTTTTCTGTGTGATTACTGGTCACAGTGCAGTTTGTGGAGTTTTCTGTGTGTTTACTGGTCACAGTGCAGTTTGTGGGAGTTTTCTGTGTGATTACTGGTCACAGTGCAGTTTGTGCGAGTTTTCTGTGTGTTTACTGGTCACAGTGCAGTTTGTGCAGTTTTCTGTGTGATTACTGGTCACAGTGCAGTTTGTGGGAATTTTCTGTGTGTTTACTGGTCACAGTGCAGTTTGTGGAGTTTTCTGTGTGTTTACTGGTCACAGTGCAGTTTGTGCAGTTTTCTGTGTGATTACTGGTCACAGTGCAGTTTGTGGGAGTTTTCTGTGTGTTTACTGGTCACAGTGCAGTTTGTTGAGTTTTCTGTGTGATTACTGGTCACAGTGCAGTTTTTGCGGTTTTCTGTGTGATTACTGGTCACAGTGCAGTTTGTGGAGTTTTCTGTGTGTTTACTGGTCACAGTGCAGTTTGTGGGAGTTTTCTGTGTGTTTACTGGTCACAGTGCAGTTTCTGGGAGTTTTCTGTGTGTTTACTGGTCACAGTGCAGTTTGTGGAGTTTTCTGTGTGATTACTGGTCACAGTGCAGTTTGTGGGAGTTTTCTGTGTGTTTACTGGTCACAGTGCAGTTTGTGGAGTTTTCTGTGTGTTTACTGGTCACAGTGCAGTTTGTGGGGTTTTCTGTGTGTTTACTGGTCACAGTGCAGTTTGTGGGAGTTTTCTGTGTTTTTACTGGTCACAGTGCAGTTTGTGGGAGTTTTCTGTGTGTTTACTGGTCACAGTGCAGTTTGTGAGAGTTTTCTGTGTGTTTACTGGTCGCAGTGCAGTTTGTGGAGTTTTCTGTGTGTTTACTGGTCACAGTGCAGTTTGTGGGAGTTTTCTATGTGTTTACTGGTCACAGTGCAGTTTGTGGGGTTTTCTGTGTGTTTACTGGTCACAGTGCAGTTTGTGGAGTTTTATGTGTGTTTACTGGTCACAGTGCAGTTTGTGAGAGTTTTCTGTGTGTTTACTGGTCACAGTGCAGTTTATGGGAGTTTTCTGTGTGTTTACTGGTCACAGTGCAGTTTGTGGAGTTTTCTGTGTGTTTACTGGTCACAGTGCAGTTTATGGGAGTTTTCTGTGTGATTACTGGTCACAGTGCAGTTTGTGGAGTTTTCTGTGTGTTTACTGGTCACAGTGCAGTTTGTTGAGTTTTCTGTGTGTTTACTGGTCACAGTGCAGTTTGTGGGAGTTTTCTGTGTGTTTACTGGTCACAGTGCAGTTTGTGGAGTTTTCTGTGTGTTTACTGGCCGCTGTGTTTCCCATATTTCAATTGTGGTTACATTTCTAAATGCCACAACTCCGTTTGAAACATCAGCTGATAATGAAAGGCGCGATACAAATGCAAAGGTTTATTTTTTCTCTTTTAGTCACCATGGGCGGGATTCTCCGAAATGGAGGAAGAGTATTCGCACCGTTGTGATCGCCGTCGCTTTTCACAACGGCGCGGTACGGGCGTGGGCACTATCGATTCTGGCCCCCACAGGGAAACCCTCGCAGAGACGGGGAGGATGTGAAAACTCCGCACGGAGAGTGACCCGAGGCCGTGTTTGAACCTGGAACATAGAACATCGAAAAATACAGCACAGAACAGGCCCTTCGGCCCACGATGTTGTGCCGAACCTTTGTCCTAGATTAATCATAGATTATCGTTGAATTTACAGTGAAGAAGGAGGCCATTCGGCCCCTTGAGTCTGCACCGGCTCTTGGAAAGAGCACCCTACCCAAGGTCAACACCTCCATCCAGCACAAAAGGCAATTTTGGACACTAAGGGCAATTTATCATGGCCAATCCACCTAACCTGCACATCTTTGGACTGGGGGAGGAAACCGGAGCACCCGGAGGAAACCCACGCACACACTGGGAGGATATATAAATTATTTCGTATATATAAATGATTTGGAGGAAAATGTAACTGGACCTCACAAATGTGAGGTAATGCATTTTGGAAGGTCTAATGCAGGTAGGGAATATACAGTGAATGGTAGAACCCTCAAGAGTATTGAAAGTCAGAGAGATCGAGGAGTACAGGTCCACAGGTCACTGAAAGGGGCAACACAGTTGGAGAAGGTAGTCAAGAAGGCATACGGCATGCTTGCCTTCATTGGCCGGGGCATTGAGTATAAGAATTGGCAAGTCATGTTGCAGCTGTATAGAACCTGTATTAGTTAGGCCACACTTGGAGTATAGTGTTCAATTCTGGTCGCCACACTACCAGAAGGATGTGGAGGCTTTAGCGAGGGTGCAGAAGAGATTTACCAGAATGTTGCCTGGTATGGAGGGCATTAGCTATGAGGAGCAGTTGAATAAACTCGGTTTGTTCTCACTGGAACGAAGGAGGTTGAGGGGCGACCTGATAGAGGTCTACAAAATTATGAGGGGCATAGACAGAGTGGATAGAGGCTTTTCCCCGGGGTTCATGGGTCAATTACTAGGGGGCATAGGTTTAATGTGCGAGGGGCAAGGTTTAGAGTAGATGTACGAGGCAATTATTTTACACAGAGGGTGGTGGGTGCCTGGAACTCGCTACCGGAGGAGGTGGTGGAAGCAGTGACAATAGTGACATTTAAGGGGCATCTTGACAAATACATGAATAGGATGGGAATAGAGGGATACGGACCCAGGAAGTGTAGAAGATTGTAGTTTAGTCGGGCAGCATGGTCGGCACTGGCTTGGAGGGCCGAAGGGCCTGTTCCTGTGCTGTACTTTTCTTTGTTCTTTTGTTCTTGATATGCAGACTCCGCACAGACAGTGACCCAAGCCGGAATCGAACCTGGGACCCTGGAGCTGTGAAGCAATTGTGTTATCCACAATGCTACCGTGCTGCCCTTAAGAACAAATAAATCTACACTATATCATTTTACCGTAATCCATGTACCTATCCAATAGCTGCTTGTAAGTCCCTAATGTTTCCGACTCAAATACTTGCACAGGCAGTGCATTCCATGCCCCCACTACTCTCTGGGTAAAGAACCTACCTCTGACATCCGCCCTATATCTTCCACCATAAATTTAAGTCCCCTTGTAATGGTTTGTTCCACCCAGGGAAAAAGTCTCTGACTGTCTACTCTATCTATTCCCCTGATCATCTTATAAACCTCTATCAAGTCGCCCCTCATCCTTCTCCGTCCTAATGAGAAAAGGCCTAGCACCCTCAACCTTTCCTCATAAGACCTACTCTCCATTCCAGGCAACATCCTGGTAAATCTTCTTTGCACCTTTTCCAAAGCTTCCACATCCTTCCTAAAATGAGGCGACCAGAACTGTGCACAGTACTCCAAATGTGGCCTTACCAAAGTTTTGTACAGCTGCATCATCACCTCACGGCTCTTAAATTCAATCCCTCTGTTAATGAACGCGAGCACACCACAGGCCTTCTTCACAGCTCTATCCACTTGAGTGGCAACTTTCAAAGATGTATGAACATAGACCCCAAGATCTCTCTGCTCCTCCACATTGCCAAGAACTTTACCGTTAACCCTGTATTCCGCATTCATATTTGTCCTTCCAAAATGGACAACCTCACACTTTTGAGGGTTAAACTCCATCTGCCACTTCTCAGCCCAGCTCTGCATCCTATCTATGTCTCTTTGCAGCTGACAACAGCCCTCCTCACTATCCACACCTCCACCAATCTTCGTATCGTCTGCAAATTTACTGACCCACCCTTCAACTCCCTCATCCAAGTCATTAATGAAAATCACAAACAGCAGAGGACCCAGAACTGATCCCTGCGGTACGCCACTGGTAACTGGGATCTAGGCTGAATATTTGCCATCCACCACCACTCTCTGACTTCTATCGGTTAGCCAGTTCGTTATCCAACTGGCCAAATTTCCCACTATCCCATGCCTCCTTACTTTCTGCAGAAGCCTACCATAGGGAACCTTATCAATTGCCTGACTAAAATCCATGGACACTACATCCACTGCTTTACCTTCATCCACATGCTTGGTCACCTCCTCAAAGAATTCAATAAGACTTGTAAGGCAAGACCTACCCCTCACAAATCCGTGCTGACTATCCCTAATCAAGCAGTGTCTTTCCAGATGCTCAGAAATCCTATCCTTCAGTACCCTTTCCATTACTTTGCCTACCACCGAAGTAAGACTAACTGGCCTGTAATTCCCAGGATTATCCCTAGTCCCTTTCTTGAACAGGGGCACGATATTCACCACTCTCCAATCCCCTGGTACCACCCCTGTTGACAGTGAGGACGAAAAGATCATTGCCAACGGCTCTGCAATTTCATCTCTTGCTTCCCATAGAATTCTTGGATATATCCCGTCAGGCCCGGGGGACTTGTCTATCCTCAAGTTTTTCAAAATGCCCAACTCATCTTCCTTCCTAACAAGTATTTCCTCGAGCTTACCAGTCTGTTTCACACTGTCCTCTTCAACAATATGGCCCCTCTCATTTGTAAATACAGAAGAAAAGTACTCGTTCAAGACCTCTCCTATCTCTTCAGACTCAATACACAATCTCCCGCTACTATCCTTGATCGGACCTACCCTCGCTCCAGTCATTCTCATATTTCTCACATATGTGTAAAAGGCCTTGGGGTTTTCCTTGATCCTACCCGCCAAAGATTGTTCATGCCCTCTCTTAGCTCTCCTAATCCCTTTCTTCAGTTCCCTCCTGGCTATCTTGTATCCCTCCAGCGCCCTGTCTGAACCTTGTTTCCTCAGCCTTACATAAGTCTCCTTTTTCCTCTTAACAAGACATTCAGCCTCTCTTGTCAACCATGGTTCCCTCACTCGACCATCTCTTCCCTGCCTGACAGGGACATACATATCAAGGACACGTCGTATCTGTTCCTTGAACAAGTTCCACATTTCACTTGTGTCCTTCCCTGACAGCCTATGTTCCCAACTTATGCACTTCAATTCTTGTCTGACAACATCGTATTTACCCTTCCCCCAATTGCAAACCTTGCCCTGTTGCACGCACCTATCCCTCTCCATTACTAAAGTGAAAGTCACAGAATTGTGGTCACTATCTGCAAAATGCTCCCCCACTAACAAATCTATCACTTGCCCTGGTTCATTACCAAGAACTAAATCCAATATTGCCCCTCCTCTGGTCGGACAATCTACATACTGTGTTAGAAAAGCTTCCTGGACACACTGCACAAACACCACCCCATCCAAACTATTTGATCTAAGGAGTTTCCACTCAATGTTTGGGAAGTTAAAGTCACCCATGACTACTACCCTGTGACTTCTGCACCTTTCCAAAATCTGTTTCCCAATCTGTTCCTCCACATCTCTGCTACTATTGGGGGGCCTATAGAAAACTCCTAACAAGGTGACTGCTCCTTTCCTATTTCTGACTTCAACCCATACTACCTCAGTAGGCTGATACTCCTTGAACTGCCTTTCTGCAGCTGTTATACTATCTCTAATTAACAATGCCACCCCCCCACCTCTTTTAACACCCTCCCTAATCTTATTGAAACATCTATAACCAGGGACCTCCAACAACCATTTCTGCCCCTCTTCTATCCAAGTTTTCGTGATGGCCACCACACCGTAGTCCCAAGTACCGATCCATGCCTTAAGTTCACCCACCTTGTTCCTGATGCTTCTTGCGTTGAAGTATACACACTTCAACCCATCTCCGTGCCTGCAAGTACTCTCCTTTGTCAGTGTTCCCTTCCCCACTGCCTCATTACATGCTTTGGCGTCCTGAATATCGGCTACCTTAGTTGCTGGACTACAAATCCGGTTCCCATTCCCCTGCCAAATTAGTTTAAACCCTCCCGAAGAGTACTAGAAAACCTCCCTCCCAGGATATTGGTGCCCCTCTGGTTCAGATGCAACCCATCCTGCTTGTACAGGTCCCACCTTCCCCAGAATGCGCTCCAATTATCCAAATACCTGAAGCCCTCCCTCCTACACCATTCCTGCAGCCACATGTTCAGCTGCACTCTGGCCCTATTCCTAGCCTCGCTATCACGTGGCACCGGCAACAAACCAGAGATGACAACTCTGTCTGTCCTGGCTTTTAACTTCCAACCTAACTCCATAAAGTCGTTTATTACCTCCACACCCCTTTTCCTACCTACGTCGTTGGTACCAATGTGCACCACGACTTCTGGCTGCTCCCCCTCCCCCTTAAGGATCCTGAAGACATGATCCAAGACATCCCTGGCCCTGGCACCCGGGAGGCAACATACCTTCCGGGAGTCTCGCTCGCGACCACAGAATCTCCTATCTATTCCCCTAACCATTGAATCGCCTACAACTATTGCTTTTCTATTCTCCCCCCTTCCCTTCTGAGCCCCAGAGCCAGACTCAGTGCCAGAGACCTGGCCGCTAGGGCCTTCCCCCGGTTGGTTATCCCCCCCCAACAGCATCCAAAACGGTACACTTGTTTTGAAGGGGAACGGCCACGAGGGATCCCTGCACCGTCTGCCTGTTTGTTTTTTTTCCCCTGACTGTAACCCAGCTATTCTTGTCCTGTACCTTGGGTGTGGTTACCTCCTTGTAACTCTTCTCAATCACCCCCTCTGCCTCCCTGTAGGCAGCAGTGCTAACCACTGCACCACCGTGCCGCCCGCCCCAAGTTCATATCAAAACTCCAAAACCTAGGACTTGGTTCCTTCCTCTGAAATTGGATCCTTGACTTGCTGACCCATTTACTATCAGTAAGGACAAACAACAACACCTCCTCCAAGATGCGTACTTTGCCCCCTGCTTTTCTCCCTGTACACACACACACACACAACTGTGTGGCAAAATTTTGCTCCAACTCCATTTACAAGTTTGCTGATGACACGACCGGAGTGAGTCGGATCTCATAACAATGAGTCAGAATACAGGAGGGAGATAGAGAACCTAGTGGAGTGGTGTAGCGACAACAATCTCTCCCTCAACATCAGAAAAACTGAACAGCTGGTCATTGGCTTCAGGAAGCAAAGTATCGTACACACCCCTGTCAGCATCAACGGGGCCGAGGTGGAGATGGTTAGCAGTTTCAAATTCCTAGGGGTGCACATCTCCAAAAATCTGTCCTGGTCCACCCACGTAGACGCTACCACCAAGAAAGCACAACAGCGCCTATACTTCCTCAGGAAACTAAGAAAATTCAGCATGTCCACATTGACTCTTACCAATTTTTACAGATGCACCATAGAAAGCATCCTATCAGGCTGCATCACAGCCTGGTATGGCAACTGCTCGGCCCAGGACCGCAAGAAACTACAGAGAGTCGTGAACGCAGTCCAGTCCATCACACGAACCTGCCTCCCATCCATTGACTCTGTCTACACCTCCCGCTGCCTGGGGAAAGTGGTCAGCATAATCAAAGGCCCCTCCCATCCAGTTATTCTCCCTTCCAACCTCTTCCATCAGGTAGGAGATTCCAAAGTCTGCGAACAGATTCAAAAACAGTGTCTTCCCCGCTGTTACCAGACTCCTGAATAGTCCTCTTATGGACTGAACTGATCTCTCCACACATCTTCTCCACTGAATAGCACTACACTCTGTATGCTTCACTCGATGTCTAAGTCTATGTATTTACATTGTGTATTGTGAAATTCACCATATAGTGTAGTATTGGAGTCACATGTCTGCCAGATAAGGAAGGGACCATAGGCCCCCTTTCCTGAAAGACATTAGTGAATTGTAGGATCTGACAGTCTTCCTGGTTTTTCTGTTCGCCTGCTCCAAATTTATAGGAGTCGAATTGTCAGTGTGCCATGCTGTGATTTGAACTTGTAACCAAACGGGTTACTGGTCCAGCATTTTTAACTATTATATCACTCTACCACCTTCACCTCAAAGCTCTGATTGCAAAGCGACAGGAACTGCAGAGTGGGACCACACAGACCACTACTCACACTCACGTAGACCTATATTTAGGTTTGGACAAACCACTCAAACAGCGCTAACATTCTGAAAAAGCCAGGCCAAAGTTTTCACTGAGAAAAATGAGGGTGGCACGGTGGCACAGTGGTTAGCACGGCTGCCTCACAGCACTGGGGACCCGGGTTCAATTCCGGCCACGGGTGACTGTCTGTGTGGAGTCTGCACGTTCTCCCCGTGTCGGCGTGGGTTTCCTCCGGCCGCTCCAGTTTCCTCCCATAGTCCAGAGACGTGCAGTTTAGGTGGGGTTATGGGGATAGGTTGGGGGAGTGGGTCAAGGTTAGAATGCTCTTTCAGAGGGTCGGTGCAGACTCGATGGGCCAAATGACCTCCTTCTGCACTCTAGGGATTTTCTGGAAAGTTGGACCGAGATTGCGTTTTATGGTCAATGTTTGTTGGTGTTGCCATCCTTATTCAGCGGTTCGAATAATCACATTTCTGATCCATTTGATATTCCGAATGAAATACCGATTTGGTACACAGAATGGAACGTCAATTTTACCCCAAATAATCAAATTATCAGTAAATTAGCACTTTAGAATAAAGACACAGATTTTGGCATAAAATTCCCAACACTGTCAGGCTGCGACGAGCAGCTTATTGATACAAGAGTTGAAGGTTAACGTGTCCTAATTTACTTTGTAGATGCAATGGCAGAGAATTCAATTTATAAGCGGATGTGCAAAATCTAAAATAAATTGACTCCTTTGATATCACAACCTCTAAAGCTTAATTGGATTTGGTTGTCAGATGCGGCTTGCAAGGCCGAATGCCGATCTGCTCAGGTGTCTGCATCAGTTCCTGAGGGGCACAGGAAAAAAAAACCGAAATTGACTTTGATGATGAAAACAAATCTAAATCAGGAAGTGATACAAGCATTTCCTGTGTCTGAAGTATGAGAAACAAACAGGGCTGTGTTCTAAGTATTCTCTGATGCCTCCTTTAATGTGAATTGTTTGATCAGGGTACTTCCTCATTTCTCCCATTTAGTGTCTACCTCCACATAATTAACCTGCGACGAAACTGTGCAAGGGACACTCTTGCCTGTGTTTAAGCAGCACAGCACCGTACCTAACAGACCCTGACACACGAGGCAGAGGGAAGCAGGAAGCAGGTGGGCGGCACCAAGGTGTGGGAGAAGGCGTGCAACAGAGCGATCGCCAAAGGGGACACCAGCATCATTTGGAACACAATAAATGAGTGTACCTTGATATTCAAATTCAGTACCAAACTAAATTGGGGACCACAAATACACAGATGGCAAAGATAAAGAAACAGAAATAAAAGCGAGTAAATGAATGCTGCTGAACAAATTGAAAAGAGAAAGAAGGCAGCGGGTACTGATCTGGGAGTGGCTTCTAGGTCGCATGCAGCAAAGTAATACAATGCTCTTCGGATGTAATCTCAGTATAAAACGTGTAATTTATTAGACCCTTATAGTGCGACCCTTGGTCATGCAATCAATCAACAAATTCACAGGCAAGTTCTACAACTATTGTTAAAGGAAACTTTTTCAAAAGTTTTTGAAAGTGACAGCACGGGCTGTTTCCAGGACTGGTGATCCAGCTGAAGGTTCATGCTACCATGTTACCCCATGGGCAACATTTTCTTCTTTTCAGCTTCTCATATCAGAGGTAAACGCAAACGGAGACCATTTCTGTTAAATGTACTCAGGGGACTACGTTTTATGTGCGGCATGGTGGCACAGTGGTTAGCACTGTTGCTTCACAGCACCAGGGTGACCCGGTTTCGATTGGGTCACTGTCTGTGCGGAGTCTGCACGTTCTCCCCGTGTCTGCGCGGGTTTCCTCCGGGTGCTCCGGTTTCCTCCCACAAGTCCCGAAAGACGTGCTGTTAGGTGAATTGGACATTCTGAATTCTCCCTCTGTGTACCCGAACTGGTGCCGGAATGTGGCGACTGGGGGATTTTAACAGTGACTTAATTGCAGTGTTAATGTAAACCGACTTGTGACACTAGTAAAGATTGTTGATATAATAATGAAGATTGTTATCTGGGGAAGGCAGCCGTATATTATTTCATTCTGATACTCAGTGCAAGCAGTGCAAGGATTATTAGTTTTTGCCGCTTGCTTGGGCTTGGGGAATTACTCTCTACGAGGTCGCAAATCATCAGCCCCGGTCCTCCCCGCCTCCCTCCCCCCCACCCCCCTTTTCAGCCACCCTACTTTTTTGACCCCCTTCACCTTACCAAACCTTGCAAAGCCCCTCGGGAACCCCCTCTCACCCCCTCTACTTGGCGAGGCTGTCTGGGCCCTGACCCCTGGCGCTGCCGGCCTGGAACCCTGGTATCACCCCAGCACACTGTAACTGCCAAGGTAGCACTGTCAGGTTACCAGGCCGGCAGTGCCACGATGCCCAGGTGCGAGGGAAGTGCCAGGGCACCACCCTGCCCTGGCCCTGACCACCCAGGGGTCTCCAATGGCCTGGGATACCCACCCCCAGGTACCATTATGCCTAGTGCAAGCAGCGAGGTTTCCCAGGCACTGTTGCTGAGTCCCGGGCACCAGGTGAATCCGGCGTCCGGGTATCTGAATGAACCGTAAGGCCCATTTAAATACTCAGATCCAGATCGCACCAGGCAGAGCGAGTCGGCTGATGCACGATCAACCCGGAGCCCGGCGCAGAGTCCGATTGGGGGATCACATGCGGTTCACCTGTGGCTCCTGGATCCTCGCCAGGCACAGCAGGTTGGCTGAATCACGCCCTTATACAGCCACCACAAATGAATAAACTTTGTGCATTTTTCATTTTGGCCAATCTGAATTAGGCAATGGCCCTTAAGAAAAATTCTCGCAAGGTACTGTAAAAACAAAAATCCCAAATTGTATGAAAATGTGGATTCAGAGTTTTTCAGTGAGATGGAATGACAGGAAGTAGGAAGACCCCGGCACAGTGTACGTTTCCCTGATAACCAATACAAAGGCCGGAATCTTGTGCTCTCCGGGGCAAGGCTCGGCACTGATCTCGCCACTGCCTGGCTGGCGTGTGGTTCAATGGGTGTACCCGCCAGGCGAGACACCCCCAACGTCTCAACAAGGTACCGACAAAAATATCCATATTTGGGAAGAATATTTTGAAATAGGGGGTCTCCATTAGGGAAAAAAACATACTGCAGAGCCAGCAACCCCCACATCCCGTGAAGGAATAAAACAAAATTGTGGTTGGTTGATGAAAAATTTGTCAAAACAGTGGGTTAATTTTAAGGACCAAGTTATTTAATTGGGTCTTATCCGGCTGTATAATGTTTCATCTGTGGTGATTGCGTTTGAAAGATATGTCTGCTGTGAGTATGATCAATCCACTGGATAGATTTCAGGGTCACAAGGCTTCATCTGTATCAGAAAGGTTAAAAGTCAGGAAAGCAAAATTAACGAAGCTCACTCATCAATGATCATCTCCAATTCATCATATTCTAAATTGGGTTGGATTCTCAGCACAGCGACGCCGAAATCGGCGACAGGGCGGAGAATCCGTTTCCCCGCACGAAATTGGGACCAGGGCCGTTACCACGATTCTCCGCCACCCGAAAATCGGCATACTCGGGGAGTACGCCGCGCCGAGTATCCACCGCCTCAGGCCATTGCCTGAGGCCCTCCCCGCGATGCTCCGTCCCCGCACCGGCCGAATTCCCGACAGCATGCACCACGCATGGTCCCACCGTCTGTGATACCCACGTGGCGGCTGCGGACTCAATCCGGGGCCGCCACAGACAGGGTGGGGCCGATCGGAGGGCAAGGGGTCCTCATTTGGGACTGGGGGATACGTGTGCGGGTGGTCTGGGTCGGGCGAGCGGCCGCTGCGGGGCACTATTTCGGCGGTCCAGTCCACGGGCTGCGTTCGCCATGGAGCACGGCGCGGCCGCTGGAGGTCACCGCCGTGTGCCTGCCCTGCCTCTGACCCAGAAGTGCAGGGCTCCGTATCTGCAGCTGGAGCTGTGAGCCCCCAGCTAGCCCCCCTGCAAGACGGGGAATCTGTGGTCTTTTGACCCCAGTTTTCCTGGCATAAAAGACCACAGTTTTTACGACAGCGTGTGGACATAGTCCGAAAAACAGAGAATCCAGCCCAGTGTTCTTTCATCTTACTTTACAATGCAATTCAAAACAATTGGTTTAGATTCTGTAATGGCAACCTCAAAGGACAAAGAACAATACAGCCCAGGAACAGGCCCTTCGGCCCTCCAAGCCTGTACCGGTCATGATACCAACCTTGGCCAAAACCCTCAGCACTTCCTTGTGCCGTATCCCTCTACACCCATCCTATCCATGTGTTTGTCAAGATGCCTTTTGAACGCCGTTAATGTATCTGCTTCCACAACCTCCCCTGGCAACGCGTTCCAGGCACTAACCATCCTCTGTGTAAAAAACCTGTCACATCTCCTCTAAACGTTGCCCCACGGATCTTAAACCTATGCCTCTGGTGACTGACCCCTCCACGCTGGGAAAGAGTGCCTGCCCATCCACTCTATCCATGCCCCTCATAATCTTGTAGACCTCTATAAGGTCCCCCCTCAACCTCCGTCTTTCTAATGAAAACAGTCCGAGTCTATTCAGTCTCTCCGCATAGCTAACACCCTCCAAACCAGGCAGCATCCTGGTAAACCTCCTCTGCACCCTCTCCAAAGCCTCCACATCCGTCCGGTAGCGTGGCGACCAGAATTGTGCGCAATATTCCAAGTCCGGCTTTACCAAGGTTCTATAAAACTGTAGCATGGCTTGCCAGTTTTTATATTCGGTGGCCCGCCCAATGAAGGCAAGCATTCCGTACGCCTTTTAAATGCTGTCAATGTCCGTGCCTCAACCACTTCCTCCGGTGGCTCATTCCACATATGTACCACCCTCGGTGTAAAAAAGTTGAAAAATATCAGACAACATAGTGTGGGATTCTCCCATGCTCCCACTGGCGGGCTCAATGGTTCAATGGGGTGCTGGGGGACCGGTTTCGCTCCAACATGAAATTCCCATGGGATTTTCCCATTGATGCCTACCACGGCAGACTAAAAAACCCTCTGGAGGCATCCGGCGAATGGCATTGCAGATGAAGGCCGACTACCCACACCCGATTCCCCAACATGCCAGCGGGAAAACACGTCAGGAACAACATGGTGCCCAGATGCCGGGACTCACCTGAACGATGTCTGGGGCTGCCTCCTGATTCGGGATGGAGGCTCCGGCAAATCTCGATCCCAAAAAGCCACATCAGCGAGGGGGGGGGGGGGGGGGGGGGGGGGGAGGTGGATCCCAGATTCGGTGTCCTCGAGTGAGGGGGTCCATCTGCCCAGCCTCAAAAATCCCTCTTTATTTTCAGGAGGTCCATCATCTCTCGTCAACAGTGGGTCGCTGATGTTGGGTGCCTTGTCAATATGGCGCCCGGTTAGGACAGAGGCCTATGCGCCATCAGGCCTGCCCCACCGCGGAATATGGTGCAAAACACCCAGCTGCATAATTAATTAGGTCGGGGCCGGAGGATAACTGTTACAACTGCTGGAACGGAGGACTGAGACACTAAATTCTCTGCTCCTGATCGCTGCGCTCAGCATTTACAAACCTTCTACATCATTGCAACCACCCCAGTCTGACGCCAGTGCACAAACGACAGACTGAATGTTCCGAATAAAGATGTTGCAGGCCTTTGCTATTGGAGGCATACAATGATGGGGGTCGTCAGGGACAACAGCTTGGGCTAATTTGACAATTTCGTAACTCTGCTGAACTATAACAGTAATAGAGAGTAAGCAATTGTTGAGTTCTATCAAGGTGAAATGTGGCCGTGATGCTAATGTCAAACAAATCCCGAGAAGAGCCTGTGCTACTTATTATGTGGTTCATATCGGAAGGGCCAGTTACAGGCCACAGATTTTACAGCATCCCCCCCCCAGTTAACCAGTCAGCGTACATGCAATTAGGTTCACAGCATCTAGGAAAATAATAATAATAATTGCACGAGCCGACACTGCCCGGTCAGAATATATTTACATCGACTACTTTTTATTTTGTAGATGTAAAATGGAAATTCCTCTGTAGTTTTGCCCTTGCACACAGAATCAATATTAAAGGAAAGGTTAAAGGAATTAATTTGTTGAGTATTCAAAAGGGAAATTGTGAGATTCATTGGATTGCTCTTTGAAGGAGTTAAGAAAGTGTTAATGGGTCAATTGCCCCCTCTTGAGCTGGACTAGTCTATCATTTACTTTCACTGTCCATTGCCAAAATATATCATGCAATAAGGATCAACGGACATGCCTCAGTAACACGCAAGTAAAACGCATTCAGAACTCAACTGCCAGGCAATGATCATCTCCAACAGGCGAGAATCTAACCGTCTCCCCTTGATATTCTACCGCATTACCATCGCTGAATCCCCCACCAGTAACACCTTGGGGGTTACCACGGTTCAGATACTTGAATACACGAGCTATACAAATGCTACAAGAGCAGACAACTGGAATTCTACGGCGAGTAACTCACCTCTGTACTCCCCAAAGCCTGTCCACCATGTACAAGGCACAAGTCAGGAGGGTAATGAATACTCTCCACTTTCCTGGGTGAAGTGCAATTCAAACAACACTCAAGCTCAACACCATCCAGGACAAAGCAGCCCACTTGGTCAGAATCTTACCCATTACCGTAAACATTCACTCTCTCCACCACTGGCAAACAGTGGCAGCCGCATGTACCGTGGAAAAGACGCACTGCAGCGACTCGCCAAGGCTCCTTCAACAGCAACTTCCAAACCCAAGACCTCTACCATCTAGAAGGACACGGGCAGCAGATACATGGGAACACCACCACCTGCAATTTCCCCTCTAAGCCACACACCATGCTGACATGGAATGATATCGTCGTTCCTTTACTGTTGTTTTAACAGCACAGTGGGTGTACCTACACCAGAAGGATTGCAACAGTCCAAGATAGCAGCTCACCACCACAATTTCAAGGGCAATGGGGGGTGCAGACAAATGCTGGCCTTGCAGTAACGCTCACACCCCAGGCGTGGCTCAAAAAAAAGATCATTAGAGCTCGAATAATGACAAATGCAAGTGATTAGCTTTTTGAAAGTAAAAACAAAGATCAGACGGGTCGTGTTCCATCCAGTCTCACATCCAATGATTTATGAATCGTTTCATCAAAGAATCAATTAAATATAGAAATAAGGATAGGTTTCAGATGGATCTCAAAGTAAGTAAGGCATCTCCATCAATGGAACACTCCTTCAGTACTGCACTGCTAACATCTCTGAACTTAGAACCCCCACCTCTCGACTTGGAAGCAAAATAACCACCACTGGGCCAAGGTAACACTGCCGTCGGTCGCAAACGTTTCAGCTCTGGGATAGGTACATAAAGGTTTTCATAGCTAACATTTTCACCGAATTTCTAAGCATGAAAGAAAGCCGTTTGGCCCACTGAGTCTGTGCCAACCCTCCAATTAGTCTCATTCTCTCGCTCTTCGATCAAAACCTTTTAAATTCATTTTCTATTATTTATTCACTTCCTTTTCACAAGCCTTCTGCTTCACCCATTGAGCAGATTCTGTATCCTAACAGGCATCTGCATTAGAACACTTCTCTCCCTTTGTTATTTTAGTATTGATTTTAAATTCCTACCCACGAGCTGTTAGCTTAATGGCAAGGAAGGATACTTTTCCCTCTTTCAGATCTTATTATAGCCTATTTTACCTTGAATACATCCATCAGACAAAGAGAGCACTAGTTTCCGTAACTCAGAACAAAACGTATCGTTTGCTGCTCTAAATCATTACAGTTACTGCATTACAGACCGTAATGTATTATTACAGCTCACTGAATCCCCTACGGTGCAGAAGGAGGCCATTGGGCCCATTGAGTCTGCACTAGCCCTTGGAAAGAGCACGCTACTTAAACCCACACCTCCACCCTGTCCACAGAACCCAGTAACCTCACTAAGGGGCTATTTAACAGCGCCAGGATCCCAGGTTCGATTCCCAGCTTGGGCCACTGCCTGTGCGGAGTCTGCACGTTCTCCCCGTGTCTGCGTGGGTTTCCTCCGGGTGCTCCGGTTTCCTCCCACAGTCCAAAGATGTGCAGGTTACGTGGACTGGCCATGATAAATTGCCCCTGAGTGTCTAAAGGTTAGGTGGAGTTACGGGGGTAGGGTAGGGGTGCTCTTTCCAAGGATCAGTGCAGACTAAATGGGCAGAATAGTCTCCATCTGCACTGTAGGGATTCTATAATATTACAGTTAAAGCATTACAGGCTGTACAGTGCCATTACAGTTATATCATGCAGACTGCACTGTATCCTCATGGACATAATTTATGGCCCACACCTCTTGGTTCCCCAGTGCCACATTTAAGCGGAACCCCAATGATGCACGAGGGAATCCCTCCAGGAAGTTGCAAAATAAGTGTTTACCCAGAAATTGCCCAGAAGCGCTAACTTCCTCTGGGCAACTGCACTGCGCCAAGAACCATCCGACAGAAGTGATTTAAATCGCTAACTTTGGATGGTTCTGCCAATTTTACCCTGATGGTTACTCTGAAAGAGTTAGAGGGAAAAAACACTTCTAATTCCAGAGTAACTCTTCAACAAGCCCAGACCCACCCTCACACAGGATATCCCCACACACACGCACACACAACCTTTCAGCGGAACCACCCCACCCCTGACCCTCGTCCTACCCTCCCATGTTCCGTTCTAGATCCCGCCTCCCCTCAGCCCGCCCCCTAACTCCTCCCCTTAGTTGTCAGAACCCTTTACCTTTGAAACTTACCTTCTTTTAATTGTCCCTTTAGACGCCCCCTTTACGGAAGATAGTGCCATAAAAGGGAGGTGTTTCTTATCTCTGTGTACCAGTTAGTCCACACTTCGCTGCTCCTGCCTTACCCAGCTTGAGTGAGAAAGAGTGGGTGAGAAAGGGGCTTTGGAATTTACAGCGTTGGGTATGTCCGTCGAGAGGTCCACTCCGCCAGAGGTTGGCACTCTGAGGGCGTTACGGGTCTATGTCTTTCTTTTTTCTGCCCATGGTCAATATTTTTGTAAGCAAAGAGGTTTTCTTACCTTCAGAGTGATTGTCTCAATTTCAATTATCCCAGCAGCAAGCTTTTTGTGAATTTTAAAAATGAAAGTTATCTATTATTATCCACTTGTCCCTGATGTTTAAAACATGATATCTCATTCATTCGACACACTCACACACACACTTTCACACATACAAAGATTAGATATCGACAAAGGTAAAACAATACAATTAGAAATTCCGATTGTCTCAATCACTTTTCTGGCAGGCCTGCAGTTTCTTAGATGAGTTGATGCTTTTGTTTAAGTGAGGGTCTTGTAAAAAGAAGAGGATTCTCAGTAAGCTGTGAGGCCTCCTGTAGCCGAATTTCAGGAGATTGGTTTCCACGTCATCTGAAAGTTAGAACAGGTTGGGGGAACTCCTCCGACTTTCAAGGTGTTGCTGCTTATTAGATTGGCTGCTTAGGTGACTCACAACGGGTTTAATGGCTTTCTGTTAGAAATCTGTCTACAAAATAGCTTCTTGCTGTGAGTTTAACAGCAGACAACAAAAGTTTCCTTACCATGTGACTTGCAACGTTCAAAGTGTCCTTTCCAAAATGTAACAGTATGTTAATGACACATAGTGTGTTGTCTGAGGTTCCAAAGAAGAATCATATTCCACTTAAACTGTTAACTCTGGTTCCCTCTCCACAGATGCTGCGAGACCCGCTGAGTTTTTTTTTACATCACTTTTTGTTTATATTTAAAATTCGCACAGTCTAGTTTCAGTGAGGCACCGACATTGTACAATGGAATGTCAATAGGAACCATTCACATTTGTCTCACACACATTGAGTTTCAATATTTATTTTGTTCATGGTGCAACAGAAGAACAGGCTGGCTTGAATGCTATAGTTCTTTTGTTGACATTCCATCCTTAAACAAAGGGCTGTTTGAATTCCCTGATTGGCTGTGAATGTCCATATTGAATTAGGTATTTCTTGAGACTCAGGATTGTGTGGAGCTTGAAAGACAAATGGTTAAATGATTTGCCGCTGTCATTTTAACAGTCTGTGTTCAGAATTTTAAAATATTGTCTGAAAACTTATACTGGAACATGACAATCACATTACAGTTACAACACCAGAGGCAGCAATATGGCTTTCAGGTACAGCATTAAGGACTGAACTTTACCAATATGGTTACTGTGTTACTGATCAAATGGCACTATCTCCGTTACTTCATTACAGATGCACTGGGTCATTGCAGTTGCAGCATTTCAGACTGCACTGTACCACCACAGTTACACAATTAGACACTCACAGTGAGCTGTACCACTACAGTAACACGGTTACACACTCTCTGACTGTCAATACTCTTGAGGGTTCTACCATTCACTGTATATTCCCTACCGGCATTAGACCTTCCAAAATGCATTACCTCACATTTGTCCGGATTCAACTCCATCTGCCATCTCTCCGCCCAAGTCTCCAAACGATCTAATTCCTGCTGTATCCTCTGACAGTCCTCATCGCTATCCGCAATTCCACCAACCTTTTTGTGTCTGCAAACTTACTAACCAGACCAGTTACATTTTCCTCCAAATCATGTATATATACTACAAACAGCAAAGGTCCCAGCAGTGATTCCTGCGGAACACCACTCCTCACAGCCATCCAATCAGAAAAGCATCCTTCCATTGCTACTCTCTGCCTTCTATGACCGAGCCAGTTCTAGAATATAGAATATAGAATATAGAATATAGAACATACAGTGCAGAATTCGGCCCATCGAGTCTGCACCGACCCACTTTAAGCCCTCACTTCCACCCTATCCCCATAACCCCTCCTAACTGTATCATCTTGCCAGCTCACCTCTGATCCCGTGTGACTTCACCTTTTGTACCAGTCTGCCATGAAGGACCTTGTCAAAGGCCTTACTGAAGTCCATATAGACAACATCCACTTCCCTACCTGCATCAATCATCTTTGTGACCTCCTCGAAAAGTTCTATCAAGTTAGTGAGACACGACCTCCCCTTCACAAAACCGTGCTGCCTCTCGCGAATACATCCATTTGCTTCCAAATGGGAGTAGATCTTGTCTCGAAGAATTCTCTACAGTAATTTCCCTACCACTGACGTAAGGCTCACCGGCCTGTAGTTCCCTGGATTATCCTTGCTACCCTTCTTAAACAAAGGAACAACATTGGCTATTCTCCAGTCCTTCGGGACATCACCTGAAGACAGTGAGGATCCAAAGATTTCTGTCAAGGCCTCAACAATTTCCTCTCTTGCCTCCTTCAGTATTCTGGGGTAGATCCCATCAGGCCCTGGGGACCTATCGACCTTAATATTTTTTAAGACGCCCAACACCTCGTCTTTTTGGATCTCAATGTGACCCAGGCTATCTACACACCCTTCTCCAGACTCAACATCCACCAATTCCTTCTCTTTGGTGAATACTGATGCAAAGTATTCATTTAGCACCACACCCATTTCCTGTGGCTCCACACATAGATTGCCTCGCCTGTCCTTCAGTGGGCCCACCCCTTCGCTGGCTATCCTCTTGCTTTATATGTACGTGTAAAAAGCCTTGGGATTTTCCTTAACCCTATTTGCCAATGACTTTTCGTGACCCCTTCTAGCCCTCCTGACTCCTTGCTTAAGCTCCTTCCTACTTTCCTTATATTCCACGCAGGCTTCGTCTGTTCCCAGCCTTTTAGCCCTGACAAATGCCTCCTTTTTCTTTTTGACGAGGCCTACAATATCTCTCGTCATCCAAGGTTCCCGAAAATTGCCGTATTTATCCTTCTTCCTCACAGGAACATGCCGGTCCTGAATTCCTTTCAACTGCCACTTGAAAGCCTCCCACATGTCAGATGTTGATTTGCCCTCAAACATCCGCCCCCAATCTAGGTTCTTCAGTTCCTGCCTAATATTGTTATAATTAGCATTCCCCCAATTTAGCACATTCACCCGAGGACCACTCTTATCCTTGTCCACCAGCACTTTAAAGCTTACTGAATTTTGGTCACTGTTCCCGAAATGCTCCCCTACTGAAACTTCTACCACCTGGCCGGGCTCATTCCCCAATACCAGGTCCAGTACAGCCCCTTCCCTAGTTGGACTGTCTACATATTGTTTTAAGAAGCCCCCCTGGATGCTCCTTACAAACTCTGCCGCGTCCAAGCCCCTGGCACTAAGTGAGTCCCAGTCAATATTGGGGAAATTAAAGTCTCCCATCACAACAACCCTGTTGCTTTTACATCTTTCCAAAATCTGTCTACCTATCTGCTCCTCTATCCCCCGCTGGCTGTTGGGTGGCCTGTAGTAAACCCCCAACATTGTGACTGCACCCTTCTTATTCCTGATCTCTACCCATATAGCCTCACTGCCCTCTGAGGTGTCCTCCCGTAGTACAGCTGTGATATCCTCCCTAACCAGTAGCGCAACTCCGCCACCCCTTTTACATCCCCCTCTATCCCGCCTGAAAGATCTAAATCCTGGAACGTTTAGCTGCCAATCCTGTCCTTCCCTCAACCAGGTCTCTGTAGTGGCAACATCATGGTTCTAAGTACTAATCCAAGCTCTAAGTTCATCTGCCTTACCTGTTATACTTCTTGCATTAAAACCTACGCACTTCAGGCCACCAGTCCCGCTGTTTTCAGCAACATTTCCCTGTCTGCTCTTCCTCAGAGCCACACTGTCCCTATTCCCTAGTTCTCTCTCAATTTTTTCATCTTCTGACCTATTGCTCCGGTACCCACCCCCCTGCCATACTAGTTTAAACCCTCCCGTGTGACACTAGCAAACCTCGCAGCCAGGATATTTATGCCTCTCCAGTTTAGATGCAACCCGTCCTTCTTATACAGGTCACACCTGCCCCAGAAGAGCTCCCAGTGGTCCAGATAACGGAAACCCTCCCTCGTACACCAGCTGTTTAGCCACGTGTTTAGCTGCTCTATCTTCCTATTTCTAGCCTCACTGGCACGTGGCACAGGGAGTAATCCCGAGATTACAACCCTAGAGGTCCTGTCTTTTAACTTTCTGCCTAGTTCCCTGAACTCCTGCTGCAAGACCTCATGCCCCTTCCTGTCTATGCCGTTAGTACCAATATGTACAACGACCTCTGCCTGTTTGCCCGCCCCCTTAAGGATGCCCGCTACCCGTTCGGAGACATCCTTGACCCTGGCACCAGGGAGGCAACATACCATCCTGGAGTCTCTTTCACGTCCACAGAAGCACCTATCTGTGCCCCTGACTATAGAGTCCCCTATGACTATTGCTCTTCTGTGCTTTGACCCGCCCTCAAAGCCAGACGTGGTGCCACTGCTCTGGCTGCTGCTGTTTTCCCCTGATAGGCTATTTCCCCAACAGTATCCAAAGTGGTATACCTGTTCGAGAGGGGGACAACCACAGGGGATTCCTGCACTGACTGCCTGCCCCTTCTGAGCGTCATCCATCTCTCTGCCTGCACCTTGGGTGTGACCACATCTCTATAACTCCTATTTATGATGCTTTCCGCCACCTGCATGTTCCTAAGTGCATCCAATTGCTGCCCCAACCGAACCGCGCCGCCCATGAGGAGCTGCCATTGGTCACACTTGCTGCAGATGTAGTCGACCGGAACGCTGGAAGCGTCACAGATCTGCCACATCTCACAGTTGGCGCACTGCCACCCTGCTGAGTGACATTTAAGCACTTATTAATTAATTTAAAATAAACACTTGAATTATTGTTCGATTGAGTTACAATTAACTATTTGCCCCTGATGCTAGATGATTTTTACTGTAAAATTAAATGCTAAATGCCGATCTCTGCCCTCAGGTTTAGTTACTCCACTATCTAGTTAATCAATATTATTTCTTTTTCAAATTTTACAGATTCCCAACCAGCCAATCAGGTCATAGCTTTACTGTGATGTCACTTCCAGTCCCCCATCCCCCCACAATTTGAAAAGGTAATGAAAATAAAATAAAAGTCACTTACCTTCCCATGATGCTCTCTGGTTCTCTCCCTGCAGATGAACAGTTACAGGCCAGCAGAAAGAGAACATAACAGTAGGCAAAAAGCACCTTCTCCCACTCTGCACCGAATTACCTCACTGCACCAAATTACCAAGTTCCAATTCCCACTCTGGCTGTGGCTCACTCACTCAGGATGTGTCTCCTTCACCTGCACAAAGCCAAGTCCCCCGTTGGTCCAAACCTGTTTGAAAGCCCGCTGACGTGACGGGCATCTTAACGTGAAGGGATAACACAGTGGGAGGCCTGTAATGCGATGCAGATATATAGTAATGAGGTTGCTGGTCTTTCATGGGTAGGAACCCCGTTATGTCATTGGCGAGGGTGGGGAGGGGGCAGGGGGGGGGGGTCGTCCACGTGAACGGGACATATCCCACTGGTGTAAAGGTCGCTTGGGGGCTTCTGTTGGATTATCCAGCCCCACCATTTGAATGGCAAAAGGTCTGAGGAGCCTTGGGCACGATACTTAGGGAGGGTCTATTCAGGAGGACTATGCAAATGGCCAAAGGAGCTATTCAGGAGGACGATGCAAATGGCCAAAGCAGCACTGTCCCATTCTCTGTATGAGGACATTTTAACCAATAGACAAGTGAGCAAGTCCTGGCTGATCGATGTTTGAGATAGCAATGTGACATCGACTGACATTGACTGACGACGTTATCCTACAGCATCATGACAGCGTATTGCAACAAACCTGTTCGCATAATGCATATTGTGCTTTATCTGATCATGTTATTTGTCACTTAAGCATTGTTTACTGTACAAGAATAATTGTGATGCGATCAATGTCAATTTATATAACTAGGACGTTTTAGGAACGTGTTTATACTGGAATTCAATATCTGAGTGCGCATCTCTCTAGGCAAAATCGTTCAGTTTTATGGAAATCATTCTTATTTTTGTTGCTTGGCTACCAAAGACCAAAAGCTGAGCTGACTGATATACAGCAGAGAGAAGTCAATTGAGGATAATGAGATTGGGTTTGGGTACGATGAACAAGGAGCTGGTGTCGGCCATTCAGCCTCTCGAGCCTATTCCACCTTCAATACGATCATGGCTGTTCTGATAACCTCAAATCTGAAACCCACCGGATAACCTATCACCCTCTTGCTCACCGAGAATCTATCCAACTCTGCCTTAAAAATGTTCAAAGACTTTGCGACCAGCATCTTTTCAGGAAGAGAGGTTCCAGTCGGCCACACACCTTGGAGATAAAAAACCTCTCCTCATCTCTGTCTGAAATGGTCGGCCCCTTATTTTTAAACAGTGACCCCTAGT
Source organism: Scyliorhinus torazame (assembly GCF_047496885.1). Taxonomy (NCBI): domain Eukaryota; kingdom Metazoa; phylum Chordata; class Chondrichthyes; order Carcharhiniformes; family Scyliorhinidae; genus Scyliorhinus; species Scyliorhinus torazame. The sequence goes on from NC_092725.1 coordinate 140,203,486, forward strand.
TCTAAATTCTCCAACAAGAGGAAACATCCTCTCCACACCCACCCTCTCAACACCCCTCAGGGTCTTATATGTTTCTTATAATCTTTGATAATATAATAATTTTATAATCTGTTATAGTCGCATGTAGGCTTACATTAACACTGCAGTGAAGTTACTGTGAAATGTGCGCCACACTCCGGCACCTGTTCGGGTACACTGAGGGAGAATTCAGAATGGCCAATTCACCTCAGAAGCATGTCTTTCGGGACTTGTGGGAGGAACCGGAGCACCCGGAGGAAACCCACGCAGGCACGGGGGGAATGTGCTGACTCACCACAGACAGTGACCCAAGCCGGAAATCGAACCTGGGACCCTAGTGCTGTGACGCAACAGTGCTAACCACTGTGCTACCGTGCCCCCCAATCAAATCACCTCTTATTCTTCCAAATTCCAGCAGGTACAAGCCTAGCCTGTCCAACTTTTCCTCATAAGGTTATTCCAGCTATTAGTCTGGTAAACCTTCTCTGAACTGCTTCCAATGCATTAACATCCTTCCTTAAGTAAGGTGACCAATACTGTGCACAATACTCCAGATGTGATATTGTAATAGTGGTATTGCTCTGTATAACTGAAGTATAACCTCCGTACTGTTTTATTCCTTTCCCATCGCAATAAATTATAACATTCTCTTAGCCTTCCCAATTACTTGCCGTACCTGCATACTAGTCCTTTGAGATTCATGCACAATGACACCCAGATCCCTCCGTATCTCAGAGCTCTGCAATCTCTCACCATTTAGATAATATGCTGCACATTCGCTTTTCCTGCCAAAATGGGCAATTTCACATTTTCCCACATTACACCTCATTTGCCCACTCACTTCACCTCTCTATGTTTTTTGTATCCTTATCATATCTTCTCCACAACTTACTTTCCCAGCGATCTTTCTGTCATCAGCAAATTTGGCAAACATGCCACCCATCCCTTCATCAAAGTCATTTTTATAAATTGTAAACGATTGAAATCCCAGCACCGATCCCTGTGGCGCACTGCTTGTTACACCTTGCCAACATGAACAATACCAATTTATGCCTACTCTCTTCTTCCTGTTAGCCACTCAATCTTCTATTGATACCAATGAGCTTTTACTTTCCTCAATAATCTTTGAGGAGACACTTTATCAAATGTCTTCTGAAAATCTAAGTATAGTACATCCACCAGTTCCCCTTTATCCACCATATGTGTTACTTCCTCAAAGAGCTCCAATAAGTTGATAAAACTTGATTTTCTTTCACAAAACCATGTTGACTCTACCTTATTACCTTGAGCTTATACAAGTGCCCTGCTATAACTTCTTTAATAATAGCTTCTGACATTTTCCAGGACAGGTGTTAGGCTAACTGGCCTGTTGTTTCCCGCTTTCTGTCTGCCTCCCTTTTTGAATAATTGAGTTACATTTGCTAACTTCCAATCTAATGGGACCCGCTCTGAACCTGGGGAGTTTTAGAAAATTAAAACCAATGTATCAACTATCTGACTAGAGACCTCTTCAGACCCTAGGATGAAGTCCATCAGGAGCTGGGTTCGTATCCCCACATCTCCAACAGCTTACTCAGTACCACTTCTTTGATGATTGTAATTTTCCCAGTTTAGTATAAAAGTAGTTATAGTTTTATACCATTGATCTAGCTTGTATATAAACAACTGACTCAGTGGGCAGTATTTGATACAGGCGACTGGGTTCTCACTCACCAGCCTGAGAGCAGGCGAGAACTTCACTTCCCCTCTTTTGGGTTCCCTCCTTTGGGGTTGGCTCGTCGGTGTTTTGTGTCTCTCATGTGGCCAACCATGGGCCTTCACAGCAATTAAGGACCCAGGGACGGAAGTCCCATCGCCCCCCAGAACTGACAACCAAACAGAGGCCAGCAGTTGCCATTGCGGGCAGCGCCAATGGGAGCAGCGGCAACTGTCAGTAACGCACCCACGGAGAAGCCTAGGATTGTCAAGAGAACCAGTCCGTAAGTGAGTGTGGGCTGGAAGGTAGTCTCGGGGTGGGGGTCAGGGGAGAGAGGGGAGGTACCCCCAAGAGGGTCCCTCTCTGCCTGATGCTCGCTCACTCAATCAGATACTGCCTTTGAATGGTGGTATGCAGTGGTAAAGCAAAAAGTGCAGAGGATACTGGAAGTCTGCAGAGGAATTTGGATAGGCTAAGTGAATGGGCTAGGGTCTGGCAGATGGAATACAATGTAGACAAATGTGAGGTTATCCATTTTGGTTGGAATAACAGCAAAAGGGATTATTATTTAAATGATAAAATATTAAAACATACTGCTGTGCAGAGAGACCTGGGTGTGCTAGTGCATGAGTCGCAAAAAGTTGGTTTTCAGGTGCAACAGGTGATTAAGAAGGCGAATGGAGTTTTGTCCTTCATTGCTAGAGGGATGGAGTTTAAGACTAGGGCGGTTCTGCTGCAATTGTATAAGGTGTTAGTGAGGCCACACCTGGAGTATTGTGTTCAATATTGGTCTCCTTACCTGAGAAAGGACGTACTGGCACTGGAGGGTGTGCAGAGGAGATTCACTAGGTTAATCCCAGAGCTGAAGGGGTTGGATTGCGAGGAGAGGTTGAGTAGACTGGGACTGTACTCGTTGGAATTTAGAAGGATGAGGGGGGATCTTATATAAACATATAAAATTATGAAGGGAATAGATAGGATAGATGCGGGCAGGTTGTTTCCACTGGCGGGTGAAAGCAGAACTAGGGGGCATAGCCTCAAAATAAGGGGAAGTAGATTTAGTTTAGGAGGAACTTCTTCACCCAAAGGGTTGTGAATCTATGGAATTCCTTGCCCAGTGAAGCAGTAGAGGCTCCTTCATCAAATGTTTTTAAGATAAAGATAGATAGTTTTTTGAAGAATAAAGGGATTAAGGGTTATGGTGTTCGGGCCGGAAAGTGGAGCTGAGTCCACAAATGATCAGCCACGATCTCATTGAATGGTGGAGCAGGCTCGAGGGGCCAGATGGCCTACTCCTGTTCCTAGTTCTTATGTTCTTATCTTATGAATGAGGGAGCCCTCATGGGAACCTAGAGGCTTCCCCCTTGTCACAGGGATATGAGTCATCACCTCTGACGGTTCGTGGTTTAAAAGGTAGCAGTGCATCAGAGGCATTTGGGCTGTATCTCTATGGCATGCAGGGACTCAATGAATCTTAAATGGCCCGTTAAAGGATCATCTGCCTGCTACTGCAAGTGGGCAGAGGTGATTGGAAGCTCACTACTGCATACCAGGGGCTGCTTTAGCACACTGGGCTAAATCGCTGGCTTTGAAAGCAGACCAAGGCAGGCCAGCAGCACGGTTCGATTCCCGTACCAGCCTCCCCGAACAGGCGCCGGAATGTGGCGACTAGGGGCTTTTCACAGTAACTTCATTGAAGCCTACTCGTGACAATAAACGATTTTCATGTTTTCTTACTATCGACTGCCAATCTTCAACAAGTTCCCCCGAACAAACACTTCATCCAAAAAATGTTTATGTCCCCAACAATCACTGTGATTCCAGACCATTGGCAGGTGTTCAGACCATGCGCATTGAAAAACAATTTTTAAAAAAATATTTTTTTTAAAAGGGGGGTTTGTTACCATGACACTTTGGGTTCAGGATCCGACAAAGAAACTCAGAAACAAATCTCTGGTACATTCTGGGAGGAGGCAGGACATTGCCATTGGGAGCAGGACAAAATGGATTGGGGTGTTTTAAAATCAGCTGTTTACTCAATCTTTAAACGTCAGACGTTTTGTAACCACGTGTGCCAGGAAATTATGCCATCGGACACACTTTGGTGAACATTTCAGTTTAACAAGACCCTTTGTAAAGCTGCACTGACATTTTAACATCCACGACCCGAGCTGTTGCTCGGTAAAGACAAAATAAAAACACTCTGGGTGTGATTACAATAGTCCAGCAACCACATTGGGTACAGAATAATCAGTGGAAATCCATTTGTACAGCATAAAACCCTCTGAATCTATAATGCCCACATCAAAAATGAATAGGTTAGTCTTTTAATGAAAAAAATGTGAAATATATACATATGTAAAAGATAGTTTATGTGTGGATCATCAGTTGTGGCTTAATTCATTGTTTCAAGGTGAGGGAGTTTGTAAAGGTACAGGAAGAGGATACAAAAATGGTGAGTGGTGTGGAAAAGTCCATGTACAGGAAAGAGCGAGGGTACGAGCTGTTCAAAATTGCTGAACACTCCGTCACCAATACATTGATCACTGAGCACTGTCACTGATACGCCTATGTGACAGATTCATATTACACAGACCAGGGAAATAAATAGCAACCTACTCATTTCTGGTAGCATTTAACTTGTGCATATCTTGGTGTCAAATTCCACCCATGCTCCAAGGCTTCAACTGGATACGGCATGCAAAAACCCAAGTAAAGACGCTGGTCAGAGGTGGTCATAAGCACAAGACAAATGCTGACATTAATTCACCTTCTGCCGTCGAGGGTACTTCAGTTGCAGAAACAGCACTGAACCATTCCCACCCAAGATTATTATTAGAATGGGTGTAAATTGAGAGAGGCGGATACTCAGCGAGACCTTGGTGTCCTCGTGCATCAGTCACTGAAAGTAAGGGCGCAGGTACAGCAGGCAGGAAAGAAGGCAAATGGTATGTTGGCCTTCATAGCGAGAGGATTTCAGGATGGGATTAGAGCTGTTTTACTGCCATTGTATCGGGCATTGGTGAGGCCACACCTGGAGTAGTGTGTGCAGTTTTGGTGTCCTTACCTGAGGAAGGATGTTCTTGCTGTGGAGGGAGAGCAGCGAAGGTTTACCAGACTGATTACTGGGATGGCGGGACTGTCATATGAGGAGAGACTAACTCGGTTAGGATTATATTCATTGGGGTTTAGAAGAGTGAGAGGGGATCTCATAGAAACGTACAAAATTCTGACAGGATTAGACAGGGTAGATTCAGAAAGAATGTTCCCGATGGTGGGGGAGTCCAGAACGAGGGGTCATAGTTTGAGGATAAGGGGTAAACCTTTTAGGACTGAGGTGAGGAGAAATTTCTTCACCCAGAGAGCGGTGAATTCACTACCACAAAAAGTAGTTGAAGCCCAAACACTGTAATTTCAAGAAGGAATTGGATATAGCTCTTGGGGCTAAAGGGATAAGGGATATGGGGGGAAGGTGGGATCAGGGTATTGACCTTGATGATCAGCCATGATCATAATGAATGGCGGAGCAGGCTCGAAGGGCCGAATGGACTCCTCCTGCTTCTATTTTCTATGTATGTTTCTATGTAAACTAAACAGGTCCTTAGTGCCAGTCAACATGCAAGTGTAATTTACTCACATAGTACCACCTGGGTACGAGCGAGTGTCATAGCCCTTTCAAGGGAATAAAATAACCACTATATCAAACACCCTCATGAGTTGTGCTTACAGAGTCACGGCACTGTTCCATGGAGCGCGACCAGAACTTGTGATAAAAATTGATTCCACACTAGGGCAGCATGGTAGCATTGTGGACAGCACAATTGCTTCACAGCTCCAGGGTCCCAGGTTCGATTCCGGCTTGGGTCACTGTCTGTGCGGAGTCTGCAAGTCCTCCCTGTGTGTGCGTGGGTTTCCTCCGGGTGCTCTGGTTTCCTCCCACAGTCCAAAGATGTACAGGTTAGGTGGATTGGCCATGCTAAATTGCCCTTAGTGTCCAAAATTGCCCTTAGTGTTGGGTGGGGTTACTGGGTAATGGGGATAGGGTGGAGGTGTGGGTTTGGGTAGGGTGCTCTTTCCAAGAGCCGGTGCAGACTCGATGGGCCGAATGGCCTCCTTCTGCACTGTAAATTCTATGAAATGGTACAATGGACAGATGGTGATTATTCATCTAATATTCTCCATGTCCATTCAGGTTCACGAAGGAGAAGATAACAGAGGTTGCTGGAAATCCGAAACAGTTAAACACGGCAGCACAGAAAACGCTGGAAATACGCAGAAGGTCCAGCAGCGTAGGGAGGTTAACATTTTGAGGTCAGATGGGAAAGAATTGCAGGTTTTCCCGGATTGATGAGATGAGGCAGGGTGAATGGCCTTCCTTAATCATATTAGTCGTGTAAAATTGACAATGCTTTCATGAAAATGGTGTTTCTTCAAAAGAATCTATGTACAGCATCTCAATTCAAAACCTTAATTTCCAGATGCTGATAGTACAGCTTTGCATCTGGCGCTTCATGTAAATTAGCATTACATTTTGGGTTAAAAAAAAGCTCCACTCACACCTACAGCAGTTGAAGGTTAATGAATTGTAATGAAAACTTAATAAATTAGAGAACATGGCAGATATATTCAGTTCCTGCTAAGTTGCAGCAGCCCACTTGATTATTAATACCAAGCACATGGCAGTATTCTGCTGCTGGGGCAGTTGTTGCTTCATGAAGCTGTGACGTCACGCATGGCCAGATTTCCACTGGTGGCTGATCCCACTCATTCCAGCGAGCCAGGTCACGTGGCGAGAGCTGATTGATTGGCAACTCGTCCAACGACAGGGCAGGAGCACAAAGCGGGAGACGGTGGAGGATTTGAGGGATTTAGGAGTTGGTCTGACTTGCTGTGAATCAGTGAGTAGTTGGAACAAATATTTATTTCTGAGCACAATTTTGCGTTGGATGTTATCCCAGCAGAGATGCGGCTGTGGTTGGTTAGGGTCCAATGTGGTTCAGGAATGGGAATTTACAGAACCAGCTGTGCTCCTTCACACTAAAGACAAAAGTCGCCACAGTCCCCGAGGACCATAAGCTTCCTCTCCTCCTTTGAGAAAGAGCTGACTGGTGGGAGATTTAACCTGAGGGTCACCACTCCTCAGATGGAGGGGGTGGGGGGGGGGGGGGGGGGAGTCAAGGTTGAGAAGGCAGGGTCTTCATGGATAACCTCAGCCATGATGATGAGAATTGAACCCCCGATGTTGGCATTGCTCCACCTCATAAACCAGCTATCCTGCCAACTGAACCAACCCCAATACTGAAGACAGTGGTGTGTTAGCATGGAGATCCCATAGCCTGCTGTGCTGCTGCCAATTCCATTGCCCAGTCTCTTGACAAACAGTGACATGTGCTTACACCCCTATAACCCAGGGGCGCAAACTCCCCAGTGGGGGAATGAAAGACCCCCCTACTCAAACCTGCACACCCCGCCCCGGTTCATGTTTCTCCAGATATTCAAGAAAAGCAGGCCACCACAGTGACACTGTTGCCCAAATTTGTGAATGGGAGAAGCTTTTATAAAACTTGGTGTTTATTGACTGTCAAGTTAACACTTCTAAGCATTATTGAATGAGTAATCGACAGTCCATTCCTTTTCTATATAAATGTACGCTCGTTATTTTCTGTCGACTGAATTTCTGGAAGTGGTCACATCATCAAAACAGGCCGCCTCTCACTGTCTGTAATTTTATGCAGGATTCCCAACTTGAGAAGGACTTTTCAGTTAAAGTGTGTTCCAGAAGGTAGACTGTCAACTAATGGAGCTAATTAGTAGATCTGAATTTATTTATGTTCAAATGTGTTTCAGTTCGGTATGGTGAGATTTTGATACTCTAAGTCGATATGTGAAAGTTACTTCCAGCGTGCCCTTTTAATTGTCATGTCTAAATGAGCGAAAACAGCACGCTGACATTATCTACGAGGGCATCCCAACTTGGAACACCGGGTCGTGGGGGCGTATAGTTTTGTTTTGGTGTGTGGAGGCAAGCGAAACCCTGGTGAAAAGCAATAGCCCAGTCGTCGGGTAATTATTATTATTGAAGTAAAGAAAAGACCTCACACACAAACTCTACTCTCACCTAATTTAAGGTGCATGAATTATTACAGCTTAGAACATAGAACATAGAACATAGAACAATACAGCGCAGTACAGGCCCTTCGGCCCACGATGTTGCACCGAAACAAAAGCCATCTAACCTACACTATGCCATTATCATCCATATGTTTATCCAATAAACTTTTAAATGCCCTCAATGTTGGCGAGTTCACTACTGTAGCAGGTAGGGCATTCCACGGCCTCACTACTCTTTGCGTAAAGAACCTACCTCTGACCTCTGTCCTATATCTATTACCCCTCAGTTTAAAGTTATGTCCCCTCGTGCCAGCCATTTCCATCCGCGGGAGAAGGCTCTCACTGTCCACCCTATCCAACCCCCTGATCATTTTGTATGCCTCTATTAAGTCTCCTCTTAACCTTCTTCTCTCCAACGTAAACAACCTCAAGTCCATCAGCCTTTCCTCATAAGATTTTCCCTCCATACCAGGCAACATCCTGGTAAACCTCCTCTGCACCCGTTCCAAAGCCTCCACGTCCTTCCTATAATGCGGTGACCAGAACTGTACGCAATACTCCAAATGCGGCCATACGAGAGTTCTGTACAGCTGCAACATGACCTCCTGACTCCGGAACTCAATCCCTCTACCAATAAAGGCCAACACTCCATAGGCCTTCTTCACAACCCTATCAACCTGGGTGGCAACTTTCAGGGATCTATGTACATGGACACCTAGATCCCTCTGCTCATCCACACTTTCAAGAACTTTACCATTAGCCAAATATTCCGCATTCCTGTTATTCCTTCCAAAGTGAATCACCTCACACTTCTCTACATTAAACTCCATTTGCCACCTCTCAGCCCTGCTCTGCAGCTTATCTATATCCCTCTGTAACCTGCTACATCCTTCCACACTATCGACAACACCACCGACTTTAGTATCGTCTGCAAATTTACTCACCCACCCTTCTGCGCCTTCCTCTAGGGCATTGATAAAAATGACAAACAGCAACGGCCCCAGAACAGATCCTTGTGGTACTCCACTTGTGACTGTACTCCATTCTGAACATTTCCCATCAACCACCACCCTCTGTCTTCTTTCAGCTAGCCAATTTCTGATCCACATCTCTAAATCACCCTCAATCCCCAGCCTCCGTATTTTCTGCAATAGCCTACCATGGGGAACCTTATCAAACGCTTTGCTGAAATCCATATACACCACATCAACGGCTCTACCCTCATCTACCTGTTCAGTCACCTTCTCAAAGAACTCAATAAGGTTTGTGAGGCATGACCTACCCTTCACAAAGCCATGCTGACTATCCCTGATCATATTATTCCTATCTAGATGATTATAAATCTTGTCTCTTATAATCCCCTCCAAGACTTTACCCACTACAGACGTGAGGCTCACCGGTCTATAGTTGCCGGGGTTGTCTCTGCTCCCCTTTTTGAACAAAGGGACCACATTTGCTGTCCTCCAGTCCTCTGGCACTATTCCTGTAGCCAATGATGACATAAAAATCAAAGCCAAAGGTCCAGCTATCTCTTCCCTGGCCTCCCAGAGAATCCTAGGATAAATCCCATCAGGTCCCAGGGACTTATCTATTTTAAGCCTGTCCAGAATTGCCAACACCTCTTCCCTACGTACCTCAATGCCATCTATTCTATTAGCCTGGGGCTCAGCATTCTCCTCCACAACATTATCTTTTTCCTGAGTGAATACTGACGAAAAATATTCATTTAGTATCTCGCCTATCTCTTCAGACTCCACACACAATTTCCCATCCCAGTCCTTGACTGGTCCTACTCTTTCCCTAGTCATTCGCTTATTCCTGACATACCTATAGAAAGCTTTTGGGTTTTCCTTGATCCTTCCTGCCAAATACTTCTCATGTCCCCTCCTTGCTCGTCTTAGCTCTCTCTTTAGATCCTTCCTCGCTACCTTGTAACTATCCATCGCCCCAACTGAAACTTCACACCTCATCTTCACATAGGCCTCCTTCTTCCTCTTAACAAGAGATTCCACTTCCTTGGTAAACCACGGTTCCCTCGCTCGACGCCTTCCTCCCTGCTTGACCGGTACATACTTATCAAGAACACGCAGTAGCTGATCCTTGAACAAGCCCCACTTATCCAGTGTGCCCAACACTTGCAGCCTACTTCCCCACCTTATCCCCCCCAAGTCACGTCTAATGGCATCATAATTGCCCTTCCCCCAGCTATAACTCTTGTCCTGCGGTGTATACTTATCCCTTTCCATCATTAACGTAAACGTCACCGAATTGTGGTCACTGTCCCCAAAGTGCTCTCCTACCTCCAAATCCAACACCTGGCCTGGTTCATTACCCAAAACCAAATCCAACGTGGCCTCGCCTCTTGTTGGCCTGTCAACATATTGTTTCAGGAAACCCTCCTGCACACACTGGACAAAAAACGACCCATCTATTGTACTCGAACTATATCTTTTCCAGTCAATATTTGGAAAGTTAAAGTCTCCCATAATAACTACCCTGTTACTTTCGCTCTTATCCAGAATCATCTTCGCCATCCTTTCCTCTACATCCCTAGAACTATTAGGAGGCCTATAAAAAACTCCCAACAGGGTGACCTCTCCTTTCCTGTTTCTAACTTCAGCCCATACTACCTCGGAAGAAGAGTCCCCATCTAGCATCCTCTCCGCCACCGTAATACTGCTCTTGACTAGCAGCGCCACACCTCCCCCTCTTTTGCCTCCTTCTCTGAGCTTACTAAAACACCTAAACCCCGGAACCTGCAACATTCCGGGTTGCCTGACATCCTTGTCCCCTTTCCTACCTATGTCGTTAGTGCCAATGTGGACCATGACTTGGGGCTGCTCCCCCTCCCCCTAAGGACCCGGAAAACACGATCCGAGACATCACGTACCCTTGCACGTGGGAGGCAACATACCAAACGTGAGTCTCTCACGCTCCCACAAAATCTCCTATCTGTGCCCCTGACTATAGAGTCCCCAATTACTAATGCTCTGCTCCTCTCCCCCCTTCCCTTCTGAGCAACAGGGACAGACTCCGTGCCAGAGGCCCATACCCCATGGCTTACCCCTGGTAAGTCGTCCCCCCCACAAGTTTCCAAAGCGGTATACTTGTTTCTCAGGGGAACGACCGCAGGGGATCCCTGCACTGACTGCTTTTTCCCAGTCCCTCTTACAGTTACCCACCTATCTCCAATCTTTGGTGTAACTAATTCCCTGAAGCTGCTATCTATGACATCTTCTGCCTCCCTAATGATCCGAAGTTCTTCCAACTCCAGCTCCAGTTCCCTAACTCGGTCTTGGAGGAGCTGGAGATGGCAGCACTTCCTGCAGGTAAAATTAGCAGGGACACTAACTGCATCCCTCACCTCAAACATCCTGCAGGAGGAACATTGCACTCCCTTCCCTGCCATTCCTCTAACTTTCTACCAAGATCTGGCTAACAACTAAATTAAATTTTTTATAAAAAATAATAATATAATAAAATATGGTACTTACCTCAGACCAATGGGTTTTATTATTAGGTTAGAGGAGGAGGGCGGGTGGGAGACACCACACGTGTAATGTCTCGGGTTTCCTCTCCACCAGAATTTATTGGTGAGGTTCTTCCCAGACGTCCGCGGGTCGACTTCCTGTTCCCGCCTCAAACACTAATTTTAAAAAAAAAATAATTCTCAGCTCCTGCTGAAATTGACTAACCAGCCAGCTCCACTCCCGCCGAAATCGACTGGCCTGCCCCTGCAAAGACAAGTGGACAGGACAAGGACAGACTTACCTCCCAGCAGCCACTTCCGCACTGCTCCCGCTGAAACTGACTCACCAGCTGTTCTCCCGCCGAAATCGACTGGCCTGCCCCTGCAAAGACAAGTGGACAGGACAAGGACAGACTTACCTCCCAGCAGCCACTTCCGCACTGCTCCCGCTGAAACTGACTCACCAGCTGTTCTCCCGCCGAAATCGACTGGCCTGCCCCTGCAAAGACAAGTGCTTTTAAAGGACAGACTTACCTCCCAGCAGCCACTTCCGCACTGCTCCCGCTGAAACTGACTCACCAGCTGTTCTCCCGCCGAAATCGACTGGCCTGCCCCTGCAAAGACAAGTGCTTTTAAAGGACAGACTTACCTCCCAGCAGCCACTTCCGCACTGCTCCCGCTGAAACTGACTCACCAGCTGTTCTCCCGCCGAAATCGACTGGCCTGCCCCTGCAAAGACAAGTGCTTTTAAAGGACAGACTTACCTCCCATCAGCCACTTCCGCACTGCTCCCGCTGAAACTGACTCACCAGCTGTTCTCCCGCCGAAATCGACTGGCCTGCCCCTGCAAAGACAAGTGCTTTTAAAGGACAGAATTATCTCCCAGCAGCCACTTCCGCAACCCCTTGTTACAAAATATATCTACGATACGTGAACTCTGGAAGACTTCCCCAGTTCCCCAAACAACATCCAAATGATATAACCAACTAGAGTTACCAAACAATACAGGGAAGATTCTCAAATCTGGTAACCGACTTTTCCTAGTCCAGCGAAGATATTTCAAAACTGCTGTTACAAAGGTTTTCTGCACTGCCTTGGTTCTAAGACTTAGAAGCTTGTTTGCTGTAAACTTGGCCTTCAGGCTTGGTGGCTGGAAACTGGCCTGTCTGCTTTCTGAGAATGCTGGGTGGTAACTGTCTTGCCTGGCTTTGCAGGGTCTGGGCAATTGTACCTTCGTTGTTCTTTGATTATGCCTTCTGTTTGTTCACCTGTCTTCCCCATCAATTTCCTTGATGAGATATTAACATACATTTATCTCAGGGACCTTCTCTATCATCCAAAATCTGCTTCTTCTCCATAAACTATTCACACTTGATTGTTATCTAAACTGCGATTCTAAACTCGTTACCGGGAGACGCCCTTTTGAATACTTTACATTGCTGTCTCCTGGCAGGTTTGTGACACTTCTCAAATTCAAAGGAGAGAGGCTGGATGACGTAGTAGAAACAGAATCTCAATAACCTAGAGGCAGGATCTGTGTACAGCTGAGGGGAATATTCCAGTACAGTGCTGACGTGGGCTTGATCTCCAAAATTTCAGCTGAAGATAGTATATTCAGCGACCTCTCTACTGGCAATAAATGGGAAAATGGGTAGACGTTTGGCAACAAGGTCACCAACTCGGAGGTGCTGGAAAGTGCTAATTCCATCAGCATGTCCTCATTGCTAAGCCAGTGACATCTGTACTAACGTGGCTACGTTAATCAGATGGATCATAACCATATAGCCAAAGACCTTCAGTATGGTGAACGAGGTCACGACGTCAAATACAAAGACACCTGCAAGCACAATACGAAAATAGTGGACACTGACCCTGGCAACTGGGGGGGGGGGGGGGGGGGGGGGGGGGCAGTTGTCGACAGCAGTGACCTCTACAGGCTGACTGTTTTCATTCACGGGTTGTGGCCGTCGCTGGCTGGGCCAGCATCTATTGCCCACCCCCGAGGACAATATGAGTCTTATGTTCTATGTAATGAGTCAACCACATTGCTGTGAGTTGTCGGTAAGGACCAGGTGAGGACGGCAGATTTCCTTCCCTAGTGAACCAGATGGGTTTTTAGGACAATCGACAATGGTTTCCTGGTGATCATTAGACTTTTAATTCCAGGTCTTTATTGAATTCGAATTTCACCATCTGCCATGGCTGGATTCAAACCCGCATCCCCAGCGCATTACGCTGGGTCTCTGGATTATTAGTCCTGTGACAATACCACTATGCCACTGTCTCCCCTTGAAGGGTGTTGGAAGAAGCGGCAGAAGTGAAAAGCTCCGCTGGCTGAGAAGATGGCCCAGCGAACACAGAGGCCAGTGAACGATGCATCTGCTCAACTCAATGTCTTCCTCTGCAGTGAATGCAGTAGAGGGTGTCAGGCCAGGGTGTTGCCCCTGAGCCACAGCAGGCAATGCTTAACAGAGTTGACCAGCTCAAAGCATACCATTGCCGTATGAGATGGAAGGCTGCCTCTCAAGTGTTTATGGGAGTTTGCTGTGTGCAAATTAGCTATCGTGTTTCCTCCATTACTATTGTGAGCGCACTTCAAAAATACTTTATTGGTTGGAAGCCACCATGGAACATTCAGTGGCGATGAAAGAAGCTATATAAATGCAAACTTTATTTTTCATATATTGGGATGAAAGATCATCATCTTGGATTACATCACTTGACTTAGGGTAGATACACCAGTATATACAGAGAGAGAAACAGAGTTATGCTTCAGATCAATGACCTTTCCTGAGTTGTAAAAAGCGGACATTGACCTGAAACATCAGGCTGGGTTCTCCATCGTCGGGACGCTCCACTTTGCCGGCAGCCCGGGGGTTTCCCGACGGCGTGGGGCTGTCCCACAATGGGAAACCCCATTGACCGGCCGGCGTAACGGAGCATCCCGCCGGCGGGGTGAGACAGAAATCTGGCGCTGCGGGTGGACAATCCAACTCTTTGCAAAGACGCTGTCAAACCTGCTGAGTATTTCTACAACATTCTTCCTTTTTATTTAAGATGTCCAGCATCCAGGGCCTTTTGCTTTTGGACTCTGGGTGGGGTGCTGATGTCCGGTCCATGTCCATCTCTTGAAGTTTGGGTGGTTTCATAAGAGGGGTTGAAGCTTTGTGCAAAACGCCCTTTAATAAACAGCCTGTAGATTTACTTTGTAATTTCTCAAAAAGAACTTACGGTATGATTTTGGACGAAATAGTAAACCAGGGATTCTGTCTGTTCAGGTAAATATTAAAGCTCCGAAGGAGACTGTTCACGAATACAGTGTGCTTGTTAGTATTCCATCCAACAACATTACCAAACTCATTTTATTTCTGCTTATTGGATCTTCCTCCTTTTTGCTCTAACGTTCTCCATTTGTTGGATCTTGTAATTTAACAAACACACTGCCACAATTACCAAAGTACAATTTTGGTAAGTACTTCTTGCGAAATACTTTGTGATATTTCTCAGAGAAACGATTAAGGTACAATGTTCAATGCGCTGCTCCCTCGTCATCATTCAGAGGTGGTAAGGAGGAACTGAAGAAATGAGAAGTGCTTTGTGCTGCAGATTTTGAATGTGAATGATGCCAGTTAGCCAGTAAGGAAATGGAAAACGTGGCACTTGAAACCAATGCAGATATAAAGCTACAGGACTGGACTAAATTTGGATATTGGTCCCTTTGTAAGAGGGCTTAGAAGGTGGTTATATCTTCAGGAGTACTTCAGGCCACAACTCCAGTCTGAAACATTTCTGTGGGCCCCACTACACCACTCCAATCAACCGGCTGCCAATATCTTGTGTAGGAAGCAGAAATGACAGAAAATTCAGCAAATGATGTCATCCCATCAGCCTTGTTTTATTTAAAATGCCCAGCTTCCAAGCAGGAAACTGAGATTTCACCCATCACAAAACCTCCACCAGCCTGAGCCCTGCCCCATTTATCACTCCTCCAGTCACCTGCAAAGAATGATGGAGATTTTTTTTAAAAAAAATTTAGAGTACCCAATTCATTTGAAATGAAAACCGCTTATTGTCACGAGTAGGCTTCAATGAAGTTACTGTGAAAAGCCCCTAGTCGCCACATTCCGGCACCTGTTTGGGGAGGCTGGTACGGGAATCGAACCATGCTCTGGCCTGCCTTGGTCTGCATTAAAAGCCAGTGATTTAGCCCAGTGTGCTAAACCAGCCCCTGAATTTTTTCCAATTCAGGGGCAATTTAGCGAGGCCAATCCACCTAACCTGCACATTTTTGGGTTGTGGAGGCGAAACCCACGCAAACACGGGGAGAATGTGCAAACTCCACACGGACAGTGACCCAGAGCCGGGATTGAATCTGGGACCTCGTCACCGTGAGGCAGCGGTGCTAACCACTGCTCCACCGTGCTGCCCTAATGTTGGAGATACTGTGCGACTTGAATACCCCACCTTCAAAAAAAAGCAACCAAAATGTCTTTAGGATTCAAGACTGCAGACTGAGCCATGGACTGAATTAATTTTCATTGTAAAGGGCCACCATCGTGGTGTTCAAATGATGAATGGTGAAGACTGCATTTTAGACTTGGAGAGTGAATGCAGCAAGTCACAAGATTAGATGTCCTCTGCATCAAACCATAAAGAGTCTCATCCCTCAAAAATCAAAAGCTGGATAAATATATTTAAGTTTGGACCGGAGGTTGTAATAATAGGCACAGATTTTTGAATATCTAATAAACATGATGGTTTTAAGTGGAATCATGTAGAGAACAGTGATTCAGAACTACAATTATGGATCATACTGTGTTAATACGCTTGACTATCTTCATATAATAGATGTTTCAAAAGATGTTATGTTGTTGGAAGTTTGTCTGTTGCTTGTGAACTCGCTCAGCAGCAGTACAAGATGTCCATGACCGGTGGAAGATTCAGATTTGATGGAACAAAAGCTCCTTCTTGTTCCAGTTTTGATGTGGTACAGATTGCACCTCCATAGAATCATCATAGAATTAACAGTGTAGAAGGAGGCCATTCGGCCCATCAAGTCTGCACCGCCCCACTGAGCCTACTTAAGCCCCACTTAAGGTGCAATTTAGCAAGGCCAATCTACCTAACCTGGACATCTTAGGACTGTGAGAGGAAACCGGAGCACCCGGAGGAAACCCACGCAGACACGGGGAGAACGTGCAGACTCCGCACAGACAGTCACCCGAGGCCGGAATTGAACCCGGGTCTCTGGCGCTGTGAGGCAGCAGTGCTAACCACTGTGCCAACGTGCCACCCTGAAAAAAAGAAAGATCTTTGGAGTAAATATTGGGAAGGTGAGTAAGGCATTCATTTCATGTTATTAAAAACAGAAAATGGTAGAAACGGTCAGCAGAAAATGAGGAGGGAGAAACAGGGTTAATATTTCCGACCAATGGACTTTTATCAGAAGTATTTGTCCATGGCCCCGAACTTGGCCATGGTCAATAACCTGAAAAGTTAACTTTGTTTTTCTCTCAGCTGATGTTGCCTGACCTGCTAGGTATTTCCAACATCAACAATATTTTGCTTTTGAATTTATTTGATGGTGTCTTGGTCTGAAGAGTTCTAGTCCGAGTGACGGCTGTGGAATGTTCTACATCCATTCAAAGATTTTCCAATTGTGCTGGAATTTCTTTCCCCCCCCCATTAGTTTTTAAACATCGGAAGCAATAAATGCATGCTATATGAACACCTCTTTATGTCCTCATTCCATATACCATTATTCACTTTGACAGAGCAGAACTTAGGACAATACTGTAACCCTCTGAGTATCCCACAGGACTGTGTTTCCATACAGGACCATGAGAAGGGATAATTTGCCCTTGTAAAACTGCCAGTCCACACTTAGCATTCTGAGTTAAAACATTTTGCCTTGTCAACGGTCTTGGACCTGATAAATGTATGAGGAATAAATATAGTACGGGTTGATCTTAACGACTTCCTCTTAACCAGTAGTAAGAATTGTCCACTAAAACGTTGCTCAACAAGAATTGCTCTTTTTTGAAATAAATTTAGAGTACCCAATTATTTCTTTTCCAATTATGGGGCAATTTAGCGTGGCCAATCCACCTACCCTGCACAGCTTTGGGTTGTGGGATTGAGACCCACGCAGACACGGGGGAGAATGTGCAAACTCCACACGGACAGGGGCCGTGATCGAACCTGCGTCCTCAGCGCCGTGAGGCAGCAGTGCTAACCACTGCACCACCGTGCTGCCCCAACAAGCATTGCTCTTAATCAGAAATTCAATTTTCCACTGATAATGATGCTTAATTTTCTCATTCACAGAAGTACTTTGCTCCATCTCGGCCTTTTGGGCTTATAAGAAAAATAACTTGTAAACAAACTTGGAAATAATGTTTAAAAGTGGAAAACAAAATAAGTGGACAAATATGTTTGTTATACATTACTTACTTCAGTTATACATTCCCAGGTAGAAAGAAAAGAATATTTTACGTGTCTTAATAATTTAAATCACTGGGGTCCAGTGTAGCGATAGAGAATCAAACTTCTTTATGAAGCAACAGCTACTTCTTAAGAATGCTTTGCCACTGAAATGTACGGGGGAAATGTCTGCTGCATTCTTCCTGACAAATAATAATTCCATCTATTATTGCAGCATAACCTTGAAAGTAACAAAGAGATATTTGGGCAGACGTTATTTTAATGCCAGCAATAACCCATTTAAAACAAACGCTCCAAGTTAGCAATTTCAAAGGGTGAAACAAGAAGGAGAGAGATCGCAGCATGTGTACAGATAGGACGTACATCCTTTTGTAATGTTTCGGAAGATGCAAAGTTCCTTTTAGCAGAGTTACACTTACCAGCACTTGTTCTGTGACTTCAACTACAACGGAACATTAAGAAACAACAGTTACCGAGTAGTTCCACGGCACCATGGAAACCATAACAACACGCAACAGGATCACATTCAGAAGCAAGAAGAGGCACACAACTGCATGACCGGTTAATTACTCAGATTACTCCTGCTCCACCGGAGTGATTTTGTTGCAAATTAGGTGTCCATCATAGTTTCAGCAAAGTACAGCCAGCTGAGCTGGAGCAGATCCAGAGAATTGCCTGACGGTAAACTCACTTGAATCTGAGCCGGCACTTTCCTCCGGACAACGCTCACAATCATTTCAACTTGAGAAGATCTAGGAAGAATAAATGTTCAGATCTGAACTTTCCCAGAAACGCGTCTGTTGCCTGCCGCTGACTTCCGTCCCCTCCTGAGATCACTTTACAAATCGCTCTCTCTCTTTTATTTTGGACCAGGGCGGGAATGTACGTTTTAATCTTGCTTCCCGGAATCAAAGTGCTCAGTTTGGGCTCACCACAGCCACCTGATCCCCCCCCCCCAAAACGCTGCACATTTAGGACTGGGAGAAAACCAGTAGCTGTGTGTGTTCCGACCCCGGCGAGACCCACGGGGACGCCCCGGTTGATCTCCCCATGGGGCCCCTGGAGTACGAGCTCTCCTGTTGAGCAGCGGAGGCCCATCAGCGGGCTGGTTAATTCCCCGAGATAAAAGCCAGCCCCTGAAGGAGCCAGCATCTGAGGACGGTCCCGGCTGGGAATGGACTGTTATCTTGTTGTTGTATTTCCTAGCGTGAGTAGGAAATAAACATAATTTTGACTCTTCTTTGTCGGGACTCCTCAAACACAACGATATTGGCGACGAGGATAAAACGGCACTACATACGGCGCTGTTGTCCACTCAGACTGCAGCTGCTTCTCAACGCAAAGGTTTGCACTGTTTAAAAATTGCTGCTCTTTGGTAGTCGCGACATGTTTGATGCAAATGTGGAAGACGGATCAGTACGCGACGCGTTATTTCCGCAGGGGAAACACAATTACTGGGGAAAATCGCCTTACGGTGAGGCTGTAGGGCTCCCACTTTCAGTGTCATAAAGAACCCAACCTACCCTGCAGCCCCCAGACTCCAAGATGTTTGAGGATTTAGAGGCGCTCGTGACAAATCACTGTGACCCCAGACTGTCGGTCATTGCTCAACGATACCGCTTAACACGGCCGAGAGAACCCGGAGGTTTCTGTTACGGAGTTTTTAGCAAGGCTTCACAAACTGGCGGAATGCAACTATGGGGCATCCCTTTCTGAAATGCTACGAGACCGCCTTGTGTGCGGTGTAAACAACATACAAGTGGAAATTGCTGACCGAGCCACTGCTGGACCTAAAGAAGGCCGCTGAGATCTCCCTCTCACGGGAGAGCACAGAACAAGGACTCAGGAGTTTCAGGGGATGTCAGAGTTGCAGGTGAAGAGCATAGGACGCCACCCATTCAGACGAGCAACCAGAAGTGGGACCTCTGGGACAGCGCCGTTGCCCGAATAACGTCAGGACCGGGCCTGTTGGCTGAGGGCCGCTGCAACCAGGTGCGACATCTGCCCAGAATCAATGAAGGAGGATCCACGGAGGTACGGCACCTGTGGCCAGAGAAACCACAGAGGCAGACAACGCCAGGTCAGCCAGAAAACATGTCGCCCTGGTCAAGGGAGGCGATGCCTAGAGCCAGAACCCTCCACGTGGAGCAGCCGAAGAGGACGGGGGAATGCAGTTGAATTGCATCGCCACACCGTGGGTTGCCCCCATCAAAATCACTGTCCAGGTGGATGACCACCCGCCAGAAATGGAGCTGGACACGGCCGCAGGCTCTGAGATAGGACACCAGATGTTCGAAAAGATCAGGACAGGAATCCAGCAGTTGAACTTGTGGGACACCGAGGCGAGGTTGGCAACCTACACGGTGGAACCCGCAGCCATCGCGGGTAAAACAATGACCCCAGTTACCTACGGACACCAGTCCGTCAGGCTGCCCTTGATAATTGTGAAGGGTCCCAGCCCGAGTCTGATGGGCCGTGATTGGGTACGGAGGCTCCGTTTGGACTGGCAGTGGAATTTCAGGATGGGCACCGGGGGGGGGGGGGGGGGGGGGGGTTATACGAAGTCCTGGGGAAGTACCCAGAGATTTTCCAGATGGCCTGGGTAAGATCAAAGGTGCCATGGCCAAGATACAGGTAGACCCTGAGGCCCAAACAAAGTATTTCAGGGGCTGCCCAGTTTCCGACACACGGCTTCCATTCAGCCTGTCATCAGCTTGCACTATTTTTCAGAGATTCCCGGAGAACATCCTCCAAGGACTATCCCGGGAATGGCGGTTTACTGGGATGATGTCCTGGTCACTGGAGCCACCAGAAAAGGAGCAGCTGAGCAACTCGGAGGAAGTCCTCCACCGGTTTTCTAGGACAGGCATCACCTTAAGAGAGGAAATGTGTTTTCTACACCACAGGGGTCACGTACCCAATGGAGGAGAATATGCGAGTAATCAAACAAACCCCCACGCCAGAGAATGCGACCGAATTGCAATCGTCCTTAGGACCCGTGCATTATTGTAGGAAATCCATCCCGAACCTGGTGACCATCCTCGCACCGCTGCACGTGATACCGAAGAAGCATCAAGAATGGGCGTGGATATTACCGCTAGAAGCCGTCTTCGCCAGGGTGAAGCGCCGGTTGTTGTCCTCAGGATTGTTGATCCATTACGACTCCTCACCCTCAAAGCCCTTTTTGTCATTTGCGACACCTCACCCTACGAAATTGGGATGATGTTATCCCACCACATGGTTGACGGACAGGAGAGACCGCTGGATGCTTCACGGACTTTGGCCGCTGCAGAGTGCAACTGTAACCAAATTGAGAAGGGGCTGGCCGTCATCTTTGCGGTGAAGACATTTCACCAGAATGTGTATCGGCTCCAGTTCACCGTCATATCGAACCACAAACCATTGCTCGGGTTGCTTAAAGAGGACAAGGCGATTCCGCCAGTAGCATTGCCCGGATACAGCGATGCGCCCTGTTGCTAGCGGCGTACAAGTACGTGCTTGAGCATCGCCCAGGCACGCAGATCGCAAACGCGGACGCTCTGAGCCAGCTCCCATTGATGGCACGCCCCCACCTCCACCAATGACTGAGGAGGTCGAATCGACCCTAACCTTTATGGATATTTTGCCCGTCATCGCCGCTCAGATACACGACTGGACACAGTACTGGCAAAGTTACACCATGTCTACTTACTCAGGGGCCGGCAAGGGAAACTGCCCAAGGAGCTGTGGGCTTTTGAGGTGAAGTCCGCAAGTGTGGAGGAGCCGGCATCTCAGGATGGTCCCGGATGGGCCGTTAATCTGTTGTTGAATTTCCCAGCGCGAGTAGGAAATAAAGTATTTCTGATTCTCCTTTTCGGGACTACATTGACAACAATTCTGTGTCATACTAAACTCCAGCACGGCTTATTCCTCAGCCACTATACACAGCATCAGGTGCAAAGGATTCTTCACTGTATCACCTCCTTACTTCCACGCGGTGCTGTTTGTAAATAAGTCAACAGCATTGTCATAATGTTCTTTTGATTTTATTTTCACAGAGGGACGTCACTGTGAAGTAGAGGTAACATTTTCTGAATAAAAGGCAGGTGTTTCACCACAACAGACAAGCAAAGAGAGATTGGGAGTAAAAGAAAAAGAGTTATCGTTTATACTGATGCACCTCAGATTGCCAGAAGTCCCTGCACTTTTGTAGAGGGCTTAAGAGTCTCACTCAGAATAGGCATTGTAAAGACGGCAAAGCGGTTAGTGCTTGCTGTCATTACTGCCCTCAAACTGACAGAAGGTTCTGGAGTGCTCATGGGCACAGGAGGAGGTGAAAATTCAAAACGGCTGTCATTGATTCAACATTCCTCCAGGATCACCCAATTTCCAAGCCATCAGTGAACGGACAAAAATTTTAGCACTAAAAATCCTTGAACAAGTTCAACCTTGTTAAATGAGGTGTAACCATGTTTAGAATGCTGTGCTAGCTTCACAGTTATTGCTAAGTTAACCTGTAAGCCGAGTTATACTAATTGTAAAAAGAAAAATAAACTTGGGATGGAGTGTTTTTGTTTTTCTACAGAGTGGCACAGTGGGCAGGGGCCGCCAGGCCCTGGACGGCTTCCGTCGCCATATTTGTAGCCGACAATAAGTGGTCATTTCATTTCACTTAATCAAAGACAGAGTTATGGGTCGGGACCAGCGACGTTACACTGGCGGGGCAGGCTCGGGAACTTAGAGCCAGAGAATGTCAGGAGCTGTGGTGGGGAGACAGGCAATGTCATGAGCTGGGAGGGCAGGGGGAAGGGAATGTCAGGGCGGCATGGTAGCTCAGTGGTTAGCACTGTTGCTTCACAGCTCCAGGGTCCCAGGTTCGATTCCCGGCTTGGGTCACTGTGTGTGTGGAGTCTGCACGTTCTCCCCGTGTGTGTGTGTGGGTTTCCTCCGGGTGCTCCGGTTTCCTCCCACAGTCCAAAGATGTGCAGGTTAGGTGGATTGGCCATGTTAAATACCCTTGGTGTCCAAAAACGTTTGTGGGGGGAG
The DNA here is from genome assembly GCF_047496885.1 of Scyliorhinus torazame. NCBI lineage: Eukaryota > Metazoa > Chordata > Chondrichthyes > Carcharhiniformes > Scyliorhinidae > Scyliorhinus > Scyliorhinus torazame. The sequence continues at coordinate 140,226,249 of NC_092725.1, forward strand.
GGGTTACTGGGTTACGGGGGTAGGGTGGAGGTGTGGGCTTGGGTGGGGAGCTCTTTCAAAGGGCTGGTGCAGACTCGATGGGCCGAATGGCCTCCTTTGCACTGTAAATTCTATGATTCTATGATTCTAATTGGGTGGTGGGATAAGAAGGGAAATTGGAGGTGAACGCAAAGATAGCTGTGGTGAGGGGGAAAGAACGTAATTCAGGACTAAGGTGGGGTGTAGCAAAGCATGTGGGAATAATAATACTAACCTTAATTATTGTCACAAGTAGGCTTCCATTAACACTGCAATGAAGTTACTGTGAAAATGCCTACAATGAGTGAGAATGTCACCAGGCGGGATAATGGATGACATTCTCCCCCCACCATCTCTGATAGACCCATGTCACATTCCTCCAACCCTACCATCCTTACACCTCCAACTCATTCCCAGTCTCCTCCTCCGCCACTCCTGGACACACTCCTGACGATCAACTACAATGTTTTCCTGGAAAGCCCAGGGCACGCACATCCGTCATTGGAAACCTGATATTAAATACTGGAAACACTCAGCAAATCAGACCGCTTTTACAGGAAGATGCACAAAGCTCATTTTTAAAATTCTGATGAAAGATTATGGACCCACAATATTACCTCTGCCTTTCTCGATAGATGCTACCTGACTGGTTGAGCATTTCGAGCATTTTATGTTTGATTACTCAACTCATGACTGGGGGTAAGACAGGACAGTCTCTATGTGTCAACTTTAGAGTTATCTTGTTTTATTCGGTGTCTCTCCATATTCACAGGTAGCTGCCATTTCACTACAGAAGCTCAGCTAGCCGAGTAGCAAACTCTGACACATCAGTCTTCTGCACCTGACCTGGGATATCTGCACTGGGTCACACTTCCACTATTTTTACAAATGGGCCCAGCTAGTCAGCCTCATGCCAGTGGTGGGGGAACTTGTAGAGCCCAGTAATGCTTTGGACAAAATTAACGAGTGTTTGGAAAAATATGCACTGATAACTGAAAATCAACATGGATGTGTGAAAGGCAAATCATGTTTGACTTGATCCAGTTCTTCAATAAAGTCTCGGCGAGGGTGGATTCGGGGAGTGTAGTTGATGTTGTGTATATGGACTTCCAAAAGGTGTTTGATAAACTGCCGCAAAATAGACTCGGTTGCAAAATGCAAGCTCCAGGATGAAGGAACTGCACGGATAGAACATTGGCCCAGGGACAGAAAGCAGAAATGAATGGGCCGGAATTCTCCAACCGTTGGCATTCTCTTCCTCCCATGACAGCGCTCCTCCACCTGCACATTTCCCAGCGTGGTGGCTTCAACAGGAAATCCCGTTGACAAGTGACGGAAGAGAGACCCTGCCGCCAGTGAACGGCGCACCGAGAAACCCGCGGCGAGGGGACCGGGCAATCCCACCCATGATGAATAGTTGCTTTTCAGACGAGAAGGAAGCGAGGAGTGATATTGCACCCAGGGATCGGTGTTGAAACCACAGATCTTTCAGATATAAATTGATGGGCTGGACTTAGATATAAGACACACTTCTGTGTGTATAAGATTTTCTGCATTTCCGTAACGTAGTAAACAGTGAGACTTAGAGGACATAGACACATTGATGAAAGGGACACGGCTTATAGGAGATTCAATTTAACACAGAAAAGTGAAGTGATTGGTTTTGGTAGGAAGAATAAGGAGAGGCTATATAAACTAAATGGTACCATTTAAAAAGGGCTTCAGGGACTTCACGCTCAAGTCTCAGAAGGTGCCAAGACGCATACAAAAAGTTGTAATAAAGGCTTTAAGGATCCTTGGCTTAATAGAGTCTGAGAGCAAGAACGGTATGTTAAACCGTTATAAAACACTGATTAGCTCCTATCTGGAATATTGTGGCCAACACTGCACTAGGAAGGATGGTGAGAGTGCAGAGGAAGTTTACAAGGATGTTATCAGAGGTGGAAGACTTCAATTAGGTGGAGAGATCAATTTGATTCACTCCATGTGATATTAAAATATGCCTGAAGGTCACTGGGTACAGGAACGATTATGGACCCTGGCCACATTTCGGCTGTAATGCTGAAGGTTTAAGCTCCAGAAAATTGCCGAGAAATGTCCTGTTTACAAAAAGGGTAAGACAAATCCAATCAGGCCAATTACTCCCCCATCACTTTACTCTCGATCATCAGCAAAGTGATGGAAGGTGTCACTGACTGTGCTATCGCACTTACGCAGCAATAACCTGCTCACTGATGTGTATTTTGGGTTCCGCCAAAGGAACTCAGCTTCTGATCGCATTACAGCCTCGGTGCAGACTTGAATAGAAGAGCTGAATTCAAGAGGTGAAGTGAGAGTGACTGTGTTTGACCTCAAGGAAGCACTTGACCAAGTGTGGGGTGAAGGAGCCCCGGTAACACTGGACTCAATAGAAACCAGCATGAAACTGTCCACTGGCTGGAGTACAATGGAAAATGGTTGTGGTTGTTGGAGGGGAATCAACTCAATCTCAAGACAATTGCTGAATAAATTCTTCAATATAATTTCCGATGCCCAGCCATCTTCAGCTGCTTCAACAAAAATATCAAAAATCAGTTGCTTGGTAATACAGAATTAGAGAATTGTTGCCAAAGTTTCTCACCTTTGCACTCACCAGAACAGATTATCAAAATACCAAGGGCAGTACGGTAGCATTGTGGATAGCACAATTGCTTCACAGCTCCAGGGTCCCAGGTTCGATTCCGGCTTGGGTCACTGTCTGTGCGGAGTCTGCGCATCCTCCCCGTGTGTGCGTGGGTTTCCTCCGGGTGCTCCGGTTTCCTCCCACAGTCCAAAGATGTGCAGATTAGGTGGATTGGCCATGATAAATTACCCTTAGTGTCCAAAATTGCCCTTAGTGTTGGGTGGGGTTACTGGGTTATGGGGATAGGGTGGAGGTGTTGACCTTGGGTAGGGTGCTCTTTCCAAGAGCCGGTCCAGACTCGATGGGCCGAATGGCCTCCTTCTGCACTGCAAATTCTATGAAGGGCAGGATTCACCTGCGACCGGAAATTCCCGTCCGAGGAAAATGGACCTTCACATGGTCTGAGTCCCACCCGTGGCGATCTTGCAGTGGGCGCGGCCGAAGAGTTCAGTCCCAAATATCACTGGGAACAACAAATGATACTACATGAGAAAAAGGTGCGGATTGGTTGGTAAGTGGATTCTGATTGGTGGAGGAGTTGCCATGGAGAATGCACCAGGGAACAGTTATAATTCCAAGCTTTTGTTTAAATCCAAACCAGGCAAGTCAACTCCATGGAATCCCTACAGTGCAGAAGGAGGCCATTCGGCCCATTGAGTGTAAAAGAACACCCTACCAAGGAAACGCAGACACAGAGAAAAAACTCACAATCATCCAAGGCCAGAATTGAACCCGTGTCCCTGGCGCTGTGAGGTAGCTGTGCTAACCACTGTTACACCGTGCTGCCCAGGGTGCTGGGGCTCAGAGAAGCCCTGGGAACCAATAGTAACTCCGTGCTGCTAAAAGTTAGGGCTCAAGGAATCTCAGGAGCAGTATCTGCTCAGTGTAGCAGGGGTGACCGGAGCTCTTAGAAACCCAGGGGCAGTGCCAGCTCAGTGAAGCTGACTGTTGAGACAGAGGAAAGCCCAGGAGCAGAGATTTTCTACTCAGAGTAGCTGGAGAGCTGGAATCGTGCTGACAAGTGGGGTGCACCTTTACGAATCCAGTGGGACGCAGTCCAGGGAGAAGAGATTGAGCAACTGGGAGGCTAGGAGTCATTGGGGAAGCTTGAGTTGCAGTGGTTCTTGAGGGAAATCAGGGAATAGACAGATTCCCGAGGAAGACAGAGGTGTAAAGGATTTTGTGGCTCACTGTGATCACTGACGTCTGGGTGGGTTGCTGAGAATTTTGTGGGACCTGACTTGGTGATGTCTGCCATTTAATGTGCTGTTGGTGGTGCGTTTGACCACAGGTTGTCTGTTACTCCATATTTACTTCAAGTTAATTCTGTATGTTAGAGCGTAAAATAGCTAGTGTTGATTGCTTGCTTTGCTGACTTTCTCTGGTAAAATCTTCCTGTTTCTTTAAAAATGTGGAATCTTGTGGCTTTATTCTGTTAGTAAGTAATTGCGATTTCATCTAGTTTACAACAAAAGTTACCTTTCCGCAGCCGAATCATAAGAAATTTGGGGGTCTGCGTTGGGATCATAACAACAGGCAGCCTGCCCAGAGGGAGTACTTTGTCCAGGAACATAAATAAAAAGAAGCAGTCTGTAAACAAATTCATTTAATTTGTTGCAGTGCATAAAGCTGATCAAAGATAATCTCATTCCCATGTGCCTATCAAATTAAATAGGAAACTATTGTGTTGAACTATTGTGTTGAATCTTCCATTTCAGACAACAATACTAAAATGTCACAGGGAATTTCTGTTCCAGTTGGGACAAGTGACATCTTCAATTGTTTCTAACTGGACCTAACCTGTGAAAGCAATTGCATGTTTAATTTTTAATTTCATATTATAGATACTGGAACTTCACAAAATAATTAATCTCAACGAGGAATTATTTCCTGAGGAAATCTTACAAGAGGTCTTTTTTCCACGCTTCCAAAAAATCGGCGCATTAGGGAAAAGGATTTCTGTCCATTCACTGGAGTACTATTTTGCACGGCATTCGGTACATTTAACGTTTTGCTATTGTACAAAAAGAATTGTAAGCGCCATGTTTATGGTGCAGTCTGGTTTGGGGTTTGCCCGGAAGCGAAAAACAGTTGCTAAAAAGCACAGTAGTTTCAGTACAATTGCCTCCCCAACTTTCTGTGCAAGCATCACAGTACATTTTACTAGAACATGGTGTAAATGTGCCTCCTTTACAACTCTTGAAAGCTCTGGCAGGAAGGGAGGGCAGAAGGCAGCCCATGCTTTTGAAACAAACTTTAAAGAGTCCTGTTTGCTCCGCTTCCTGTATCGTTGATGCTTACATCATACATAGTGATTCTTAGTAATAGCTGGAAAGGGGATCTGGAGCTGGTAGTTATCGATAAAACTGCTGCCCTACCGTATGGGACACCTGGGCAGACAAGATTGAAGCTGTCTGACTATTGGCGATTGCTGTGACGTCCACCACCACTTAACAGTAGCAAGGATGTTAACTTGCAGTTGCAACGCAACCCAAGAGCAAGAAAGCAGGTCTCCAGAAGACTGAGGCACAGCAAAAAAACCACAACTGAAAGAAGCGATGGTGGGTGGAGAAAGTGCAGGCAATCCAGCAGTCAACTGACGACCATGACACGCGAGGTTTCTTTAGCGTAGTCAAGACCACGTATGGCCCAAGTACCTGAGGCCCCACCCCACTGCTGGCCAAGAGTGGAGAGGAGCTCCTCATAAATGGAGAGGCAGTCAGCGCCTGCCGCAATGAGCACTTCAAAGACCACCTCAATAGAGACTCTGTCTTCAACACAAGTGTCCTCAACTCCATCCCGCCGTGTGCTACTGCCACCATCTCACCACACCCCCAACATTGGCACGAGGTAGAAAAGACCATTCGACAGCTAGAAAAACAAGGCATCAAGAGCAGATGGAATTCCCCGTGAGGCGCAAAACAGGGCAGAGAACAACTATTGCCGCAACCTCATTTCCCTTCTCTGAAAGGAGGAGAACACGTCAGAAGATCACAGAGACACTGTAATCGTGGCCATCGTCAAGAAGTCCAACTGCAGAAACTAGAGAGGAATTTCCCTGCTGTTGGCCACGGGAAGGTCACAGGGAAGGTCACAGGGAAGGTTTGTCACTATCCTTTGTCTGCTCCACATTGACGTGAAAGCCATGATTCGGATCAGTGGCTCCACCACAGACCGAATTCACATTCGGAGTCGGGTCAAGCAAGGCTGTCTCATCACACCAACCCTGCTGATTAGAATACCAATACCAGTGTTATTGCTCAGACCAACATCCCCAGCATAAAAGCACTGGCCATGTTCGATCAACTCTGCAGGGTGGGCCACTTCGCCCGCAAGCCTGGCACAAGACTTACTCAGAACTTTGACACGGCACGTGAACCCCAGGAGGGCAGAGGAAATGCTTCAAGGACACGTTCAAAGCCTCCTTGAATAGGTGCAACATCTTTAACGACACTAGGGTATCCCTGACCCAAGGCCACCGGAAGGAGCTCAGCACCTCAGGTTCCATTGCGCACAATTCTGGTCACCACACTCCCAGAAGGATGTGGAGGCTTTGGAGAGGGTGCTGAGGAGGTTGACCAGGATGTTGCCTGGTCTGGAGGGTGTTAGCTATGCGAAGAGGCTGAATAGACTCGGACTGTTTTCATTAGAATGACGGAGGTTGAGGGGCGACCTGATAGACGTTTACAAGATTATGAGGAGCATGGATAGAGTGGATGGGCAGGCACTCTTTCCCAGGGTGGAGGGGTCAGTGACTGGGGGCATAGGTTTAAGGTCCAAGTGGCCGAGTTTAGAGGAGATGTGCGAAGCAAGTTCTTTATACAGAGGATGGTGAGTGCCTGGAACGTGTTGCCAGGGGAGGCTGTGGAAGCAGACACATTAACGGTGTTCAAAAGGCATCTTGACAAACACATGGATAGGATGGGTACAGAGGGATATGGAACAAGGAAGTGCTGAGGGTTTTGGCCAAGGTTGGTATCATGACTGGTACAGGCTCGGAGGGCCGAAGGGCCTGTTCCTGTGCTGTGTTGTTCTTTGTTCATCGCCAAGAGTAGGCTGAAGCCAAGGGTTAAAAACCAAAAGGAGGTTGTGTCAACCCGTCCATCCCACCTACCCACCCCTTCAACATTATCTGTCTCGCCTCTGGCTGAGGCTGTAGGTCTCACCTTGGACTATGTCGCCTGGGAACTTATCATTAACGTGGATGCAAGTCATCCTCGACTCTAAGGAACTGACCAAGAGGAAGCATCCAACAAAATGGTGCATTCAGTCAACATTCTAAATGTGTACTATTTAAACTGGCACGAGCAGGAGCTCGCGTTCAATTAGCTGATGTCTGTTCCCCACAATGATCACAGCTACAATTCCACCATTCAATCAACCTGAAGATGACGGCTCCAATCTTTAACCGTCTCTGCACAATAGTCAGTCTTCATGTTACTTTTCTTCAAAATAAATGGCTTAAGAGATGTTTACTGCTGTTGCATGTAGAAAGATTGGGACCATGAATGTCTTCTCTGTAAATATGTACGCAGGTTAATTACAGGGCCACCAACACCTCTCTGCTACTTTACTGAGTAAAGAGCATCTCGAAACATTCAATCCAGAGTCGGATTTGATCTCATGCCCCCCCAGAATATTAATGCAGGCCACTGGTTTACAAATCAAGTCACATTGCCACTGCATGGCACAGTGGTTGGCACTGCTGCCTCACAGCGCCAGCGACCCCGGTTCGATTCTGGCCTTGGGTCACAATCTGTGTGGAGTCCGCACTTTCTCCCCGTGTCTGCGTGGGTTTCCTCCGGGTGCTCCGGTTTCCTCCCACATCCAAACTTCTGCAGGTTGGGTGGATTGGCCGTGATAAATTGGCCCTCAGTGTCCATAAACAAGCTGGTTAGGTGCGTTACAGGCATTACGGTGGGCCTAGGGAGGGTGCTCTTTCGTAGGTTTAGATCGGTTGATGAGTTTCCCTGCTGCTTCACTGCTGCTTACACATCTAGGGAGCCAGTCTGAAACCAACAGTGAATTAGCAGAAATCGTCACTAAAGTTTCTGGCCAACTAGCTACATGATGAGTGCCAATGCAGCTCCTCCCCTGCTGAGAGTAGGATCCTAGCCAATAGCTCAAACTGCAGTTATTACTTTAGAAGGAGCAGAAATCAGGGGAAAGCAAATGAGAGGCTTTCAACAAATTTGCAGGCTACCCGGGCCCATCTTTGTGAAATAAACTCATCAACCAATCGAAACCAGGAAGTAGGAAGCAGAAAGCAGAAATCATATTTGAAACATGCGCAGAGAGCAAAATAGGGGTAAAGGAATATAAATGTGATTTAGAGAAAGTGACTGCGTGTGTTTCCTCCGGGTGCTCCGGTTTCCTCAAAACATGTGCAGGTTGGGAGAATTAGCCATGCTAAATTGCCCCTTAGCGTCCTAAAGGTTAGCTGGGTTACAGAGATAGAGTGGAGGCGTGGGCTTAAGTAGGGTGCTCTTTCCAAGGAATGGTGCAGACTCAATGGGCCGAATGGCCTCCTTCTGCACTGTAAATACAAACAGAAAAAATATCAAAGACTTTTTTTGAAAATCTCCAACATTAATTTGACAGAATTAATGTCCATGCTCGTGAAAGTATTTTTTCAGGGTCAGAGGGATTTTTCAGCAATAATGACTACTTATTACACTGTTAAAAACTCCCTGACTGCTGAATGCGCTGGTCCGAAGTTATTCAACTGTTTGTTTAGTGCAGGACCATAGAACATAGAACATAGAACGATACAGCGCAGTACAGGCCCTTCGGCCCACGATGTTGCACCGAAACAAAAGCCATCTAACCTACACTATGCCATTATCATCCATATGCTTATCCAATAAACTTTTAAATGCCCTCAATGTTGGCGAGTTCACTACTGTTGCAGGTAGGGCATTCCACGGCCTCACCACTCTTTGCGTAAAGAACCTACCTCTGACCTCTGTCCTATATCTATTACCCCTCATTTTAAAGCTATGTCCCCTCGTGCTAGCCATTTCCATCCGCGGGAGAAGGCTCTCACTGTCCACCCTATCTAACCCCCTGATCATTTTGTATGCCTCTATTAAGTCTCCTCTTAACCTTCTTCTCTCTAACGAAAACAACCTCAAGTCCATCAGCCTTTCCTCATAAGATTTTCCCTCCATACCAGGCAACATCCTGGAAAATCTCCTCTGCACCCGCTCCAAAGCTTCCATGTCCTTCCTATAATGTGGTGACCAGAACTGTACGCAATACTCCAAATGCGGCCGTACCAGAGTTCTGTACAGCTGCAACATGACCTCATGACTCCGGAACTCAATCCCTCTACCAATAAAGGCCAACACTCCATAGGCCTTCTTCACAACCCTATCAACCTGGGTGGCAACTTTCAGGGATCTATGTACATGGACACCTAGATCCCTCTGCTCATCCACACTTCCAAGAACTTTACCATTAGCCAAATATTCTGCATTCCTGTTCTTCCTTCCAAAGTGAATCACCTCACACTTCTCTACATTAAACTCCATTTGCCACCTCTCAGCCCAGCTCTGCAGCTTATCTATGTCCCTCTGTAACCTGCTACATCCTTCCGCACTGTCGACAACACCACCGACTTTAGTGTCGTCTGCAAATTTACTCACCCACCCTTCTGCGCCCTCCTCTAGGTCGTTGATGAAAATGACAAACAGCAACGGCCCCAGAACAGATCCTTGTGGTACGCCACTTGTAACTGAACTCCATTCTGAACATTTCCCATCAACCACCACCCTCTGTCTTCTTCCAGCTAGCCAATTTCTGATCCACATCTCTAAATCACCCTCAATCCCCAGCCTCCGTATTTTCTGCAATAGCCTACCGTGGGGAACCTTATCAAACGCTTTACTGAAATCCATATACACCACATCAACTGCTCTACCCTCGTCTACCTGTTCAGTCACCTTCTCAAAGAACTCGATAAGGTTTGTGAGGCATGTCCTACCCTTCACAAAGCCATGCTGACTATCCCTGATCATATTATTCCTATCTAGTGGCTAAGTTTAAACTATTACATTGATTTCAGTGTCGTGTTTATCGGTGATGGCTGCACCGTATAGAGGAGCAGCGTATCTCCGACAGCAACCTCTGCATTTCCACATTTAAACGCACAATTGTGAATAGCAGAAGGCACAGCCAGTCATTATTGAAATAATGACACGCGCTGTCATTATTAAAGTAAAATTCAGGCCATTATAACAAGATGTTCATATGCTTCACACCATTTGTACTGGCATGGCAAGTAGAAAATGAGGTGCAAGGGGTATAAAGTTTCCACTGTTTGTCAATCAGGGAATCATATCGGTTACGGATAGAAGTAAAGTGAAAGGTAAAATTGTATTTCTGGGCCCTGAAATTGCAATATTGCCCCATCCGCACAGGCATCAGTGAGCTGTAATCTTTTTGAAATTTTCAAGGTTAGTCCTCTTACGAAGTATCAAGTAATTGTAATTGATAGCAATTGTAATATCAATATAATTATAATAAAATATACAATACAACAATATATAATAATATAATATAATAATAATCTTTATTGTCACAAGTAGGCTTACATTAACACTGCAATGAAGTTAGTGAAAAGCCCCTCGTCACCACACTCCGGCATCAGAGGGAGAATTCAGAATGTCCAATTCACCTAACAGCACGTCTTTCGGGACTTGTGGGAGGGAAACCGGAGCACCCGGAGGAAACCCACGCAGACACGGAGAGAGCATGCAGACTTCGCACAGTCAGTGAATCGCACCTGGGACCCTGGCGCTGTGATGCAACAGTGCTAACCACTGTGCTACCGTGCCGCCCCATGTGTCCAATTATTAGGACTCGGATGTTGGGAATTAAGCCTAGCAGTCAACAATTCAATAGAAGAAAAATGCAACCAAATGTCTATTTCCACCAAAACAAATCGAACTTCTCAATTTTTTTGCAGAACAGAAAAGCAATGTTAAGAGTCCAACGCAACAGGCAAGACCACTGGTTGAATAATTTACCCAATTCTTACAGACCACGGATGGGAGAAGAGCTTGAGAAGTACAACAAAGGACCTCATTGGCCAATCCTTTCCTTCAGAGGGAGCCAGCAATAGAGGTTGCCTTTGTCCCTTTTTTCAACCTGATGAAGGAGCTGCGCTCCGAACGCTAGTGATTCGAGACAAATCTGTTGGACTTTAACCTGGAGTTGTAAAACTTCTTACTGTGCCCACCCCAATCTAACACCGACATCACCACATCATGCCCAAATCATGAGGCATAGCATTAAGTAAGAAAACATTATCATGAGGCATAGCATTAAGTAAGAAAACATTAAATTATGTTTTCTGATTAGACTTCTAGTGTTCAGTTTTTATTGTAGACATTTCTAGACACTGTATTCACAAACTGAGAAAGCATAACCTTAATGTAGTGCAGAAAAGAACTTCTACAGCAAACCAGCTTCATAATCCTTTGACGTTCAGCCACTGTTGCCATGTAGGAGGTGTCAACAACCAATTTGTATTCAACAAGTTCTACAACAACATAACAAACCAGCTAATCCATGTTGGTGATGTTGATTGAGGGATAAATATTGACCAGGACAACAGGGAAAAGCTCCTATCGCTTCTTCAGAAAGTGCCGTGAGATCTTTTACAACCATTCAGATGGTAGACAGGACCTCATTGTAATGTCTCACATGAAAACAGCACCTCCAATTGTGCAGCAATCACTTCAGTGCTGTAATAAAAGGTCAGTTGGCACTATGTGCTCAGGTCTCTGGGAGTGAGGTTCAAATTTGCATGCATTTGTTATTTCCAGTTTGACTACATTGGTCTCCCATTTTTGTGACTTCATCCAAAACTCACTTTTATTTCCTTCCGCCCATCACCTCTCTGTGTTCACTGATCTACGCTGACTATTGATCCTATTGTGATCTTTACATCCAATTTTTTACATTCAGTTCCCTGCATGGCCTCAACCCTCCCAATCTCTGTTACCTCCACCAGCCCAAGAACTTTCTGAGAACTCAGCATTCTTCCAGTTAATAATAATCATAATAATAATCTTTATTATCATAAGTAGGCTTACATTAACACTGCAATGAAGTTACTGTGAAAAGCCCCCAGTCGCCACATTCCGGCGCCTGTTCGGGTACACGGAGGGAGAATTCAGAATATCCAATTCACCTAACAGCACATCTTTCGGGACTTGTGGGAGGAAACCGGAGCACCCGGAGGAAACCCACGCAGACACGGGGGGAACGTGCAGACTCCGCACAGACAGTGACCCAAGCCGGGAATTGAACCTGGGACCCTTGCGTTGTGAAGCAACAGTGCTACCCACTGTGCTACCGTGCTGCCCTCTAGTGTGACCTTTGCCCCACCAATGGTGGTGGCATGCTCAATTGTCTGGGCCACAAGTTCTGGAATTCCCTCCCGAGACCTTGTTTGTTTCTCTCCCTCCCACCTGTCCTCAGGTACACTTCAAAACCACCAATCAGAACAACCCATGATCTCAATCAGAATGGCTCCTGTATTTTATTATTCTTCTGTTGTAATGTAAACTAGCTTGACGAGAATTACTGTGTGCACTCATTTACATGCAACAGGTTGTGAACATGATCCAGACCTTAGTCCAGTAAGTAACGTCGCCATAGTCCCAGATGACCATAGGCTGGTGGTGATTTAACCTGAGGATCACCACATCTCAGGCGAGGGGCAAGGTTGAGAAGGCGGGGCCTTCACGAATAACCCTCAGCCGGCACGGGAATTGAACCCACGCTGTTGGCCTCGCTCTGCATCACATAGAATCTATACTGCAGAAGGAGGCCATTCGGCCCATCAAGTCTGCACCGGCCCTTGGAAAGAGCACCCTGCCGAAGTCCACACCTCACCCTACCCCGTACCAAACTAAACTTTTTGGGGACTAAGGACAATTTAGCTCAGCCAATCCACCTAACCTCCTCATCTTTGGACTGTGGGAGGAAACCGGAGCACCCGGAGGAAACCCACGCAGACACGGGGAGAACGTGCAGACTCCGCACAGGCAGTGACCCAAGCCAGGAATCGAACCCGGGACCCTGGTACTGTGAAGCAACTGTGCTAACCACTGTACCGCCCCTGACCAGTTGTCCTGCCAACTGAACTAAAGGACCCCAAGTCCAGTACTGAGGGGTGTGGGGGTTCTGCGTCAGAAGTGCCACCCTTTGCTGGAGTTGTTACATTGAGGGTCAGCTGCCTCACGGGTTACCTAAAAGTGTCTTTGAAGAGGAGCAGGGGGGTTATCCCAGTACCCTGGCCAACATTAAATCATTCAACCAACATGAAGGAATGTAACTCCACATTTGTAAAAGTCAATGTTCAGAGATACCTGGACCAAAGCGGCAGGTACCATGCCAAGTACAGGGAAGTTCCCACCGCCCAATGTGTTCGCAAAGTAACCAGGGCGCCAGATACCATTTCCTCAGCTTGAAGGAGGGGAACAGCCCAACTCTGGCAGTAACTCGCAGATGATCGCATTTCCAGGAAGACGCCGTGCGATTTGCAACACATTTGGTGAAAGCCTTACCGTTAATTGTCTTTCAAAGCAGTAAATTGTCGAACCGTAAACCTGCCCGAGTGATCTCAATACAGGACACTGCGAGCGGGGGGGAGTGACCAGCGCTGGCAATGAGGAACGGAAACTGAATGATGGTGTCATTTCCCCAGACACAGCGATGGAGCAGGGGGCACTCACACACACTGCCGGCTGGGCGGGGGGGGGGGGGGCAGGGACATGACACGGGGGAGGGGGGGGGCAGGGACACTGGCACGGGGGGGGGGCAGGGACACTGGCACGGAGGGGCAGGGACACTGGCACGGGGGGGCAGGGACACTGGCACGGGGGGGCAGGTACACTGGCACAGGGGGGCAGGTACACTGGCACGGGGGGGGCAGCTACACTGGCACAGGGGGGCAGGTACACTGGCACGGGGGGGGCAGGTACACTGGCACAGGGGAGGGGGGGGGGTTCAGTCAGCCCAGTCCCAGTGGCTGAGGTTTGATGCTGGAGCTCAGAGTGAAGCAGAATGGGTGCCTCTCGCTGCTTGCAGCAAACTGCAGGAGCGGCCGCCGCCTAGTGAGGGTGCGACACAGACCCCCACCCCCCCAGACCCCCCACCCCCCACCCAGACCCCCCCATCCCCCACACCAGATCCCCACCCAGACCCCCCACCCTCCTGCCCAGACCCCCACCCCCTGCCAAGACCACCCCACCCTCCCACCCAGACCCCCCACACCCCAAACCCCCCACCCTCCTGCCCAGACCCCCCACACCCAGAACCCCCCACCCTCCTGCCCAGAACTCCCACACCCAGACCCCCCACCCTCCTGCCCAGACCCCCCACACCCAGACCCCCCCACCCCCTGCCCAGACCCCCATCCAGCCCCCCACCCTCCTGCCCAGACCTCCCACACCCAAACCCCCCACCCCCTGCCCAGACCCCCCCACACCCAGACCCCCCACCCCCTGCCTAGACCTCCCCCCACCCAGACCACCGCAGCCCCCGTACAGCCCCCACCCCCCTGCCCAGCCCCCCCATCCCCCTGCCCAGCCCCCCAGCCCCCATCCCCCTGCCCAGCCCCCCATCCCCCTGTCCAGCCCCCCAACCCATGCCCAGCCCCAAATCCCCCTGCTCAGCCCCCACCCCTGCCCAGACGCCCCATCCCCCACCCAGACCCCCACCCCCTGCCCAAACCCCCCACCCCTTGCCCAGACCCCCCATCCCCCACCCAGACCGCCCACCCCCCTACCCAGACCCCCCATCCCCCCTGCCCAGACCCCCCCCATCCCCACCCAGACCCCCATCCCCTTGCCCAGACACCCCTCACCCAGACCTCCACCCTGTTTTGGTTAAGATTCCTAACTCACCCTCAAAGCCCTTACCAGGATCCTTGCTCACGTTGGGGCCAGAATTGAAATGATTTGGGGGTGCCCCCTCCCCCCCCCCCCCCCACCCCCCCACCACCATCCCAGTCACCAGCCAGGGAAACCCGAGGCCGGTTAACAAAGCTGATCCAATCCTGCGAGTCAGTCAGTAACAGCTCAATTGGGGGGGGGGGGTTTGGAGGTCTGGGGAGGGGGTAGGCGGGGTTAGTTGATGGGCCGAAGCGGCGTCCTCGTCCGCTTGCAGTTGGGGAAACGTTTCCCAACAACGTGAAGGATGTTTATTAAAGAGCCGAACAGGGCTGTGGTCAGGGTGATGTCCCTGCCAAGGGTGGGACTGTGGAGAAGCGGAGGATGAGAATGTGGAACAGTTATCCCGGGAAAAGATGTGGGAATAGCAGGAACTGCCCAGCTCCCTGCAGCTGCACACACTCTCTCCTGGAACAAGCCGGGCGGGAAGGTTTGGGGAGGGGGGTGCATTTTTTTTTTACAGATTTTACAACCAGTCCCTCTGGCGTTTGCTGCATTTTGCCCAGAAATTGTCCAAACCCGAGAGGCTGCCCGGGCTGCAGCTCCATTCATTCACTCAGCAGACACACCCACACCCAACACCCCCACACCCACACCCAACACCCCAACACCCAACACCCCCAACACCCAACACCCCAACACACCCAACACCCCACACCCCACACCCAACACCCCAACACCCAACACCCAACATCCCCAACCACCCACACCCACACCCCAACACCCAACACCCCAACACCCCCAACACCCACACCCCCAACCACCCAACACCCAACACACACCCAACATCCCAACACCCCAACACCCAACACACCCAACACCAAACATCCCCAACACACAACACCCCCAACACCCAACACCCAACACACCCAACACCCAACATCCCCAACACCCAACACCCAACACCCCCAACACCCAACACCCCCAACACCCAACACCCCCAACACCCAACACCCCCAACACACCCAACACCCAACATCCCCAACACCCAACACCCAACACACCCAACACCAAACATCCCCAACACACCCAACACCCAACACCCCCAACACCCAACACACCCAACACCCAACATCCCCAACACCCAACACCCAACACCCCCAACACCCAACACCCCCAACACCCAACACCCCCAACACCCAACACCCAACACACCCAACACCGAACATCCCCAACACCCAACACCCCCAACACCCAACACCCCCAACACCCAACACCCCCAACACCCAACACCCCCAACAACCAACAGCCCCAACACCAACACCCCAACACCCAACACACCCAACACCCAACACACCCAACACCCAACACCCCCAACACCCAACACCCCCAACACCCAACACCCAACATCCCCAACACCCAACACCCAACACCCCCAACACCCAACACCCCCAACACCCAACACCCCCAACAACCAACAGCCCCAACACCAACACCCCCAACACCCAACACACCCAACACCCAACACACCCAACACCCAACACCCAACACCCCCAACACCCAACACCCAACACACCCAACACCCAACACACCCAACACCCAACACCCCCAACAACCAACAGCCCCAACACCAACACCCCCAACACCCAACACACCCAACACCCAACACCCCCAACACACCACTGACAGCCGGCTGGCCAAGGGACAGGCGAGCTGCACAGGAGGTGAGAAAATAGAGACAGAGGAGGGAGGGAGGGAGGGAGAGAGGAGGGAGGGAGGGAGGGAGAGAGGAGGGAGGGAGGGAGAGAGGAGGTGGGGAGGAGGGAGGGAGGGAGAGAGGGAGGAGGGAGGGGAGAGGGAGGGAGGGAGGGGGAAAAGGAGAGAGGGAATGAGGGAGGGGGACAGGAGGGAGGGAGGGAGAGAGGGAATGATTATCATAGATTATCATAGAATTTACAGTGCAGAAGGAGGCCATTCGGCCCATCGAGTCCGCACCGGCTCTTGGAAAGAGCACCCCACCCAAGGTCAACACCTCCACCCTATCCCCACAACCCAGCAACCCCACCCAACACCAAGGGCAATTTTGGACACTAAGGGCAATTTTAGCATGGCCAATCCACCTAACCTGCACATCTTTGGACTGTGGGAGGAAACCGGAGCACCCGGAGGAAACCCACGCACACACGGGGAGGATGTGCAGACTCCGCACAGACAGTGATCCAAGCCGGGAATAGAATCTGGGACCCTGGAGCTGTGAAGCAATTGTGCTATCCACAATGCTACCGTGCTGCCCTCTCTGAGGGAGGGAGAGAGGGAATGAGGGAGGGAGAGAGGGAATGAGGGAGGGGGACAGGAGGGAGGGAGCGAGGGAATGAAGAAGGGAGAGAGGGAATGAGGGAGGGGGACAGGAATGAGGGAGGGAGAGAGAGAATGAGGGAGGGAGAGAGGGAATGAGGGAAGGAGAGAGGGAATGAGGGAGGGGGGAGAGAGGGAATGAGGGAGGGAGAGTGGGAATGAGGGAGTGGGACAGGAGGGAGGGAGAGAGGGAATGAGGGAGGGAGAGAGGGAATGAGGGAGGGAGAGAGGGAATGAGGGAGGGGGACAGGAGGGAGGGAGAGAGAGAATGAGGGAGGGAGAGAGGGAATGAGGGAGGGGGAATGAAGAAGGGAGAGAGGGAATGAGGGAGGGGGACAGGAGGGAGGGAGAGAGGGAATGAGGGAGGGAGGGAGAGAGGGAATGAGGGAGGGGGCAGGAGGGAGGGAGGGAGAGAGGGAATGAGGGAGGGGGACAGGAGGGAGGGAGAGGGGAGAGAGGGAAGGAGGGAGGGGGGAGAGAGGGAAGGAGGGAGGGGGACAGGAGGTGCTTACCGTGGACATGGATCGCTGTGTGCGGCGCTGCTACTCCAGGACAAGCCCAGGGAAGGGCGATCGCCGGTTGTGAGGCTCCCTCTTCCCTCCCTCCCTCCTCCCGCTGCCTCCTCCCTCCTCCCGCAGCGCAGGCGCCGCTCCCTCTGCCTCTCTCCCAGGCAGCATTCACATCTCTCTCTCTCTCACACACACACTGGGGGCCAGCAGCGGCAGTCGCCTGTACTGGGATTTGTGATCTTTGCAAACCCCTCTTCGCCAGTCTGCTGTACACTGCCGCTGAAGAACCTGATTTGAAGAATTTGCAGAAAAGGGCCATTCGGCCCATCGAGTCTGCACAGACCCTCTGAAAGAGATCCCCCACCCGGGCCCACTCCCCCTGAACTACCCCTGTCACCCTTCCTAACCTGCGCATCCCTGGGCACTAAGGGGCAATTTAACATGGCCAGTCCACCGAACCTGCACCTCTGGGCGTTGGCACAGTGGTTAGCACTGCTGCCTCACAGCGCCAGGGTCCCAGGTTCGATTCCGGCTTGGGTCACTGTCTGTGCGGAGTCTGCACATCCTCCCCGTGTCTGCGTGGGTTTCCTCCGGGTGCTCCGGTTTCCTCCCGCAGTCCAAAGATGGGCAGGTTAGGTGGATTGGCCGTGATAAACGTTTCGGTGGGGTTACTGGGTTACGAGTATAGGCTGAAGGCGTGGGCATAAGTCTGGTGCTCTTTCCAAGGACCGGTGCCGACTCAATGGGCCGAATGGCCTCCTTCTGCACTGTAAATTCTATGAAAGCGGAGCACCCAGAGGAAACCCACGCAGACACGGGGAGAACATGCAGACTCCACACAGAGCCCCTGGCGCTGTGAGGCAGCAGTGCTAACCATAGTGCTGACTCATTACTGCGTGTCTTGGTTGGTGATTATTGATCATTGTTTGAACTTTAAAAGCATCACTTTTAAAATTTAAAATCTTTACACTTGTCACCTTCAGAGCTTTGCTAAGGCATTAGAATGCGGTGGGAATATATATATGTATATATACAGAGAGAGAGTATTGAGACTTCTTACTAAACATATTACAGAGTGTTTTTGCGATGGTAAATGCTGCCCCACTTGTACTTGAAGCAAAATTACACTTTGTAGGAGTTTATTGCATTTTTATGTGCAGTTCAAACAGTGATCAATAATCACCGACCACTATCCGCTGGGTGGATCACTTCAACTCGAAGTAAAACGCATGATCAAGTAAGCGTCCAACATTTCAAACATAGGAAAATCGGACTGAGGATCAGCAGGGATTTTTCACAGTAACTTCATTGCAATGTTGCTGTAAGCCTACTTGTGACAATAAAGATGATTATTATTCGGCCACTTGGCCCTTCGAGCCTGCTCCACCATTCAGTAGGATTTGGGATGATCTGACTGTGGTCTCAACTCCACGTTCCTGAATGCCCCCCCCCCCCCCCCGCCCCGCCCATAAACCCTGACTCCCTTGTCTATCAAAAATCTACCCCTGCCTTGGATAAATTCAATGAGCCGGCCCCCACTGCCTTCCAGGGTAGAAGATTCCACAGAGTAAACACCCTCTGAGAGAAAACAACTGCTCACTGCCATCTTAAATTGTGTCTCTGGTTCTGCTCTGGGCCACAAGAAGAAACATCCATCGGCGATCCACCCTATCCAATCTCCTCAGGATTTTATTTGTTTCACTAAAGCTGTGCGGGGACCCCCGATATGCAAACACCAATAATGCTGAGGTTCTACCTGACCCCAGTGTTGCGAAGGATGGTCTGGGTACATTGCCGCAGAATGCTCCCAGTAGTTGGACCGTGCCGTATCACCTGTTCCTCGTGGAAACATTTGTTCAGAAAAACACCTTTGATCACAAGTCCATCAGGCTGTGGTCTGCAGGTAAGATCCTCGAGGTCCTGAAGAGAAAGGAGATGGTGGATCATGTTGGATGGTGCCTTGAGCAGGTTGTCAAAATTATTGGGCAGAAGACCTTATCACCAGAACTTTTAAACAAGCAGAAAACCAAGCTTGGCTGGTGGTGAGAAAGGTCCTCCCCGTCAGACCCTTCATGCACGCCCGAAGTGTCTGCGCCACTGCAAGTGCCCTTGAAGCGGCTGAGGGGGCTTTGGGAGGGGGAGGGGAGAGATGGTCGCTGACCTCCATGTGGAATGTCCCTTTGCAAAGAAGGTCTGGAGATAGATGCAGTGGTATTTGTCGCGGTTCATCCCGAGCAGCTCCGTGACACAGGACTCTGTGCTCTATGGGCTGTTCCCAGGGACGCACTCAGAGACAAACATCAACTGCTGCTGGAGGACCATCAACTCGGTGAAAGACGTTCTTTGGTCTGCCCGAAACTTGCTGATCTCCTAGTGCAAAGAGTTCTCTGCTACCAAGTGTTGCAAACTGGCACAGTCAAAGGTCCAGGACCACGTGTTGAGGAATGCAATCGAGTTTGCAGCAGCCACCGCCAAGGCGCAATGGGGCAAGACCAGTGTGTGAAGAAAAAATGCTTAGTGAAGAGAAATGTAGGTTCCTTACAGTCAGGAACAGGGGGATTTATAATGGGGAACAAATAAGTGGCTGACCAAGTAAATACATACCTTGGTTCTGTCTTCACAAAGGAGCCATGATGTGGAGATGCCGGCGTTGGACTGGAGTGATCACAGTAAGAAGTCTTACAACACCAGGTTGAAGTCCGACAAGCTTGTTTGCAATCACTAGCTTTCGGAGCACTGCTCCTTCCTCAGGTGAACGAAGAGGTGGGTTCCAGAAACATATACATAGAGAAAATCAATGATGCAAGACAATACTTTGAATGTGAGTCTTTGCAGGTAATTAAGTCTTTACAGGTCCAGACGGAGCAACTGCAGAGAGGGGTAATCACAGGTTAAAGAGATGTGAATTGTCTCAATTAGGGGCTGGTTTAGCACAGTGGGCTAAACAGCTGGTTTGTAATGCAGAAAAATGCCAGCAGCGTGGGTTCAATTCCCGTACCGGCCTCCCCGAACAGGCACAGGAATGTGGCAACTAGGGGCTTTTCACAGTAACTTCATTGAAGCCTACTCATGACAATAAGCGATTATTATTATTATTATTATTAAGCCAGGACAGTTGGTAGGATTTTGCAAGCCCAGGCCAGATGGTGGGAGGATGAATGTGATGCGACATGAATCCAAGGTCCCGGTTGAGGCCGCACTCATGTGTGCGAACTTGCCTATAAGTTTCTGCTCGGCGATTCTGCGTTGTCGCGCATCCTGAAGGCCGCCTTGGAGAATGCTTACCTGAAGAAGTTTATTCACACCTCTTTAACCTGTGATTATCCCTCTCTCCAGTTGCTCCGTCTGGACCTGCAAAGCCTTAATTACCTGCAAAGACTCGCAATCAAAGTATCATCTTGCATCATTGACTTTGTCTCTATATATGTTTCTGGAACCCACCTCTTCACTCACCTGAGGAAGGAGCAGTGCTCTGAAAGCTAGTGATTCCAAACAAACTTGTTGCACTTTAAGACTTCTTACTGTTCACAAAGGAGGACACAAAAACATACCAGAAATGTTGAGAAACATAGGGGGCTGGATTCTGCGTCCTGCCACACCAGAATTCTGGTTCAGCACGCCGGCAGAATTCTCTATTTCAACGGCTGGTCAATGGGGTTTCCCATTGCGGGGCAGCCCCACGCGGTCGTGAAACTCCCGTGCTGCCAGCAAAATGGGGAATCCCGAGAGAGGAGAATTCAGCCCAGGGTTTAGTAATAGGGAAGAACTGAAAGAAATCAGTATCAGTAGGGATAGGGGGCGGGATTCTCCACTCCCACGCCGAAGTGGCCGCGCCGTCGTGAACGCCGTCGAGGTTCACGACGGCGCGAAACGGCCCCGATCCCAACCGATTCAGGCCCTGACAATGGGCTAGGATTGGGGCCACGTCATCTACACGCGCCAGGCCTTGTCGCCCGCGTAAAAGCGGCGCCGCATAGATGACGCAGCCGGCGCCGCATAACTGGCGTCATCCGTGCATGCGTGGTTACCGTCCTCTCTAAGTCCGCCCCGTAAGAAGATGGCGGGCGGATCTTGCGGGGCCGCGGAGGAAGGAGGTCCTCCTTCAGAGAGGATGGCCTGACGATCGGTGGGCACCGATCGCGGGCCACCCCACATTTGAGGTACCCCCCGGTGCGGGATCCCCCCTCGCCCTCCCGCAGGCCGCCGCCCCCCCCCCCCAAGTGTTCGCGCGCTGTTCCCGATGGCAGCGACCAGGTGTGGACGGCGCCGGGGAAACCCGCCTTTTTGACCTGGCCGCTCGGCCCACCCAGGCCTGAGAATAGCGGGGGTGCCGGAGAATCGCCTGAGACACCCAAAATGGCCTGCGGCCCACAGAACTCGACCGGGCCGTTCCCGCCGCTTGGGAGAATCGCGGGAGGGCGTCGGACCGGCGTCCTGGGAAATTTTGGCGCCCCAGGCGATTCTCCCAACTGGCGCGGGAGTGGAGAATCTCGCCCATGGTGTTTGGGAAATTGATGGGATTGAAGGTCGATAAATCCACAGGGCCTGAGAATTTACATCCAAGAGTACTTAAGGAAGAGGCTCTAGAAATAGTGGATGTAATGGTGGTCATCTTCCAACATTCTATAGACTCTGGAATAGATCCTACAGATTGGAGAATAGCTAATGGTACGACACCCTGGGTTAGTGCGTGGTCAACTCCAGCCCCCCTTGACCCGGACACACACAATTGAATTAACAAATAATTCTTAGAAAAATACCCAAGGGTCTTTGTCCCTTGGCTGCCCAATAATTACAGTCACCAGGTTTGTAAATGTAAACATTTTACCAGCAACAGAACTATAATGAAACATGCAGCAAATACAATTGGTTAACTATTATCTAATTCCTAATCCCCCCACTTAAATCTGCTGCCACCTTCCACACACCCACACACACAATACAAACAAACAGAGGGGAAGAGAGGGGTGACTAATAATAAGTAAAAGTGAAAAAAAAGAGTCTTTATTTGAGATGGTTGTCTTTAGCACAATGTCCTTCAAACCAGGCTTTCAGGTCGAGATTTCTGCTTTCCAGTCTGTAGTGGTTTTCACTGTAGATTCAATCAGGTCTCTGCAGTTTCAGAAATACAGGAGCTCACCGCATTGCTGGAGAAAACACGAGGGAGAGAGAGAGGTCCTTGTTTCTGTGTGTCCAGGTCAAAACTCCGCTTTCCTTTCCTTCCGTATCTGGAAATCATCCCACTCAGGCAGGATCCAATCACCACAGGTTACCGGGCAGAATACGACCTTTTGGCCAATTCATCGGCCACCAGCCAATCAATCGAACCGAGTCCCTCCCCATCTCTCGAGTGCCGAGAAATCTGGGTCTTGCTGTCTAAAGCTAGCAGCAACATATACTCTGATGCAACGCCTTGAATTCCTCCTTCTGTCTGCTGCTTGACTTAAAGTTACATGTCCATTGACCATCCATGGATCAAAAATGAAAACGGCAACAATAAAGAAAGGGGAATAAGGGAATTAACAAGAAGGACACTGACACTAATGTAACCCCAATATTTAAAAAGGGAGGAGGATAAAAAAACAGGGAATCACCTACCAGTCCGCCTGATGTCAACAGTGGGAAACATTCTGTAGTCTATCATTAAAGATTTAATAGCAGGGCATTTGGAAAACATTGACAGAATCAGACAGTCAGCAGGGATTTATGAAGGGGAAATCATGCTTGATAAATCTACTGGAACTAGTCAAGGATTAACAAGTAGAGTTGATGAAGGGGAGCCAGTGGATGTGGTTTATTTGGACTTTCAGAAGGCTTTCGACAAAATCCCACATAAGAGATTAGAGTGTAAAATTTAATCGCTTGGGATTAGGGATAGTGTATTGAGATATATTAGGGGTAGTGTATTGAGATATATTAGGGGTAGTGTATTGAGATATATTAGGGGTAGTGTATTGAGATGGTTAGAAAAACGGTTGGCAGATAGGAAACAAAGAGAAGGAATAAATGGGCCTTTTTCCAAATGGCAGGCAGTGACTTGTGGGGTATCACGGGGTTCGGTGCTGGGACCCCAGCTATTCATAATATATATTAATGATTTAGATGAAGGAACTAAATGGAAAGTCTCTAAATTTGTAGATGAACAAAGCTGGGTGGGAGGGTGAACTGCTTCAATGTGATTTGGACAGGCTGAGTGAGTGGGAAAATGCATGGCAGATGCAGCATAATGTGGATAAATGTGAGGTTGCCCACTTTGGGAGTAAATACAGGAAGGCAGATTGTTATCTGGGTGGCTGTACATTAGGAGAGGAGAATGTGCAACGAGACCTGGGTGTCCTCATACACCAGTCGCTGAAGGTATGCATGTAGGTTCAGCAGGCGGTAAAGAAGGCTAATGGTATGTTGGCCTTCACAGTGAGAGGATTCGAGTACAGGAGCAGGGATGTCTTGCCATTATACAGGGCCTTGGTGAGACCACACCTGGAATAATAATCTTTATTAGTGTCGCAAGTAGACTTACATTAACATTGCAATGAAGTTACTGTGAAAATCCCCTAATTGCCAAACTATGGCGCCTGTTCAGGTACACAGAGGGAGAATTCCGAATGTCGAATTCACCTAACAGCACGTCTTTCGGCACTTTGGGAGGAAAACGGAGCACCCGGAGGAAACCCACGCAGATATGGGGGGAATGTGCAGACTCCGCACAGACAGTGACCCAACTGGGAATCGAACCTGGGACCCTGGAGCGGTGAAGCAACTGTGCTAACCACTGTGCTACTGATAATGTGTGCAGTTTTGATCTCCTTCTCTGAGGAAGGATGTTCTTGCTCCAGAGGAAGTGCAGCGAAAGTTTACCAGACTGAGGACACAATCTCAGACTCAAGGGACGATCCTTTAAAACAGAGTGAGGAGGAATTTCTTCAGCCAGAGATTGGTGAATCTGTGGAACTCTTTGCCGCAGAAGGCTGTGGAGGCCAAATCACTGAGTGTCTTTAAGACAGAGATAGATAGGTTCTTGATTAATAAAGGGATCGGGGTTTATGGGGAGAAGGCAGGAGAATGGGGATGAGAAACGTATCAGCCAAGATTGAATGGCGGAGCAGACTCGATGGGCCGAGTGGCCTAATTCTGCTCCGATGTGTCATTACTGAATTGAAGTACCTCAGAGAGCATCTTGATCTCTGGAGAAAATGTGAATATCATTGTACTTTCCTGTCATGACAATTTGAAACCCTTTGCAATGTTTCTTCCAGATATTTTATGAATAAAGTATATTTTTGCCAAAAAAAAAGTTTCAATAAGATCACCTCTCATTCTTCTAAACTCCAATGGGTTCCGGCCCAACCTGTTCAGCCTTTCCTCAGAGGATGAGCTCCTCATCCCAGCAATGAGTCGAGGGAAACTTCTCTGAACTTTCTCGTTGGGGGGTGGCGAAGCAAATTCCCATTGAAAATTTATAATGTACACATTGTGGCTGCAGTGTTTGACTTCCAATCAGTATTTTCAGTGCTACTGCTAACAGTTTGGAAGTAAAACGGCATCCAAGTGGTAAACACCACTAGTAACATATTACATGTATTATGGCACTGCCCATGTATTACAGGTACCATGGTAAATCCCTGCCTGCTGGCTCCTCCCAGCAGGCAGCGTATAAAAGTGTATGCTCTCCCATTCTGGTTCCAGCTGCAGGAGGCACAACATCTTGTGCAATAAAGCCTCGATTGTTTCACCATTCTCGTCTCGTGGTAATTGAGGGTACATCACCAAGTCACTCCTAACAATTTCCAGCATGGCACATGCTGAATGGCATGTTGTTGTGTGCACTGATGTGGAGATGCCAGCGTTGGACTGGGGTGGGCACAGTAAGAAGTCTTACAACACCAGGTTAAAATCCAACAGGTTTGTTTGGAATCACTAGCTTTCGGAGCACTGCTCCTTCATCTGGCAAGTGAGGGAGCAGCGCTCTGAAAGCTAGTGATTCAAAACAAACCCGTTGGACTTTAACCTGGTGTTGTAAGACTTCTTGTTGGGTGCGTTAGTATTGTAGTGTAAGGGTATCTGGCACAGAAAGGTTTAGGGTGAGACTTGGACCCGTACCACTCACAGTGCGATGTAAAGAGACACACAACATGAGACTAGGTCAGTTTCAGACTGGACAGAGACCTGTGTAGAAGCAAGCATGGAATTAGCTTATAGCTCATATGTTCTATATATATGTACATCATTATGTGCTATCAATAAATACTTAATGTTCCACCATACAAGACTCGGCACCTCTTTGTGAGATCGACTGAACACACGACATGGTGGCAGTGAACTGAATAGCCCAGTACCTCCGAGAAACTGCAGCAGAAACTGAAACACTGGAAAACTAAAGGAACAGCATTCTGACCTGACTAAACCACCTGGAGTGAAGGCACACAGAGGCGTCGCTTGATAGAAACTCCGTCACAAAATTGAAAGCAGAAAGTCAGAAGAAACGACTCTACTGTGCAACTGAGTCAAGATTTTGCGGAGATGCATTGTGAATGTTCACAGGATGCTGCATCAGGACTGAGCAGGGGGTGGACCTAGAATTCAGTTCAGAGACAGGACTGGCTTAAAATCTTCCAGTGCTGTAAAAACTGTCAGAGCCGCTCGTTTCCAAAAGTACCGTGGCCAGCCCGAATCGGCGTTATACCATGTGGCAGCCAAGCTCATTGTAAAGAAAAAAATGATTCAGAAGGTTTGAAGAATGAATTTAAAGCTGAGAATCCTCCGATATTGCAAGGAAGGCCCCGAGTCATTGATTTAACAAATCGATGCAAATAAAATGGAACTGCAAAGTAGTCAGGACTGTCAACACTGCAGGAGCCGGCCAAAACGTGACAGGCATGGGGAAACGCTTTGAAAAGTAGTGGTTACTGCCGCACCATCTTAAAACCTGCACAGCATTTACTGCTGCACTCACCTGAACCTTAAAGCAACCACAGACCACATAGCAACACTGCCAGATGAATTTGGACTGATCCACGGGCCAGACCAAACACAAGAGTGTGGAATTTGGTGCGAAATATTCTTAAAATGCGGGATTAGATAAAAAGACAAAAGTGAACACACTACTTTATCCAATAGGTTGAATCATCAATGATGCTGTCGCAAGGCAAGAAATAAATTGATCTTCAGGTAAATTTGAAGAAATTCTCTAATCCTTCAGTACATATTTTAATCTAAGAAGGAACAATACTTTAGTGGGAGCAAAATTCAACAGATGTGTCCAATAGTCTGGAGAACGGGTTGAAGTTTTGTTATAAACAAATGATACTGATTGGCTGTAGGCTGTGACTAGGATAACCTTACGTCAGAACTTAAAAGGCACAGGATTGTTGCCGGAGTGACTGATGATGCCCTTTCAGAAGTACTGAAGTACTGAAGGCCGTAAATGGCAAAAAACAAGTCTTGGTACAGAGCAGCCCCAACTGTTCAGCCTCTGGGGCCGAGACCTCGGGTCAAGGAAGACAATACCCAAAAATGGTCACAAAAGGATGAGTGGCCATGAGAGTGCTGTGGAGTTAAATGATCTGATAGGCGGGAGCAATACCCAGAAACCTCAGTGCAGTGTTTCACCTGCAACCACCTGGGACACTTTGGAAAGAGATGCAAATGTAAGACATCTGCACAGGCAGAGGAGGATCTCAAGACAATCCAGGAGTTTGAGCTCCCACGCCAGTAAGAGACCCAAACATGCTTCTTGGGTGAGTCAAGGAAGATACTGCACCTGGATACCAGCCACAGTTATCACACAAAGTGGACAGGGATTAGCGAACTTGAAAGGGATACCGCCATTATCCGGAGAGATGATGACCAAACAAGGCCATTTCCCGTTCATACACGATAGGCACCATCTGGAGGGGCTTCCTCCTCATCCCTCGAGGTGAACACATTTGAGAACATGAGAAGAAGGCAACCAACTGGCAGAAGCACAAATTCCAACTCAAACTCTGAATCAACAAAAGATTGACTCAATCAACAGCTCCTCTGAATGTGACCTGAATGAGACCTGGAGAATTGTTAAGGCTCCAGACCATCTGAATTTACAAAGTCAGAGATTTCAGAAGGGTGAAGATGATGAGGTAGCACCTTGCCCCTCGCCTGAGGTGTGTGACCCCCAGGTTAAATCACCAGCAGTCAGCTCTCCCCCTCAAAGGGGAAAGCGGCCTATGATCATCTGGGACTGTGGAGACTTTGCTTTACTTACTTTACTGATGATGTTCTTTATAATGTAAGAGATTTTCCTTCACACAACAGCAAGTTCGATCAGCTGTGGAAATTTCCTCTTGCTCAATGTTTTTTGTGTAACATTATTTGTGTGGCTTGGTCATGTTTTGCAATAGTTTTGCTAACATTTCTGAGTCGGTACAATGCAATTTCGCTCACATTGTACAATCATATTTTATTCTCATTTGTGAATATATCTTGTTTCATTACTGTTACGTTAATGTTTACCGTTCAGGTGGTCTTAGTCATTTACCTGCTCCTGGACTCCTGACCTTCTTCATGACAGGAAATTGGTCTCCTCACATCATGAAATGTGCTGGTTTTGATGCCAGTCTTTCCGACACTTCTGGGGCCTTATCGTTATTTCACATATATTTTCGCTTCTGCTACTGAGCTATTTTTGGCAGGGGTTTTCTCCAGAAGTGGATTCTTATATATATAGAACATAGAACATAGAACATTACAGCGCAGTACAGGCCCTTCGGCCCTCGATGTTGCGCCGACCTGTGAAACCACTCTAAAGCCCATCTACTCTATTCCCTTATCGTCCATATGTCTATCCAATGGCCATTTGAATGCCCTTAGCGTTGGCGAGTCCACTACTGTTGCAGGTTGGGCATTCCACACCCTTACTACTCTCTGAGTAAAGAACCTACCTCTGACATCTGTCCTATATCTATCTCCCCTCAATGTAAAGCTATGTCCCCTCATGCTAGACATCACCATCCGAGGAAACAGGCTCTCACTGTCCACCCTATCCAATCCTCTGATCATCTTGTATGCCTCAATTAAGTCACCTCTTAACCTTCTTCTCTCTAACGAAAACAGCCTCAAGTCCCTCAGCCTTTCCTCATAAGATCTTCCCTCCATACCAGGCAACATTCTGGTAAATCTCCTCTGCACCCTTTCCAATGCTTCCACATCCTTCCTATAATGCGGCGACCAGAATTGCACGCAATACTTCAAATGCGGCCACACCAGAGTTTTGTACAGCTGCAACATGACCTCATGGCTGCGAAACTTAATTCCTCTACCAGCAAAAGCTAACACACCATACGCTTTCTTAACAACCCTCTCAACCTGGGTGGCAACTTTCAGGGATCTATGTACATGGACACCGAGATCTCTCTGCTCATCCATACTGCCAAGAATCTTACCATTAGCCCAGTACTCTGTCTTCCTGTTATTCCTTCCAAAATGAATCACCTCACACTCTTCTGCATTAACCTTCATTTGCCACCTCTCAGCCCAGCGCTGCAGCTTATCTATGTCCCTCTGTAACTTGTAACATCCTTCCCCTCTGTCCACAACGCCACCGACTTGAGCGTCATCTGCAAATTTACTCACCCATCCTTCTACGCCCTCCTCCAGGTCATTTATAAAAATGACAAACAGCAGTGGCCCCAAAACAGATCCTTGTGGTACACCACTAGTAACTGGACTCCAGTCTGAACATTTCCCATCAACCACCACCCTTTGTCTTCTTCCAGCTAGCCAATTTCTGATCCAAACTGCTAAATCACCCTGAATCCACTGCCTCTCTATTTTCTGCAGTAGCCTACCGTGGGGAACCTTATCAAATGCTTTACTGAAATCCATATACACCATATCAACTGCTTTACCCTCATCCACCTTCTCAAAGAACTCAATAAGGTTTGTGAGGCACGACTCACCCTTCACAAAACAGTGTTGACTATCTCTAATCAAATTATTCCTTTCCAGATGATTATACATCCTATCTCTTATAAACCTTTCCAATATTTTGCCCACAACAGAAGTAAGGCTCACTGGTCTATAGTTATCGGGGTTGTCTCTACTCCCCTTCTTGAACAAGGGGACAACATTTGCTATCCCCCAGTCTTCTGGCACTATTCCTGTAGACAAAGATGACTTAAAGATCAAAGTCAAAGGCTCAGCAATCTCCTCCCTAGCTTCCCAGACAATCCTAGGATACATCCCATCCGGCCCAGGAGACTTATCTATTTTCACACTTTCCAGAATTGCTAACACCTCCTCCTTATGAACCTCAAGCCCTTCTAGTCTAGTAGCCTGAATCTCAGTATTCTCCTTGACAACATTGTCTTTTTCCTGTGTGAATACTGACGAAAAATATTCATTTAGCACCTCTCCTATCTCCTCGGACTCTTCCCACGACTGTCCTTGACTGGCCCTACTCTTACCCTAGTCATTCGTTTATTCCTGACATATCTTTAGAAAGCTTTAGGGTTTTCCTTGATCCTACCTGCCAAAGACTTCTCATCTCCCCTCCTGGCTCTTCTTAGCTCTTCCTAGCTAACTTGTAACTCTCGAACGCCGTAACTGAACCCTAATGACTCAGTTTTACATAAGCCTCCTTCTTCCTCTTGACAAGTGTTTCGACTGCTTTAGTA
Organism: Scyliorhinus torazame; assembly: GCF_047496885.1. Lineage (NCBI taxonomy): Eukaryota > Metazoa > Chordata > Chondrichthyes > Carcharhiniformes > Scyliorhinidae > Scyliorhinus > Scyliorhinus torazame. The sequence goes on from NC_092725.1 coordinate 140,256,349, forward strand.
AACCACGGTTCCCTTGCTCGACCACTTCCCCCCTGCCTGACAGGTACATACTTATCAAGGACACGCAGTAGCTGTTCCTTGAACAAGCTCCACATTTCCATTGTGCCCATCCACTGCAGTTTTCCTCTCCATCCGATGCATCCTAAGTCTTGCCTCATCGCATCATAATTGCCTTTCCTCCAGATATAACTCTTGCCCTGCGGTATATACCTATCCCTTTCCATCACTAAAGTAAACTTAATCGAATTGTGGTCACTATCACCAAAGTGCTCACCTACCTCCAAATCTAACACCTGTCCTGGTTCATTACCCTGTACCAAATCCAATATGGCCTCGCCTCTCGTTGGCCTATCTACATACTGTGTCAGGAAACCCTCCTTCACACATTGGACAAAAACGGACCCATCTAAAGTACTCGAACTATAGCGTTTCCAGTCAATATTTGGAAAGTTAAAGTCCCCAATAACAACTACCCTGTTGCTTTCGCTCCTATCCAGAATCACCTTTGCTATCCTTTCCTCTACATCTCTGGAACTTTTCGGAGGCCTATAGAAAACCCCTAACAGGGTGACCTCTCCTTTCCTGTTTCTAACCTCAGCCCATACTACCTCAGTAGATGGGTCCTCATCAAACGTCCTTTCTGCCACCGTAATCCTGTCCTTGACTAACAATGCCACCCCTCTCCCTCTTTTACCACCTTCCCTGAGCTTACTGAAATATCTAAACCCCGGCACCTGCAACAACCATTCCAGTCCCTGCTCTATCCATGTCTCCGAAATGGCCACAACATCGAAGTCCCAGGTACCAACCCATGCCGCAAGTTCACCCACCTTATTCCGGATGCTCCTGGCATTGAAGAAGACACACTTTAAACCACCTTCCTGCCTGCCGGTACACTCCTGCAACTTTGAAACCTTACTCATGACCTCACTACTCTCGACCTCCTGTCTACTGGAGCTACAATTCAGGTTCCCAAGCCCCTGCTGAACTAGTTTAAAGTATAGAGTGATATGAGAGGCAGAACAGCCAAATTATAAGACTAAATTGCGTAACAGTGGCTTTCATTCCCTTGAGTAGATAACACTAAGGAGAACTGATCTAAATGAGCAGTTTAAAATGTTTAAAAGTGTTCCCCAACTGGAACGACACATTCCTGCCTGGCGATTGTCGCGCGATGTCCGTTCATCCGTTGTCGCAGCGTCTGCATGGTCTCGCCAATGTACCACGCTTCGGGACATCCTTTCCTGCAGCGTATGAGGTAAACAACGTTGGCCGAGTCGCATGAGTATGTACCGCGTACCTGGTGGGTGGTATTCTCCCGTGTAATAGTGGTATCCATGTCGATGATCTAACAGTCTTGCAGAGATTGCCATGGCGGGGTTGTGTGGTGTCGTGGTCGCTGTTCTGAAGGCTGAGTAGTTTGCTGCAAACAATGGCTTGTTTGAGGTTGCGCGGTTGTTTGAAGGCAAGTAGTGGGGGTGTGGGGATGGCCTTGGCAAGTTGTTCGTCTTCATCAATGACGTATTGAAGGCTGCGAAGAAGATGTCGTAGTTTCTCCGCTCCGGGTAAGTACTGGACGACAAAGGGTATTCTGTCGGTTGTGTCCCGTGTTTGTCTTCTGAGGAGGTCGGTACGGTTTTAGCTGTGGTGCGTTGGAACTGTCGATCGATGAGTCGAGCGCCATATCCCTTTCATACGAGGGCAGGAATGTTCCCTTCCGGTTGGGGAACACTTCAGCAGTCAAGGGCATTCAGCCTCTGATCTTCGGGTAAGCGTTCTCCAAGGCGGCCTTAAGGACGCGCGACAACGCATAATCTCCAAACAGAAACTTATAGCCAAGTTCTGCACACATGAGTACGGACTCAACCGGAACCTTGGATTCATGTCGCATTACATTCACCCCCCACCATCTGGCCTGCAAAATCCTACCAACTGTCCTGGCTTGACACAATTCACACCTCTTTAACCTGGGGTTACCCCTATCTCTGGATCTGTAAAGACTTAATTACTTGCAAATGCTCGCATTCAAAGAATCATCTTACATCTTTGACTTTGTCTACATATATGTTTCTGGAATTTACCTCTTAATTCACCCGAGGAAGGAGCAGTGCTCCGAAAGCTAGTGGTTTGAAACAAACCTGTTGGACTTTAACCTGGTGTTGTAAGACTCCTTAATGTGCTCACCCCAGTCGAACACCAGCATCTCCACATTATAGAGTGTACAGCACAGACACAGACTTACTGCCTACAGAGTGTACAGCACAGACAATCTGCTTATAGAGTGTACAGCACAGACACAGACTTACTGCCTATAGAGTGTACAGCACAGACACAGACTTACTGCCTATAGAGTGTACAGCACAGACAATCTGCCTATAGAGTGTACAGCACAGACACAGACGTACTGCCTATAGAGTGTACAACACAGACACAGGCTTACTGCCTATAGAGTGTACAGCACAGACACAGACTTACTGCCTTTCGAGTGTACAGCACAGGCACAGACTTACTGCCTATAGAGTGTACAGCACAGACACAGACTTACTGCCTATAGAGTGTACAGCACAGACAATCTGCCTATAGAGTGTACAGCACAGACACAGACGTACTGCCTATAGAGTGTACAACACAGACACAGGCTTACTGCCTATAGAGTGTACAGCACAGACACAGACTATCTGCCTTTCGAGTGTACAGCACAGACACAGACTTACTGCCTACAGAGTGTACAGCACAGACCCAGATGTACTGCCTATAGCATGTACATCACAGACACAGACTATCTGCCTATAGAGTGTACAGCACAGACACAGACTTACTGCCTATAGCATGTACAGCACAGACACAGACTATCTGCCTCTAGAATGTACAGCACAGACACAGACTTACTGCCTATAGAGTGTACAGCACAGACAATCTGCCTATAGAGTGTACAGCACAGACAATCTGCCTATAGAGTGTACAACACACACAGACTTACTGCCTATAGAGTGTACAGCACAGACACAGACTTACTGCCTATAGATTGTACAGCACAGACACAGACTATCTGCCCAGAATGTGCAGCACAGACACAGACTTACTGCCTATAGATTGTACAGCACAGACACAGACGTACTGCCTATAGAGTGTACAGCACAGACACAGACGTACTGCCTATAGAGTGTACAGCACAGACACAGACGTACTGCCTATAGAGTGTACAGCACAGACAATCTGCCTATAGAGTGTACAGCACAGACACAGACTATCTGCCCAGAATGTGCAGCACAGACACAGACTTACTGCCTATAGATTGTACAGCACAGACAGACTTACTGCCTATAGATTGTACAGCACAGACACAGACTATCTGCCCAGAATGTGCAGCACAGACACAGACTTACTGCCTATAGATTGTACAGCACAGACAGACTTACTGCCTATAGATTGTACAGCACAGACACAGACTATCTGCCCAGAATGTGCAGCACAGACACAGACTTACTGCCTATAGATTGTACAGCACAGACAGACTTACTGCCTATAGATTGTACAGCACAGACACAGACTATCTGCCCAGAATGTGCAGCACAGACACAGACTTACTGCCTATAGATTGTACAGCACAGACACAGACGTACTGCCTATAGAGTGTACAGCACAGACACAGACGTACTGCCTATAGAGTGTACAGCACAGACACAGACGTACTGCCTATAGAGTGTACAGCACAGACACAGACTTACTGCCTATAGAGTGTACAGCACAGACACAGACTTACTGCCTATAGATTGTACAGCACAGACACAGACTATCTGCCCAGAATGTGCAGCACAGACACAGACTTACTGCCTATAGATTGTACAGCACAGACACAGACGTACTGCCTATAGAGTGTACAGCACAGACACAGACGTACTGCCTATAGAGTGTACAGCACAGACACAGACGTACTGCCTATAGAGTGTACAACACAGACACAGACGTACTGCCTATAGAGTGTACAGCAAACTGAAAGTTTGTGAGCTAAATTTGATTGAACGATTGTCTTCATACTTGCAGAGTTATGGAACACACTGCCACCTAGTGAAGTCATTACTGACTCAACTGGGGCTTTTAAAGGGATCTGAATGGGAGGCTCCAGAGCTGTAAAAGGATTTTGGGACTAGACTTGGACAGAAAAATGAAAAATGATCATGTTAAGTCTTGAAAAAATAATAATAAGTGGGCGGAAATTGCCTCTTCTTCATACATTATCAGGGTACTTCACTCAAATATTTCCTGTCTTTGCACCTTCAGGCTATGTGCTTCATACATGTAACCTGTTCGTGCCTACATTGTCTCATTAAGAAAAGTAGTCCAACAACAGTATCTTCTCCCAAGCCAACATGTCTGGCATCGAGCCACTAGTCACTCAAAACCAACTCCGTAGGGCATACAGAAGCATAGAACCATAGAATTCCTACAGAGCAGAAGGGGACCATTCAGCCCATCGAGCACCGACCCTCTGGAAGAGCACCGTACCTAGGCCCATTCACCCGCTCCATCACCGCAACCCCATAACCCCACCTAACCTGCACATCTTTGGACTGTGGGAGGAAACCGATAGTGATTGGAATGAAGGTGTGCTGTGGTACATCAGAAACTTAAGAGTGAATCTTCTGCTCCCGCTGGTGGCAAGCTTGGAGGCTGGAAAGACATGTGATTAGACGGGATGGTGACGGACCGGAACCCTGTCACCTTCCCACCTTTGGAAAAATTAGGTTCTGGGAGTAAAAGCTCATGTTATTTTTTATATTTGTTCATGGCACGTGGGAGTCGCAGGCTGTGCCAGCTTTTATTGCCCATCTCTAATTGCCCTCAGGGCCAGTTAAGAGTCAACCACATTGCTGTGGGTCTGGAGTCACATGTAGGCCAGACCGGGTAAGGACGGCAGATTTCCTTCCCGAAAGGACATTATTGAACCAGGGTATTTTTACAACAATCGACAATGGTTTCATGATCTTCTCTCGCGCTGTTGTGAACCATCCCCCTGCTGTCACTGCGAACCCCTCCCCCTCCCCTCCGACACACCAAACCACCCCCACTCCAGCCCACACATTATTTAGCCGTGGCCTGGATCACTCTGCCATCCTGGGAGTCTGGTGCCTGCCCTTTCAGCAGTCGCAGTGGCCTCCCCAGAGCCGCTGATAAGCACAAGATCTGTTGACCTGTAATTGGGCGGAAGCTTCCGTTCGGCGAGACTTCCGCCCCCAGGATCTTGATTCCAGAGGTAGGCCGGCCACTGGCCTTGACACTGCCTGACCAGTTTCAGGTTTGGCTGACTGGCAAGTCTCAGGGAAGCGGCCACCCGGAAGCGATGACTGTAGAAAGGTTTTAATTCATTCTCCTTACTATTTACACCTCCCACTCCCCGAAGGGGCTCCCGCGCTCGGCCCACACCCGGGCTGGGGTATTTATGTACCAACAGTCGTAGGAAAAGAGGGGTAGCCCCACACCCCTCACCTGGGTAAATCGTACTCAGGTGAGGCCACAGATCCCTGGCCCTCCTGTAGGGATATAACATAGACCTTCCCAAAAGCCGGCAGCACGGATCTCTCCTCCGGCTGGCCAGCTGGTAGGAAAGCTCAGACCCACTGCAGGGGAAGCAGGGGAATAGCAGAGCTCACCCCAAACAAAGTACACGGGCACCAAAGCCTTTTGCACCCGCCCATGCAGCAACCAGGAGCATCATTGAGCGGTGCCTGGTGTCCTTAAGCTGTGCTTCCTGTGCCTGCACCGCTCCAGTCAGTCTCTCCAATATAGCCCCAGGAGGGTCTCGAGCATTACGCTGGCCTGATGGCCTTGTATTTTTTGCATACCGTGGATTAGCTATTTTTACAGCATGAGTTCACAGGGTATCTGGGGAGGAATGGTTATTTAATGCAAATTTACAATTTGTAAAATTACGGTTCTGATCTGTGGTTTGGGGAAGTTACCGATCAACAAATCTCAAACACGGGAAGGTGCGGAATCCGCAACAACCTTTTCTGGCTACCCACACATCTCAATGGTAATGAACCGTTCACAAACCTCTACATGTCAACGGATAATTAACATCGTTATCAGATGTTCCTTGCCTTTAATTAAACCAAATAAAGCTTTGAAAATAATTTTTAGAAGTTTGGTCAGATTGTGGCATGTAGGTAAATACAATAATAATCTTTATTAGTGTCACAAGAAGCTTACATTAACACTGCAATGAAATTATTGTGAAAATCGCCTAGTCGCCACATTCCGGCGCCTGTTCGGGTACACTGAGGGAGAATTCAGAATGTCCAAATTACCTAACAAGCACGTCTTTCGGGACATGTGGGAGGAAACCGGAGCACCCGGAGGAAACCCACGCAGACACGGGGAGAACGTGCAGACTCCGCACAGACAGTGACCCAAGCCAGGAATCGAACCCAGGTCCCTGGCGCTGAGAAGCAACAGTGCTAACCACTGTGCTCCTGTGGCGTTCTAGAAGGATATTGCATCATAAATGGCCATTTTCCATCTCAAATTGGTAGTTTGAACCCAACAACAATTCATGGCGATATGGAAATTAAAAGCAATGTTTAAAAAAAATATTTACTAAGAGCCAAGTCACGTATGTCACATAATGTCCTCTTGGTAGTGCCTCAGGGTCGTGGATGACTTGTTTCCACACCGGAGAGCTGGGTTCTGTGGTGGCTGAATAGTCCCATCCTGGATCCGCAGACTCTGCCACAGGTTTTGCAGGTGCTGTTTGATGAGGTGGACGGGACGCTCTGGATTCTGCGCCCTCCTTTCGCTTGGCCTCCGCGTGCTCCACCCTGTGACGCTCGAGGTGATCCGCGCCTTTGCGGCCGATTTTTCTCCAGCTTGTATGTTTTAAGGCAAGCAATTCCCACGTGTCGATGGGATGTTACATTTATTTAGGGAGGATTTCAGAGTGTCCTCGTAGCGTTTCCTCTGCCCTCCTGGTGATCGCTTGCCATTGCGGAGCTCGGAGTAGAGCACCTGTTTCGGGGGTCTTGTGTCAGGGTTGTAGACAATGTGGCCCGACCATCGCAGCTGGTTGAACGTCAATAATGCTTCGTTACAGGGCAGCACGGTGGCACAGTGGATTAGCCCTGCTGCCTCACGGCGCCGAGGTCCCAGGTTCGATCCCGGCTCTGGGTCACTGTCCATGTGGAGTTTGCACATTCTTCCCGTGTTTGCGTGGGTTTCGCCCCCACAACCCAAAGATGTGCAGGATAGGTGGATTGGCCACGCTAAATTGCCCCTTAATTGGAAAAAAAATGAAGTGGGTACTCTAAATTAAAAAAAATAATAATAATGCTTCATTACTCATTCTCTCAGATGCCTCGGTGAATGCGTCAACGATGGTCTGTAGCGCGGTCTCTGAGTGTGCGCACACACAGGTATCCGCTGTGGACTGAAGCTCGATGACAGAGGTTGAGGTGGTCTTAGTTCTGGGCTGGAGACGTCGGAGATTGAACAGTTTCCCGCTTGTCCGGTAGGTTAGCTCCACTGCAGCGAGAGGCTTCAGGGTGGCGGGGTGGAGTGTAGCTGCGAAGAAGACGGAGAAGAATGCTGCTGCAATGACGCAGCCCAGTTTGACCCCAGTTTGTACACGTATCGGGTCTGTGTTGTCTCAAAAAAATATTTACTGATCACCAAGTCACATATATAACGTAAAATATATAACATCTTAAACATCAAAATACAACATTTCATTTGAAGGTTAAAAATACTAAGTTAAATGATATTTTAACAATTATACTCCTTCCAAATCTGTTTTAGATTGTCACAATTTATATACACGGACTTTGTGGGCACAATTTGAACTGCAGGTTGAAAATGCAGCAACATGAGCAGGGTATGAGAGGCAGTCACAAGCTGTGCGGACTGATTTTACCAACTGGGCCTCAATAACGTATCACTTTCCAACCACAATGGTTGGGATATTGCCCGGAAGCAGCTGCTTGGCCAGGAAAACAGGGCGACAGACGTTTGCCTCGGGGACCAAGGGATATGGTCAGCGGGAGACGAGAAATGGTGAATTGGTGGATTAGGTGGATTGGCCATGATAAATTGCCATTAGTGTGCAAAATTGCCCTTAGTGTTGGGTGGGCTTACTGGGTTATGGGGATAGGGTGGAGGTGTTGACCTTGGGTAGGGTGCTCTTTCCAAGAGCCGGTGCAGACTCAATGGGCCGAATGGCCTCCTTCTGCACTGTAAATTCAATGATAATCTATGATTAATCTAGGACAAAGGTTCGGCACAACATCGTGGGCCGAAGGGCCTGTTCTGTGCTGTATTTTTCTATGTGCTATGTTCTATGTTCTATCGGGATGCCATCTTTAAAGGCGAACGGCACCTGGGCCACATCTCAGAGGCCCCAGGGCTCTCCCCCCTGACTGTCATTGCTGGCAGATTCCCTCCCCTTCAATGAAAAGGAGGTTCGCGCCCCCCCCCCCCCCCCCCCCAGGGGCGATTCTCACGACTTCACAGGGGGCGGATTCCAAAACCCAGTCACACCGGAGAGAATTGTGTTTTTTGATTCTGGATTTTGAGCTCGGCCACCTTTCTCACAGACAAAGGTAGAGGGCCTCCCCCCCTTCCCTTGTATTGTCAGACTACCTGCCCAATGCCAGTCATGGAATGTGCTTCAATTTCCAGCTGTTAAACATTGAGAAATTAAAAGCCATTGGGAGGAATTTTTGCCCCATTTCCAGCAGGAATGCCGGAGCAGGAGGTGAATCCAATGATAATAATAATAATAATAATGGAAGTCTCAAAATGGCTCTTTGACGCTGTTGTGGTTTCCCGTTGAGATCGTCCCCGGTTCTCCCCCCCCCCCCCCCCCCCCCCGGCCAATGAGGCAATGGGGATTCCGCCATGAGAGCTCAGGAACCCCGCAAGCATGTGTCTACATTCGGCGGACTCCCTACTGTATCATCCCCCCATGTAGGGAGTTATCCCCCTCCGGTATGACGTCAGGTCGGTGGTGATACAACAGGTCTGGACAACCGGGGACCTGGCGAACAGAAGCTGCCGGGGCCACAGAGGTAAGTAAGGCCCGGGGCGGGGCGGGGGGGGGGGGGGTGGGGAGGATCATGCCCGGGCAGTACCCCAGCATCAGGATGGACCTCAGTTAGGAAGGTTTGGCGTGGGGAGTTTCCCGGTGGTGGGGGGGGTCCTGTGTCCATGTCGGGGGAGGGGGGTTCCTTTTGTACATAATTTCTTTTCAGATCGGGGCGCCCGTTTCATGCCCACCCTGCCAGCATGATGTCGTGGGACCCGCCTCTGCTCAGTGTTCAGTAATATGGCGGGAAACTCGGCCATGCAGCTGGCGGGTTGCCCTCGGCCTTTCCCGCTGAAGACAACACCTAGAGGAAAAAACGAAAAATTCCATCCATTGTCTTCACACATGACCAAAAGCACAACGTTTGACACTGCTGCCATCCTCCGTCCTAGCAACTGTCTCTGGCTGAACCACAAAAGTCATTAACCTGAATTGATGGGTTGAATTTTTGCAATTTTGACCCTGGCCGAATAGCAGCGGCAGTGGTGGGTTGGGCACCTGAACAGTTAATGAGTAGACTTTGTCATGACTCTTAAGCAGAACCACAGCATTAGCAGCCCTCCCCTGGTCTCACGTATCCGACGGGGAGGGAGGGAGGGTGGGTGAAATGATGCATGGGCTCCATCAAAGGAAGGATTTCTAATTCAGCTTCAATGGTTCACCAGCACTTGGAATTTTGTGACTTCACCAATAACAGGAATGGAGAGGAAAACTGGGAAGGTTGTCCCTGGTCTCTCATTCCTATCTAGATGTTCTGTTGTAGCATCTGAGGGGCCACACGTGGCTACAGGGATGGTGCAGGAGGGAGGGTTTCAGATTTCTGGATAATTGGGGCTCATTCTGGGGTCGGTGGCACCTCTACAAACGGGATGGTCTACACCTGGACCAGAGGGGTACCAATATCCTGGGGGGGAAATTTGCTAATGCTCTTCGGGAGGGTTTAAACTAGTTCAGCAGGGGCTTGGGAACCTGAATTGTAGCTCCAGTATACAGGAGGTTGAGAGTAGTGAGGTCATGAGTAAGGTTTCTAAGTTGCAGGAGTGTACTGGCAGGCAGGAAGGTGGTTTAAAGTGTGTCTTCTTCAATGCTAGGAGCAACCGGAATAAGGTGGGTGAACTTGCGGCATGGGTTGGTACCTGGGACTTCGATGTTGTGGCCATTTCGGAGGCATGGATAGAGCAGGGACTGGAATGGTTGTTGCAGGTGCCGGGGTTTAGATATTTCAGTAAGCTCAGGGAGGATGGTAAAAGAGGGAGAGGGGTGGCATTGTTAGTCAAGGACAGTATTACGGTGGCAGAAAGGACGTTTGATGAGGACTCATCTACTGAGGTAGTATGGGCTGAGGTTAGAAACAGGAAAGGAGAGGTCACCCTGTTAGAGGTTTTCTATAGGCCTCCGAAAAGTTCCAGAGATGTAGAGGAAAGGATTGCAAAGATGATTCTGGATAGGAGCGAAAGCAACAGGGTAGTTGTTATGGGGGACTTTAACTTTCCAAATATTGACTGGAAACGCGATAGTTCAAGTACTTTAGATGCGTCCGTTTTTGTCCAATGTGTGCAGGAGGGTTTCCTGACACAGTATGTAGATAGGCCAACGAGAGGCGAGGCCATATTGGATTTGGTACTGGGTAATGAACCAGGACAGGTGTTAGATTTGGAGGTAGGTGAGCACTTTGGTGATAGTGACCACAATTCGATTAAGTTTACTTTAGTGATGGAAAGGGATAGGTATATACCGCAGGGCGAGAGTTATATCTGGGGGAAAGGCAATTATGATGAGATGAGGCAAGACTTAGGATGCATCGGATGGAGAGGAAAACTGCAGGGGATGGGCACAATGGAAATGTGGAGCTTGTTCAAGGAACAGCTACTGCGTGTCCTTGATAAGTCTGTACCTGTCAGGCAGGGAGGAAGTGGTCGAGCAAGGAAACCGTGGTTTACTAAAGCAGTCGAAACACTTGTCAAGAGGAAGAAGGAGGCTTATGTAAAGATGAGACATGAAGGTTCAGTTAGGGCGCTCAAGAGTTACAAGTTAGCTAGGAAGGACCTAAAGAGAGAGTTAAGAAGAGCAGGAGAGACATGAGAAGTCTTTGGCAGGTAGGATCAAGGATAACCCTAAAGCTTTCTATAGATATGTCAGGAATAAACGAATGACTAGGGAAAGAGTAGGGCCAGTCAAGGACAGTAGTGGGAAGTTGTGCTTGGAGTCAGAGGAGATAGGAGAGGTGCTAAATGAATATTTTTCGTCAGTATTCACACAGGAAAAAGACAATGTTGTCGAGGAGAATACTGAGATTCAGGCTACTAGACTAGAGGGGCTTGAGGTTCATAAGGAGGAGGTGTTAGCAATTCTGGAAAGTGTGAAAATAGATAAGTCCCCTGGGCCGGATGGGATTTACCCTAGGATTCTCTGGGAAGCTAGGGAGGAGATTGCTGAGCCTTTGGCTTTGGTCTTTAAGTCATCTTTGTCTACAGGAATAGTGCCAGAAGACTGGAGGATAGCAAATGTTGTCCCCTTGTTCAAGAAGGGGAGTAGAGACAACCCCGGTAACTATAGACCAGTGAGCCTTACTTCTGTTGTGGGCAAAATATTGGAAAGGTTTATAAGAGATAGGATGTATAATCATCTGGAAAGGAATAATTTGATTAGAGATAGTCAACACCATTTTGTGAAGGGTAGGTCGTGCCTCACAAACCTTATTGAGTTATTTGAGAAGGTGACCAAACAGGTGGATGAGAGTAAAGCAGTTGATGTGGTGTATATAGATTTCAGTAAAGTGTTTGATAAGGTTCCCCACGGTAGGCTACTGCAGAAAATCTGGAGGCATGGGATTCAGGGTGATTTAGCCGTTTGGATCAGAAATTGGCTAGCTGGAAGAAGACAAAGGGTGGTGGTTGATGGGAAATGTTCAGACTGGAGTCCAGTTACTAGTGGTGTTCCGCAAGGATCTGTTTTGGGGCCACTGCTGTTTGTCATTTTTATAAATGATCTGGAGGAGGGCGTAGAAGGATGGGTGAGTAAATTTGCAGATGACACTAAAGTCGGTGGAGTTGTGGACAGTGCGGAAGGATGTTACAAGTTATAGAAGGACATAGATAAGCTGCAGCGCTGGGCTGGGAGGTAGCAAATGGAGTTCAATGCAGAAAAGTGTGAGGTGATTCATTTTGGAAGGAATAACAGGAAGACATAGTACTGGGCTAATGGTAAGATTCTTGGCAGTGTGGATGAGCAGAGAGATCTCGGTGTCCATGTATTTGGAGTATTGCGTGCAATTCTGGTCACCGCATTATTGGAAGGATGTGGAAGCATTTGAAAGGGTGCAGAGGAGATTTACCAGAATGTTGCCTGGTCTGGAGGGAAGATCTTATAAGGAAAGGCCGAGGGACTTGAGGCTGTTTTTGTTAGAGAGAAGGTTAAGAGGTGACTTAATTGAGGCATACAAGATGATCAGAGGATTGGATAGGGTGGACAGTGAGAGCCTTTTTCCTCGGATGGTGATATCTAGCACGAGGGGGCATAGCTTTAAATTGAGGGGAGATAGATATAGGACAGATGTCAGAGGTAGGTTCTTTACTCAGAGAATAGTAAGGGCATGGAATGCCCTGCCTGCAACAGTAGTGGACTCGCCAACACTAAGGGCATTCAAATGGTCATTGGATAGACATATGGACAATAAGGGAATAGTGTTGATGGGCTTTAGAGTGGTTTCACAGGTCGGCGCAACATCGAGGGCCGAAGAGCCTGTACTGCGCTGTAACGTTCTATGTTCTGTGTTCTTAACACATCCATAATGATCGATCCTAGTATTTTCCCAACTCCTGCTCCATGGCGGACTCAGATCGCGGAGCGGGGCCCAAAAAAGAATCCCCCCAATTGGCCGCGCACTCGACCTTCAATGCACAAGCATTTACCGGCCGCATATAAGGACTCTGCCCTCCGAACAGCCTGCCCCAACCAGTGTGACCGCGGACTGAGTTTGCAGCCGCCGCGCGAGTATCACGACCGGCGGGAGCAGATTAGATCCACGCTGTCGGGACCTTGGCCGGTCAGGGTGGAGGATGGCTGAGCGGGTCTCTGGCATTGGCCCCAGGTATGGCCCAGGCGGCGCGGCGTACTCCCCGAGTACGCAGCTTTTCGGGGCCCGCAGAATCGGGGAATCGGCGCCGGTCCCGATTTCTGGCGGGAAAATGTATTCTCTGTCCCCACGCAAGCCGAGATTTTGGCGTCGGGGTGCGGAGAATCCAGCCCTCTGTGCGGAGTCTGCACATCCTCCCCGTGTCTGCGTGGGTTTCCTCCGGGTGCTCCGGTTTCCTCCCACAGTCCAAAGACGTGCAGGTTAGGTGGATTGGCCATGATCAATGCACAGGGTTGCGGCAGAAGGGAGTGGGAGTGGGCCTCGACAGGGTGCTAGAAGGCCAGGGAGACTCAATGAGCCAAGGGCCTCATTCTCCACTGGAGGGATTCTCTGGAATTGCGAACAAAAAACAAGCAGCTGCAATGCAGCTCAATCACAAAACATTGTTGTGTGTAATCTCCTGATGTGAATAAGCATAATGTGAACAGGGCTTCAGCAGAACTAAATATTCCAACAAATCTGCTGAAAATATTGTAACAATCTCAAAATGATCAAAATCTTTGTCTTTTTGACATATATTGAAGGACTGGCAACCACAATAGAGAGTGAGCGAGAGAGTGCGAGAGAGAGAGAGACAGACAGACAGAGAGAGAGAGAGACAGAGAGAGAGAGAAAGAAAGAAAGAGAGAGAGAGAGAGAGCGAAAGAAAGAAAGAGACAGAGAGAGAGAGGCAGACAGAGAGAGACAGAGAGAAAGAAAGAAAGAGAGAGAGAGAGAGAGTTAGAGAGCGAGAGAGAGAAAGAAAGAGACAGAGAGAGAGAGGCAGACAGAGCGAGACAGAGAGAGAGAAAGAAAGAGAGAGACAGGCAGAGAGAGAGAGAGACAGAGAGAGAGAGAAAGAAAGAAAGAGAGAGAGAGAGAGCGAAAGAAAGAAAGAGACAGAGAGAGAGAGGCAGACAGAGAGAGACAGAGAGAAAGAAAGAAAGAGAGAGAGAGAGAGAGTTAGAGAGCGAGAGAGAGAAAGAAAGAGACAGAGAGAGAGAGGCAGACAGAGCGAGACAGAGAGAGAGAAAGAAAGAGAGAGACAGGCAGAGAGAGAGAGAGAGAGACAGACAGAGAGAGAGAGAGAGAAAGAAAGAGAGAGAGACAAAGAGAGAGACAGACAGAGAGAGACAGAGAGAGAGAGAAAGAAAGAGAGAGACAGACAGAGAGACAGAGAGAACAAAAACACTGCCTTACAAATACATTGCCCAATATTTTGAAGCACAAAATTGTTAATTAACACAAGACAATAATCATTCTTTCTAAAATAAATCCTCAAAGCTGTTCAATAGGATTAGCACGTTATGTTAAATCCTTAAAACAAAATGAATAACTGCCTCCAAATAGTTTGGATCTCAGCATGTATCAAGCCTACGCAATTTTCTATTCAATGTCCCAGACAGTTTAGAAAGTTCCAGTAGGACAATGGTTTCTGTATTCATCCAAAACAAAACAATGACAGTTACCAAACAACAGCCAGCGATCACCCTGAGTGAATGAATGCAGGCTGGGTTATCACCCTGAGTGAATAGATCACCCTGAGTGAATGAATGCAGGCTGGGTTATCACCCTGAGTGAATAGATCACCCTGAGTGAATGAATGCAGGCTGGGTTATCACCCTGAGTGAATGAATGCAGGCTGGGTTATCACCCTGAGTGAATGAATGCAGGCTGGGTTATCACCCTGAGTGAATGAATGCAGGCTGGGTTATCACCCTGAGTGAATGAATGCAGGCTGGGTTATCACCCTGAGTGAATGAATGCAGGCTGGGTTATCTGCTGCCCGTCTCCGACGGCGAGAATCGCGATCGGGCGGAAAATCGTAGATGAAGGAACAATCGGAATCTGCACTCGGCACCTGTAGCACCATCGATCACACAGGAGGCGAGACGGAGAAAACTTCAATCGAGGCTTTATCCAGCAGACTTGTTCCCCAGCAGCTCAGTCACAGAATGCAGCTGCGGGGAGTAAACCGGGTTCTTATACCCCGCCTATCTGGGTGGAGCCCAGTAGGCGGCAGATCCAATCGGGATCCAGCATCTGTCCTCCAATAGCTCCTCGGCATTCATGGTGTACCGTATTACCCCTAATACATACCACCACATTCTCCCCTTGTTAAACAGGAACCCGGCGGGGTGGTGGGTGGTGGGTGGTCGGGGTTTACAGGGTCGGTGCCTGAACCATTGAACTATATACAATCATGCCGTTTTTACTGGGCCACCGAATTATTCACATTTTACCCGATTAACAGCGTTAACTATTTACAACAATGCCGCTTTACTGGGCCACTGAATTATATACATTTTAAGTCGACTCGATGAGTCGAGATGGTGCTCTGGTCGCCCTTTCCGATCGTCTCAGCCCGGGTGGTGGTGGTGGTGGTGCTGGCTCGGGTCCGGTCGACTCTGGGAGCATCGCGCTGTCCCTCTCTGTTTCCTTGCTCCTGGGCGGGCCTGGGAGGAGAACCAATCCCCCCGGGAAGGGGGTGGCTGTGGGGTGCACCGGCGGGAGTGAGGGGGTGGTGATTAGTGTTGGGGGGGGTGTGGGGAGCTCCGGCGGGCGCCAGGTCCCGCAGAGAGACCGTGTCCTGTCGGCCGTCTGGGAACGCCACGTAGGTGTACTGCGGGTTGGCGTGGAGTAGATGTACCTTTTCCACCAGCGGGTCTGATTTGCGCGTCCGCACATGTTTCCGGAGCAGGATGGGTCCCGGGGCTGCCAGCCAGGTTGGAAGTGACGTTCCAGAAGCGGACTTCCGAGGGAAGACAAGGAGGCGCTCGTGAAGCATTTGGTTCGTGGTGGTGCACAGCAGGGACCGGATAGAATGAAGGGCATCCGGGAGGACTTCCTGTCAGCGGGAAGTTGAGAGACTCCTAGACCGTTCCGTTCTCCCTCTCTACCTGCCCGTTCCCCCGGGGATTGTAGCTGGTCGTCCTGCTCGAGGCTATGCCCTTGCTGAGCAGGAATTGACGCAGCTCGTCACTCATGAAGGAGGACCCCCTATCGCTATGGATGTAGGCGGGGAAACCGAACAGGGTAAAGATGGTGCAGAGGGCTTTAATGACCGTGGCTGCAGTCATGTCGGGGCAGGGGATGGCGAAGGGGAAACGGGAGTATTCGTCAACGACGTTAAGAAAGTACGTGTTGCGATCGGTGGAGGGGAGGGGCCTTTGAAATCCAGACTGAGGCGTTCAAAGAGACGGGAAGCCTTTATCAGGTGCGCTCTATCTGGCCTGAAAAAAATGCGGTTTGCATTCTGCGCAGATTTGGCAGTTCCTGGTGACTGTTCGGACCTGCTCGACGGAGTACGGGAGGTTGCGGGCCTTTATAAAGTGGTAGAAACGAGTGACCCCCGGGTGGCAGAGGTCCTCGTGGAGGGCTTGGAGGCGGTCCACTTGTGCGTTGGCACATGTGCCGCGAGATAGGGCATCGGACGGCTTGTTCAGCTTTCCGGGACGGTACAAGATTTCATAGTTGTAGGTGGAGAGTTCGATCCTCCACCGCAGGATCTTGTCGTTCTTTATCTTGCCCCGCTGTGCATTATCGAACATGAAGGCTACCGACCGTTGGTCAGTGAGGAGAGTGAATCTCCTACCGGCCAGGTAATGCCTCCAATGTCGCACAGCTTCCACTATGGCTTGGGCCTCCTTTTCCACTGAGGAGTGGCGAATTTCTGAAGCGTGGAGGGTCCGGGAGAAAAAGGCCACGGGTCTGCCCGCTTGGTTGAGAGTGGCCGCCAGAGCTACGTCGGATGCGTCGCTCTCTACTTGGAAGGGGAGGGACTCGTCGATTGCGTACCTCGTGGCCTTTGCGATATCCGCTTTGATGCGGCTGAAGACCTGGCGGGCCTCTGTCGACAGGGGGAAGGTAGTGGACTGAATTAGCGGGCGGGCCTTATCTGCGTAGTTGGGGACCCACTGGGCGTAATAAGAGAAGAAGTCCAGGCAGCGTTTCGGGGTTTTGGAACAGTGGGGGAGGGGGAACTCCATAAGGGGGCGCAGGCGTTCAGGGTCAGGGCCTATCACTCCATTATGCACTACGTAGCCCAAGGTGGCTAGACGGTCAGTGCTAAACACACATTTTTCCTCGTTGTAGGTGAGGTTGAGGGCGTTAGCGGTCTGGAGGAATTTGCGGAGGTTGGCGTTGTGGTCCTGATGGTCGTGGCCGCAGATGGTGACGTTGTCGAGGTACGGGAACATGGCCCGTAAACCGTGCTGGTCAACCATTCGGTCCATCTCCCGTTGGAAGACCGAGACTCCGTTCGTGCCGCCGAATGGAACCCTTAAGAAGTGGTATAGCCGCCCGTCTGCTTCGAAGGCAGTGTACTTGCGGTCACCGGGGCGAATGGGGAGCTGGTGGTAGGCGGACTTAAGGTCCACGGTGGAGAAGACCTTGTACTGTGCAATCCGATTGACCATGTCGGATATGCGGGGGAGAGGGTACGCAGACAAGTCTGCTCAATAAATTCTAGCACCATCGATCACACACGAGGCGAGATGGAGAGAACTTCAATCGAGGCTTTATTGCGCAGACTTGTTCAGACTTGTTCCCCAGCAGCTCAGTCACAGAATGCAGCTGCGGGGAGTAAACCGGGTTCTTATACCCCGCCTATCTGGGTGGAGCCCAGTAGGCGGCAGATCCAATCGGGACCCAGCATCTGTCCTTCAATAGCTCCTCGGCATTCATGGTGTACCGTATTACCCCTAATACATACCACCACAGCACCTTGACGGCCACTGGGAGCGGTGTCCTCCCCCCTTTCCCTGCGCTGCCAGGAGCACCATAATCTGGCAGATATGTCGCACTGTCCCCCTGCTCAGCCGGAGTCAACATGCCTGGTTCGACAGGTCATCGGAGGATGGGCGCTGGCGGTACACACGAGGTCTGATGCGGCGCCTCCTCTCCTCCTCCTCCTCCTCCGCCTGTTGGGCGGCCAGCTCTCCATCCTCACCGGCTGGCTCATGATTCTCTTGGGCAGGTCTGGTCGCGGCAGGATCCTCCCAGAGCTGCTGCTACTCGTACACCCTCAGTGTACCCCCCAGGGCTGCAGTGACTGGCATGGAGCCCACCATTCCTGACTGGATCCCAAAGTCTGCATGGGGTGAGAGGCAGACATGTTAACATTGTGCGTGCCCCCATGCCCAACAAGGTCCAATGGCCTTCACTGCAGTCCCTGCCCTCCGCATGTTCCCCACCCTCCATCCGCCCCCATCCCAATGCCCACACCCGGCCGTTTCCCTGGCACTCTGTACTTTGCACCCCACCCCTGGGCCCGTCGGTGCCGGCACCAAGGAGACCTCTGGCCCCAGCATCCTTCCCTCCTGGCAGTGGTACCTGTGGCTGGCACTACACATGCTAGGGGTACGCTTTGAGGTCTGGCGCCCTCCTGTTGGGTCTGGGAGGGTGCACTCGGTTATGAGGGTGTGGGGGTTACTGGGTTGAAGGGGGGGTGGAGTATGGGGCTGGTGGGGTGGGGGCACCCATGTGGCCGGTGTCACTGCGCAACTATGGGCCACAGTGTGCGGTCACTGGTGTGCGCAACAAGATGGCTTCCTTGCAGGTTGCGGCAATGCCAGTCCATTCCTGGACATTCTGGTCCCAGGAAAGGGGGGGGTGGAATTGGAAGGCCTATGGCCCATCCCCTAGTTGCCCCCCAGCTATTCCACCAGGTCTGGTAGCCCACGGAAACCCCTCTGGGGACATGACCTACCCACTCTCTGGGGACATGACCTACCCACTCTCTGGGGACATGACCTACCCACTCTCTGGGGACATGACCTAACCACTCTCTGGGGACATGAGCTACCCACTCTCTGGGGACATGACCTACCCACTCTCTGGGGACATGAGCTACCCACTCTCTGGGGACATGACCTACCCACCCTCTGGGGACATGACCTACCCACTCTCTGGGGACATGACCTACCCACTCTCTGGGGACATGACCTACCCACTCTCTGGGGACATGACCTAACCACTCTCTGGGGACATGAGCTACCCACTCTCTGGGGACATGACCTACCCACTCTCTGGGGACATGAGCTACCCACTCTCTGGGGACATGACCTACCCACTCTCTGGGGACATGACCTACCCACTCTCTGGGGACATGACCTACCCACTCTCTGGGGACATGATCTACCCACTCTCTGGGGACATGACCTACCCACCCTCTGGGGACATGACCTACCCACTCTCTGGGGACATGACCTACCCACTCTCTGGGGACATGACCTACCCACTCTCTGGGGACATGACCTAACCACTCTCTGGGGACATGAGCTACCCACTCTCTGGGGACATGACCTACCCACTCTCTGGGGACATGAGCTACCCACTCTCTGGGGACATGACCTACCCACTCTCTGGGGACATGAACTACCCACTCTCTGGGGATATGACGTACCCACTCTCTGGGGACATGACCTACCCACTCTCTGGGGACATGACCTACCCACTCTCTGGGGACATGACCTACCCACTCTCTGGGGACATGACCTACCCACTCTCTGGGGACATGACCTACCCACCCTCTGGGGACATGACCTACCCACTCTCTGGGGACATGACCTACCCACTCTCTGGGGACATGACCTACCCACTCTCTGGGGACATGACCTACCCACTCTCTGGGGACATGACCTACCCACTCTCTGGGGACATGACCTAACCACTCTCTGGGGACATGAGCTACCCACTCCCTGGGGACATGACCTACCCACTCTCTGGGGACATGACCTACCCACTCTCTGGGGACATGACCTACCCACTCTCTGGGGACATGACCTACCCACTCTCTGGGGACATGACCTAACCACTCTCTGGGGACATGAGCTACCCACTCCCTGGGGACATGACCTACCCACTCTCTGGGGACATGACCTACCCACTCTCTGGGGACATGAGCTACCCACTCTCTGGGGACATGACCTACCCACTCTCTGGGGACATGACCTACCCACTCTCTGGGGATATGACGTACCCACTCTCTGGGGACATGACCTACCCACTCTCTGGGGACATGACCTACCCACTCTCTGGGCACATGACCTACCCACTCTCTGGGGACATGACCTACCCACTCTCTGGGGACATGACCTACCCACCCTCTGGGGACATGACCTACCCACTCTCTGGGGACATGAGCTACCCACTCTCTGGGGACATGACCTACCCACTCTCTGGGGACATGACCTACCCACTCTCTGGGGACATGACCTACCCACTCTCTGGGGACATGACATACCCACTCTCTGGGGACATGACCTACCCACTCTCTGGGGACATGACCTACCCACTCTCTGGGGACATGACCTACCCACCCTCTGGGGACATGACCTACCCACTCTCTGGGGACATGAGCTACCCACTCTCTGGGGACATGACCTACCCACTCTCTGAGGACATGATCTACCCACTCTCTGGGAACATGACCTACCCACTCTCTGGGGACATGACCTACCCACTCTCTGAGGACATGAGCTACCCACTCATGAGCTACCCACTCTCTGGGGACATGACCTACCCCCTCTCTCTCCCTCAGCAGCCACAGCGCCTGTTTCACGATTCTTAAAACCACAAGTGAAACTCGCCGTCGGCAATCCCTCCTGGTGAAGACGGAGCATCGCGGAGGCCCCGGAGACTACCAGGTCAGGCCGGTTAATGCTATGCCAACGCCGATTACTGTACGTGCGGAGTAGAACACATTGACGCTGCTGTCGGGGCGCCGGAACGTGGCAATGTGCCGGCCGCGATTTTCAGCTCACACGCGGTTCTCTGTCCAGTCGTATTCCAATATTCTGCGTCACTGGGTGGAGAATCCGACCCAACGTCTCCCAAACGGAGGATCCAGCCCACCCGCGCTACCCTTTCACCTTTAATACCAGAACTTGGCTCAGCCTTTAGGCTGCAAACCTGTTCTCTTCGTTTGCTGCAACGTTTCTGAGTGAAATGAGTTTTGTTACAAGTCGGTTCTTAGCAAGAGGATGAATGACACAAAATATTGATTGCAAAGTTATTGAGGTGAGAAGGGCTTGGTGGAACTGAAAGGATCGACCATCTTTCTTTGAGCCTAACCCCTATCCGGCACATGACGTATGAGTGAAGGGAGAGAGCTGGCAACTTGAAGAAGGGAGGTTTGAAAGTGCTGAAGTAAAGATTCTGTGGTTCCATTTCTGAGAACAGAGATGTTTTTCTCCTTGTCCGGGCCAATACGTATTTCTCAGCCAATATCAGTAAAGCAAAACAGATCATCTGATCATTATCATTATTTCAGTGCCGTTTGTAGGGCGTGGATGTGCTATAATAATAAATTAGTTAATTAGCCACCATATTTCCCACATTACAACAATGACTGCACTTCAAAAGTAGAGTTGACTATCAAATGTTTTGGCACATTTCGCATGGCACTTTAGGAATGCAAGTTATTTTTCTAAACAGTGCATGAATAGAATTCGCACTCAATTAATCTTCAACCTCCTTAATCAATAAAAATGTGATTATGGGAGGGAGCTTGTGGTAGGCAGAGAGACTTAATCTGGCAGGAGGTAAAACCTCTGCTCCCTGACAGCGGGGTAAACTGTTGGGATTTGGTTCTCCCAACCTTCAAGGTGGGTTGAGATTCCCATCGAACAATGTCAGGTGGACAGGGGCGGTGTGGGCACGAAGATGGTAACAGGTGTCAGTTCTGAGGGGACGCAAGGCATGTGGAAGTGGATCGTAACAGGGTGCAGGGTAACTGAGGAGGTTGAAGGGTGACAGAGGGGCGAGGAATGATGATATTGGGGGTTAACGGTGATGGAGAGTGTGTTGGTGCGTTATAGAGGAAGGTAGAAGGCGGTGGACCGCGTCTGGGAGGTGGTGCGCGCCATTTTTCAAATCTAACCTGTGATGACATGCATAATTAGTCATGTACATAGTGATAGGCAAGACCTCTAACCAGCAGGTGGCAGTTGAGAACAGCCACGTGACACTGTTACCTCGGGGAGTTGGTAGAGGGTCTTCGTAGTGGATAGTCACAATTTGTAGTTGCTCGTAATTAATTTATTGTCGTTAGTAGTTTTTGATAATATTCTCATGATTATCTAACCCACGCAATTGTTTAACAATAAAACTTGAACTAGTCTAAGAAGTAGACGTTCTTTAGTGCATTTATTCCAACCGGCCAAACACTAGAAGGTAACATAACCGTGACCACACAGTTAGTCATAAGGTGAGGTCCCTCGGTGTGGACGGTAGGGGTGGGGGGGGGGCTCTTTTCGGGTGGATGAAGTTCAAGGTCAGCACAAGTGGCTGTCTCAAGTTATAGCCTAATAATTATGAGGCACCTGGATGCTCAGCTGTATTCTCATCTCAAGACAGCAGCTTTGTTCCCAAATCGTGAGTCTCGTAACATAGATATCCCAACAAAGTGTGGAGCTGCAGTTCATTCAATGACATTTTTCATATCCTGTAGTCAAAGGCAGGGATGAAGAGGGGGGTCGAAGGTGGATGTATCCGAGAGGCAGCCAACTTGCAAGCCCAAACCCCCATCCTCTGGGCCGAATGGTCATGGCAGACAAGGGTTCATGTGGTTAGTCTGTCAATGCTGCCAAGGCAATGATCTTTGCATAGAATCTGTATCTGAAGTGTAATAGTGTAATAGTGACAGAGGGAGGTTCCATGCACATAGTTCTCATAGAATCATAGAATTTACAGAGCAGAAGGAGGCCATTCGGCCCATCGAGTCTGCACCGGCTCTTGGAAAGAGCACCCTACCTAAGCCCATACCTCCACCCTAACCCACACCTCCCCTCTATCCCTGTAACCCCATCTAACCTTTTTTGGACACTAAGGGCAATTTAGCATAGCCAATCCACCTAACCTGCACATCTTTGGACTGTGGGAGGAAACCGGAGCACCCGGAGGAAACCCACGCACACACGGGGAAGATGTGCAGGCTCCACACAGACAGTGACCCAAGCCGGAATCGAACCTGGAACCCTGGCGCTGTGAAGCAACTGTGCTAACCACTGTGCTACCATGCTGCCCCCATGTGACTCATCACCTTGGTCAAAGAGCAGTGTCTCCATGAACAGTTGCAGGAACATCTCTGATCTCCAGAGATGCCATGTCGAGATGGAGGCTTTGGGATGGAGGGAACCCTGTCAAGGGCATGTTCACTCAATTTGCCACTTTAATTCATTCACACATACAGTGTGCAGGCTGCAGTCAACCCTACCTTGGCAATGGCTCTCATCCAGATGAGGAGAGGGAGGATCTGGTAGAGGGTCAGGGGGAGCAATGGCCTGAGCAGCAAGAGGTAGCGGTGCCTCAAGAAAGTCAAGATGCTCAGAAGCAGGGTCCACTGCAATGGGGGGAATTGGCCCAAGTTTGGGTACATCACAGGCAATGGTCTTATCTAGAAATGAGCTAAAGCCAATGCCAGAGGCATCTGTGGATGTCCTGGGGTGTGGTTGCTCACACCTCCCAACTTCTCTGGTAGACCGGGAATATAATTTCTACAGTGGGTGGCACGGTAGCACAGTGGTTAGCACAGTTGCTTCACAGCGCCAGGGTTCCAGGTTCGATTCCGGCTTGGGTCACTGTCTGTGCGGAGTCTGCACGTCCTCCCCGTGTGTACGTGGGTTTCCTCCGGGTGCTCCGGTTTCCTCCCACAGTCCAAAGGTGTGCAGGTTAGGTGGATTGGCCATGCTAAGTTGCTCCTTCGTGTCCAAAAGATTAGGTGGGGTTACTGGGTTACGGGGACAGGGTGGAAGCCTGGGCTTAATTAGGGTGCTCTTTCCAATGGCCGGTACAGACTTGATGGGCCGAATGACCTCCTTCTGCACTGTAAATTCTATGATTCTATAGAAACATTTCACCCGCTGTTTATAACGTGACCCCAACCTCCATATAATTCTTCAAATTTAAAATGAAGAATTAAAGTAAATTATTACTAAAAATGAACTGCTATAATGTGTAATAAGCTGAAATAAAATATAGTCACTTAAATAAAGTGGGGCATGATTCAAAAACCCACCTGGGAAGGAAATCTGCCAATACGACCTGGTCTGACCTCGATGTGATTCCAAATCCACAATGTGGTGGACTCTTAACTTGCCCCTGGCCGAGCGAGGCACTGAGTTCAAGGACAATTGCGGATGGGCAACAAATGCTGGCCCAAACAGCGACGCCCACACCCTAGGCATGAATTTAAAAAGAGGTCTTTGCTTCCCTTCACTGTTTTTAAATTTCTTTCTTCAATAGCTTCATCCAATTTTCCACTGAGCCCATGTGTCTCCCTGTTTATGCTTTTTGTTCCCTTTTGGGAGCTGTTTTTAAAGTCACCTATTTTGAACATTGAAGTGGAGATATTCTTAATACTGAGGGAGTTTTGGGGACAGGTGGAATATCATTGACAAGCCCAATTCTGTCCTCAGCTGTATTACGATCCAGTATTACTAATACAGTATAAAAATATCTTTCATATCACTCCAAGAAAATAGTTTACAATTACCCCTTAAACAATGTTGGTTAACACAGTGAGACAATAACCCTTAACTGCTTTCTTTATTCCCATTCAAACAACAAACCATCTCAGCTCTCAATCCACTTTTAAATACATTTAGCACTCAAGAATACTTGCTGTATAGAGGTGTCTTGAATACTCCTCTTTGAGAAAGAAAGATCTTTTAAGACTGCTTGAAAGAAAGAGACTGGACCCCCTGTCAGAATAATGCAGAAACCCTGGCTGCATTTCTTTAGACCTTCTCGACTCAACTTCCAGCCAAAAGCTGAACCTTAACACCTGACTGCTTCAATCCCTAGCTCCGCCCATTAAAGACTAATGTGGCTCACTAAACTGAGCACAAAGTCTCTAATTAACGACTCCGCAGGAAACCCTCTTAATATAAACAAAAATCCATGAGCCCAAGCTTTTACGATGCTTTAATTGCACATCCTACTCCCAAAAAGCCGAGCTGTCTTTCAAACCAAGATTTGTAAAAACATGACGGCAGCAGTTACACACACTAACCCAGGTTTTTAAACCCTTACTGCATCAAATACATATACCACAATATGTCTGAAAGTCCTACAGCTGACATACACATACACAAGCAGTTTTTAAGAAGAAAGTGGGTGCCAAGCAAAAACAGGGACCCAGCTATTTTTCTTCTCGCCCTTGGCCCAGAGTTGCTGAGACTAACTTGGAGTGAGTGTTCTAACATCCCCCGAGATATGATCAGCTAAATTAACAGGGATCAAAATCTGAATTTTGTGCATCTGCATGAGTCAGTTCCAAACACTGCATTTCCCCACTAAGTCATAATGCTTTTTGGGAGGAGAGCACTTCTCTGACCAAGAGAGAATGGCCAGGCTGACCATTTTTTTGGCCAAAAGTAACAATGTTTTCTAAGACGAAGTTGTCATGTCTTACAATTGTTCCTTCTCCTTATTGCAAGTAACACCAGGGATGTGCGGTTTAGGTTTCGTGGTTACGGGGATAGGCGTGGGCGGGGGAGTGGATCTGGGCACAAAGCTCCTTCGGAGGGTCAGTGCAGACCCGTTGGACCGAATGGACTCCTCCTGCGCTAATTGAAAAAGGAAAAGACAGAAATAGGCTTCACTTACGTTATCCTTCAAGATGTGAACTGAGGCCAGGAATCCACCACCTTGGAGCTCCATGTGGGACAGTGTCCCACCTTCGGGAGAAGTACAAGAGAACTTGGAATGAATACAAAATGATGTCACTCACCACTCAAACATTTCATAAATGTTGGATTAAATAGCAAGTTTCACAAAATTGGAAGATGTGCTTCAGAGATGTTCTTGTTGAAATAACACAAAACTTTTACACAATCCCTTCAAGTTATTTCATTTATTTGACCGTGCAGAGAAATGCAGACACACAGGGCAGAATTGAATAGAGCCAGCATTGTACTGTTTTATTTGAAGCCAGTGTTTGTCCTGCAGCTTATGCTCACATATGTTTGCTCTTTGCATCCGAGTGAACCACAAATGGTGAATTTGATCAATGACAAAATTAATTATTGAACTGCTAAAATAGGAGCAGGAATGGATTGTTCAGTTCCTCGAGCCCGATCCACTGTTTAATACCCACCATTGCTGATCCCGCAGCACCTCTCCACTTTCCCGATCATTCCCTGCATCCCCGATTCCCTCAGAGGTGAAAAATTTACCAATCTCAACCTTGAACGTATTTCATGGTGGAGCCCCCTGATCCTCTTTGGTACAAAATTCCAAAGATTCACAGAGTCCTGAATAATTCCTCAACATCTCAATTTTGAAGAATGAAGGGATTAAGGGTTATGGTGTTCGGACCGGAAAGTGGAGCTGAGTCCACAAAAGATCAGCATTGATCTCATTGAATGGTGGAGCAGGGTCGAGGGGCCAGGTGGCCTACTCCTGCTCCTAATTCTTATGTTCTTATCTCAGTCCTCAATAATCAAACCTTTATTTTGAGGCTGTGTCCCCATGTTCTAGAGTCTCGGGGAGGAGGGGGGGGGGGGTCGGGGAGGAGGTTTTACAGCTGTTCTCGGCAGCGGGACCTACCAGTGAACTCCTGCCGGGGGTGAATTCAATGGGAGATCCCATTGACAGCTGCAGGGCCAGAGCGTACCACCTGGGGCCAGTAGTGGGCCTTCGACAAACACCCCGCGGTGGAAAATACCCCCCTCATTGATGTGCCTGCCAAGCCCCTTCAGAACCTTGCCTGTTTTGATAAAATCACCTCCTTTTGTGCCCAACTCCAGAGCCTTTGGGCACAATTTACCCAGAATCTCATTGAAGGACAATGCCCTAAACCAATTAATCGACCTTTGTTGTGCTTCCTGCAATGCAAATAAATCCTTCCTTAGCTATGAGTCCAAAACTGCACACAGTACTTCTGATGTGGTTTCACCAAAGCCCTGTACAATTGCAGCCAGACATCTTCATCGATAAACACAAATATAAAATATAGAAAATAGGAGGAGGGCATTCGGCCCTTCGAGCCTGCTCTGCCTTCATCACGATCATGGCTGACCATCCACCTCAATAGCCTAATCCCGCCTTATCCCCATATCCTTTGAAGCCTTTGGCTGCAAGTGCTGTATCTAATTCCTTCCTGAAAACAATAACAATTTGGCCTCAACTACTTTTTGTGCTAGCAAAGTCATCCCCCCCCACCCCCCACATTCTTCTGAACTCTTGTGAATACAATCCTAATTGATCAATCACTCCTCATATGTCAGTCCCGCCATCAGTCTGGTGAACCTTCACTGCACTCCCTCTCGAGCAAGAACATCCTTCTCCAGGTAAAGAGACCAAAACTGCACACAGAATTCCAGGAGTGATCTCGCCAAGGCCCTGTATAATTGCAGCAAGATATTCCTGCTACCGTGCTTGAATCCTCTCGCAATGAAGGCCAGCGTACCATTTGCCTTCTGTACCGCCTGCTGCACCTGCACGCTTACCTTCAGCGACTGGTGTGATAGGACACCCAGGTCTCGTTGCACATTCCCCTCTCCCAATTTATAGCCATTCAGATAATAGTCTGCCTTCCTGTTTTTGCTACTAAAGTGGATAACCTCACATTTATCCACATTATACGGCATCTGCCATTCACTTTCCCACTCACTCAGCTTGTCCAAATCACACTGAAGGGTCTCTGCATCCTCCTCACAGCTCACCCTCCCACCCAGCTTTCTGTCAATTGCAAATTTGGTGATGTTACATTTCATTCCCTCATCTAAATCATTAATATACATTGTGAATAGCTGGGGTCCCAACACCGATCCCTACGATACTCCACTAGTCACTGCCTGTCATTCAGGAAAACACTGGTTTATTCCTACTCTTTGTTTCCTGGTCTGTCCATCTCAATACACTACCCCCAATTCCATGTACTTTCACTTTACACACTTATGTGAAACTTTCAACCAAATAAACCACATCCATTGGCTCCCTCTCATCAACTCTTCTCGTAACATCCTCGAAGAATTCCAGTAGATTTGTCAAGCGTGATTTCCCCTTCATAAACTCCATGCTGACTCTGTCCGATTCTGCCACAGTTTTCGAAGTGCTCTGCTATTAAATCTTTTGTAATGGACTCTAGAATTTTCCCCACTACCGATGTCACGCTGACTGGTCTATAATTCTCTCTACCTCCTTTTTTAAATAGTGGGGTTATATTAGCTACCCTCCAATCCATAGGAACTGTTCCAATTTCTACAGAATCCTGGAAGGTGACCACCATTGCATCCATTATTTCTAGGGCCACTTCCTTAAATACTCTGGGATGTAGATTTTCAGGCCCTGAGGATTAACCAACCTTCAATCCCATCAATTTCCCCAACAGCATTTCCTTCACTTCCTCCCTCTCACTAAACCCTGTGATCCCCAACATTTTTGGTATGTTATTTGTGTCCTCCTTTGTAAAGACTGAATTAAAGTATGTATTTAGTTGCTCAGCCATTTCTTTGTTCCACATTATAAATGCCCCTGTTTCTGACTGTAAGGGACCTACATTTGCCTTCACCAATGATTTTCTCTTCATGTACCAATAGAAACGTTTATAGTCGTGTTTTCTGTTCCCTACAAGTTTACTCTGGTACTCTATTTTCTCCTTCTTAATCAATCCCTTGGTCCTCCTTTGCTGAATTCTAAACAGCTGGTCACCTTTCCCATCTTACTTTTGTGCTAGACAGGAATGAACAATTGTAGCAGTTCCTCCATGTGCTCTTTGAATGTTTGTCATTGTCTATCCACTGTCATCCCTTTAAGTAACGTCTCCCAATCCATCAAAGCCAAATCACGCATCATTCCATCGTAATTTCCTTTCTTAAGATTCAGGAACCTAGTCTCTGAATCATCTGGAGGCCGGCCGTGAGAAGCCTCTCGCGAGATTTTCAAAGCTTAAAATGCCTCGTAAGATTTAATTCAGCTCATTTACATATGCGGTTACGGGATTCTGCGGGTGCCTGGGATCTAACGGCCGTGTCTGGGAAACCTGATTAGTACTGATTTCCACAAATGTGGACCAATTTTAATGGCACCTGGGGGAAGGGGGGAGTTTGGGTCATTGGAGACCCCGGGTCATCGGGGACAGGGCAGGGTGGTACCCTGGCACTCCACCTGGAACCCAGTCAACCTGGCACCCTGGCGATATGGCTAGGGTGTTCAGGGTGCCAGGTTGGCACTGCCAGAGATTAGGCCCAGGGGGCCTTACCAGATGGAGGGGGTTGAGGGGGTAATTCTGGGAGTATCATACCCATTTACATCTATCTGCACGATTAATTCATCCACTTTTTAACATTACTTGTCTCGTCCCCATTATTGTTCACTTAAGCCCTGTTTGATTCTGGCCCTTGCTTCCTCTGTCACTTTTCTTATTCTCCTTTCAGTATTTTGTTTTTGTCCTTGCTGCCCTCCTCTGACTCCTTGCATAAGTTCCCATCCCTCTGCCATATTAGTTTGAACCCTCCCCAGCCACACTAGCTAAATATTCCGCCGAGGACATCAGTCCCGGTCCTGCCCAGGTGTAACCCGTCCAGTTTGTATAGGTCCCTCCTCCCCAGAACCGGTTCCAATGCCCCAGGAATCTGAAACCCTCCCCCTCACCTCAGCCACGTATTTATCTGATACATCCTGCTATTCCTGCTCTGACTAGCACGTGGCACTGGCAGTAATCCTGAGATCAGTACCTTTGAGGTCCGACTTCTCAACTTTCTTCCTAACCCCCTATCTTCTGCTTTTAGGACCCCATCCCTTTTTTAAGCTATTTTGTTTCTACTAATGTGTCCCACGACCATTGGCTGTTCACCCTCTCTCTTCAGAATGTCCTGTAGCCACTGAAACATCCTTGACCCTAGCGCCATGGAGGCAACATGTCATCCTGGAGTCTCATTTGCAGCCACAGAAACACCTATCTATTCCCCTTACAATTGAATCCCCTATAACTATTGCATTCTCACACTTCTTACTCCTCCCCTGTGCAACAGAGCCAACTGTGGTGCAACAAACGTGGTTGAGAAGCATTTGTTTCTCAACAGTATCCAGAATGGTACATCTGTTTTGCAGGGAGATGGCCACAGTAGATTCCTGCACTGCCTGCCTAGTCCTCTTACTCTGCCTGCTGGTCACCTATTCCCTTCCTGCCTGTGGACACATAACCTGCGGTGAGGCCGTCTCTATTGAAATGCTATCCATGATACTCCCCACCTTTTGGATGTTCTACGGTGACTCCAACTGCCACTCTAGTTCAGAAACCTGGGGCTTCCAGGAGCTGCAGCTGGATACACTTCCTGCACACATGCTGGCCTCAGGCAATGGAAATATTCATGGATTCCCACATTGAGCAGGAGGAGCACACAATGGCTTTGAGCTCTCCTTTCCTGACTTACCCCTTTGAATTAAATTAAACCTTTTGGAAGATACTGAATATCAAACAATATCAATGTACTCCAATCCCCTTGGAATAAAGTCCAACATGTAATTTGCCTTGCTAATCATGATAAATACCTTTCAGCAGGTGAAGATTATTGTAGCAATAGGAAGAAAAATAAAATGTAAAGAAGAGATTTCTCCGAAATAAACTAAATGTTTGGATTCAACCATTACAGTAATCCGAATTTTTAAAAAAACAGTCCCAATTATTTTTGTCCTCTTCTTATCGTGCTCTTCAAATGATCTCACACTGAGAGGACAGGCAGGCAGGCAAGCTGCACCATGATTTCCAATCATGACGATGATGATAACTCATTACAGTTAATGTGTCCATTCACCGTAAGACCATAAGACTATAAGACATGGGAGCAGAATTAGGCCACTCTGCCCATCGAGTCTGCTCCGCCATTCAATCATGGCTGATATATTCCTCATCCCCATTCTCCTGCCTTCTCCCCATAACCCCTGATCCCCTTACTAAGGGATTATCACGATCATCCACAGTGTCCAGTCCTCAGCCGGCGCTGCTCTGTCAGATGAGACTCCAGCTGACGTGTCTTCTGATGTCCTTTTCATCAACTGCTGTAGAAGGGCTTGATCTGCGCTCTATACATCACTCTACGCCCTGGTCCACATCACCTTCAAAAGCGCAACAATTAGTCATCGCTGCTGTACGCTCTGGAATTCCTCTCTGCATCCCTCCCCACCTTCAAATGAATCTTTGAAAGTTCCCTTTTTGAGAGAACTATGGCCAACACCCCAAACTCTTAAAGCGCCTGGTCATTAGATAGTCAACATCTTTTCCCCAATGTGGGGGAGTCTAAAACTAAGGGCATAGGTTTAAGGTGAGAGGGAAGAGATACAAAGTGTCCTGTGGGGCAATTCATTCACACAGAGGGTGGTGAGTGTCTGGAACGAGCTGGCAGAGGCAATGGTAGAGGCGGGTACAATTTTGTCTTTTAAAAAGCATTTAGACAGTTATATGGGAAAGCTGGGTAGAGAGGGATATGGGGCAAATGCGGGCAATTGGGACTAGCTCAGTGGTAAAACTCGACAAGTTGGGCCGAAGGGCCTGTGTTCATGCTGTAAACATCTATGACTATGACGCCAAGGTTGATGCCTCCCACACTTTGTGAAGTACCTTTCGATCATTCACAGCCTCAATGTCACTATAAGAATGTTAATCACGATTGAAAGGTCAGAAGTATAAAATCAAGTCACGTGATTGCATGGGCCAAGGTATTAAAATCCAGCACATTGAATGTTGCTGATCAACTATTTTTTTTTTTGATTTATAAAATCAATTTACAGATATTTACGATTATATTTAATTCCGTGAAGCGTCTGAAGCAACCTCACACAGCGCTTTTCCTCCACATTTGCATTTCCGAACAGTGGTTCACATGAAGATAGGCTAACAAGGCATTTCCTTGCAGTTCACCGCTCTTAAAAAAATATTTGCCTATTATTCTTGTAGGAATCGAGGCTTTGAAATCAGCAAAGGAAGTGGAAAAAGCAATTCAGGCCAAAAAGTACAAAATAGCTTCTGTTGCAGTGAAAACTTGTGAAACTGGATGCCTTTGTGTAAATTGTTTGAATTAGTCCGGTATGTAATATGGTTTAAGCTATGTCAAAATTATTGGAAAACATTGTTTCACATCCTTGTATTCAGAGTCACATTTGGAGAGCTTCCTTTTAGCCTTGCAAACTCTGGCGTCTTTCAGTACAGACCATTCAATAGAACACTAGCTCCATCTATAGTACGCTGGAGGGAACATCGAAATTCTTTATTCACAATGAATAGAATCATTCTTTATGGGGTACGAACAATAACTTATACTTGGAAAGTCTCTTCCATGTAACAAACCGGCTCAGTGAGCATCAAGGGGGTGAAGTCATACGGAGAGATTAGGCAAAGGACCATAAGCATGTCAAAAAGGTTAATCTGAAATTATGGGGGCGATTTGCCGGCTGCGTTAAACCCGGCGCAAATCCCGCTATGCCGAGAGAATCTGACGCAAGGCCCAAAAAGCGGGATTCGTGCCAGGTGCAAAATAGTTTGCGATCTTCCCGGGTCCTCCCCGCTCGGCTGAACTGGATCTTGTCCGTACAGGGCGTGAAGCTGATTAGTGTGCAATTGTATACATTTTCATATGATTAGCAAGCTTTCGGCCTCCCAGAGAGTTCACCCCCCCACCCCCCGCACCCCCCCACCCCAACTGACAGTGGGCTGTCACCTGGACGCAAATCAGTACTGGTTCAAAAGAGCGGGGACCAGGTGGCAAGGACTCTGACGGGGAGTAGGGAGGTCAGTGTCGCTGAGCGCTTACCTCCATGGTGCTCAAGGACAGGTCCATCGCTGCCAAGGTGCAGAGGGGATGGGGCTTAGGGGGATTTGGGCTAAGCTGGAGGGCTTCAGGTGAGGGGTCCCCTCTGGGATGGGGGTCTTGTGACTACTGGGTTCTCTGTTTGCAGCACGGTAGCACACGTGGCTAGCACTGTGGCTTCACAGCACCAGGGTCCCAGGTTCGATTCCCGGCTTGGGTCACTGTCTGTGCGGAGTCTGCACATCCTCCCCGTGTGTGCGTGGGTTTCCTCCGGGTGCTCCGGTTTCCTCTCACAGTCCAAAGACGTGCAGGTTAGGTGGATTGGCCGTGCTAAATTGCCCTTAGTGTCCAAAAAAATAAAAGCTTAGGAGGGGTTATTGGGTTATGGGGATAGGGTGGAAGTGCGGGCTTATGTGGATCGGTGCAGACTCGATGGGCCGAATGGCCTCCTTCTGCACTGTAGGTTCTATGTAAAAAAACCTTTGAAGTATTTCATTTGAGGTCAATTTCGAAGGTCAGTCAGGTTGCAATGCTAGTCTGCTCTCTGCTTGCTTCCAAGGCTTTGCGGTTCCGTGTTGATATTCCCGATCTCGCCTCATTAACTTTTACAAGCCCCTGGCCTGGCTGCTGTTGCTTCATTCAAAGGAGCTTTTCAGATATTAACACAGCACGTCACACTCCATTAACTCTCAAGTGCTCCTCGAATGCGCACCTGTCCTGTTTGAGTTCATTGGTTTTCAGTGGGTTTGTTTTGAACTGCATGCGTTTCCTGGAAGCTCGTCTTGACCATCCAAGCAGGTGGCACCACTCAGACATTTTCGGGGAAGTTTCCTCAATGGGGACCTTCTCACAGCCGCCGCTGTTCTCTACATGAGTGGGTGGGGCTCAGCACCACATGGTGTTGCCAATGGCCTGGGGGATGAGGGCTCGTGATCAGTGCGGGAGGCTGCCTAAAGACTGAAAGCTGCCAGCCCCAGGGCCATGTCACTCAGGGACCTCATTGCAGTGTTAATGTAAGCCTTCTTGTGACAATATAAAGATTATTATTATTATTTTTGAGGGCGGGGAGAACGGCGATATCTGACACCCCATTGTATTTTAAGTCATAGGTCATGTGGTAGTATGTATTGGGGGTCATGTGGGACTGGAAGCCCTAATGTCATCTGCTGACAGATCCCGGGTCCTGGTTGGCCGTTGACCTCTAGCTCCGCCCTGAAGGCGGAGTATAAGAAGCCGGAGTCTTCCCCCGCAGGCCAGTTTACTATCGAGCTGCGGGGGAACAGACACGCTTAATAAAGCCTCATCGACTTCACTCTATTCGTCTCACGGAGTCTTTGTGCGCTACAATTTATTAAGCGTGCCTAAAAAGGACTATGGAGCTCAGGATCATTCCGGAATGCCTGAGGATCAGCCCCCACGCAGTGAACGCGGCAGCAGCCTTCAAGCACTGGCAGACTTGCTTCGAGACCTACCTCAGAACGACCACCGGCCGGGTCACAGAAGACCAAAAACTGCAGGTCCTGCACGGAGATTTTCTCCCTCATCGAAGACTCGGAGGATTTCCAGACGGCGTTCGCAGCACTGAAAAGTCTCTATGTCCGCCCAGTTAACCAAATCTACGCTCGCTACCAGCTCGCGACGAGATGGCAAGCTCCCGGAGAATCGATGGACGAATTCTACGCCGCGCTGCTGATTTTGGGACGTGCCTGCAGCTGCCCGTCGGCGAACGCAAACGAACACACGGACATGTAAATGCGTGATGCTTTTGTGGCAGGTATGCAATCCTCCCAAATCCGCCAAAGACTTCTAGAAAAAGAGTCGCGAGGACTCTCAGAGGCACGGGCCCTAGCAGCCTCCCTAGACGTGGCCGGGCGTAATACCCGCGCCTACGGCCCCGACCGCGCGGCAACACATTGGGCCCCGTACGTACTCGTCGCGGCAAACCCCCTACCCCCCCCCCCCGGACACCCCACAGGGTTGCGCGGTCCAAACGCCGAGTCGCACCGGGGGCGCCCGCTGTTATTTCTGCGGCCAGGCGAAACACCCCCGACAGCGCTGCCCGGCCCGCGCAGCTATCTGCAAAAGCTGCGGGAAAAAGGGCCATTATGCGGTTGTGTGCCGGTCCCGCGAGGTCGCCGCTGTCCCGGGAGCACAGGGAGCCCTGCAAGCAGTTTACGCGCCCCAACCCCCCCAGCACGCCATGTACGACCCGCAGGCGCAGCCGCTCTGGGTCCCGACCACCGCGGTCCCGGGAGATCTGGGAGCTCTGCACGCCGCTTACGCTCCCCAACCCCCCTCCCCGCAGCCCATGTATGAACTGCCGCCGGCGCTACCGCTTTGGGTCCCGGCCAACACTCTCCACGGAGAGGAGGGAGTTTTGCGCGTCCCTAACGCCACCCTAACCCCACCCCGCGCCCCACGCCTGACCCGCCGGCGCCACCTACTTGGGCCCCGACCACCGCTGTCCCCGGTGAGGGAGCTCCGCGCGGTCCTAGCGCTCGCGGTCCTAGCGCTCCCCAGGCCCCCAGCACACCATGTGTCGCCATTTTGGGTCCCGGCCACCACGAGGGGAGGAGGGGCACCGATGTGCGACCCGCAGATGCCGCCATTTTGGGTCCCGGCCACCACGAGGGGAGGAGGGGCGCCGCCATCTTGGACCGCCCCAGACCTGTACGACGCGTGGGGGCGGCCATTTTGTCCACCCCCGCCACCATCTTGTGACCCCCCAGCCACGTGCGATGTATGGGGGCAGCCATTTTGTCCATCCCCGACGCCATCTTGGATGGCAACAACGGACCCCACTCCACTACTACAACCACGTCTCGCTTCAATCACGCTCGATCAGGCTCGGCCCCGGACACTCCAGACGACGACGACAACGGTGCTAATAAACGGCCACGAGACGCCATGCCTAGTCGACTCCGGGAGCACGGAGAGCTTTATACACCCCGACACGGTAAGACGCTGTTCCTTGACCACCTATCCCAGCGCACTAAAGATTTCCCTAGCTGCAGGATCCCACTCCGTACAGATCCAGGGATTCTGCATAGTTACCCTAACGGTGCAGGGGAGGGAGTTCAAAAACTACAAACTAAACGTCCTTCCCCAACTCTGTGCCCCCACCTTGCTGGGATTAGATTTCCAATGCAATCTACAGAGCCTTACGTTCAAATTCGGCGGCCCAATACCCCCACTAACTATCTGCGGCCTCGCAACCCTCAGGGTGCAACGTCCGTCCTTGTTTGCGAACCTCACCCCGGATTGCAAACCCATCGCCACTAGGAGCAGACGGTACAGCGCCCAGGACCGGACCTTCATTCGGTCCGAAGTCCAGCGGCTACTAAAGGAGGGCATAATCCAGGCCAGCAATAGTCCCTGGAGAGCGCAGGTGGTAGTAGTGAAGACAGGGGAGAAACAAAGGATGGTCATTGACTATAGCCAGACCATCAACAGGTACACACAACTAGACGCGTACCCTCTCCCCCGCATATCCGACATGGTCAACCGGATTGCCCAATATAAAGTCTTCTCCACCGTGGACCTCAAGTCCGCCTACCATCAGCTCCCCATCCGCCCAAGTGACCGCAAGTACACAGCCTTCGAGGCAGACGGGCGATTATACCATTTCCTACGGGTCCCTTTTGGCGTCACAAACGGGGTCTCGGTCTTCCAACGGGAGATGGACCGAATGGTTGATCAACATGGGTTGCGGGCCACGTTCCCGTATCTCGACAATGTAACCATCTGCGGCCACGATCAGCAGGACCACGACGCCAACCTCCAAAAATTCCTCCAGACCGCCAAAGCCTTGAACCTCACGTACAACGAGGACAAGTGCGTTTTTAGCACCGATCGGCTAGCCATTCTAGGCTACGTAGTGCGCAATGGGATAATAGGCCCCGACCCCGAACGTATGCGCGCACTCATGGAATTTCCCCTCCCGCACTGCCCAAAAGCCCTGAAACGCTGCTTGGGGTTCTTTTCATACTACACCCAGTGGGTCCCCCAGTACGCAGACAAGGCCCGCCCCCTAATACAGACCACGACCTTCCCTCTGTCGACAGAGGCTTGCCAGGCCTTCAGCCGCATCAAAGCGGATATCGCAAAGGCCACGATGCGCGCCATCGACGAGTCCCTCCCCTTCCAGGTCGAGAGCGACGCCTCCGACATAGCTCTAGCGGCCACCCTTAACCAAGCGGGCAGACCCGTGGCCTTTTTCTCCCGGACCCTCCACGCCTCAGAAATCCGCCACTCTTCAGTAGAAAAGGAAGCCCAAGCCATAGTGGAAGCTGTGCGACATTGGAGGCATTACCTGGCCGGCAGGAGATTCACTCTCCTCACGGACCAACGGTCGGTAGCCTTCATGTTCGATAATGCACAGCGGGGCAAAATCAAAAACGACAAGATCTTAAGGTGGAGGATCGAGCTCTCCACCTTCAACTATGAGATTTTGTATCGTCCCGGAAAGCTGAACGAGCCGTCCGATGCCCTATCCCGCGGCACATGTGCCAACGCACAAATTAACCGCCTCCAAACCCTCCACGAGGACCTCTGCCACCCGGGGGTCACTCGGTTTTACCACTTCATCAAGTCCCGCAATCTCCCATACTCTTTAGAGGAGGTCCGTACAGTCACAAGGGACTGCCACATCTGCGCGGAATGCAAGCCGCATTTTTTCAGGCCAGATGGAGCGCACCTGATTAAGGCTTCCCGCCCCTTTGAACGCCTCAGTCTCGATTTCAAAGGGCCCCTCCCCTCCACCGACCGCAACGCATATTTTCTTAATGTGGTGGACGAATACTCCCGCTTCCCTTTTGCCATTCCCTGTTCTGACATGACCGGGGCCACAGTCATTAAAGCCCTGAACAGCATCTTCACGCTGTTCGGTTACCCCGCTTACGTCCACAGCGACAGGGGGTCCTCTTTCATGAGTGACGAGCTGCGCCAGTTCCTGCTCAGCAAGGGCATAGCCTCAAGCAGGACGACCAGCTACAACCCCCGGGGGAACGGGCAAGTAGAGAGGGAGAACGGCACGGTCTGGAAGGCCGTCCTACTGGCCCTACGGTCCAGGGACCTCCCAGTTTCACGGTGGCAGGAGGTCCTCCCGGACGCTCTCCACTCCATCCGGTCGTTTTTATGTACGAGCACTAATCAAACGCCTCATGAGCGTCTCCTTGTCTTCCCTAGGAGGTCCTCCTCTGGAACGTCGCTGCCGACCTGGCTGGCGGCCCCAGGACCCAACCTGCTCCGAAAGCATGTGCGGGCACATAAGGCAGACCCGTTGGTCGAAAGGGTTCACCTCCTCCACGCGAACCCCCAGTACGCCTACGTGGAGTACCCCGACGGCCGACAGGACACGGTCTCCCTGCGGGATCTGGCGCCCGCCAGCAACATGCACACCCCCCCGACACCATCAACCCAACCCCCCCCCTTCCTGCCACCACCGAACCCCGCGACCGCCCCCTTCCCAGGAGGATCGGTTCCCCTCCCCTCAGCACCGACCAAGAATAAAGCCCAAGCTGAAACCGTAAGGCTCCTGGAGGCGACAACACCGGTACAAGCACCACCACCACCGGGGCTGAGGCGATCGACACGGACGACCAGACCACCCGACCGACTCGTGGCATTGATCTAAAACTAAATATGGACTTTTCACAAGAACATTTTGCTTTTCTTCCTCACAGGACAAAATTGTACAATACTGTATTGCCTTGTGAATGTTTTTTTTTTCCTCCCAGGACCAGCCCTGTAAACCCTTACCACCATACGAAGCGTCACCCCGCCGGGTTCATTTTTGACAAGGGGTGAATGTGGTAGTATGTATTGGGGGTCATGTGGGACTGGAAGCCCTAATGTCATTGGCTGACAGATCCCGGGTCCTGGTTGGCCGTTGACCTCTAGCTCCGCCCTGAAGGCGGAGTATAAGAAGCCGGAGTCTTCCCCCGCAGGCCAGTTTACTATCGAGCTGCGGGGGAACAGACACGCTTAATAAAGCCTCATCGACTTCACTCTATTCGTCTCACGGAGTCTTTGTGCGCTACAGGTCATGCACTGACTTCCCAGATGCATTAAGTGTTATGGCAATGACAGCAATCAGATCGCAAGTTGTTACTGGGATAGTGTGCAGTCAATTCCAACCCCACACACCATTGTATTCATGGTGCATAATGGTCAGACCCTTGTCTGCCTCTGAAAGGGCTCTCGCATTCCAGCGAGTCACGCTCGTCCAACCAATTGGAGATCATCATATATCCTTCGCCACTCTCAGCTACCTCACTCTACAAGTCAGGGTCAGTGGCAGAATCCTTAATTGTCAAGGCTTGAAAGTTGGGTACACGACATCGGTTAGGCTATGTCAGCACCTCACAGCAGCAACACCCAACTGCACTGAATCCAGGAACCATCATGCTTCACTTGGGCACCCTTGTGCCATAGCTCATGAAGGACCCCATTGCTGCTGATGTGAAGGGAGGGAACAATCAGACGGGAGGCCATTGGCGATTATGTGGGGGCATGGGCAGTGCCCATGGCTGTTGAGGTGATTAAGTGTTCAGCTAATTGAAAGGTGCATGAGTAGGGTCGTCGGACTCCAGGATCATGAGGACAAGGGGTTTGTGAGGGACAAAGGGTCCTGGGATGGATAACCTTACTGAGTCTCTCCCTTTCTCCTTCTCCCATTCCTCCCAGAGTAATGATGAATTTTAGATTTGAGCCAGTGGAGGTGGAAATTGTCCTTATTAATGCAGTGGAGGAAGACAGACGTTGTTGACGGCAGCAAGGCCAACCCTGGATGGATCCTACACCAAAACAACAGGGGCCACTGGTCAGGCTTAAGACATGGTCGCCCATCAGGCTGAGGAGGGGTCCCAGAGACAACACCGAAGGAGATCACAGATGTCCACCCCCGCCACCATCTTGTGACCCCCCAGCCACGTGCGATGTATGGGGGCAGCCATTTTGTCCATCCCCGACGCCATCTTGGATGGCAACAACGGACCCCACTCCACTACTACAACCACGTCTCGCTTCAATCACGCTCGATCAGGCTCGGCCCCGGACACTCCAGACGACGACGACAACGGTGCTAATAAACGGCCACGAGACGCCATGCCTAGTCGACTCCGGGAGCACGGAGAGCTTTATACACCCCGACACGGTAAGACGCTGTTCCTTGACCACCTATCCCAGCGCACTAAAGATTTCCCTAGCTGCAGGATCCCACTCCGTACAGATCCAGGGATTCTGCATAGTTACCCTAACGGTGCAGGGGAGGGAGTTCAAAAACTACAAACTAAACGTCCTTCCCCAACTCTGTGCCCCCACCTTGCTGGGATTAGATTTCCAATGCAATCTACAGAGCCTTACGTTCAAATTCGGCGGCCCAATACCCCCACTAACTATCTGCGGCCTCGCAACCCTC
The DNA here is from genome assembly GCF_047496885.1 of Scyliorhinus torazame. Taxonomy (NCBI): domain Eukaryota; kingdom Metazoa; phylum Chordata; class Chondrichthyes; order Carcharhiniformes; family Scyliorhinidae; genus Scyliorhinus; species Scyliorhinus torazame. Next base: position 140,296,713 of record NC_092725.1, read on the forward strand.
AGGGTGCAACGTCCGTCCTTGTTTGCGAACCTCACCCCGGATTGCAAACCCATCGCCACTAGGAGCAGACGGTACAGCGCCCAGGACCGGACCTTCATTCGGTCCGAAGTCCAGCGGCTACTAAAGGAGGGCATAATCCAGGCCAGCAATAGTCCCTGGAGAGCGCAGGTGGTAGTAGTGAAGACAGGGGAGAAACAAAGGATGGTCATTGACTATAGCCAGACCATCAACAGGTACACACAACTAGACGCGTACCCTCTCCCCCGCATATCCGACATGGTCAACCGGATTGCCCAATATAAAGTCTTCTCCACCGTGGACCTCAAGTCCGCCTACCATCAGCTCCCCATCCGCCCAAGTGACCGCAAGTACACAGCCTTCGAGGCAGACGGGCGATTATACCATTTCCTACGGGTCCCTTTTGGCGTCACAAACGGGGTCTCGGTCTTCCAACGGGAGATGGACCGAATGGTTGATCAACATGGGTTGCGGGCCACGTTCCCGTATCTCGACAATGTAACCATCTGCGGCCACGATCAGCAGGACCACGACGCCAACCTCCAAAAATTCCTCCAGACCGCCAAAGCCTTGAACCTCACGTACAACGAGGACAAGTGCGTTTTTAGCACCGATCGGCTAGCCATTCTAGGCTACGTAGTGCGCAATGGGATAATAGGCCCCGACCCCGAACGTATGCGCGCACTCATGGAATTTCCCCTCCCGCACTGCCCAAAAGCCCTGAAACGCTGCTTGGGGTTCTTTTCATACTACACCCAGTGGGTCCCCCAGTACGCAGACAAGGCCCGCCCCCTAATACAGACCACGACCTTCCCTCTGTCGACAGAGGCTTGCCAGGCCTTCAGCCGCATCAAAGCGGATATCGCAAAGGCCACGATGCGCGCCATCGACGAGTCCCTCCCCTTCCAGGTCGAGAGCGACGCCTCCGACATAGCTCTAGCGGCCACCCTTAACCAAGCGGGCAGACCCGTGGCCTTTTTCTCCCGGACCCTCCACGCCTCAGAAATCCGCCACTCTTCAGTAGAAAAGGAAGCCCAAGCCATAGTGGAAGCTGTGCGACATTGGAGGCATTACCTGGCCGGCAGGAGATTCACTCTCCTCACGGACCAACGGTCGGTAGCCTTCATGTTCGATAATGCACAGCGGGGCAAAATCAAAAACGACAAGATCTTAAGGTGGAGGATCGAGCTCTCCACCTTCAACTATGAGATTTTGTATCGTCCCGGAAAGCTGAACGAGCCGTCCGATGCCCTATCCCGCGGCACATGTGCCAACGCACAAATTAACCGCCTCCAAACCCTCCACGAGGACCTCTGCCACCCGGGGGTCACTCGGTTTTACCACTTCATCAAGTCCCGCAATCTCCCATACTCTTTAGAGGAGGTCCGTACAGTCACAAGGGACTGCCACATCTGCGCGGAATGCAAGCCGCATTTTTTCAGGCCAGATGGAGCGCACCTGATTAAGGCTTCCCGCCCCTTTGAACGCCTCAGTCTCGATTTCAAAGGGCCCCTCCCCTCCACCGACCGCAACGCATATTTTCTTAATGTGGTGGACGAATACTCCCGCTTCCCTTTTGCCATTCCCTGTTCTGACATGACCGGGGCCACAGTCATTAAAGCCCTGAACAGCATCTTCACGCTGTTCGGTTACCCCGCTTACGTCCACAGCGACAGGGGGTCCTCTTTCATGAGTGACGAGCTGCGCCAGTTCCTGCTCAGCAAGGGCATAGCCTCAAGCAGGACGACCAGCTACAACCCCCGGGGGAACGGGCAAGTAGAGAGGGAGAACGGCACGGTCTGGAAGGCCGTCCTACTGGCCCTACGGTCCAGGGACCTCCCAGTTTCACGGTGGCAGGAGGTCCTCCCGGACGCTCTCCACTCCATCCGGTCGTTTTTATGTACGAGCACTAATCAAACGCCTCATGAGCGTCTCCTTGTCTTCCCTAGGAGGTCCTCCTCTGGAACGTCGCTGCCGACCTGGCTGGCGGCCCCAGGACCCAACCTGCTCCGAAAGCATGTGCGGGCACATAAGGCAGACCCGTTGGTCGAAAGGGTTCACCTCCTCCACGCGAACCCCCAGTACGCCTACGTGGAGTACCCCGACGGCCGACAGGACACGGTCTCCCTGCGGGATCTGGCGCCCGCCAGCAACATGCACACCCCCCCGACACCATCAACCCAACCCCCCCCCTTCCTGCCACCACCGAACCCCGCGACCGCCCCCTTCCCAGGAGGATCGGTTCCCCTCCCCTCAGCACCGACCAAGAATAAAGCCCAAGCTGAAACCGTAAGGCTCCTGGAGGCGACAACACCGGTACAAGCACCACCACCACCGGGGCTGAGGCGATCGACACGGACGACCAGACCACCCGACCGACTCGTGGCATTGATCTAAAACTAAATATGGACTTTTCACAAGAACATTTTGCTTTTCTTCCTCACAGGACAAAATTGTACAATACTGTATTGCCTTGTGAATGTTTTTTTTTTCCTCCCAGGACCAGCCCTGTAAACCCTTACCACCATACGAAGCGTCACCCCGCCGGGTTCATTTTTGACAAGGGGTGAATGTGGTAGTATGTATTGGGGGTCATGTGGGACTGGAAGCCCTAATGTCATTGGCTGACAGATCCCGGGTCCTGGTTGGCCGTTGACCTCTAGCTCCGCCCTGAAGGCGGAGTATAAGAAGCCGGAGTCTTCCCCCGCAGGCCAGTTTACTATCGAGCTGCGGGGGAACAGACACGCTTAATAAAGCCTCATCGACTTCACTCTATTCGTCTCACGGAGTCTTTGTGCGCTACAGGTCATGCACTGACTTCCCAGATGCATTAAGTGTTATGGCAATGACAGCAATCAGATCGCAAGTTGTTACTGGGATAGTGTGCAGTCAATTCCAACCCCACACACCATTGTATTCATGGTGCATAATGGTCAGACCCTTGTCTGCCTCTGAAAGGGCTCTCGCATTCCAGCGAGTCACGCTCGTCCAACCAATTGGAGATCATCATATATCCTTCGCCACTCTCAGCTACCTCACTCTACAAGTCAGGGTCAGTGGCAGAATCCTTAATTGTCAAGGCTTGAAAGTTGGGTACACGACATCGGTTAGGCTATGTCAGCACCTCACAGCAGCAACACCCAACTGCACTGAATCCAGGAACCATCATGCTTCACTTGGGCACCCTTGTGCCATAGCTCATGAAGGACCCCATTGCTGCTGATGTGAAGGGAGGGAACAATCAGACGGGAGGCCATTGGCGATTATGTGGGGGCATGGGCAGTGCCCATGGCTGTTGAGGTGATTAAGTGTTCAGCTAATTGAAAGGTGCATGAGTAGGGTCGTCGGACTCCAGGATCATGAGGACAAGGGGTTTGTGAGGGACAAAGGGTCCTGGGATGGATAACCTTACTGAGTCTCTCCCTTTCTCCTTCTCCCATTCCTCCCAGAGTAATGATGAATTTTAGATTTGAGCCAGTGGAGGTGGAAATTGTCCTTATTAATGCAGTGGAGGAAGACAGACGTTGTTGACGGCAGCAAGGCCAACCCTGGATGGATCCTACACCAAAACAACAGGGGCCACTGGTCAGGCTTAAGACATGGTCGCCCATCAGGCTGAGGAGGGGTCCCAGAGACAACACCGAAGGAGATCACAGATGTACAGGGCTCGCATGTCCTACACTGAGCTGTCAGACACCATGAACTGCTGAAGATTCTGACTGACTAAAGAGATAGTGCAGCACCAATGCCACAATCTTGCGGATCTGGCACCACGTGGGGGAGAATTAGGGGATCAGGGGTTATGGGGAGAACAAGAACAAAGAAAATTACAGCACAGGAACAGGCCCTTCGGCCCTCCCAGCCTGTGCCGATCCAGATCCTTTATCTAAATCTGCCGCCTATTTTCCAAGGATCTACTTCCTCTGTTCCCCGCCCATTCATATATCTGTCGAGATGCATCTTAAATGATGCTCTCGTGCCCGCCTTTACCGCCTCCGCTGGCAAAGCGTTCCAGGCACCCACCACCCTCTGCGTAAAAAACTTTCCACGCACATCTCCCTTAAACTTTCCCCCTCTCACCTTGAAATCGTGATCCCTTGTAATTGACACCCCCACTCTTGGAAAAAGCTTGTTGCTATCCACCCTGTCCATACCTCTCATAATTTTGTAGACCTCAATCAGGTCCCCCCCTCAACCTCCGTCTTTCCAACGAAAACAATCCTAATCTACTCAACCTTTCTTCATAGTTAGCACCCTCCATTACAGGCAACATCCTAGTGAACCTCCTCTGCACACTCACGAAAGCATCCACATCCTTCTGGTAATGTGGTGACCAGAACTGCACGCAGTATTCAAAATATGGCCTAACCAAAGTCCTATACATCTGTAACATGACCTGCCGACTCTTGTACTCAATACCCCGTCCAATGAAGGCAAGCATGCTGTGTGCCTTCTTGACCACTCTATCGACCTGCGTTGCCACCTTCAGGGTACAATGGACCTGAACTCCCAGATCGCTCTGTACATCAATATTCCCCAGGACTCCTCTATTGACCGTATAGTCCGCTCTTGAATTGGATCTTCCAAAATGCATCACCTCGCATTTGCCTGGATTGAACTCCATCTGCCATTTCTTTGCCCAACTCTCCAATCTTTCTGTATTTTGGTGTATTCTCTGACAGTCCTCCTCGCTATCTGTAACTCCACCAATCTTAGTATCATCTGCAAACTTGCTAATCAGACCACCTATACCTTCGTCCAGATCATTTATGTATATCACAAACAACAGTGGTCCGAGCACGGATCCCTGTGGAACACCACTAGTCACCTTTCTCCATTTTGAGACACTCCCACCACTACTCTCTGTCTCCTGTTGCCCAGCCAGTTCTTTATCCATCTAGCTAGTACACCCTGAACCCCATGCAACTTCACTTTTTCCATCAACCTGCCATGGGAAACTTTATCAAACGCCTTACTGAAGTCCATGTATATGACATCTACAGCCCTTCCCTCATCAATTAACTTTGTCATTTCCTCAAAGAATCCTATTAGATTTGCAAGACATGACCTTCCCTGCACACAACCATGCTGCCTATCACTGATAAGTCTATTTTCTTCCAAGGCAGGAGAATGGGGATGAGAAAATATCAGCCATGATTGAATGGTGGAGCAGACTCGATGGGCCGAGTGACCTAATTCTGCTCCTATGTCTTATGGTCTTATGAGTCTTTGTCTAGTTTCTTGTAAGTGGAAGAGTGGAGTATACTTTCCTCCACACCAGGTCAATGCTGCCCTCTACATTTCTGGGAAAGCCGGTCTCAAAAGATCTTGAAAGAAATGCAGAACAACACTGAGAGGGCAATCTAAGAATGATCGCTGCTCCACATTAACCCTTACCAACTTTTACAGATGCACCACAGCCTCCTATCGGGCTGCATCACAGCCTGGCATGGCAACTGCTCGGCCCAGGACCGCAAGAAACTTCAGAGAGTCATGAACACCGCCCAGTCCATCACATGAACCTGCCTCCCATCCATTGACTCCATCTACACCTCCCGCTGCCTGGGGAAAGCGGGCAGCATAATCAAAGATCCCTCCCACCCGACTTACTCACTCTTCCAACTTCTTCCATCGGGCAGGAGATACAGAAGTCTGAGAACACGCATGAACAGACTCAAAAACAGCTTCTTCCCCGCTGTCACCTGACTCCTAAATGACCCTCTTATGGGCTGACCTCATTAACACTACACCCTGTATGCTTCACCCGATGCCGGTGCTTATGTAGTTACATTGTATATGTTATGTTGCCCTATTATGTATTTTCTTTTATTCCCTTTTCTTCTCATGTACTTAATGATCTGTTGAGCTGCTCGCAGAAAAATACTTTTCACTGTACCTCGGTGAATAAACAATAAACAAATCCAATCCAAGGAAGATCTGGGTTAATGTTTTTTTTAAATTTATTCATTCATGGGATATGGATGTCACTGGCTGTGCCAGCATTTATTGCCCATCCCTAATTGCCCTCGAGGGGGCAGTTAAGAGTCAACAATGGACCAGGTAAGGACGGCACATTAGTGAACCAGATGGGTTTTTACGACAATCGGCAATGATTTCAGAGTCATCAGATTTTTAATTCCAGATGTTTATTGAATTCAAATTTTACTACCTGCAGAGGTGGGATTTGAACCCGGGTCCCCAGAGCCACACTCCAAGTCTCTGGTGTACACGTCCAGTGACAATACCATTCCACCACCGACTCCCCAGGGAAACACTCGGCAATCCGGTGGTGGTGGCCAGGTTGAAAATATGGAGGAAGTTTCGGCAGCACTTTAGGTTACGACGGTGTTGAAGTTGCTGCTGATCAGAGGGAACCAGGGGTTTGAGGTTGGATGGAAGGTTTTGGGGATGGGAGGAGTGAGGGGGTGATGGAAATGAAGGACTTATTTCTTGAAGGGCGGTTTACCAGTTTGGAGGAGCTGGGGAAGATATTTGGGATTCCGCAGGGGGAGGTTGTCAAATATCAGCAGGTGCAGGATTTCGTGAAAAAGGTTTTCCAGACTTTTCTGGTGGCACCGTCCTCCTCGTTGTTGGAGGGGGTGCTGCCGGTGATGGGGGTGGGGGGTGGGGAGGCGGTCGTCTTGGCGATCTACAGGAGGATTTTGGAGGAGGATATGGCGTCTCTGGAAGGGCTAAAGGCCAAGTGAGAGGCAGAGTTGGGGATGGTGCTCGAGGAGGGGTTGTGGTGTGAGGTGTTGCGGAGGGGGAATGCCTCAACCTCGTGCGCGAGGCTGGGGCTGGTACAGCTACAGGTAATACACAGAGTTCACCTGATGGTGTCGAGGGTGAGCTGGCTGTTTGCAGGCGTGGAGGACAGGAGCCGGCCAATCACACACGCATGTGATGTTCTGGACTTGCCCGAAATTGGGGAATTTTGGAGGTCGTTCTTCAACACCAAGTCAGCAGTTTTGCACCTGGATTTGGAGCCCAGTCCCCTCGGGCCATATTTTGGGCAGATGTTTTAGCCTTCGCTTGGTTGATCGCTCGCAGGTGGGTCCTGTTGGGGTGGAGGTCAGTAGTTCCACCCTGTGCCTCACTGTGGCTGGGGGATCAAACGGTGTTTTTGTATCTGGAAAAGGTGAAATTTGCTTTGGAGGGGGCGTGGGAGTGTGGGGTTCCACAAGAGATGGGGGTTTGTTTGTTCTGCATTTCAAGGAGCTTGTTACAGTCAGCTGTTAGGTGGGGGGGGGCGCGCAAAGTGGGGTGTTTGATGAGGTTACCGGGCGGGGGAGGGGAGTTGGGAGTTGGTGTTTTTTTCTATGTTAAAATATTAAAAACGTGAATTAAAATATTTATTTTGAGAGAAGGTTTTCCTGCACTGGGGAGCTGAGCCCACCAGCAGGACCCGCTCACCAGCTGAGCTCACCAGCACGACCTGCTCACCAGCTGAGCTCACCAGCACGACCTGCTCACCAGCTGGGCTCACCAGCAGGACCAACTGAGTTCACCAGTAGGACCGGTTCACCAGCTGATCTCACCAGCAGGATCGGCTCACCAGCTGATCTCACCAGCAGGACCAGCTGAGCTCACCAGCAGGACCTGCTCACCAGCTGATCTCACCAGCAGGTCCGGCTCACCAGCTGATCTCACCAGCAGGACCAGCTGAGCTCACCAGCAGGACCGGCTCACCAGCTGATCTCACCAGCAAGACCGGCTCACCAGCTGATCTCACCAGCAGGGCCAGCTCACCAGCTGATCTCACCAGCAGGACCTGCTCACCAGCTGGGCTCACCAGCAGGACCAACTGAGCTCACCAGCAGAACCGGCTCACCACCTGATCTCACCAGCAGGATCGGCTCACCAGCTGATCTCACCAGCAGGACCAGCTGAGCTCACCAGCAGGACCGTCTCACCAGCTGATCTCACCAGCAGGACCGGCTCACCAGCTGATCTCACCAGCAGGGCCAGCTCACCAGCTGATCTCACCAGCAGGACCAGCTGAGCTCGCCAGCAGGGCCGGCTCACCAGCAGGACCGGCTCACCAGCTCATCTCACCAGCAGCACCAGCTCACCAGCTGAGCTCACCAGCAGGACCAGCTGATCTCACCAGCAGGACCGGTTCACCAGCTGAGCTCACCAGCAGGACCAGCTGATGTCACCAGCAGAAGCAGCTCACCAGCTGAGCTCACCAGCAGGACCAGCTGACCTCACCAGCAGGAGCAGCTCACCAGCTGAGCTCGCCAGCAGGACCGGCTCCTCACAGATTGGCGAACCATTTTGAAAGGCTGACCCGATCTTTACAACGCCCCCCTTTCAGGCCCCCCCCCCCAACTTTTCTGCAGTCCGCCCGTACCGCCCTCGTCATAGGACTGGCCCTCCAGGCCCCAGCCCTTGTCAGTGTCAACCCGGCACCTGAGCTCTGCCAGCCTGGCACCCAGTAATGCCCCTGGCAGAGCGAACCAGACACACTGGCCAGGTGGGGAATTCATGCCCCAGACTGATAACAGAATTTTATCAAAGTAGATCTATCCGAAGTGAGGGGTGGGCAGGATAGATGGCGATAGTGAGTTGGAAATTTGGCTGTTTTAGCAGCAGACTTGGCTGTGGCTCTTTAACTTTGCTGTAGGATTAGTATTCCAATTCCAGGTTTCCCGAATAATCACAGAGTCCATACGTGACAATGACTCACACGCTGACAAAGGAAAGGGTTTCTGCTCAAATGGACTCGAGCAGGTTGGGGGTCAGACTGTCTGAATTCCACATTGCTCTCCGAGGCTTCTGCAACCACAGAAACGGAAATAAAACATGGGGAGGCAGTCTCCTCCCCAGAGCTGGGTCACCGACTCTTCACTCGGGCTCCAGTTATGGAATCTGATGGGCTGTTTCCCCCCTGGGTGGGAAGAAGAGGTCCAACTCTCAAACCAAACACGTGCTATTGGAAGGGACTGCGTATTAGAGCATCGGGAATCTGGTCCCTTGACCTTGGGTACTGTATTTCAACAGGTTCAATCAGCCCACAGAATCCATAGTGTAGGAGGCCATTCGGCCCATCGAGTCTGCACCAACCCTTTGAAAGAGCACCAGACCTAGGCCCACTCCCCCTGTTCTATCCCCGTAACCCCACCGAACCTGTACATCCCGGACACTACGGGGCCATTTTAGCATGTCCAATCTTCCGAACCTGCATACTTTGAACTGTGGGAGGAAACCGGAGCACCCGGAGGAAACCCACGCAGACACGGGGAGAACGTGCAGACTCCACACAGACAGTGACCCAGTGGGGAATCGAACCTGGGACCCTGGCGCTGTGAGGCAGCAGTGCCAACCACTGTGCCACCATGCCGCCCACCTCCCTGCACAACATTCCTCTCAGCAGTACACCTTACAACTCCACCATAGGGGCAGCACAGTAGCATTGTGGATAGCACAATTGCTTCAGAGCTCCAGGGTCCCAGGTTCGATTCCGGCTTGGGTAACTGTCTGTGCGGAGTCAGCACATCCTCCCCGTGTGTGCGTGGGTTTCCTCCGGGAGCTCCGGTTTCCTACCACAGTCCAAAGATGTGCAGGTTAGGTGGATTGGCCATGCTACATTGCCCATAGTGTCCAGAAAGATTGGGTGGCGTTACTGGGTTACGGGGATAGGGTAAAAGTGTGGGCTTAGGTAGGGTGCGCTTTCCAAGAGCCGGTGCAGATTCGATGGGCTGAATGGCCTCCTTCTGCACTGTAAATTCTATGATTCCTCCCTCTCCGGGCACCTCCTCACACTCCCATCCAAACAGCCAACACTCACATATTTTGTTGGCATCTCACACCTTCTACAGATGATGCCATGCCATCCCCCACACAATGCATTTCTTTAAAAAAAAAAAAAATTTAGAGTACCCAATTCATTTTTCAAGTTAAGGGGCAATTTAGCCTGACCAATCCACCTCGCCTGCGCATCTTTTTGGGTTGTGGGGGCGAAACCCACGCAGACATGGGGAGAACGTGCAAACTCCACACGGACAGTGACCCAGAGCCGGGATTGAACCTGGGACCTCGGCGCAGTGAGGCAGCAGCGCTACCCTCACGCAATCCATTTCTCACACTCGTAACTGTATCCTGACCCTGTATTGGGGTACCACCTCCTTCAAGGTGGATCTCAGTGTCTATCCCCTTTGTAGAGTGGAGTGCTATGTGGCGCTGCTGTTGGTGTTGCTCCTGGTGCTGTCCATGTGGGGGTGACACTCTTCTTGTTTCCTATCAAATGTCCAAGGTACAACTGAATAAGTTGCTGCCATGTTACAGTGAAGGCTGACAACAGGGAGGATCAGATCAAGGTCAGTAAAGTCCATGGTGGGTGAAATCACCAGTGAGGCTATGAAACCAGGCTCTCTGAACAAGTGCTTTGAGTCTTTCACATAGGCAGGACAGCAGCTACTCAGTTTCATTATTTAAACGTTTTCAAGCCTGCCATAGTTTCATGAACAATGGCTCGCTCCTGTGCTATCACCTTGTTGAGCCTGGTCAGTTGCGTACAGCTTCTTTACCTGTTAAAGTCAGAATCCTGGGTTAAATCCACAATTAAATGTCAATTTAAATCACTTGTTCAACAGCTCCTTGGGGGTTTCCCATTCACCGCAAACATGCCCCAGTTAAACTAGGAAATGAGTGAGATCGTACTAGGTTTCTGATCCATCTACACTTCCCAGGATTTTAACATCACCACGCACCTCCGAACCCAGCCCCCTGCTCCGCCTCCTAACAGTTACATTTCACCTATGTTTCTGCCTTTTTCCAGTTACAGCTTGCAGATCTGAAGGAATGGTACCGTCTTAACAACCTTCTTCAGACTCAGCCATTTACATTGATTAAGGAAGGGCTATTAAGATATAATTACTGTTCCATTTTATTATACAATTGTGTATATTGTGCTCGAATGCTCCGTCCTGTCACTGTAAAACACCCTGAGCAACACCATATGCAATGCCCACTGGAGATTTGCTAATATCCATAAACGTTGGAATTAAAATAAGGAAATATATATTTTATTTTATAAATTTAGAGTACCCAATTAAGGGACAATTTAGCGTGGCCAATCCACCTACCCTGCGCATCTTTGGGTTGTGGGGGCGAAACCCACGCAGACACGGAGAGAATGTGCAAACTCCACACGGTCAGTGACCCAGAGCCGGGATCGAACCTGGGACCTAGGCGCCGTGAGGCAGCAGTGCTAACCCACTGCGCCACCGTGCTGCCCATAAATAAGAAAATATATTGTTGCATTTTTAGAAAGATAACTTGGCCCTAAATTGAAAACTTAACAGCAAATAACATTGCTTTTCAAAATGACAGCAAAAGTAAAGACCATAGGCTGCTTTCCCCTTTGAGGGGGGAGAGCTGACCTGTGGGGATTTAACCTGAGGATCACCACACCTCAGGCGAGGGGCAAGGTTGAGAAGGCGGAGCCTTCATGAATAGCCTCACCCGGTACGGGAATTGAACCCGCGCTGCTGGCCTCGCTTTGCATCATGAACCAGCTGGAATTGGATGCTGCTCAATGAAGTGTTATTCTCCAGTAGAAAAGGCAAAGTATATTAGGTAGGAAAAATGTGGTACAGGCCAAAATAAAAAGAAAACCATAGAATAAAAATAATTTCAATTGGAAATTTGATTGCATATGATTGCTTATTCATCAATAGTGTAAATATAGGACTTCCGGGTGCGGCGATGACCAGCTGAGTCGCACATTTCGGCAGCTCCCTGTGAAACGGACTTTTGGGCTCTTGATAGGAGCCCCAACGGCAATTTTGACGGCTAAAAACACTGTGCGGTAAACCAGAAGGGAATCCCCCCTGGATACGGATGGAAAAAGGAGGGGGAAGTGGCCAGATTGCAGTGGATCCTTTAGAACAGCGGCAAGGAAGGCAAGCAAAAACCAAGATGGCGTCGGAAGGTGGCAGTTTAACATGGGGCCCTGAACAACAAGAGTTCTTGAAATGCTGTGTGGAAGAGATCAAAAAGGAAATGAAGAAAGAGCTGTTGGCCCCGATACTACAGGCGATCGAAGGGCTAAAGGAGGAACAAAAGACCCAGGAGCGGGAGCTTCGGGTCGTGAAGGCAAAGGCAGCCGAGAATGAGGACGATATACAGGGCCTGGTGGTGAAGACGGAGACGCAGGAGGCACATCAGAAACGATGTGTGGAAAGGTTGGAGGCACTGGAAAACAACGCAAGGAGGAACAACCTGAGGATTCTTGGTCTTCCTGAAGGTGTGGAGGGAGCGGACGTCGGGGCATATGTGAGCACGATGCTGCACTCGTTAATGGGAGCGGAGGCCCCGGCAGGTCCGTTGGAGGTGGAGGGAGCATACCGAGTGATGGCGCGAGGACCGAGAGCAGGAGAAATTCCCAGAGCCATAGTGGTGAGATTCCTCCGTTTTAAGGATAGAGAAATGGTCCTTAGATGGGCGAAGAAAACTCGGAGTAGTAAATGGGAGAACGCGGTGATCCGTGTTTATCAAGACTGGAGTGCGGAGGTGGCGAGAAGGAGGGCGAGCTTTAATCGGGCCAAGGCGGTGCTTCATAAAAAGAAGATAAAATTTGGAATGCTGCAACCGGCAAGACTGTGGGTCACATATCGAGAGAGGCACCACTACTTTGAGACGGCGGATGAAGCGTGGACTTTTATTGTGGAAGAAAAACTGGAATGAGCGGGTTATTAAAAAGAATGCTCGAACAAAGTGGTGGGGCGAATGTGGGGGGCAAAGAGGGGTTTTATGTACTAATCCTGCGATGTGGTAACTTTTCTCTCTCCCACAGGTGGTGATGGGGGGAGGAGGGGAGGTGGAGGAGATGGGGCGTTGGCCATTGGGGGCGGGGCCAAGGGAGAAGCGCGGGCTTGGTTCCCGCGCTATGATAATCATGGCGGGAATAGAGAAGCAGGAAGGAGGGGGCGTCGCACGGTGCGAGCCGAGGTCACGGGGGGAAGCCGAGGTCAGCCAGAGTTTGCTGACTTCTGGGAGCAACATGGGGGGAGTAATTACGCTAGCGGGGGATCTAGCGGGGGGGGTGGGAGGGGGGAATTACTGGGTTGCTGCTGCTGGGGAGAGGGGGGAGCGGTATGGGAGAGGATGGGCGGGGGGGCACCGCCTGGGGGAGATACAGCTGCGTGGGAACCGGGTGAGGAGCTGGAAAAAGGTGATGGCTAATCGACAAGGGGGGGGGGGGGGGTAGGAAGCCCCCCAACTCGGCTGATCACGTGGAACGTGAGAGGGCTGAACGGGCCGATAAAGAGGGCACGGGTACTCGCACACCTTAAGAAACTTAAGGCAGATGTGGTTATGTTACAGGAAACGCACCTGAAACTGATAGACCAGGTTAGGCTACGCAAAGGATGGGTGGGGCAGGTGTTCCATTCGGGGCTAGATGCGAAAAACAGGGGGGTGGCTATATTAGTGGGGAAGCGGGTAATGTTCGAGGCAAAGTCTATAGTGGCGGATAACGGGGGCAGATACGTGATGGTGAGTGGCAAACTACAGGGGGAGACGGTGGTTTTGGTAAACGTATATGCCCCGAACTGGGATGATGCCAATTTTATGAGGCGGATGCTAGGACGCATTCCGGACCTAGAGATGGGAAAGCTGATAATGGGGGGAGATTTTAATACGGTGTTGGAACCAGGGCTGGATAGGTCGAAGTCCAGGACTGGAAGGAGGCCGGCAGCAGCCAAGGTACTTAAAGATTTTATGGAGCAGATGGGAGGTGTAGACCCGTGGAGATTTAGCAGACCTAGGAGTAAGGAGTTCTCGTTTTTCTCCTATGTCCATAAAGTCTACTCGCGAATAGACTTTTTTGTGCTGGGTAGGGCATTGATCCCGAAGGTGAGGGGAACGGAGTATACGGCTATAGCCATTTCGGATCACGCTCCACACTGGGTGGACTTGTAGATAGGGGAGGAAACAGGAGGGCGCCCACCCTGGAGAATGGACATGGGACTAATGGCAGATGAGGGGGTGTGTCTAAGGGTGAGGGGGTGCATTGAAAAGTACTTGGAACTCAATGATAATGGGGAGGTCCAGGTGGGAGTGGTCTGGGAGGCGTTGAAGGCGGTGGTTAGAGGGGAGCTGATATCAATAAGGGCACATAAAGGGAAGCAGGAGAGTAAGGAACGGGAGCGGTTGCTGCAAGAACTTTTGAGGGTGGACAGACAATATGCGGAAGCACCGGAGGAGGGACTGTACAGGGAAAGGCAAAGGCTACATGTAGAATTTGACTTGCTGACTACAGGCACTGCAGAGGCACAATGGAGGAAGGCACAGGGTGTACAGTACGAATATGGGGAGAAGGCGAGCAGGTTGCTGGCACACCAATTGAGGAAAAGGGGAGCAGCGAGGGAAATAGGGGGAGTGAGGGATGAGGAAGGAGAGATGGAGCGGGGAGCGGAGAGAGTGAATGGAGTGTTCAAGACATTTTATAAAAAATTATATGAAGCTCAACCCCCGGATGGGAGGGAGAGAATGATGGGCTTCTTGGATCGGCTGGAATTTCCCAAGGTGGAAGAGCAGGAAAGGGTGGGACTGGGAGCACAGATCGAGGTAGAAGAAGTGGTGAAAGGAATTAGGAGCATGCAGGCGGGAAAGGCCCCGGGACCGGATGGATTCCCAGTCGAATTCTATAGAAAATATGTGGACTTGCTCGCCCCGGTACTGACGAGGACCTTTAATGAGGCAAAGGAAAGGGGACAACTGCCCCCGACTATGTCTGAAGCAACGATATCGCTTCTCTTAAAGAAGGAAAAGGACCCGCTACAATGCGGGTCCTATAGACCTATTTCCCTCCTAAATGTAGATGCCAAGGTCCTGGCCAAGGTAATGGCAATGAGAATAGAGGAATGTGTCCCGGGGGTGGTCCACGAGGACCAAACTGGGTTTGTGAAGGGGAGACAGCTGAACACGAATATACGGAGGTTGTTAGGGGTAATGATGATGGCCCCACCAGAGGGAGAAACGGAGATAGTAGTGGCGATGGATGCCGAGAAAGCATTTGATAGAGTGGAGTGGGATTATTTGTGGGAGGTGTTGAGGAGATTTGGTTTTGGAGAGGGGTATGTTAGATGGGTGCAGCTGTTGTATAGGGCCCCAGTGGCGAGCGTGGTCACGAATGGACGGGGATCTGCATATTTTCGGCTCCATAGAGGGACAAGGCAGGGATGCCCTCTGTCCCCATTATTGTTTGCACTGGCGAATGAGCCCCTGGCGATAGCGTTGAGGGGTTCCAAGAAG
Organism: Scyliorhinus torazame; assembly: GCF_047496885.1. Lineage (NCBI taxonomy): Eukaryota > Metazoa > Chordata > Chondrichthyes > Carcharhiniformes > Scyliorhinidae > Scyliorhinus > Scyliorhinus torazame. The sequence goes on from NC_092725.1 coordinate 140,311,992, forward strand.
TGGAGGGGAGTACTTAGGGGAGGAGAAGAGCACCGGGTATCTTTGTATGCGGACGATTTGCTACTATACGTGGCGGACCCGGCGGAGGGGATGCCAGAAATAATGCGGATACTTGGGGAGTTTGGGGATTTTTCAGGGTATAAATTGAACATGGGGAAAAGTGAGTTGTTTGTGGTGCATCCAGGGGAGCAGAGTAGAGAAATAGAGGACCTACCGTTGAGGAAGGTAACAAGGGACTTTCGTTACCTGGGGATCCAGATAGCTAAGAATTGGGGCACATTGCATAGGTTAAATTTAACGCGGTTGGTGGAACAGATGGAGGAGGATTTCAAGAGATGGGATATGGTATCCCTGTCAATGGCAGGGAGGGTGCAGGCGGTTAAGATGGTGGTCCTCCCGAGATTCCTCTTTGTGTTTCAGTGCCTCCCGGTGGTGATTACGAAGGCTTTTTTTAAAAGGATTGAAAAGAGCATCATGGGTTTTGTGTGGGCCGGGAAGACCCCGAGAGTGAGGAAGGGATTCTTACAGCGTAGCAGGGATAGGGGGGGGCTGGCACTACCGAGCCAAAGTGAGTATTATTGGGCCGCTAATATTTCAATGGTGAGTAAGTGGATGGGAGAGGAGGAGGGAGCGGCGTGGAAGAGATTAGAGAGGGCGTCCTGTAGGGGGACTAGCCTACAGGCTATGGTGACAGCCCCATTGCCGTTCTCACCGAGGAACTACACCACAAGCCCGGTGGTGGTGGCTACACTGAAGATTTGGGGACAGTGGAGACGGCATAGGGGAAAGACTGGAGCCTTGGGGGGGTCCCCGATAAGAAACAACCATAGGTTTGCCCCGGGGGGAATGGATGGGGGATATGGAATGTGGCAAAGAGCAGGAATAACGCAACTGAAAGATCTGTTTGTGGATGGGAAGTTCGCGAGTCTGGGAGCGCTGACCGAGAAATATGGGTTGCCCCAAGGGAATGCATTCAGGTATATGCAACTGAGGGCTTTTGCGAGGCAACAGGTGAGGGAATTCCCGCAGCTCCCGACACAAGAGGTGCAGGACAGAGTGATCTCAAAGACATGGGTGGGGGATGGTAAGGTGTCAGATATATACAGGGAAATGAGGGACGAAGGGGAGACTATGGTAGATTAACTAAAAGGGAAATGGGAAGAAGAGCTGGGGGAGGAGATCGAGGAGGGGCTGTGGGCAGATGCCCTAAGCAGGCTAAACACGTCGTCCTCGTGTGCCAGGCTAAGCCTGATTCAGTTTAAGGTATTACACAGGGCACATATGACTGGAGCACGGCTCAGTAAATTTTTTGGGGTGGAGGATAGGTGTGCGAGGTGCTCGAGAAGTCCAGCGAATCATACCCATATGTTTTGGTCATGCCCGGCACTACAGGGGTTTTGGATGGGGGTGACAAAGGTGCTTTCAAAAGTAGTAGGAGTCTGGGTCGAACCAAGCTGGGGGTTGGCTATATTTGGGGTTGCACAAGAGCCGGGAGTGCAGGAGGCGAGAGAGGCCGATGTTTTGGCCTTTGCGTCCCTAGTAGCCCGGCGCAGGATATTGCTAATGTGGAAAGAAGCCAAGCCCCCGGGGGTGGAGACCTGGATAAATGACATGGCGGGGTTTATAAAGCTAGAGCGGATTAAGTTCGTCCTAAGGGGGTCGGCTCAAGGGTTCACCAGGCGGTGGCAACCGTTCGTCGAATACCTCGCAGAAAGATAGATGGAATGGAAAAAAGAAGGCAGCAGCAGCAGCCCAGGATCGGGGGGGGGGGGGGGGGGGGGGGGGCGGGGAGGGAGGGGGGGGGGGGGAAGGAGGAACCAGAAGGACTCTCAGGGTTGTTAATATATACTGTATAGTATGTATAGGTCGTTGCTACAGATAATTATATATTGGACTGTTAAATTATATTTTTGGAGAGTGTTACTTGTGACAAGGCAGTTGCCAATTAGGGCTAGTTTTCATTTTTGTTATTTATTATTTATTCATTTTTTGTTTATAAAATAGGTCATTGTTATTTGTGTTGTTATAATATTGTGTAAAGGATGCACAATGTACTGTGTTGGTTGACCAAAAATTTTCAATAAAATATTTAATTAAAAAAAAAAAGAGTGTAAATATAATTATAAACATTAATATGCTTTAAAAAACTAATAAACAACCGGCCCCTGCCCTGCTTGTCGAAGAATAACCAGCAAAACATTAGTCGCTTGTGTTTTTGATCACTATCTGGTAACACAATGTTAGAAAGTGCTTGTGTGGACATTGAGTGAGGTTAGGATTAAACAGGGCTGGAATGTTCTCCACAATTAAATAACCTACGATACTTATTGTCTCCGCTAACACATTCAGTGTGACTGGCTGGGTGAGGCACAAGAGGCAACAATTCCATGCAGAATTATACCTTGACACAAAGGGGCTGGTTTAGCACTGGGCTAATTGCTGGCTTTGAAAGCAGACCAAGGCAGGCCAGCAGCACGGTTCAATTCCCGTACAAGCCTCCCCGAACAGGCACCGGAATGTGGCGACTAGGGGCTTTTCACAGTAACTTCATTGAAGCCTACTTGTGACAATAAGCGACTTTCATTTCAAATTAACATCTTCAGCAATGAAAATTGGGAGAGAATGGGGCAGGGGCAAATTGGAGAAAATAACTTGTCGGTGGTTGTGAGCTGGCTTTTAATTTTTGTCAATGAATTGGTCAATTCATCAGAAATCCCAAGGAATCTCTATCAAACTTCTGTTTCCATTCAAAGTGTTTAGAATAGATGGATTAGATTTGTGATTCCTGGCTTCAGACCACATGACGTTCAGCCACTTTGGCTGCAAGAAACAAAATCTGTTCTTGTCGTTAAATCCCAAGAAATCCATCATTTAATAAGTTATTCAGAAAGCAGGATAGAAAAGAGATCGGACATTGTGTTATTTGTGTTAAAACCAACATTGAGAGTGTTTGTCAGGGTTAAGCATTTTACGTGGCTTTGTGGAGGTTGTTTTTGGGTCAGGAAAACAGAAAGGAGATAAAACTCTTGCCTGATCTCACGTAGATGCGGGGGGTGATCTCACGTAGATGGGGGGGGGGGGGGGGGGGGGTGGAGAGAGAGAGAGAGAGAGAGAGAGAGGGAGAGAGAATCAGTGTTGTATTTAAAACAGTAGCAGAGATTCACTACACACCCTGAACAGTATAATTGTCTGTAATACAACTGAATAGAGTTTGAGAGATCTAAAACATGTGGTGGATAATCTCAACTCAACTCCCACATTAATGCATCTCCAATGAAGGGCTTATTTCATACAGTGAACGACATCTAGCCAGCCTACCAGACTGTGTGAGTGCATCATGGGTATTGACATCATCCAACACATTGTCAAACTAATGAGTGTAATGGATGAAATCAACGATCACCGCCTGCGTGCTCCTTGACATTCCTTGCCTTTCTTTTATCCTTTTTAAAATATAGAATGACAACCTGTTGCTTGCCCAGACCGAGCTCTTGGCTCTCGAGATAAGGCCAATAAGAAACAATTTCTTGCTGGCATTTCAAAAATTGTGGGCATGGCAGAATGTGCTGATCACATTTCCTAAATTTAAAAAAAGGTAAGCACAAATCCCATCATGTATGACACCAAAGTTGAAACGAGTAAAGCCACGAAATTGCTGTCGACGTATTGACCAAGGGAGACTTCATCCGTCACGTTGGGCGGGTTTGGTGGGATCCCTCACCCATACTTCATTTGAGCGCGATTCACCCAAATGGGAACAAAGTCCAATAGCGAGCGCGTTTAGCCGCATGTTTCCTGGCGCTCAGATGGCACTGCCAGGGTGCCCAGGTGCAAGGGCAGTGCAAGGGCAACACCCTTCCCAAACCCTTCTGAAAAAGCAGCTGGGGACCTCCGAACCCCTTGGAGACCCCCACGTGTGCCCTTCCCTCTGGTCCCCGTTTGCGGGGACAATGCTGAACGGCGCTCGCCCGAGGTCTGTGAGGCAAAGGGTGGGGGGGAAACTCAAAGCTTCGACAAGCTGCCTCGCTCCAATATGCAGCTTTTCCACGATGGGCGGGATTTACATCGCAACGTCCCGCGAGGTCACATTGGATCTCGTGAGGCATTGTGAGCCGGATAGATCCCCGGAGTGGGGTCTCCCAGCTTTTATCGGCCGCGCTGTACCACGGAGAGCTGTGTGGTCACTGGATCGCGGCCAATGTCTTTTTGTTTGAGTTTGGGGAGTTTCTCACCGGTGAATCCCACACTTGGAATTTTTTTCTGCTGTGGTGAACTAACCCTGCCGACCAGACCGGCATCTGAGGGATCGGGGGGCCGTTTTGGAAGATGCCCTGACTTCAAACTGCGGACAGTGCGACCCCCCGCAGTCAACATGGGCAGCATCCCCAACCATTGACCCCCTAATAGATTATTTAAATATGATTACCTGGATCACGCCCAGTTTTGTTTGGGGTGTTAAACGCTCTGTCGAGGCCGCACTTTAGTGAACATTTTCCTGTGTCAGATTTCCATTCCTCTGAGCTACAGATAGTGACCCCCCCCCCCTCACCCCCCCCCCCCCCCTCACCCCACCCCCCAGTGCCCACTTAGTTCTCCTCACTCTCATTAAGTCTTGGTGTGTCCCCAGGGTGCACATCAGAGGCAGCCCACTGCTTTTGAAGCCCTGTGGCCTTTGATGCCCTTCACGGACGTCCTCTGGAGGGCCTGGAGCAGGGGGCCTCCGTCCGACTTACCGGTGTCACTGCCATCACCGTGCCACCCTGTTCTGCCCGCTGCCCTTGAGATGTGCCGGTGGCGAGAGGGGGGGATCCGGAAGAAAAGGAGACTTCCGTCGCCTCCTTGGTGCCAGAATCCAGCTTGGCCTCCACCGTAGAGGAGATACTCGTAGAGCCCTGGAGGTCTCCATGGGAGAGGCAGCTGGAGTGAGCTTCAGAAGCCTCTGAGCCATATAGTGCTGCCAGTACTGGAGGCTCCCCATTGTCTGCCCCATGGCGATGCTCCTCCGTGATTGGGCCACGCTCTGCAGTGCCTCAGCAATGTCCACCTGAATGTGGGACATGCCCTCAGCGACTGGGAGATGACGTCAAGGCCCTCAGCCATGGTCGTAGCAGACTGAGCCATGTCTCGGACACCACCAGTCAAGGTGCGGACGTTGTGCTCCAGGTTTTCCACTGCGGTCGCCACCCTAGCAGTATTGGCCTTACTGCCACACATTTCCGGCACCACCTCCTACGCCTGAAGCCTTTGGGACTCCTCCATTTGGCCTTGCAGTCACTGGAATGTCACTGACACCCCCTCTTGAATTGCACGGCTGTATCCTATCATCTGCATCAGCTCTGGGAGCACCTTGGCAAGAGGCTCAACAGCTGGCGGGACTCAGCTGGGTCCTGGGATCCAGCCGACCTCCGACTGCTGTCTCACCTGGATGTTCCTGCCTCCTCCTGATGTGCATCAGTAACTGTGTGTGCTCACCAGATTGTGCCCCAGAAGCCTGTCCACTACTTTCATCCAATGAGGTGTGTGCCTCCGTGCTGGCGGAAGGTGCGGGTGATAACGGTGTAGTCTCATTTGTGGTCTCCTCGGAGCTCTCCTCCGAGGTGGTCTCTCGGGTGGCGGCGGGGGCGGGGGAGGGGGAAACGACTCCGGATGGCCCCGGCCCCATCAGGTGGAGATCCTGCGAGACAATGGACATGTGGTCAGTGAGAGGGAAGGATCATTTTGTCTGACATGAACAACACTTGAGACAGATCTATTGACTAAACACTATTGTCGTGGGCAACTTATACTGTACACTACAAAACATTCCCCTTTTTGTTCTCAAGTGCTTCCTCTGGCACTTTCTAAGAAGCACTTGAGAACAAAGAGGCATATTCATAAAAGAAACTGTAGTTAGGAAAACACCTGCACCCCTGAATTAATGTATCCCGGAAGAGCTATAAAAATAAATAATCTGATTCTCACTTTTGAAACTGTCAGTCAAAAAGATTTCAGCAGGCAATGGAGTGTGAAACTGAATGTAAACAATCTCGTTCAAAGCTTTCGGCCTTCTATCCATACACACAGACTTCTATACTATAAAGGGCAATGAAATTGACTATGCGAAAACCACTTCAAAGTGATAATTTTTACCTACATTTCACAGGCCTTTACACTTGTTATACTGACCGGCTTTTTAAATGGTTGAGGGGTACAGATGAGAACACTTTCACTTTATTATGAGAACACCTTAATTTTTCACACCGAAGTTGAATGGGTTTAAAGGTTGCAGATGGGGAAAGCAGCCAAACGAGCACCACCTCAGGAAGAATCCCCGACCTGAGCCCCTCCAGTCCAGCACAAGCACCCCTGATCCCCATCTCCCGTGAAAGACCACCCCACCCCCCACCCCAGCACCTTTGCACCAATTTCTGGGAGGGTACTAACCACCTTGCCACCCTTTGGACTGCAAGCTGCAAGATTAATACTGTCAAGGGAAGAAAGTCTTACCTCTACCTGTATTCTTTGCTTACGTGGAAGCGCCTGACCATGCAGCACCCGGGCAAAACTGGCATCATAGAATCAACAGGTAGGATCACTTCACGGTTAGCATGGAACCCTGATAAAAAGAGGTCAGCACACTGCTGTATTCCGTCGGCAACAGCACAGATGACAATTTAATGACATGTTAATGAGGACACAGCAGGCTATGAAGAGCTTATTAAGGTTTTTGATTCATAATTCAGTCTTCAGAAATACATTATTATGGGCCGTGGAATGATTAACAGGTGGGCTCAGAAATCTGGAGAGAATATTGAATTTTTCACCTATTTTGTTTGGCTGCTAGTGACGCATTTGTGGGTCTGAAAGATGACCTAATCCGAGGCGTATTGTGGTGCAAGTGCTTGATGGAGCCTTATTTGATTTTCTTTCGAACAGGATGTAACAATGTGGAAGACAATGCAATTAGCGAGACAGGCTGAGCTACAGAACAGAGTATTCACCAAGGGTGATAGAGACCACTGACTCAATCCAGCTTGTGAGCAATAGAGATAAACATGCACTGACTAAAAAGACCCAGAATGAAGAGGGAACAGTTGCTCTCATTCTCAAATGCGACTGTTGCGGTCTGGGAAAAATCCCATCAACGCAAAGACTGCCCGACCATAAATGCAGAGTGCCTACAGGAGATAGGACCATGTTAAAGTGGCATGGCTCAGCAGAAAGCTTTCAACACCCGTTCAAAATGTTACACAGAGACCAGTCAAGTCAAGCAATATCCAAGAAATAGAAGATTTTGAAGGACATGAAGTGCATTTCTTGGACAGGGTTGCAAAGTCCAAGGGACATTTATTGGCACAGGTGTCATGGTCAATGCCCACAGGATGAATTTTAAGTCAGACGCAGGAACAGGGATGTAAGTTTTCTCTGATACAGCACAATAGCTGGACCATGACTTTCTCCAGCCGTCTACCGTCCGACCCCACTGAGGTTACAAGGGCAGACGACTGCTAAACTTCAATGTTATGAAAGAGAACTTCCTGACATTCTGTACATTGCTCAATATTAATTAGAGTACCGTGTATAAGGGGGTGCGGTTCCTTTATTCGTCTGTTACATTAGAAACCCAAGTCAAGCTGAAACAGTCCAACTGGATGAAGTGTTAATGTTCAACCGGGTAGGGTTAAAGACATTGGGGGAGATGTAGTATAAAGGGATAATAGCTATACTGCTAATAGCTAATGTACATTAGATCACGTATGACCAGAGTCCAGAGGTAGTTAGGAACATAGAACATACAGTGCAGAAGGAGGCCATTCAGCCCATCAAGTCTGCACCGACCCACTTAAGCCCTCACTTCCACCCTATCCCCATAACCCCATCCTAACCTTTTTGGCCACTAAGGGCAATTTATCATGGCCAATCCACCTAACCTGCACGTCTTTGGACTGTGGGAGGAAACCGGAGCACCCGGAGGAAACCCATGCAGACACGGGGAGAACATGCAGACTCCGCACAGACAGTGACCCAGCGTGGAATCGAACCTGGGACCCTGGCGCTGTGAAGCCACAGTGCTAGCCACTTGTGCTACCATGCTGCCGTGCTCTCCTGCAGTTCAGGAAGAAGCTTTGTGAGTATTTATCCCTGGATGCAGTCAATACATTTTTGAAAGTTCCTACAGACCTTGTTTCGAGCGGTTTCTGTTAAACACATCCTGGGACCATTGGCAACGATACTTCAGAAACATTCCATGACTGATTTCTTTCATATACAACTTGGCATTACAGATACTTGTTCAGTTCAAAGACACTCCCTCCAGTTGACATTGTAGCTCCGGACATGTTTCCAGTTCATTTGCACCCTCTGGCATGTAGTCCTTTGCAAAGAGCACGAGGACCAATATCAAGAAGAATATCACGCGTATCGGATTAACCTGCAGTAAATTTGATTGCCCCAATTTCCAAACTGTACACCCTTAATTATCACCAATTCCTTTACCATTTTCCACACTGATCTGTATTTACTAAAATATTCAAATTCGTCTCGATCTGGTTATGTTGTTTTCATTCTGCCTCCGGTTTTGCTGCCAACGTCAAATCTAGAAATATTGTTAATAATGCACTAAACTAAGTCACGGAGAATGATTCCAGAGGTTATCAACTCAACATCTTTCCGGCAGAAAATATTCTCGTTTCCACATGTTCCCTTCTCCAATGTCAAATACAATTTGTGACACAATACTGTACTTCATCCCTTACTGCTGGTGCAAAAACAGTATTGTTACAAGAGAAAAACAGACAGGTCTCACTCCCCCTCACTCCTCTAATTAATACTCAACATTTTTCCAGCAGACACTGAAAGAAATTGCTATGCTTAAAGCTGGTTAGCTGTTGGCCTCCAAGAATGTTAATGTACAAACGAGGATCACATTCCTACTCTCACTATCTTGCTGCGTGGGCTGCAAGCCCTGACTTTGAACTAAGACACTGAACGGCTGTCCTTTCATGTGATTCTCCACCTCCATGAGCAATGTTGTCCATATAATTTGAGACTCAAGAATAAACTAGACTGAACGCCCAATCCTTCGGTAGCTGAGCTGGTAGAGCGGAGGACTGTACATGGCACTGTTGCTTCACAGCGCCAGGGTCCCTGGTTCGATTCCCGGCTTGGGTCACTGTCTGTGTCTACACGTTCTCCCCGTGTCTGCGTGGGTTTCCTACGGGTGCTCCGGTTTCCTCCCACAAGTCCCGAAAGACATGTTGTTAGGTGAATTGGACACTCTGAATTCTCCCTCTGTGTACCCGAACAGGCGCCGGAGTGTGGCAACTGGGGGATTTTCACATTAACTTCATTGTAGTGTTAATGTAAGCCTACTTGTGGCAATAATTAAGGTTACTATTTAAATTGACCTCAACTTGAAACCATTTTGCATTTGAAGATTGCAAGTGTGATTTCTTTTTGAATGGTGATAGAGAAAGGGCAGCGGGGAAACTTCATAAGACCATAAGACATAGGAGCAGAATTAAGCCACTCGGCCCATCGAGTCTGCTCCGCCATTCAATCATGGCTGATGTGTTTTTCATCCTCATTCTCCTGCCTTCTCCCCATAACTCCTGATCCCCTTATTAATCAAGAACCTATCTATCTCTGCCTTAAAAACACTCAGTGATTTAGCCTCCACCGCCTTCTGCGGCAAAGAGTTCCACAGATTCACCACCCTCTGGCTGAAAAGATTCCTCCTCATCTCAGTTTTAAAGGATCGTCTCTTTAGTCTGAGAATGTGTCCTCTGGTTCTAGTTTTTCCTACAAGTGGAAACATCCTCTCCACGTCCACTCTATCCAGGCCTCGCAGTATCCTGTAAGTTTCAATAAGATCCCCCCTCATCCTTTTAAACCCCAACGAGTACAGGCCCAGAGTCCTCAACCGTTCCTCATATGACAAGCTCTTCATTCCAGGGATTATTCTTGATGGTGTTAGAATTGAATTATTTAAAATGTTTTCTTATTCCAAATTGTAAATTTGGCTTAATGTGAACTGAAGAAACTGGTAAGTGTGTGGTAATTTCCCTGGACAGCTGGCAGCCGAAGGGTTAATGCTGAGCTCAGTGTAGTATTTGCCAAGGGAGGACATGGAACGCTTTTGTTTAAAATAAGATAATTCGACTGTACAAATATAAAAGAGTTGAGCTGAGAGGGGAAGGAAACAGTGTCAGCTGAAGAAAGGAATGACTTCATCATTGAGGTTTGGATCTCCCTTAAGAGGGATATAAAATGAATTAGATACCTGTACCAGAAACAAGGAGACCCCAGAAGACCGAGGAAGCATGGTGTCCCGTTGTGATTCACTTGAGTAAATCTGCACTCCAGAATGATTCAAATCATGCCAGTAATTACAGCAAAATATACTACATTTTACCTTTCGCTCATTTTTTATGTGGTACAGCAATTATAATTGTTTTCTTAAACAAGTCCTCCCAAAGCCTGTCTGGAGTAACACCAGTAAAAATGAAATAGTCCAGAGGTGCGGGGGGGGGGGGAGAGAGGGTGACAGGTCTGGAGAGAACCAAGCGACATTCATACAACAATGAGGCCAAAAGAAATATCCATGACTCCGGTCACCACCTGAGGAATGAACCTCTCTGGATTATTTTTCTGTTTTTTTTAATTAGAGCTTGGGTCTTGGGTGAGCGTGGTGCATGCAGAGTAAAAAAAAAAAATTCATTTATTCATTTGAAATAATCCAGTTAGGAGAAGCCCGATTTAAGTTTTACTTAAGTAAAGTTATCAGATTGGACAAGTAGATAAAGCTAACAAATTGAAGTCTCTTTTCCTTTTGATTGTTATACTATGTTCAAGTGGTACTGTTTTATTTTCTCCTTCACAGTTGTAAGTGTCACTGAATTGCTTTTCAAAAATCATAGTTAGATTTACAACATAGAACATTACAGCGCAGTACAGGCCCTTCGGCCCTCGATGATGCGCCGACCTGTGAAACCACTCTAAAGCCAATCTACACTATTCCCTTATCGTCCATATGTCTATCCAATGACCATTTGAATGCCCTTAGTGTTGGCGAGTCCACTACTGTTGCAGGCAGGGCATTCCATGCCCTTACTACTCTCTGAGTAAAGAACCTACCTCTGACATCTGTCTTATATCTATCTCCCCTCAATTTAAAGCTATGTCCCCTCATGCTAGACATTACCATCCGAGGAAAAGGGCTCTCACTGTCCACTCTATCCCATCCTCTGATCATCTTGTATGCCTCAATTAAGTCACCTCTTAACCTTCGTCTCTCTAACGAAAATGTTAGCTGTGTAGCACAGGGCTAAATCGCTGGCTTTGAAAACAGACTAAGGCAGGCCAGCAGCACGGTTCAATTCCCGTACCAGTCTCCCCGAACAGGCGCCGGAATGTGGCGACTAGGGACTTCTTACAGTAACTTCATTTGAAGCCTACTTGTGACAATAAGTGATTTTCATTTCAAGTGATTTTCAAACAGCCTCAAGTCCCTCAGCCTTTCCTCATAAGATCTTCCCTCCATACCAGGCAACATTCTGGAAAATCTCCTCTGCACCCTTTCCAATGCTTCCACATCCTTCCTATAATGCGGCGACCACAATTGCATGCAATACTCCAAATGCGGCCGCACCAGAGTTTTGGACAGCTGCAACATGACCTCATGGCTCCGAAACTCAATTCCTCTACCAATAAAAGCTAACACACTGTACGCCTTCTTAACAACCCTCTCAACCTGGGTGGCAACTTTCAGGGATCTATGTACATGGACACCGAGATCTCTCTGCTCATCCACACTGTCCAGTTCTCTGTCTTCCTTTTATTCCTTCCAAAATGAATCACCTCACACTTTTCTGCATTAAACTCCATTTGCCACCTCTCAGCCCAGCGCTGCAGCTTATCTGTGTCCCTCTGTAATTTGTAACATCCTTCCGCACTGTCCACAACTCCACCGACTTGTGTCATCTGCAAATTTACTCACCCATCCTTCTACGCCCTCCTCCAGGTCATTTATAAAAATGACAAACAGCAGTGGCCCCAAAACAGATCCTTGTGGTACACCACTAGTAGCTGGACTCCAGTCTGCACATTTCCCATCAACCACCACCCTTTGTCTTCTTCCAGCTAGCCAATTTCTGATCCAAACTGCTAAATCACCCTGAATCCCATGCCTCCGTATTTTCTGCAGTAGCCTACCATGGGGAACCTCATCAAACGCTTTACTGTAATCCATATACACCACATCAACTGCTTTACCCTCATCCACCTGTTTGGTCACTTCCTCAAAGAACTCAATAAGTTTGTGAGGCATGATCTACCCTTCACAAAACCATGTTGACTATCTCTAATCAAATTATTCCTTTCCAGATGATTATACATCCTATCTCTTATAAACCTTTCCAATATTTTGCCCACAACAGAAGTAAGGCTCACTGGTCTATAGTTACCGGGGTTGTCTCTACTCCCCTTCTTGAACAAAGGGACAACATTTGCTATCCTCCAGTCTTCTGGCAATATTCCTGTAGACAAAGATGACTTAAAGATCAAAGCCAAAGGCTCATCAATCTCCTCCCTAGCTTCCCAGAGAATCATAGGATAAATCCCATCCGGCCCAGGGGACTTATCTATTTGCACACTTTCCAGAATTGCTAACACCTCCTCCTTATGAACCTCAAGCCCTTCTAGTCTAGTAGCCTGAATCTCAGTACTCTCCTCGAAAACATTGTCTTTTTCCTGTGTGAATACTGACGAAAAATATTCATTTAGCACCTCTCCTATCTCCTCTGACTCCACGCACAACTTCCCACTACTGTCCTTGACTGGCCCTACTCTTACCCTAGTCATTCATTTATTCCTGACATATCTATAGAAAGCTTTAGGGTTATCCTTGATCCTACCTGCCAAAGACTTCTCATGTCCCCTCCTGGCTCTTCTTAGCACTCTCTTTAGGTCCTTCCTAGCTAACTTGTAACTCTCGAGCGCCCTAACTGAACCTTCATGTCTCATCTTTACATAAGCCTCCTTCTTCCTCTTGACAAGTGTTTTGACTGCTTTAGGAAACCACAGTTCCCTTGCTCGACCACTTCCTCCCTGCCTGACTGGTACATACTTATCAAGGACACGCAGTAGCTGTTCCTTGAACAAGCTCCACATTTCCATTGTGCCCATCCCCTGCAGTTTTCCTCTCCATCCGATGCATCCTTAGTCTGGCCTCATCGCATCATAATTGCCTTTCCCCCAGATATAACTCTTGCCCTGCGGTATATACCTATCCCTTTCCATCACTAAAGTAAACTTAATCGAATTGTGGTCACTATCACCAAAGTGCTCACCTACCTCCAAATCTAACACCTGTCCTGGTTCATTACCCAGTACCAAATCCAATATGGCCTCGCCTCTCGTTGGCCTATCTACATACTGTGTCAGGAAACCCTCCTGCACACATTGGACAAAAATGGACCCATCTAAAGTACTTGAACTATAGCGTTTCCAGTCAATATTTGGAAAGTTAAAGTCCCCAATAACAACTACCGTGTTGCTTTCACTCCTATCCAGAATCATCTTTGCAATCCTTTCCTCTATATCTCTGGAACTTTTTGGAGGCCTATAGAAAGCCCCTAACAGGGTGACCGCTCCTTTCCTGTTTCTAACCCCAGCCCATACTACCTCAATCGACGAGTCCTCATCAAACGTCCTTTCTGAAAACCGGAAAACTGTCCTTGACTAACAATGCCACCCCTCCCCCTCTTTTACCACCTTCCCTGAGCTTACTGAAATATCTAAATCCCAGCACCTGCAACGACCATTCCTGTCCCTGCTCTATCCATGTCTCCGAAATGGCCACAACATCAAAGTCCCAGGTACCAACCCATGCCGCAAGTTCACCCACATTATTCCGGATGCTCCTGGCATTGAAGAAGACACACTTTAAGCCACCTTCCTGCCTGCCGGTACACTCCTGCAACTTAGAAACCTTACTCATGACCTCACTACTCTCAACCTCCTGTATACTGGAGCTACAATTCAGGTTCCCAAGCCCGTGCTGAACTAGTTTAAATCCTCCCGAAGAGCATTAGCAAATTCCCCCCCCAGGATATTGGTACCCCTCTGGTCCAGGTGTAGACCATCCCGTTTGTAGAGGTCCCACCGACCCCAGAATGAGCCCCAATTATCCAGAAATCTGAAACCCTCCCTCCTGCACAATCCCTGTAGCCACGTGTTCAACTCTTCTCTCTCCCTATTCCTCATCTCGCTAGCACGAGGCACGGGTAACAACCGAGAGATAATAACTCTGTTTGTCCTAGATCTAACGTTCCACCCTAGCTCCCTGAATTCCTGCCTTACATCCCTATCTATTTTCCTGCCTATGTCGTTGGTACCTATGTGGACCACGACTTGAGGCTGCTCCCCCTCCCCCTTAACGATCCCGAAAACACGATCCGAGACATCACGCACCCTGGCACCTGGGAGGCAATACACCAACCGCGAGGCTCTCTTGTTCCCACATAATCTCCTATCTATCCCCCTAACTATGGAGTCTCCAATGACTAATGCTCTATTCCTCTCCCCCCTTCCCTTCTGAGCAACAGGGACAGACTCTGTGCCAGAGACCTGTACCCCATGGCTTTAAGTCTCCCCCCCCCCAACAGTATCCAAAGCGGTATACTTGTTACTAAGGGGAATGACCACAGGGGATTCCTGTACTGACTGCTTCCTCCCAGCCCCCTCACCGTCACCCATCTATCTTTATTCTTTGGAGTAACTACATCCCTGAAGCTTCTATCTATAACCACCTCTGCCTCCCGAATGATCCGAAGTTCATCCAGCTCCAGCTCCAGTTCGCTAACATGGTTTCTGAGGAGCTGGAGATGGGTGCACTTCCCACAGATGAAATCAGCAGGGACACTGACGGTGTCCCTCACCTCAAACATTCTGCAGGAGGAACATTGCACTACTTTCCCTGCCATCCCTTCTAGATAAAAAAAGAAAAGGAAAGAAAGAGCTTACCTGTTATTCACTCCCCTTCTCAGCAAGCACTCACTCAGCAACCTGAGGGAAAATAAAAGAAAAACTACTTACCAGTCACCAGCCAATCCCTTACCTGCAGGCTGTGACATCACGGTTCAACTTCTTTCTACTTCTACCTGCCCTCGAGCCTTCCTCTTGATCTTTACAGCGGTTGTTTTTTTGGGTTAGAGGAGGGGGTAGGGAGGGAAACACTGAAAAAGATTTATTTCTTGTCACTTGTACCGAGGTACAGTGAAAAGTATTGTTCTGCATACAGTCCAGACAGATCATTCCATACATGAAAAACATAGGTCATACGATAGATACACAATGTAAACACATAGACACAGACATCAGGTGAAGCTTACGGAGTGTAGTACTGCTCAGTAGAGATGATATGTGGTGAGATCAGTTCAGTCCATAAGAGGGTCATTCAGGAGTCTAGTAGCAACGGGCAAAAAAGCTGCTTTTGAATCTGTTGGTGCATGTTCTCAGACTTTTGTATCTCCTGCCCGATGGAAGAGAGAATAACCCAGGCGGAGGGCTCTTTGATTATGCTGCCCGCTTTCCCAAGGCAGTGGAAGATGTCGACAGAGTCAACGGATGGAAGGCAGGTTCGTGTGATGGACTGGGCTGTGTTCACGACTCTCATCAGAATTCATCATTTGCCTTTAATATATTGGCGTTCATTACACTATCTCCTCTAAATCATTTCCGCTAAGATCCTCAAAGTTGTGGAATTCCTTATTTTCCTTACTGTTGAAAGTTTTTGGTGCCGAAGTTGATGATGACTAATCCCTATTACTTGAGTTACTTTGCGTTTCTATTCCAGTCCAGGAAGACTTAGTGCCATAGCTTGGCTACGCCACCAATGGTGGAGAATTTAAAATTCAGTATCCCAAGAGCCCAGAATTAGGTGAGCACAGATATCTAGAAGGTTGTGCAGCTGGAGGAGATTAGAGAGATAAGTAGGCACGAGGGACGTGTAACCAATTTTAAAATCAGGGCTGTTGGATAAATGGGACATGTTGGGAGTTAGGACTGGGGCTGCATTTTTGGGGGGGATGGTGTCAAATTCATATTTGCGAGAATGTGGGAGAGAAAAATGGAAAATGCTCTAAAAACTCTGAAAGTCTAGCACCATCTGTGGAGCGGGGCGCCCTTTTAGACTCGAAACGGTAACTGTTTCTCTCTTCACTGATACTGCCTGACCGGCTGAGTTTATCCAGTCTTTTGTTTTGATTTCAGAGTTCCAGTATCCACAGTATTTTGTTTTTCCAAGAATAGTCAGGTTTAGAGATTACAAAGACATGATGAATTTTCAGCAGTAGATTTCCTCCAGTTTCCTCCCACAGTCCAAACATGTGCAGGTTAGGTCAATTGGCCATGGTATATTGCCCCTGAGTGTCCAAAGGTTGGGTGGGGTTACAGGGATTGAGCGGGGGATTGGATCTAGGTAGGGTTTCAGGTGGCCAGTGCAGACATGCTGGGATGAATGGCCTCTGCCTGCACGGTGGGGATTCTATGATTAGTTAAAGCATAGGCAGCATCGGACATAATTACGGAGGCTGAAACAGACACCTTAGTGATGGCACAGATGGGGAAGAAGCTCATCCTGGCTCACCAAGGTTACAAACAGTCCAGTTCAGCTTCAGGCAATTGGCCAGGAGAGAGACGGCGTGGATGGCTAGAGTGCTGAAATTGTGGTGGAGACTGAAGGTAATTGTTTCGGTCCACCCAATGTTAAGTTGAAGGGAATTTCCGCTCATCCAGTACTGAACGTTGGTTGGGCAAGCAGTCTGAAATTTAGAGATAGCGAAGGGATTGAAGGTGATAAATGGTATTTCTATTCTTTTTTTTTAATGTATTTTATTACAAACAAGTATCAAAACAGGTTACAGCAAATAAACGTCCCGGGAAACATACTCCCCAACAATCAACTACACAGTCTGTACTGATTTTCCCCATTTTTCCCCGCCCCCCCCTCCTCTCCTCTCCCCCCTCCCCCCTCCGCCACCCCTGCGACGAACAGCTCCTCAAACACGGTCACAAACATCCCCCACCTTTTTTCAAACCTCCCTGCTGAGCCCCTTAACTCATACTTTACCTTCTCTAACCGCAGGAAGTCGTACAGGTCACTCAACCAAGCCGCTAACCCCGGTGGTGATGCCGACCGCCACTCCAGCAAAATTAGCTCAGTGGGCTAGACAGCTGGTTTGTGATGCAGAACAAGGCCAGCAGCGCGGGTTCAATTCCCGTACCAGCTGAGAACTTTTAATTCTTCTTCCGTGTACCCGAACAGGCGCCGGAATGTGGCGATGAGGGGCTTTTCACAGTAACTTCATTGCCGTGTTAGTTTTCAAAATAAAGATAGATAGTTTTTTGAAGAAAAAAGGAATAAAGTGTTCGGGCGGGAAAGTGGAGCTGAGTCCACAAAAGATCAGCCATGATCTCATTGAATGGCGGAGCAGGCTCGAGGGGCCAGATGGCCGACTCCTGTTCCTAGTTCTTATGTAATGTAAGCCTACTTGTGACAATAAAAGATTATTTATTTGTTTATTTATTCACTACCACGACATCGGCCTTCCTCCTCTCCATGAGCTCCGGCTTCTCTGAAACCCCAAATATTGCCACAAATGGGTCCAGGTCCACCGCCTCCTCCACTATCCTTTTTTAAAAATAAATTTAGAGTACCCAATTCATTTTTTCCAATTAAGGGGCAATTTAATGCAGCCGATTCACCGAGCCTGCACATCTTTGGGTTGTGGGGGCGAAACCCACCCAAACACGGGGAGAATGTGCAAACTCCACACGGACAGTGACCCAGAGCCGGGATCGAACCTGGGACCTCGGCGCCGTGAATCAGCAGTGCTAACCACTGCACCACTGTGCTGCCCCTCCTCCACTGTCCTGGCTAACCGCAAACACTCCTGCCCAAAATCTTCCCAATTTGGTATTTCTATTTTTAATAACATATAGTCAATTTTTAAATGGTTTTCTATAAAAATTGACAATATGTGGGTGTGTTTTTCAACTGGTCTAAGAGTCTCTGATGTCTCACAAAGTTGCACAAGTCCGTTCTTACTTTTATGGTGTGACAATTTCTCCAGGAGAAAATGTAAGAATCAGATAATTCTTTAAAGATTAGAACATCCATAACTACGAAGTTACACTCATGATCTTCAAATAAAAAGGTCAGGGAGGCAATTCTTGTCGATGTCTGTATGCACAGATGTGTAGGACACTATCCTGGGCAGGAGCTTCCAATCACAGCCAGACAATATCCATTAAATACTCTTTAACAAAGTCACAGGGAGTCCACGCAGGGTAAAATGAAGAACAAAGTTTTATTTACAAAAGTTACACCCCGGTAGACCCATACCGGGTACCTGCCTGGGCGGTGCCTTACTGGCTGACCTTGTATACATTGGTAATTGAGATATCCCGGCCCTAGCGGGGGAGCCCATACTCTGCAAGGAGCACGGGGAAAACAAGTATTCCCATCCCGTAGGTCCCGTGCTGGATATTACACACTCCCAGACTCGAATTGACAGTACTGTTAATGGGCACAGGGTGAAAGTTACAGCACAAATCAACCAGGTGCGGATAATAGTTTGAAACGAGGTTATTCCTCGTTTCATTTCTCCAAACAAACTACTTTCTGTCTGTCATCTAGTGGGCAGAGCAATCAACTGGGAAAATCCTGCTCTGCGCGCACACAGGCCGAGAAATTTATTATCCCCAAGCCCATTTCACTTTGCTCATTGTGCTGCCCACCATATTGGATTGGGCTGCTCCATAGGTATTCAGGTACGTTAAACCCTGGTTAAAATAGTTATATTGGGGTTCTACCCATGTAATACAACCCAGGGCAAATATACAACTATTATATTTATATTATGATCCTAACTAGGATCAGGAGTCGGCCATCTGGCCCCTCGAGCCTGCTCCACCATTCAATGTGATCATGGCTCATCTTTTGTGGGCTCAGCTCCACTTTCCCGCCCGAACACTTTATTCATCAAAAAACTATCTATCTTTATCTTGAAAACTAACACGGCAATGAAGTTACTGTGAAAAGCCCCTAGTCGCCACATCCAGGCGCCTGTTCGGGTACACGGAGGAAGAATTCAGAATTCTCAGCTTGAACCCGCGCTGCTGGCCTCGCTCTGCATCACAAACCAGCTGTCCAGCCCACTGAGCTAATTTTGCTGGAGTGGCGATAATTAAATATCCGGACTCCCCCAGGACTCACTGCCGCGCCTGGGAGACCTCATCAGGGCGCCATTTAGCACTGGTTCAAACAAATGTGGACCAGTCGTAACGGCACATGGGGAGATGAGGTCTCCCATGGAGACCCCGGGTGGTCAGGGGCAGGGCTGGTTGGCACTGCAAGGGTGCCAGTGTGGCATTGGAAAGGGGTACAGCCAGCCTGGATGCCAAGTTTTCACTGCGAGGGGTCAGGCCCGGGTGGAAAGTAGAGTGGGAATGAGGGAGGCTTCCAGGCCGGATAAAATGATGCCCCTATCTGCGAAGCTCGCTAACAGGGCAACACGGTAGCATAGTGGTTAGCGTGTGGCTTCACAGCGCCAGGGTCCCAGGTTCGATTCCTGGCTTGGGTCACTGTCTGTGCGGAGTCTGCACATCCTCCCCGTGTGGGCGTGGGTTTCCTCCGGGTGCTCCGGTTTCCTCCCACAGTCCAAAGATGTGCAGGTTAGGTGGATTAGCCATGATAAATTGCCCTTAGTGTCCAAAATTGCCCTTAGTGTTGGGTGGGGTTACTGGGTTATGGGGATAGGGTGGAGGTGTTGACCTTGGGTTGGGTGCTCTTTCCAAGAGCTGGTGCAGTCTCGATGGGCCGAATGGCCTCCTTCTGCACTGTAAATTCTAAGTTATTCCTCTAAGTGCGGCCTCAGTGGAGAGAAACTCCCCGAGGTTAAAAAAAATCATGCAAAGTTCTGTTGGATAGCGAGATGTTATCCGCTGCTGCAGCCCCTCCCCCCACCCCCGACCAGAAACACCCCGCTAACCGCGCCGTTCAGCGGAATTTACGTCCGCTGAATTGCGCTCATTGTCTACAGATCAGTTTTACTGGTGATCTGGTATCGCAGCCTTCAGGGCTGGATGTCCGGGGCAGCAACAGGGAAGACACAAGGAAGCAGAGGAAACTGGGAGAAGAGTGAGGAGGACACTGAGCGGGAGACCACAGCCATGGCAGATCTTCAGAGAGCCCAATATCTCTGGGAAGTGATTTCATTTCTTAAAGGAGGCCATCAACAAACTATGTCCCTTGCAGCTTTGAACCAAGGAACTAACAGAAGTGCCTGTGCTGCCAAAGTCATTGCAGATTTTAATTTTATGCCATCGCCACCTTTCCAGGTGACATCAGTTTGAAGTCCATCTTTGTCTGATGATTGTCTAACCAGGTCATCAGGTTACTGGTACAGGGATAACAAGAGACAATTACTTTAGACTTAGCTCAGGGCTCCTGTGACGAATCGGAGCAGAGCTGTCGTGTGAAAGCCACAGCACCACGAGAAACAACATTGAGCAGTCAGTCTGCAATGGTTCCACTTCCATGCCCTTTCAAGAGGAGCTTTGTAGTACAACCCAAAGCGGATATCCACATTCCTGGTTAGATTCTGCATGCCGCGGAGCTTTTACATCAAACCCCTGTAGCTGGGGCTCTCGGGGAGCATCTAATTGAGGCGAGTTAATGTTAACCATCCCTCCCTAATACACCAACAGTTCCACAATCCTAGTCACTTTCATCCTTACCACCACTATCCCGTTGCCTTTCTTCCAGTCTTGTGGGCTTTACCCCCACGTCAATAGAACAAATATCAATGTCGACACCCAATCTACAACAACAGAAGATTTTGTATGCTATTGGTAAGGTTTCCAGGGTGTAAATGTGCTCAGCCATGAGATTTTCCACATATGAAAGAACTGTATTTTCAAAATGTTTTGCCTGGCCATCTATATTGTTTTCCTAGGCATTTTGTTTCATTAATGACATAATAACAGGACGCACTCAAAGACATCAGGTGTGGTGTGCAGCACTTCAGTGGCGGAACGCCATAATAGGTTTTTCCAAAACATTCAGGAGCATTCCTAGAATCTTTTTTTAAATAAGCTTTATTGTCACAAGTGGGTTTACATTACCACTGCAATGAAGTCACTGTGAAAATCCCCGAGTCGACACATTCGGGTACACAGAGGGGGAATTCAGAATGTCCAATTCACCTAACAGCGCGTCTTTCTGTACTTGTGGGAGGAAACCGGAGCACCCGGAGGAAACACACGCAGACACGGGGAGGACATGCAGACTCCGCACAGACAGTGACCGAAGCCGGGAATCGAACCTGAGACTCTGGCGCTGTAAAGCAACAAAGCTAATCACTGTTCTACCGTGCCACCCACATTTGCAGCTTTCAAAACAATCTTGCATTTATAAAGCGAGATCAGGCTATCAAAAGACACATTACAGCTAATGAAGTACTTTAGAAATCTAGTCATTGTTCTAATGTAGGAAATGACGCAGTCCCAATTGTCATGATATTCAGGTAAACATCATAGCACATACATACATACTGATGGACAGATCAACGGACCAATCAACACACACACAACACGACAGCTAATCACAGGCAAGAACACAACACTTCCTGGGCATTCGAGCAGAAGACAGCTCAGGGCACAGAGCTCATTACAAGCCACTCAGACATCCACCATGTGCTGAATACAACAGTTTACCAGTGTAAATAGATGTTTGAAATAAAATTGCGTTGTACCATTCGCAACCGTGTTGGTTCGTCTGTGTAGCAGAGCACCCAACACTTCACCAATGTGCACACAGCATTTTCCCATAAACAGGGATGTGATACTGACCCGATAGACTGTTTTAGTGATGTTGATTGAGGAATAAATGGTGGCCAGGACATCTGTGATAACGTGCACACTCTTCTTCAAACGACTAACATGGGATCTGCCGCCCGCCTGAGAGGCAGTGCCTCATTTAATATTGTGTTCAAAAGGCCTCACCTCCGTCCTGCAGTGAGCGCCAGCCTAGATTGGTGTGCTTAAGTCTCTGGTGTGGGCCATCAGACCACAATCTTCTGGCTGAATCAAATGAAGAATAGGAAAGTCGATCTGCTCAATCGAATAAAAGGGGTTGAACTTTGACAACAAAAAAGTCTTCAGCTTAGTCAGAAATCCAATCTCTATCTCTACCTCTATCAATCTATCTGGATTTATGTTTATAAAATCTTGAACACGGGCCAAGCCCAAGCACCAGCGACCATCCAACAATATTTGAGAGCTGACATTTTGGCCACAATTTCAATTTCAAAAACTTTGTGAGTGAAAGAGAGGCAGAGAAAGGCATTCTAATCCAGTGTTTTTCAAACTTATTTTCCGGGGACCCATTTTTACCAACCGGCCATTTTAAAAATGTGGCCGTACTGCGAATGCGTGCCCGATCATCGGTACGCATGCGCATAGTTTTGCAATTTTGAAGGCTGCTTGCAGCCGGCGTAGTTAAAGGCCGGCTGCTGCGCATGGATTTGCACGATCGGGAGCGCTGCGACGGACGGCTCTGCGACCCTCCCGACACCCGTCCGTGACCCACCCGCGGGTCGCGCCCCCGAGTTTGACAATGCCTGTTCTAATCTATTGTTTCACAAAAGGTCTGGGATAGGAGTCGCTTAGAAAGAACTTCAATTTATAAAGTGCCGTGACCTCAAGGAGTCTCAAAGCATTTGACAACCAATGAAGTACGTTTGATTTGTTGAATTGTTACTGCTGTTGCGAAGTATTATAAGGGGCAGAGGAGCATTTTGTATCGGAAGTGGTGTTCTCAGGAACCTAGCTCCCGACCCATCCTGATTGACAAATTTAAAAGGATGCACATTTTTAATAAAAGCAAAGTACTGCGGATGCTGGATATCTGAAATAAGGGTTAATGGGCTTGAAACATTAATTGTTTCCCTCTGCAGATGCTGCCAGGCCTGCTGAGGACTTCATTTTTAATAACTAATCCTCACTCCTGGTGGTGGGAATGAGATTGATGGTCTAATCCTTGTATCACAATGTCATCCATTCCCATCTTACACCCTCAAGGCAATTTCTCGAAGGCAATTAAAATGCAATTTTAATGGAAAAGATTTGCCTTGGCTGTGCAGAATTTTGTGCAAGTAAAGACAGATGTTAAAACACTATGCTGTCTGTCACAATGATATATTTTATAATCCAGTCAATGGAACAGTCATAGGCAGTTTTTGCACTTAAGTCACACAGTTCTGGTGGAACTCCAGCGGGAAGTGCGAGCAGTCAGTCTAGAAGTTGCAGCCGGAAGTCAAATCCATCTCCATGACCTGCCAGCCAGTGACCTATCTGCGATAAAATCAATTGAATGGACTAGTGGTCTAAGTAGCAAATGGACAATATGTACCTTCGCTCACCCCCACAAAACATTTTTTTTAAAACTGCTTCCCTCTTAACCTGCCAATCTTTTGTTCAAAGCTACGTTGCCATTTCTTGGAATTGCTAAGTGGCCGCTGCCAGACGCCACCACCTTTGCCTTTGTTTCCATCAGAAAATGTTTCATTCCAGGAAAATAAATGTCAGGTGCTTGTAATCGAGGAACTGCTATTGTCAGACATGCGCTTGCTTTAGAATGTAAATATAATCGCTGGCTGGCCCACTGCCTCCTGGGCCAATTCATTTATTGGTTTAACTAAGGTGCAATTTAACAAAACAGCGATTGTGCAGACTGGCTGTTTATCTCCTGGGAGATTAGTGTAAACATTGGTAAAATGCTGCCAAGAAATGCCTTTTTCGTTATTCATTAATTAATGTAATTGTCAGAGTGCTGTGGAGGCTTTCTGTTGACATTCTGAATTTTACCCCAAGTGGCAAGCTGGCAGGTGGGGTAGGAACGCCATTACAATGTCGGGGACTGAATCAAAAGGTTTCCCCGATGCGGTCCGGCTGCATTTTCCCAGTGGCGACACAGAAAGCAGCTCGGCTGCCTGCCAACTGGAGGTGGGTGACCAATTTAATAGCCATGATCTCATTGAGTGGCGGAGCAGGCTCGAGGGGCCAGGTGGCCGACTCCTGCTCCTAGTTCTTATGTAACTGAAGTGAAGGACTGATGGCCTGCCACTTTGGCAAACGTAGGGGAAGGCTGCATGCCAACCTTCAGCGACTGTTCCACCGGGACACCCAGGTCTCGTTGCACTTCCCCTTTTCCTAAAAACTGTCTCCATTCAGATAATAATCTGTCTTCCTGTTTTTGCCACAAAAGTGGATAACCTCACATTTACCCACATTGTATTGCATTTACCAAGTATTTGCCCACTCAGCCAGCCTGTCCAAGCCACTCTGCAGCCTCTTTGCATCCTCCTCACAGCACACACTACTTAGTATCGTCTGCACACTTGGCGATATTGCATGTAATTCCTTCGTCCAAATCATCAATGTATATTGTGAATAGCTGGGGTCCCAGCACTGAACCCTGCGGTCACTGTCCCACTAGTCCCTGCCTGCCACTCGGAAAAGGACCCGTTTATTCCCACTCTCTGCTTCCTGTCTGCCAACCAGTCCTCTATTCACGTCAATGCATTACCCCCAATACCATGAGCTTTCATTTTACTCACTAATCTCGTGTGGGACCTTGTCAAAAGCTTTTTGAAAGTCCAGATACACAACATCCACTGGTTCACCCTTGTCCACTCAACTGGTCACATCCTCAAAAAACTCCAGAAGGTTGGTCAAGCATGATTTCATGATTTCCCCTTAGCGAATCCATGCTGACGTGGACCCATTCTGCCCCCGCTTTCCAAAGGCTCAGTTATTTCATCCTGAATAATTGACTCCAGCATTTTCCCCACCACCGATGTCAGGCTAACCGGTCTATATTTCCCCGTTTTCTCTCTCCCTCCTTTTTTTTAAAGTGGGGTTACGTTAGCTACCCTCCAATCCATTGGAACTCCTCCAGAGTCTATAGAACACTGGAACATTATCACCAATGCATCCATTATTTTTAAGGCCACTTCCTTAAATACTCTGGGATGTAGAGCATCAGGCCCTAGGGACATATTGGGTTTAATCCCATCAATTTCCCCAATACAATTTCCTGACTAATAAGGATTTCCTTCAGTTCCTCCTTCATGCTAGACCCTCTGTGCCCCAGTATTTCCAGAAGGTTATTTGTGTTTTCCTTCGTGAAGTCAGACCCAAAGTATTTGTTCGGCTGGTCTGCCATCTCTTTGTTCCCATTATGAATTCACCATGAAGATATAAAGAGATGCAGTCTGATCTGAGAGAAGAGCCTGTACCTTGAATAAACAGCTGGAGATCCCCAAGAAGCTCCATCATAAGCGTGAAGGGCATTGGAAAGGTCCACTGTGCAACGTAAAAGGACCACCAGATAACTTGGAGCTCCAGTGCAAGACCCGAAAACAGTGTCAAAGGACCGAGCCAGCTTGCAAAAGGGCAAGCAAAACCTCCCAAAAAACAGCTGAAATAAGCTTTTAAATTTGGCGTAATAATTAGGCAGGACTGTTTTTGTAGGAAAAGGATCTGGAAAAGGTTAATGTGGAACTGAGTACAGTACCAGCCATACACTGATGTAAGAGAGCACATGACCTGCACCCAGGGTCACTCTAGCCTTGGAGAGAGCCATGTGTACCAGCAAACATGGAGGCAGCTCCTAGCTTGTAACCAAAACTGTATATTTGCAAATAGTTCTGAGAGTCAATAAAGACTGACATTTAACCTAAGTATAACTAACAAGATTTCTTCAGTGCTATCGAATGGTAACCAACACCCCAAAACATGGTGGCAACTTGAGGAAAAATCCAAGAACTCGCAGAAAATGCAGAGAAAAATGAAAACGCTAGAAGACAAAGGCACAGAGCAAGCATCATCAGGAAAAAGTTCCAAAGTGAAGCTTGGACGCTAACTGGAAATTAAAATTCCTGACTGCAGCAGAAGACTCCATTGCATCTCCTGTGCAAGTCCAACTTCTAATCTCACAATGCAGAGTCAGCAGACCTAGCAGGGGTGATCTAAATCTTTTGAAACTCCAGGCTGCAGCAAGTCCTGAGAAATATTTAAAGAATTCAGATTCAGAAGTACAGTTTGAAAAAAAACCTGTCGCTAAAACCTATCACTGAAGTCTTTATTGACTCTCAGAACTGTTTGAAAATATACAGTTTTGGTTACAAGCTAGGGGCTGCCTCCATGTTTTCTGGTACACATGGCTCTCTCCAAGGCTAGATTGACCCTGGGTGCAGGTCATGTGCTCTCTTACATCAGTGTATGGCTGGTACTGTACTCAGTTCCATATTAACCTTGCCAGGTCCTTTTCCTACAAAAACAGCCCTGCCTGATTATTAC
The DNA here is from genome assembly GCF_047496885.1 of Scyliorhinus torazame. Taxonomy (NCBI): domain Eukaryota; kingdom Metazoa; phylum Chordata; class Chondrichthyes; order Carcharhiniformes; family Scyliorhinidae; genus Scyliorhinus; species Scyliorhinus torazame. The sequence goes on from NC_092725.1 coordinate 140,338,398, forward strand.
GCCAAATTGAAAAGCTTATTTGAGCTGGGGGGGGGAGGGGTTTGGGGGGGGGGGGGGGGTTGCTTACCCTTTTGCAAGCTGGCTCGGTCCTTTGACTATGTTTTCAGGTCTTGCAATGGAGCTGGTTTAGCTATTGGCTGGTTTAGCTCAGTGGGCTAGACAGCTGGTTTGTGTTGCAGAACAATGCCAGCAGCGCTGGTTCAATTCCCATACCAGCTTACCCGAACAGATGCCGGAATGTGGCGATGAGGGGTTTTTCACAGTCACTTGATACTTGTGACAATAAACGGTTATTATATTATTATTATCCCCGAGTCGACACCTGAGCATGTGACATCTGAGCTCGGTCAACTCCAAAACAAAAAATAATTAATTAAATCATCCGGAAGAATTACAATTTCTATATCAGCTGGGAGAAACTAAAAAGCCAGGATTCGACAAATTCACAACTTCACAGTAAAAGGCTGAGCAGGAGATCTCTGCAGGCAGTTGACCCAGGCAGCCATTGTTGAAACTTGTCTTCAAGCTGAGTGCGGGGTAGTGGGGCCTGCCGAAACCGGCAAATGTGGGAAATCCTTTTATCTCCAAGTAAAGAACGACACCATCCTGAAATTTAGAAACGCTTCAAGACCGTACACTTTCAAATTTTTACCCATCGATCAGAATTCTACTCATCCGGAACAACTCAAACATTCCAAAGGGCCAAACTAACAAATGTTTAGGTAGCACAGCAAGAGAATTTCTAAACTACTGGAATGTACCATGTCTGAGTAGGAAATCAGAGAAAGTCCAGATTAATGCCTTTTTAGGCTGGATTGGTGAATTTGAGGATTAAGTAATCCTAATGCAGTACATTGATGAATCTTTAACCAGCTTCGATGAAATATTAAAAACCTTTGATGAAGATTTTAATCTTTAAGCTTAAAAATATGGAAAGAAAACCCTCAGTGAAACTATGAAAAGGAAAAAGACATTACCTGAGCAAACCACACAATGGCACTAGAGAGTATTTTCTGGAAGTCCTAAAAATAGAAATGTTTAGAAACCCTGACACACTACCCGAACTAAAACAGCAGGTGGCTCTACAGAGTGAGCAGCTGACTGTGAATGAAGGAAAGCTATCTGATGAAGTCCAAAATACACAGGCCCTACAAAAGTAAAATGAAATAAGGTTGGAAAATGTTTGCATCAAAGCTGATTTGTAAGATTTGAAACTCAAAAGATGAGTACAGGGGCGTCATTCTCCGACCCCCCGCCGGGTTGGAGAATCGCCGGGGGCTGCCGTGAATCCCGCCCCCCCTGGTTGCCGAAGTCTCCGGTACCGGATATTCGGCGGGGGCGGGGATCGGGCCGCGCCGGTTGGTGGGCCCCCCCGCTGGATTCTCCGGCCCGAATGGGCCGAAGTCCCACCGATAAATTGCCTGCCCGCCGGCGTGGATTAAACCACCTTTTGAACGGCGGGACAAGGCGGCGTGGGCGGGCTCCGGGGTCCTGGGGGGGGGCGCGGGGCGATCTGGCCCCGGGGGGTGCCCCCACGGTGGCCTGGCCCGGGATCGGGACCCACCGATCCGCGGGCGGACCTGTACCATGGGGGCACTCTTTCCCTTCCGCCCCCGCCACGGTCTCCACCATGGCGGAGGCGGAAGAGACTCCCTACACTGCGCATGCGTGGGAAACTGTCAGCGGCCGCTGACGCTCCCGCGCATGCGCCGCCCGGGGATGTCATTTCCACGCCAGCTGGTGGGGCAACAAAGGCCGTTTCCGCCAGCTGGCGGGGCGGAAATTCCTCCGGCGTCGGCCTAGCCCCTCAATGTTGGGGCTCGGCCCCCAAAGATGCGGAGCATTCCGCACCTTTGGGGCGGCGCGATGCCCGTCTGATTGGCGCCATTTTGGGCGCCAGTCGGCGGACATCGCTCCGTTTCGGGAGAATTTCGCCCCAGACCTTTGAAAATGCACAATAAACTAATGCCTTCAATGAACCAAACTGTTTCAGATCTGCACAAACACATCTCTGAGGTGGCACAAAGATACCAGGAGGAAATAATAATTTAGAAATTCCAATATTAGCAAATTGAAGTGAGTGTTGGGAAACTCAATCAGAAGTAAGGTCTCACACAACAGCAGGTAGATCATGTACTCAAGGAAGTGGCTTTGAAAGAACTGAAGGATCAGTTGGCAGTTAAGATTCTAAATTCCAGAAGAAAGTTAAGAGGTCCAAGAAAGAGACGACAGAGATGAAAAATATGTTTGGACATTTGGAAACTTGGGTAAACATTACGGGCGCGATTCTCTGAAATGGAGACTAAGTGTTCGCGCCGTCGTGAACGCCGTCGCGTTTCACGATGGCGTGAAACGGGCGCGAGGACGACCGATTCTGGCCCTCATAGGGGGCCAGCACGGTGATGGAGCGGTTCACGCCGCTTCAGCCCCCCTTCCTGGCGCCAAATGGGCACCATGCCAACCCGCGCATGCGCAGTTGGGCCACGCCAACCCACGCATGCGCGGGGAACTTCTTCAACGCGCCGGCCGCGATGCAACACGGCGTGGGGGTTCAGGGGCCGGCCGCGCAACAAAGTAGGCCGGGGGGGGGGTGAAGAGAGGCCAGCCCGCTGATCAGTGGGCCCCGATTGGGGGCCAGACCCTCGGAGGCCCTCCCACAGGCCGCCCCCCGACCCTTCTCGTAGAGTTCCCGCCGGCAGTGACCAGGAGTGGACGGCACCAGCGGGACTCTGCTTCTTCCGCGCGGCCGCTTGGCCCATCCGAACCGGAGAATCGGCGGCCCCGCCGCGGTTAGCGGCCCGCGACCAGTGCCGCGCCGGCACAAATGGTGCCGATTCTCCGCACCTCGGAGAATCAGGCAATGTCGTCGGGGCGGCTTGGCACGGTTGCGGCCATTCTCCGGCCAGGTGCGAGGCTGGGAGAATCGCGCCCTACATGTCCAAAGGTATAAGTGAAGAGATGAAAATTGAGAACCTATAATAGAATGGATAATTCTCACAAAAGTGAGCGAAGAGTCTCAGAAACAATGAGCAGAAATGTAACTACAGAATGTGAGCTTGAAGGAGAGCGCAGGGGAATCTGACCGTCAAAGAGAACCAACTTTCATGGACAAAAGATGAATTTGTAAAGGCAAAACGAGAATGGATCAGAACACTGGAATGTCACTCAAAGGAAGAGAACTTGAAACGCTTAAATGATGAACTTGCAGAAGCAAATCCAACAAAGATAGCCCTTCACTTAAAACTTGATGAACTTCAAGCAGCAGACGTCTCCAGTAAGCATTGTGCAAAATGCCTGTCACCGGAGAAAGAATCGCTGATGGATCAGAACAGTTGCTTGAAAGCAGAATTAACAACCGAAACTGACCAACTTCTTCAATTTCAGCCCACTCTGAACAACGTGAAGGCTGGGATGCACGATGTGAAAGAGCAAATCCAGACTTTGAAGGCGGGTAAGAGAAACTCTGTGAAACAGACTGACAATCTGAGGAATGAACTGAAAGAATCCAAGGAGCAATCTGGGAAGAAAAACTCTGAACAGAACCGAACGTCCAGGTGAAGGTGTCAAACTTATAACCGAGTTCTGCAGATAACTAATTCTGAAACAAAGACAACTCTGAGTTGCTGAGCTGAAAAAAAAATCCTAAGCTCCAAAATCAACTGGAAAAGAAGAAAGTGTTCAAAAACATGGGTAAAGTGGTGAAACAAATGAGGATGTGAGTTCTACTTTGCAAACATAAACTTCCACATCTTCGCCATGACTCACATGATGATTGGAGAAGCGAATGAAATGACAAAGAGACGAGGACTATCTTTGTCCACCTGGTAAGAGACGAGTTAGGGTAAAAAAAACTAATCAACCAGACAGCCGAAACTACCAAATATGGTTCGACTGGAAAGAATGGAAGGGACGTATTCAACACACAGAACAACCTTCAAACCTACAGGAAGAATCAGCAGCAACAGAGCTCACCACTCCGCCAGCAATAATGCAAAAAACAAATGGAAGGGCTCTAGGGCCTCCTGACCACCTTCACCTTTGAATCCAAGGACTTGAAAGGCAGGGGGTGGGGATGGGGTAGTGATAATATAATAGTGACAATTTAAATTTCGGATAGTAATAAAACTGCAAGACATAAGGTAAACTATAATCATTTCAAATACATTGGATAAAGACTTTGGGGGGGGGGGGGTTGATGGTGGTGGGGGGGGGGGGGGGGGGGGGGGGGGGAGTGCCTCCCACAAAGTGATGGAAGACAACACATGACCCCCAGCCAGAGTCAGTGTAGAGTTGGACAGATCTGTGTGTACCAGACAGCGTGGAGGCAGCTCCGAGCTTGCATCCTTTACTGCACATTTGTAAATGGGTCTAAGAGTCAATAAAGACTCACGGTTAACCTATGTCTGACCAAGAAGCCTGCATTCATCCCGTAAGCAACACCATAAGCAACACCACACAGCAGTCTTAACGAGCACGGCTTGAGGAACGCTGCAGCCCGGATGTGGCATTGGCACAAACGAAAGAAGTTCTTTTGAAAGATAAGTCAGAGAAAAAGTTTGGCTTCGATTCGATTCTCCAAGCACAGGAAAGCAACCAGCTGGCCAAAAGGATTCGTCCGAAAGATTTTCCGCCGACTTGCTGAAATCTAAAACGGTTCCATAACCACGATGGGAGCCTGTCAAATCCCGGGAAAAAAACAGAAAGAGGGAATAAAACAATTACTGTGACACCATTAAAAACAAAAGTAAAGGTGTTATACCCTCTGCTGAAAACAGCCAGGGGTGGTAAATTAACAATGCCAGGCCAATCAAGGCAGGGGCAGCGGCCAGATCAAGCACAAAATCAGACATTATGGAGAATTTTTAAGATAGATGATGACACCAGGCTTGAATAAGAAAACCGAGGCTGGACAAGTGAATACACTATTATATTCAGTAGATCCAATAGCCCACAACATGATTGCCAGACAAGGAATTAACATATCTTGTGGTAACTTATAAGAAGCCATGAAGCCCATTGGCATCTACTGTGACTGAGCAAACAATAAAATCTTGGAATGAGCAAAATTTAACAAGAGAGCATAAAATCCTGGGGAACCTGTAGGGCTGGATTCACGGGTTTTGTGAGGGCCACAAAGAATCCAGCACGAGTTGAAGGGTAGAAAGAAATAACATTTATTTACAATAACATATATATATATGTATACAGCAGCAGCAGCAACTCCCTTGCTGCTCACTCCTCTCTAGCTGGTTCCATACAGGCCAGCTCTATTTATGCAAGGAATCTGCTAATGATTCCCCCCTCATTGGGGAAGCTCATACTCCCTAAGTATTGTGGGATTGCCATTAGTCCCCAGCCAGTGGTAAACAGGCTGGTTATAAGAACGGGTCAAGAGACTAAGTTCTCCCCTCAGAGTAGAGTCACTTCTGGTCTGCGTTGGCGCTAGGAGCAGTGGCCATAAGGGGTTTCCCTCTCCCTAGCCATGCAAACTGGTAGGGAGCTTGCAGGAGTCCGTCGGAATCCCGCTATTGACCTGCCATTTTGAATGGATAGCCTGATACCAACATCTGGCAGCTAGTCCCCGTCCCCCACAGTGCAAATCCTGCCCCCCCACCCCACCCCCACTGACAAGTAGAGGCATCCTCCCCTCCACCACCACCATGGGCATTAGGAGTCACCTTCTCCCCCTCCCACAGCACACATGCATGAGGGTGACCCAACTCCCCCCATGACCCACCAAAGGAGATCCCCCATCAGACCCCCAACAGAGAGAGACCCCCATCAGAGAGAGACCCCAATCAGACACCCAACAGAGAGAGACCCCAATCAGACACCCAACAGAGAGAGACCCCCATCAGTCACCTAATAGAGACCCCCCATCAGACACCCAACAGAGAGAGACCCCCATCAGACACCCAACAGAGAGAGACCCCCATCAGACACCCAACAGAGAGAGACCCCCATCAGACACCCAACAGAGAGAGACCCCCATCAGACACCCAACAGAGAGAGACCCCCATCAGACACCCAACAGAGAGGGACCCCCATCAGTGAGAGACCCCCATCAGACACCCAACAGAGAGGGACCCCCATCAGTGAGAGACCCCCATCAGACACCCAACAGAGAGAGACCCCCATCAGACACCCAACAGAGAGGGACCCCCAACAGAGAGAGACCCCCATCAGACACCTAATAGAGACCCCCCATCAGGCCCCCAACAGAGAGAGACCCCCATCAGACACCCAACTGAGAGAGACCCCCATCAGACACCCAACAGAGAGAGACCCCCATCAGACACCCAAGAAAGCCCACAACAGAGATCCCATCAAACCCAAAAGAAGCCCTCAATTGAGATCCCCAGGCAGCTAAGAGCTTCCTGCTGTGAAAAAGAAGAGGAAGTCAAAACACTTAGCTGCCTTTGATGTGGTGAGGGGCTGTCAATCATAGCAAGAGTATTTATAAACATTGTGGTGAGCATCAAAACCGGGTAATGGAGATACATTCAAGCATGACAGGAAAGATCAAAGAACAATGCACCAAGCAGCTGTCTCTGGAACAATAAAACTGTCAATCACTGGTTAACGCAATCTATTTCTGTGTGAAATTGAATGGAAGATCTGCATTTCATCCACTGTCAAGGGATTTAAAGCCCTTTCAAGTGGCCTGGGCTTTCCAGGAAGCCTCTGACACTTGGAACAGCTGCTGCTTTGAACACTTGTGTCTGAGGCAGCAGATGTTGGGAAAGGGTAAGTTAAAATGCAGTGATTTTGCCTGGACTAGTCTTCAGCTTTCAGGAAGGTGTCTCCAATTGGGGGGGGGGTGGGGGGATCTCTTTTTGCAGGTCAGATGAGGGGATCTCTGTTGGAGGTGTCTCTGTTGGGGGAGATCTCTTTTGGAGGTCTGATGGGGGTGTTCTGTTGGGAGTGTCTCTGTTGAGGGTCTGATGTTGCTGATTTTAATTGTGCTGGGGGATAGGAGGGCCTTCCAATAGACTTTGGAGGGCACCTTACATACTTAGCAGCGTGATCCAGCACGGATCCACCGCGTCAGGGCCATGTTTGAAAATGCTTGCCCCAATCCACGTCCTCATGAATCCCGGCTGAGAGGCCGGAGCATCACGGGGACATAGAGAATTTGTCTTCCAACCCATTGATTAGAAGCAAATAGGTTCAAATGACACATTGTATCCTCAGACCGGCGTGGGGAGTGTAGCTCACTGTCACCACCGGGGCCCCCGAGCATTGGAATGGGATCGGCACCAATCCCATTTTCAGTCCAACACTCCATTCTCGGCCGGATTGGGAACCCTGCTATCATGGCGGAGAATCCACCCCGTAGACTCTTTCACAAATGAATTTTGCGGATTGGCTGAAGGCCAATGGTGACTTTAGGTTGGAGCTCATAAGAGATGGAAGAGCAGTGGGAGCGACTAATGATACTCTATCAGATGTCCCCCAATCTGAGGGTAATCAGACTTTGGGCCATCCAAATCCTCAGACAATCGGAAACCACTTGTAAAACCGATCCATTTTTCATGGCGATGTTAAACCACGGTGCAGAGAATCTACAACAGTCCAACTCATAAAACAACAAAAGGGCAAGGAGACTCCAGGGCAATGAAAACAATTCCCAAGTAAAACACAAGATGGTGGCAGATCATGTCAGTGCTGTGTCGCCAAAACACCTCACAGGGTCGAATAGCGTCTGGGAATCAGTGTGAAATGCTTTCACTGTGACCGCCTGGCTCACTTCAAAAATATATATTTTAAAAATAAATTTAGAGTACCCAATTCTTTTTTTTTTAATTAAGTTGCAATTTAGCGTGCCCATTCCACCTAACCTGCACATCTTTGGGTTGTGGGGCTGAGACCCACGCAAACACGGAGAGAATGTGCAAACTCCACACGGACAGTGACCTGGGGCTGCGATCGAACCCGGGTCCTCAGCGCCGTGAGGCAGCAGTGCTAACCACTGCGCCACCGTGCTGCCCCCTTCTTCGAAAAGATGTGTAAGTCCAAAGCAACAAGGTGTGCAGAGATCCCATGAGATAGATGAGCCACACCAAGAAGTCTAACACTGCTTCTTGGGAGAAATTAAGGAGTCCAGATTTACATTTTGGATTGCGAACATATCTGGAAATCATCACCTCATGAATTTCAAAATAGACACAGGAGCCACTGCGACAGTTCTGTCAGATAAGGAATCGCAGCTTGTGAAACAATGTCGAAAGACAATTACAACTCAGTTTTTTGAATCAGCTGGCTTCAAGTTCCAGTCTAGGCAATGCTTCAGTATAAAAACAAATAGATATGGAGGTGATCGACCGCATCCCTAACCAGGCGGTGACTGACACCAGGCTGCCATTCACTAATGAATACTTCACTCATTTAACGAGGAAGTACAGATTACAACGCCTCACCAGCTCCGCAATCTAACATGAGGCAAAAAATGGATGTCCGCACTATTAAAACGCTTGAAGAAAAAATGCTGATTTTACAGTGGCACTTTTGACATGTCGATCCACTCGCCCACTGCAATGTGCTTTGGGCCCATCAGGGCCACTGTTAGGCAGAAAACTTTGCACTCAACTTCCCATGCTGCTGAAGAAATTAATCCCAAGGTTGGAGGTCAGGGACTATCATCAGGACCAAGTACTACATCATTAACTCCAGACCAATAAAGTCAGCCCAAAACAGTTGAGACCATCACTCCCTCAAACGTGAAAAGAATGACATCTGTAAGACTCATAAACCCTCCAGACTGTCTGAACCTCTAGAATCAGAGACTTGCGGGGGAAGAAAGGGTGGTTCGTAAATAAATATTATAGTAAATACATTTACTTAGATGTAATGATATGCAGATACGTAACCAATGGGTCATCAGAACAGGACACAACCAATGGGTCATCAGAACACCCAGGGGTGGCATCACCACACGAGGGCACCACATGACCACTATAAAAAGGACAAGGCACACAGACCCTGCCTCTTCCACCGGCAGAAACCTAGAGGGCAAGACGTGTGTGGTTAGCAGCACCGTTACACCCTAGTACGTGGTCCAGAGCAAGTTCATATAGTTAGTAGAGTATACTGTGTTACTAGAGTCAAATTAGTAGAGTGTAGAACTCATTTACGAGCTTTGTCAATTGCTCAATAAATACATTCAACTTACCTCAAGGTCTGGAGTACCCTTCAGCAACGCCTACACCAAGTAGAGGCATATGTTACTCATAACAACACAGTAGAGGCTTGGAGCAAGGTGTAGGAATAAAGATGTACGGAACTGTGAAGGTTAGTGTGGGACTGGGGAAACTTTACCGCCCACATTATGGCATAGAGCAGTGATTTTCAAAGTGGGGGTTGCGGGATGGCGTCAAATGGGTCGCCAAAGGGTCACCAGAAAGGATCCCCAAAGGTCACCTGACCATTTTTCCCATTTTCTATCTTGGTAAATTTTCACTGCAGTACAGTGTATGACCACATGAGGCTGACGTAGAATCCGGAGCCAGGGGCATCCTTGTCTCTCTGGGCCACAGTGCGGTTGGGGCAGTTTGCAGCCAGTGACCTGTAAAATTCTCTTTGGGTGGCTGTGTTCAGCGTCAGGATCTGTTTTATTTCTTGAGTTCAGTGTGTCACTAACAAACCCCGAGAAACCTCTATCATTCTCTCAGTTAACCAGGACATACAGCCTCCTCCACCCCTAAAAGCCCCTATATCCATTCCTTCCACTTCCGAATTGTCTCTCCACATCGGGGCTCTTGTCTCTTAAGGACGTTTCTTTTTTTCATCACCTCCCCCGCCGCTATCCACCCCCTCTTCCCAGGTCCTCTTCCCCAAGCACCCGTCTCTGCCATGTGGTTACATGGACTCCATCAGCTGAATAGGTTCCTGTGTCGCAAGGACTTTTGCTTCTAGCATTATCGGGACTTCATTTGTTCACCAAGGATGGCATTAGCTGGCGACTAAGCTACACTCATGTATACAGGAGCCGGTAAAATGTTGCAGGTGTATGGAATCTGCACGTTTTGTATATTGGGCAGCTGAGTTGTGCCCAGCGTTGTTTGTTGAGCATGTTTTCAGTCTGTTACACATTTACCTGGGAAACGGTACTGACAGGCATCCAGTAACATTCTGTCTGACCGTGCTGTTAGTCCAGCGCGTTAATCTTTCCACCCCTTGCGCGCAAATGCTAACAATGGGTGTGAAGACATAAAATAATCAAATAATCCTGAGTTACACTCTTCAGCAAGGTATCAGGATAGAACTGTCCTCTCAGGTGAAACAGCAGCGAAATTCACAATTTTTACATTTAATAATACAGAACTGCCAACAATGAATGTCATGATGTGGAGATGCCGGCGTTGGACTGGGGTGAGCACAGTAAGAAGTTTTACAACACCCAGGTTAAAGTCCAACAGGTTTGTTTCGATGTCACTAGCTTTCGGAGCGCTACTCCTTCCACCGGATAATTCCTTCGGAGCAGCGCTCCGAAAGCTAGTGACATCGAAACAAACCTGTTGGACTTTAACCTGGTGTTGTAAAACTTCTAACAATGAATGTGACGTTTTTAAAAGTCACTACGGAGAATTTATTGTCAACGTGGTGTGGGTCGCGAGAGTCGACCATTCTGTAACAATGGGTGGTCGGAAAACAAGTTTGAAAATGCTGATATAGAGAGCAGCCTCGCCAATCTTTTCACTCAACATTGACAGACGCCAATCCACCTAACCTGCACATCTTTGGACTGTGGGAGGAAACCGGAGCACCCGGAGGAAACCCACGCACACACGGGGAGGATGTGCAGACTCCGCACAGACAGTGACCCAAGCCGGGAATCGAACCTGGGACCCTGGAGCTGTGAAGCAATTGTGCTATCCACAATGCTACCGTGCTGCCCTGAGAAAATAAGTGAGGAAAAAGTACAGCAATACCACAGCAATACATTGTTCAGTTTAAAAAGAGTAAGTAATGAAAATGTACAGAGTGTGAGAGAGTTTGTGTGTGGGATTAGTGTGAGTGTTAGTGGATGCGTGTGTGAGTTAGTCTGCGGCAGTGAGAGAGGAGAAAACTTAGATTGCGCGTAAGGCAGACCCACACTCACACTGAGTCACACACTCACAATGACACCTCACCCTTACTGGGCCCGCCTCGACTTTACCCTGGGCCTGCATGGACCTTGTCCTCCACTGGACGACGAGGTCAAGGCAGTGTTTGGGTCCGAGGTCGTGGTCTCTGCCTGCACCCGGGTGTGTCGGGGGGGGGGGGGGGGGGTATTCTCTCTACCTACCGCTTGGCAATGGGATTTCCCAGTGAACACCATGCCACCGGCGGGAAAAGAGAATCATAACAGCCAGAGAATTCCAGCCTGGGAACACCAGGGAGTTTCCCAGATGTGGCATTGGAGGTCTTCATGATGTAAATCAACAAGAGGGGGAACAATACACAGATACAAAGAACATACAGTGCAGAAGGAGGCCATTCGGCCCATCGAGTCTGCACCGACCCACTTAAGCCCTCACTTCCACCCTATCCCCGTAACCCAGTAACCCTTCCTAACCTTTTTTGGTCACTTAGGGCAAGTTATCCTGGCCAATCCACCTAACCTGCACGTCTTTGGACTGTGGGAGGAAACCGGAGCACCCGGAGGAAACCCACGCACACACGGGGAGAACGTGCAGACTCCGCACAGACAGTGATCCAGCAGGGAATCGAACCTGGGACCCTGGCGCTGTGAAGCCACAGTGCTGACCACTGTGCTACCGTGCTGCCCAATCATGGGCAGTATTTAATAGCGGGGATGGGGGGGTGGGGGTGGGGGAAGGGGGTACCTACTAATTAGGAAGTTGGCATGAGCCCCACATCACCTCCTTTCGGGAAGGCCCACAACCCCCTCATCCCAGGAGGCCCTCACGCATGGCTTTCTTGATGGGCTTCCTGCATGGCAAGACCTCGCCCGCCGCTGACTGAGGGGTGCGGTGACCAGGAGTCCCTCAATGAACAGGAGCGGAAGGATGGAGGGAAGGAGGCAGCGTGGGGAAAACAGTGTCCTTTGCAAAGAGAACTGAGGAATTGTAACTCTCAAAATGGAAGTTTGAAAGCCGACCCCATGGGTTCAGGATGCAGATCTCCCCAAGGTGAAGAGAAATTAGAGAAAAATACAGTTGAGCACTGATCACCAGCAATCAATGAGAAGCTGAATACATTTGCAGATAATGCAATATCTTATATTCTTCATTTACAACAGTTTCTGACTTAAACGGATATATTTTGTTCAAGTTAAAGTTTACTTTCATGCAGAAATGTTATTGTAGGTCTCATGAAGTTAATTAAATGATGGATCAGTTTTTTTTGCCGTTGCTGTTCCAATCTAGTCTGGATCACTTCCAATCCAGTGGCTGGAAAAGTTATTTCCTGAACTTTGCCAACAAGTTAATATTGATTATGCTTTATTTAATCCTCCTCTGACTTTCGCAGGCCAAGAACACTCAAAGCTGCAATTATACTTTTCCGATTCAAAACAGATGATTTCAGCTTTCCGAGTAATGAAGCTTAAACATGACGTTGATTAGTTACGTACAAACTTTGGACTGGAGAGTCAGCTCAGGGACAAAGAAAGTACCCCAAAAGGTCCACAAATGGTTGTGAACTGGGGCTCCGATACTAGACGAAGATGCTGAACTGGAAATAATGATCAAAAAACGACAGTTTAGGGAAAATAATTGGAGTAGAAGATTTTATCAACCACATTGTTGTAAAGGGCAGGGATCTGTTGCATTTTCCACAGGATGTTCAACTGTGTGAATTTGTTGCCACATCATTTAATTGGGTGCAAGAGATAAAACAAACATTCCTTGTTAACATCACTGAATAATCCTACTTTTTATTATCCCCGTAGAGACTGATAACTTTAAAAAAAAATCTGAATTTCTTGTGACCAGAAGGATCACACAAGATTTCATTAAGACTTTTACTACATCAAAAGTTAAAAGCAACCATGACTAACCACTATTTAGCAAGCCATTTATATTTTAAATTACAGAGAATATTCCCATGTGACTTTTAATATCACTGACAATCCCATACCACAGTAATACTTTAATTTGTCTCAAGTGGCCACTTAATTCTCACGTGACCTTTTAAAGTACCTCTCCACTCCAGATGGTCTGCTCCTTGTTCCTTTCCCAGTTGGGTAGCTTTTTACCCCAAAATTGACTTTCACAGTGAAGGCGACCATGAAGACTCCTCCCTCCAGCCAAAGCTAGGTGAATCTTCAACCTCTTTTAAATCCTCATAGATTTGGATCCTTTAATCTGAAAACAAGTTCTCAACCACCTTCCATGTGGTGGATAAAATAGACACAGCATTTTCTCTGCTTCAGCTGGAGGACTGGTTGCCTTCGTCTCTCAATCGGTCTTTCGGATTCTTGCAGACTGACCTACTCTGGTCAGGTTCAGCAATATCTTCAAAATCCCTGCAAGTTGACAATATAATGGCTTGCTGTGGACTGGTCCCCTCTCAAAGTTTGCCGCCACAGCAACGTGAATAATATGGGCCTCGTCTCCAGGGAGAAATGTTAAATAGCTGTGCTCTAGACCCCCAATTCCATTTTATCTTGGAATTAAATAGACAGCTTGAAGTATATCCATTTGTAAAAGCTGACATTCCCAACACCCACTTGTGAAACAAAGTCAATACAGATGCTATTGCCACTGCCTACAGGTGGGCAGATGTTGCACGTTCTTCCCAGAAAGAACATGGGTCCCCCTTTAACCTTCAACAACCAAACGATACAAGACTGTTATCAGGCAGAATTCCGAATTGGTCAAATTGCCCCCTTCATTCCTCCACTTTACCCTAAATTAAAGAGACAGCCCTAAAACATAAACACCTTATCGACTTAGTGCTTGTATCATGCTGAGGACCAGTTCAACAAGGCCAACCCTTGGCATTCGGCAGATTTGGAGGTAACAGTGAGAACAGGAAGGACTGCGATTTCTTTTGTGCAGATTTTTGAGCATGGAAATTTCTTATTACACTGTCAGTGACCTGAATAAATAAACCTCAAATTCTCCAGACTAGTGGAATAAAGAACAGCTGGGAAACAGTCGTTGGAATTAAATTGAGGCACAGACTAACCATACAACGAAAGAAGGATCTTTACCACAAAGTTTAGATCCCTGAGACTGCTTCAGATGGTAGACCTGCGTTGCCCATGCCGAACTTCTGCCCACGGTGCTCCCCATGCTATTTTCAGTACTGCGCGTTTTATTAATACAGCACTAGCCCCAAACAAGGCAGAGTGGACAAGAGAACCCAATAAACGTGTGCAAATGGTTTTCTTGTCCAGTTTCATGGCCTCCATTTTTAAATTGGCACGTTGGAGTCATTCTTGCAAAACTCACCCAGGTGGGAGGGACATTGGGCCAACATTATTAAAGGGGATTCTCGGCTACATTAAGCCAGAGCAAACATTTTCCACTTCTCATGGAATTTTATGCTCATTCCTGGCAATGTTGGTCAGAGGAGGGCACAATAGACATGAGTTTACATGGCAAACTCATTGTATTTCCAGCTATATGAGGAAAAGTGGACAGGATTTTTCACCCCCTCCCACCCTACCCACAGCAGATGGGATCTTCCACGCACACTCCTCCACCCCCACCCCTCTCCCCCAGCTTGTTTTGAAGTTGCAAAGACAACCGGCCATTGGCCGGCAGAGGGATCTTCCAGTACCGTTGCTGTCTACAGGGGTTTCCATTGTTCGCACTCTCTGACACTGTCAGAGGAGGATCCCACCGGTTAGAATGGCCAGAGAATCCCCCCAGTAAATCTGGCAGCTCCACCTCAGTGGGCAGGATGTTACAGGCAGGTTGTTGCTGGGTCGTTCGGCTACAACATTCATCAATTGTCAGTGTGTTGCTGCAAATCGCAGTTCGTGGATCCCCACTTCACCAAAACGAATAACTTTCTCTCCTTCCTCAGTATTAAGGTCTGAGAAAATTACTTCAAATTAAATGCAAGAGAAGGACAAGGTGTCAAAGATTGTGATTAGCCAAAAAAACAATTTAATAATAAGAACCTTTATTGTCACAAGTGGCTTCCATTAACACTGCAATGAGGTTACTGTGAAAATCCCCTAGTCGCCACATTCCGGCGCCTTTTCAGGTACACAGAGGGAGAATTCAGAATGTCCAAATTACTTAACAAGCACGTCTTTCGGGACTTGGGGGGAGGAAACCGGAGCATCCGCAGGAAACCCACGCAGACACGGGGAGAACGTGCCGACTCCGCAGACAGTGACCCAAGCCAGAAATCGAACCTGGGGCCTTGGCAGTGTGAAGTGACTGTTAACCACTGTGAATAATATCAGAGAATTACATAGGAATTGCTACATGGAAAACAGGCCCTTTGATCCAGTTAGTGATGACATGTATCTTCCAAAATAGCTCTAGTCCAATAAGATCATAGAATCCCTACAATGCAGCAGGAGGTCATTGAGTCGACACTGACCCTCTGAAAGAGCACCGTACCTATGTCCACTCCCCTGCCCTATCCCTGTAACCCCATAACCCCACCTAACCATTGGACACTAAGGGACAAATGAAAATGGCTAATCCACCTAACCTGCACAACTTTGGACTGTGGTAGGAAACCGGAGCACTCGGAGGAAACCCACGCAGACATTCATCCTAGCACCACTCTTATCCTTGTCCACCAGTACTTTAAAACTTACTGAATTGTGGTCACTGTTACCGAAATGCTCCTCTACTGAAACATCTACCACCTGGCCGGGCTCATTCCCCAATACCAGGTCCAGTACCGCCCCTTCCCTAGTTGGACTGTCTACATATTGTTTTAAGAAGCCCTCCTGGATGCTCCTTACAAACTCCGGCCCGTCTAAGCCCCTGGCACTAAGTGAGTCCCATTCAATATTGGGGAAGTTGAAGTCTCCCATCACCACAACCCTGTTGTTTTTACTCTTTTCCAAAATCTGTCTACCTATCTGCTCCTCTATCTCCCGCTGGCTATTGGGAGGCCTGTAGTAAACCCCCAACATTGTGACTGCACCCTTCTTATTCCTGATCTCTACCCATATAACCTCACTGCCCTCTAAGGTGTCCTCCCGCAGTACAGCTGTGATATTCTCCCTAACCAGTAGCGCAACTCCGCCTCTCCTTTTACATCCCCCTCTATCCCGCCTGAAACATCTAAATCCTGGAGCGTTTAGCTGCCAATACTACCCTTCCCTTAACCAGGTCTCTGTAATGGCAACAACATCATAGTTCCAAGTACTAATCCAAGCTCTAAGTTCATCTGCCTTACCCGTAATACTTCTTGCATTAAAACATATGCACTTCAGGCCACCAGACCCGCTGTGTTCAGCAACTTCTCCCTGTCTGCTCTGCCTCAGAGCCCCACTGTCCCTATTCCCAGTTCTCCCTCAATGCTCTCACCTTCTGACCTATTGCTCCCGTGCCCACCCCCCTGCCATACTAGTTTAAACCCCCCCGTGTGACACTAGCAAACCTCGCGGCCAGGATATTTATGCCTATCCGGTTTAGATGCAACCTGTCCTTATATAGGTCACACCTGCCCCGGAAGAGCTCCCAGTGGTCCAGATAATGGAAACCCTCCCTCCTACACCAGCTGTTTAGCCACGTGTTTAGCTGCTCTATCTTCCTATGTCTAGCCTCACTGGCACGTGGCACAGGGAGTAATCCCGAGATTACAACCCTAGAGGTCCTGTCTTTTAACTTTCTGCCGAGCTCCCTGAACTCCTGCTGCAGGACCTCATGCCCCTTCCTGCCTATATCGTTAGTACCAATATGTACAATGACCTCTGCCTGTTTGCCCTCCCCCTTCAGGATGCCCTCTACCCGTTTGGAGACATCCTGGACCCTGGCACCAGGGAGGCAACATACCATCCTGGAGTCTCTTTCACGTCCACTGAAGCACCTATCTGTGCCCCTGACTATAGAGTCCCCTATTACCAATGCTCTTCTGCGCTTTGACCCTCCCTTCTGAACATCAGAGCCAGCCGTGGTGCCACTGCTCTGGCTGCTGCTGTTTTCCCCTGATAGGCTATTCCCCCCGACAGTATCCAAAGGGGTATACCTGTTCGAGAGGGGGACAACCACAGGGGATTCCTGCACTGACTGCCTGCCCTTTCTGGTGGTCACCCATTTCTCTGCCTGCACCTTGAGTGTGACCACATTTATATAACTGCGATCTATGACACTTTCCGCCACCTGCATGCTCTAAGTGCATCCAATTGCTGCTCCAACCGAACCATGCGGTCTGTGAGGAGCTCTAGTTGGGTGCACTTTCTGCAGATGAAGCCATCTGGGACACTGGAAGCCTCCCGGACCTGCCACATCTCACAGTCACAGCACTGCACCCCTCTAACTGACATTGCGTCAATTAATTAAAATTAAACGTTTTTTTAAAAAAGTTTATATATATTTTTTTAAATTTCAAAGTTACTGTTTCCTAGCACTAGATTTCTAATATAAATGCGAGAGCTAAATATAGTACTCTCCAATCTCTGGCTTAGATACCCCTCTAAATTATAATTAAGTAATTATGTTTAATTAGTTACCAATGCTTAATTTTTTTAATTTAGTGTAGATTCCCAACCAGCCACTCAGGTCACAGCTTTTCTGTGATGTCATTTCAGTTTCCCCCTGACACACACAATTTGAAAAAGGTATAAAAGTAAAAATGAGTAAAAATCACTTACTTACCTTCTTATCAGTATTGTTCCACAGCTTTTCCCACTGATGTCCTTATCCAATTCCTGCACAGTGGAACCTCCAGAGAGCTAAGACCATCCAGTCAACATTCACTTGGTGTCTCACTACCTAGAGAACCCATCACTAATCTATCCTCTGAGACATCGTGACTGTGAAATCACATTTTCAGCATCATTCTCTTCTTGGTGATTCACCACTGGCTGGCCAGGCTTGGGAATGTCTGAAAGGAAAAAGGCTGGGATTGTTGTGCAGGGAGGGAAGGGGACTGGAAGAGAGGAGAGTGGTGGGGAAAATAAGAGGTGCATGTTTACACAGTCCGCAGCTTGTAAATCAGAAGTGAACAAGGGGGAGCTGGGACAAGGGGGAGCTGGGACAAGGGGGAGCTGGAGCGAGAGGGAAGTGGGATAAGGGGGAAGTGGGATGTGAGGTGGTTTAGGGATAAGGATACCATCATCTTTTATGGTTTCAACTTTGCCACTGGCCACATCTGTAATAAGTATCCCAGTAATAACCAACACTGTCTCCCTCCATTAGACATCAGCCTATATCCCTCTTAAATCCTGTTGCCTCAGGTCATCTGCTATCTTGTCCTGAAAGAGTGAAGTGTGCCACTGAACGCTGTGCGTCCTGTTTGGTTGTGGCTGTCATGGTTGAATTGCCGGCAATGTGTGCAGTCTGAGAGATGAAGGGTTGAGGCAGAAGCGTTGTGTGTGTGTAGGCGAGGTGAAGCATATCAATCTTCGATATAAGGCCTGATTGATGGAGATTGTTGGTAGATAACTGTTGAGGGTGCGGTAATTCCTCAGCAGTAGCAGAGTCTGCGATACAATTTGGTCGGATATGTAGCATGTGAAGATCAATTCACTGACCGTGACCATGTCTTGAGGTCATTGAACATTCTGTAGAATTGCATCCATGTCCTCGAGAGCTGACTACTGGCAGTGACTCCACAGCTATGTGTTCCCGTTGTCTTTTAACTGTGCATTTCGAAAGCCTCCTTCTGCCCATAGATACCAGACATCTCTCCTCCTTTTCATCTGCTCCACCAAGTGCAGCATCTGTGAACATTGGTGTCCCCTGATGTGTCGCTTCCCTTTTGCAAGTACCAAAGAAAAGCCAAGCAGTGTCTTAATGACTATCATCCAGTGGTTCTGACATCCATCATTATGAAGTGCTTCGAAAGGTTAGTCATGGCATGAATCAACTCCAGCCTCCCGGATTGCCTTGATCCGCTACAGTTCGCCTACCGCTGCAACAGGTCCACAGCAGACGCCATCTCCATGGCCCTGCACTCTACCCTGGAACACCTAGATAACAAAGACACCTATGTCAGACTCCTATTTATTGAATACAGCTCAGCCTTCAACACCATTATTCCTACGAAACGCATCTCCAAACTCCTTGGCCTGGGCCTCGGCTACTATACTCCTTATACACCTATGACTGTGTGGCCAAATTCCTCTCCAACTAGATTTGCTGATGACACCACCGTAGTGGGTCGGATCTCAAACAATGATGAGACAGAGTACAGGAATGAGATAGAGAATCTCGTGAACTGGTGCGACGGCAATAATCTCTCCCTCAATGTCTACAAAACAAAGGAGATTATCATCGACTTTAGGAAGAGTAGTGGAGAACATGCCGCTGTCTACATCAATGGGAACGAAGTAGAAAGGACCGAGAGCTTCAAGTTTTTAGGTGTACAGATCACCAACAGCCTGTCCTGGTCCCCCCATGCCGACACTATAGTTAAGAAAGCCCACCAACGACTCTACTTTCTCAGAAGACAAAAGAAATTTGGCATGTCAGCTACGACCCTCACCAACTTTTACCGATGCACCATAGAAAGCATTCTTTCTGGTTGTATCACAGCTTGGTATGGAGCCTGCTCTGCCCAAGACCGCAGGAAACTACAAAAGTTTGTGAATGTAGCCCAGTCCATCACGCAAACCAGCCTCCCATCCATTGACTCTATCTACAATTCCCGCTGCTTCAGAAAGGCAGCCAGCATAATTAAGGACCCCACGCACCCCGGACTTATTCTCTTCCACCTCCTTCCGTCAGGAAAAAAATACAAAAATTTGAGGTCACGTACCAACCGACTCAAGAACAGCTTCATCCCTACTGCCATCAGACTTTTGAATGGACCTAACTCGTATTAAGTTGATCTTTTCTACACACCCTAGCTTTGACTGTAACATTACATTCTGCAGTTTCTCCCTATGCACGGTATGTCTGAACCGCATGCAAGAAACAATACTTTTCACTGTATACCAATACATGTGACAATAATAAATCAAATCAAATCAAAAAGATTATATTCAATCATAATTCCCAGCAGTTACTCCAGCCACAATATATTTCCCTTTTGAGGGATGCAGTCTGGATTTATCAGAGCAGGCGAACTTTGCATGAGCCAGTCACATTATTAGCCCCCTACTAACGTGCCCAGTCAATGAGCGGTGTGGTTATTTTTTAGGTCGATGCAGAGATGATGGAAATGAGCAGGCAGCATGAAGTTGGTGTGCTTCCTGCATTGCAATCAACAGACACAGGCTTGTGTCCATCGTGATTCCAATGCCCATTTCCAGAGACTATCCAACTTAACTCTTCTAAATTCATGAGCTTGTTTGCGACTTCAACATTCTGCCAGATCAACGGCTGGACCACGCTCAAAGTACCAATTCGTTCGTCATTATTAAATGACCTATTCCCATCCCCTGCTGGGTGAAAATCCATGAAAGGATTAATCTATAGTTCATCATTAAGGCATTGGTAAATATGTAGCAGGCCTTGTTTTATTCAGTGCTTTCTTTCTATTACGTTTGTATCCTCAGTTAAGTTGCAGATATGCCATGAAAAAGGTAAATTATAACTTTGGATTTTCACTAGAGGGCACCTCATACATGTATAATCGTAACTCAGTTAACAAAACACTTCATCAGGCAGCTGGACACAAATCTTGAATTTTATGAGTAATCTGATTATTCATAGTGAGATTTTATTAAACTCACAGCCCACCTAATTATTGTTGCACTTAATAATATTTGTTGATAAAATTGGGAGAACAACTAGATATAGTTGGAGACAAGTATATAAATGCCAGGTCTTATCTATCTGATCAAGTTAACCCAAGTCGTTTCTCCGTTCGAAAGCCAAGAGAAAATCTCTGCATCGTCCCACAGACAAAAGCACATTAAACGGTGGTTAATTCGGATTCTGTACACAAAGGGCAGATGAGGGGTTTGTCGTATGAGGAGAGATTGAACAGTTTAGGCCTATACTTTCTAGAGTTTAGAAGAATGAGGGGAGATGAAATTGAGGTATACAAGATGTTAAAAAATATGGATAAAGTAGATGTGGAGCGGATGCTTCCTCTTGTGGGGCATTCTAGAACAAAATCTTGGGATTAGGGGGAGCAAATTTAAATCGGAGCTGAGGAGAAACTACTTCAGCCAAAGGGTTGTGAACCTGTGGAATTCGCTACCCCAGAGTGCAGTGGATACTGGGACAGTGAGTAAATTTAAGGAAGAGTTAAACAGGTTTTTAATTGGTAACGGGTTGAAAGGTTATGGAAAACGGGCAGGACGGTGGATGTTGAGGCCAGGATGAGATCAGCCATGATCGAATGGCGGAGCAGACTCGATGGGCCGAATGGCCTAATTCTGCTCCTATGTCTTACGAACTTATCCTCAAGACGAGAGAAAATTCTGCTGGACAACAGCCCTGCAGGCAAGGAAATCTGCAGAAAACACTTCACCATTGGCACTATGTACAGGTTTATGGACCAATAAAGAAAATTGAGGCATATTTCTACATGTTGTTGTACAAATACCTAGAGCTATACACATCTCCACAAATCTGTCCTGGTCCACCCACGTCGACGTTACCACCAAGAAAGCACAACAGCTTTCTCAGGAAACTAAGGAAATTTGGCATGTCCACATTAACCCTTACCAACATTTACAGATGCACCACAGAAAGCATCCTATCGGGCTGCATCACAGCCTGGTCTGGCAATTGCTAGGCCCAAGACCGCAAGAAACTTCAGAGAGTCGTGAACACAGCCCAGTCCATCACACAAACCTGCCTCCCATCCATTGACTCCATCTACACCTCCCGCTGCCTGGGGAAAGCGGGCAGCATAATCATTCCAACTTAAGGTATATGGTACAAAAAAGCTGGTGCTTCGTCGGCACTCCTTGTGATACACACCTCGGCTTCCAACATAGCTGCATGGTCCACGTTTCCATTACATTTTGGAAAATTGTCATTTTTAATAAAAATTATATCGAATTTACAGTGCAGAAGGAGGCCATTCGGCCCATTGAGTCTGCACCGGCTCTTGGAAAGAGCACCCTACCAAGGTCCACACCTCCACCCTATCCCCATAACCCAGTATCCCCACCCAACACTAAGGGAAATTTTGGACACTAAGGGCAATTTAGCATGGCCAATCCACCTAACCCGCACATCTTTGGACTGTGGGAGGAAACCGGAGCACCCGGAGGAAACCCACGCACACACGGGGAGGATGTGCAGACTCCGCACAGACAGTGACCCAAGCCGGGAATCGAACGTGGGACCCTGGAGCTGTGAAGCAATTGTGCTATCCACAATGCTACCGTGCTGCCCCTAAAGAAACACATAATGATTTCTGTAAGCTATTTCATTGCCTATTTTTCAGGTGCTTTGACAAGACTTGTTACCATTTCATGGCGAATAAGGTTTCCTGTCATTTCTTTCATTGCGTTTCATAAATATTATATACACACATACATACCTGCAGCTAATTGTCATTTAAGCTGCTGTTGCTCAGGAATTTCTCCCACTATTAGGTGAGTGGCTAATTACAGGTAATAGGTCAGTTCACCCTCGACATGAACCCGGAAATGTCAGTGCCTTGATAGCTGTTTGAGTCAGGTGGCTTGTAGGTGGTCACACCCCAGCATAGACTGGGCTGGTGGTAAGAGGAGTGGAAAAAGTTGAAAAATTAGGGCTTTTTCAGGAATACTTTTCCCAGTTTGAATATGTAACTGCAGATCATTGCACAGGTTTATCGACTATTGTTTCGCTCATGATCAAGAGACCGTTCTGCCTTTCCAACTCCCCCCTCACTCCAGGGCCTGATCTAACCATTTTTGCTTTTTATGCAACAGCTGATGGGCGGGATTCTCCGACCCCCCACTGGATGGGAGAATCGCCGGGGCTCGGCGTGAATCCCGCCCCCGCCGTCCTCCTAATACTCCCACCCCCCCCAAAATGCCCCAGCGTGAGTCGCGCTGCCCGTCTCGGAGAATGGCGGGGTCCGGCGCGACTCAATGGACCCCGGGGCTGACCGAAATCTCCGGCCCGAAATGGGCGTAAATTAGAGTAGGTCCCTTACCAGCAGGACCTGGCGGCACGTCGGGCTCCGGGGTTCTTGGGGGGGGGGGATCTGGCCCCACGGTGGCCTGGCCCGCGGTCGGGGCCCACCAATCCACCGGCGGGCCTGCGCCGTGGGGGCACTCTAGTCCTCCGCATCGGCTGCTATTCCTCCGCGATGGCCGATGCGGAGATGAACCCCCCCCCCTGCGCATGTGCGGGGATGACGCCAGCATGCGCTGCCGCTCCCGCGCATGCACCGACTCGCGCCGGCCGGCGGAGGCCCTTCGCTGCCGGTTGGCGTGGCGCCAAGCCCTTTTCCCGCCAGCCGGCGGGGCGCCAATCACTCCGGCGCCGGCCTAGCCCCCGAAGGTGCAGAGGATTCCACACCTTTGGGCCAGCCCGACGCCGGAGTGGTTCACGCCACTCCGTCCCGTCAGGACCCCCTGCCCCGCAGGGTAGGGGAGAATCCCTCCCCAGATCCTCTGGTCTCTGGATGGTCCGGGGCCGGACGCACAGTGGAAGATGCGCGTCAGGACCCGGCGAAAGACCTGAGAACGCAAACCAACCTGAGAATTGCCCATCGGCAGTTTAAAGTTCCATTGAGGAATTCCCTGTGCCAAGGACCCTGTGAGAATGTCTCTGAGGACGGCACTTGCACAGTGGTTAGCACTGCTGCCTATGGCACTGAGGACCCAGGTTCGAATCCCGGCTCTGGGTCACTGTCCGTGTGGAGTTTGCACATTCTCCCCGTGTTTGAGTGGGTTTTGCCCCCACAACCCAAAGATGTGCAGGGTAGGTGGTTTGGCCACGCTAAATTGTCCCTTCATTGGAAAAAAATAATAATTGGGTACTCTAAATTTTTTTGAAAAGTGAATGTCTCCGAGACTTGGGACAGATTTAGTACCTCGATAGTAACTCAATAAATATTAGATAGTTTAAAACCTGGCCTAACACCTAGGTAATTCCCAATCAGCCCCTCCATCACTACCTCCCCCAGATTCCTGACTACCATCCTCACCAGACCCAACTACCCGCATTGACCTAACTCAATGACCAAACCCAACCACACCACCACTGACTACCTCTGCCGACCTGTCCAGGTTGGCCACACCACTCGACATCCTGCCGGGTCCAACTCCCCACCAACGACCGCCTCTCCCCCGAACTATCATCCTGGCTAGCAAGATTTGATCTGCAGACTTGTGCACCGTCAGCCAGGTCTTCCTGGTTTGTCTGTAGGTCACCCACTCCCTCTGAGCATTCAAGGTGTGGGGTGGCCACCTCTCAAAAACCACGAGCCATCAGGTTCTTAGTCTGATGGATGCACTGCAGTGACGCCAGTTGCTGCTTCAACTCTAAAAAGCAATGCCCAAGTTCTTCCGGTGGCACTTCTTGCACATTTTGTTGCCAGGGCATGTGAAACCTCGCGGAGCTCCGTCATGTGTCACTCAGTTTTTTTTCGGATCTCCAGTAGCATAACCAACATCCTTAATGAAGCCCTTGGAGGCTGCTAACAGATAGGTCAATTTCATTGCTAATATTTCTCTTCTTCATGAACTAGGGTGCATTCTGACACTTCCATTACTCAATGTGCTCACCCCTTGACATTCAATGGCATTACCATCACTGAATCCCCCACTATCAACATCCTGGGAGATTACCATTGACCAGAAACTGAACTGGACTAACCATATAAATATTCTGGCTACCAGGGCAGGTTAAAATCCTGCTGCAAGTAACTCACATCCTGACTCCCCAAAGCCTGTCCACCACCTACAAAGCACAAGTCAGGAGTGTAATGGAATACACTCCATTTGCCTGGATGGGTGCAGCTCCAACAACACTGATGAACCTCAGCACCATCCAGGACAAAGCAACCCTCTTGATTGGCACCCCATCCACAAATATTCACTCCCTGTACCACCGACGCACAGTAGCAGCCGTGTGTACCATCTACAAGATGCACTGTGAAACTCACCAAGACTCTTTAGACAGCACCTTCCAAACCCACAAGCACTACCCCCGAGAAGGACAAGAGCAGAGATACCTGGGAACCCCAGCACCTGGAGGTTCCCCTCCAAGTCACTCACCACCCTGGCTTGGAAATATATCGCCGTTCCCTCACTATGGCCAGGGCAAAAATCTTCAAATTCCCTCCCTAACAGCACAGTGGGTGTACCTACATCACATGGACTTCAGCGGTTCAAGAAAGCAGCTCGCCACCACCTTCTCAAGGGGCAATTAGGGATGGGTAACAAATGCCGTCCTAGCCAGCGAAGCCCACATCCCGTAAAAATTAATTAGAAAAGAACACTACCAGCATTTTCTATGATGAAAAAACTTATCCAAAAAATTCAGATGCTGAGTATTTGTATAAGCAGAGACACAAAGAGTAACGGGGAGAATAAACACTGGACAGAAAGAGAAAAGCAGAAGCCAGCGAAACTGAGCACAAAAAAATAGTATTTTGTGTGTTTAAATGCCGACCCTTTCAGTTTTCCAATATCAAACACTATCCCTAATCCAGTGGTCAGCAAACAAGCAATTTATTCTCATTGTGACCATTGCTACTCTGTAACTGACACTCTGGGAAAGCAGAGCTGGGACTTTGGGTGAGAAATAATTCGGAAATGAATGAAAATTCTTCCAACTCAGCTGGACAGGAGGAAGAAAAATCGAAGATGTAGCAAAACCAACCAAGAGAAAATCATTATCAGGATTTGATAATTCTACACTGCACATTTTCCAATACTTCATGGTGATATTTTTGCTCTGTCCAGGATGATATTCCGGATGGGCAACAAGCCCACATCCCGTAACTGTAAAAATTAGTTTTTAAAAAAACATGTTATTAAAAAAAAAGTTCTTTTTTTAAATAACTTTAGAGAACCCAATTCATTTTTTCCAATTAAGGGGCAATTGTAGCGTGGCCAATCCACCTGCCCTGCACATCTTTGGGTTGTGGGGGTGAAACCCACGCAGACATGGGGAGAATGTGCAAACTCCACACGGCCAGTGACCCAGAGCCGGGATCGAACCTGGGATCTCGACGCCGTGAGACAGCAGTGCTAACCACTGCGCCACTGTGTTGCCCATATGATAAATGTTCTTTGCAAATGGTTTGGCAGCATAGTCTGTACCAATTGGTTTGTGGAAGAAATCAGAAGTTGTTTTCAGTCTGACGATTACACTGCTCGAGAAAAAAACAACCATTAGTTCTATTTTTTCCACCCATCTGAATGCCTGCATGCAGCTTGGTTAGCTTTCATGATGACTGAAGTTTCAGGCACAATTTGGAGAGCACTGCAACATCACAAAAGGAAGGCATTATTTCCAGTGATCTGGAGCATTGAGAGTGGAAAGGTCCAGGGAGAGTGTAGGATGGGAGGGGAAAACAGTGATTATCCAACAAGGGAACTTAACAAATAAAAGTCCATTCCTCATGGGCCACCGGAGTGGCTAGCACTGTTGCTTCACAGCGCCAGGGACCCGGGTTCGATTCCCGGCTAGGGTCACTGCCTGTGTGGAGTCTGCACGTTCTCCCCGTGTCTGCGTGGGTTTCCTCCGGGTACTCCGGTTTCCTCCCACATGTCCCGAAAGACGTGCTGTTAGGTGAATTGGACATTCTGAATTCTCCCTCGAACAGGCGCCGGAATGTGGCGACAAGGGGGTTTTCACAGTAACTTCATTGCAGTGTTAATGTAAGCCTACTTGTGACACTAACAAAAGATTATTATTATGTGATAGAGGATGACAAAGCACCTTGTGCATCACATACTCAGTGTTATGGGCATGGCAGATAAGTACTAGGCTTCCTAAATCTGAAGGGGAAAAATAAACAAGCTGCCACAATGGTTTGCAATTTGTATATAAGGAAGTGTCAGAAGTCAAGATAAGTAAATTTCAGACTAATTGTGAAGACTAAACATTTATTGAAATAAAGAAAAAAATTAATGACACAAGAACATATTTATACAGTTAACAGTACTCCTACAAATGTTCCTTGGAGTTTATTTAAATAAACTCAGTGTTAAACTCGCTTTTGATGGCAACAGTCCTCAGATTTTTTAATTTATAAAAATTCCGGTAACACTGCCACACAATGGGTGCTCCTCGTTCATTCGATCCTGAGACCACAGCGTGAACATAATGTGTTTCGACAGCCTTGGAGATAAAAACACATTTCTTGGAGGGTGACAGCAGCTGTGTTCACGGGCTGTCTCTAGCCCATACAACTTCCCGTAACAGCCTCCCCGAACAGGTGCCGGAATGTGGCGACTAGGGGCTTTTCACAGTAACTTCATTTGAAGCCAACTTGTGACAATAAGCGAATTTCATTTGTCAAGATCTCATAGCCATGCTACAACAGCCTTCAGTTCTTCTTTAAACAGGTTCTTTCCCATTGATTTCCCATTCTATCGTTTCTGCAGTCCTTTAGAAGTTAATTTCCCCCAGAATTGATGAACCTTTCATGTAACATTCCGGATACTATATTTATAAAAGAAAACTTACTACTTTGCCTCACCCATTTACAATCTTCCAATTGTATATGTTCCTTTTGAAATACAACAGTTAACTTCAAATTATATCCTTCATCTGCCGCCTATTCCAGCTGCTCCCTGGTACTCTGTTCATTTCCACTTCAACCACTTGTCTTGACAGGGTCGGGATTCTCTGTCGGCTGACTCCGGAATCGGGAAACACGATTGGGCGGAGAGTCGGTTTTGGCACCAAAATCATGGCGGGCGCCGGGTTCACGGCAAATCACAATTCTCCGGTGCCTCGACAGTGGCGCCAATGCATTCCAGAACGCACATACAGTAAGCACATTTGGCATATCATAAGTGGGCCCGGCCTGGTATTCTCTGGACTGCCGCGATTCTCCGACAGTGAGGTTCACTTGTGTTTTTTTAAATCATGAAACAGGAGTGCTGTGGCTGCGGAGGGGGAGAGAGGGGTTACGGAAAGTGCCCAACATCGCCATAGTTTGCTGACAATCGTTGTGCTGGCTGGGGGACTTCTGCCAGGGTCGGGTGGAGTAGCGGGGGGGGGGGTCCAAGAGGTGGGCTGTGGGGTTGGGGTGGATGGGCATGGAGCACCATTGCCGCGGCCTGCAAGGCAGCCATTCAGCTATGCACGGCGCTGACTGCCCGCTGTGAGATTAGGGCCATAGGTCGAATGGGTCTCCCCTCAGGGCACCCTTCCAGATGCCCTCTGGCCCTAGCCACCTCATCAGCGGGTTGGACACACTCCAGCGCAACCAGTGCCATCTTGTTGGCTGGGAAGGTGTGTGCGGGGAGTGTAATGTGTCTGTGCAGCTGCAGCTTATCAGCCTCCCGAGTGTCAATCACGGACCTGGCGAATCCCCCACCGTTTATCATTGGAATCGATTGTGTTCCACGTGGCGCCAGTTCTCCCCCCTCCGCGGTCGCTGAAGGCCCGGTGCGGCGCCAGTTTTGCTGTCGTGGAAATCCACAAATCCTGCCCCAGTGTCAACACTTAAGTCTCAGAAACGGAGGCTCCAGCTGTTAATCTTTATTGGTGTTTGACCGTTGAAGTCTGTGTAATTGAATTACACAGTCACAGCAGCACTCCCAGAAGCATGTTTCAGAGTATATGGCAATGATATTGCACACATATTGAGAAATCTACTTTTTCCTCTCAATAGATTTTGCAAGATATGGTCTTGCTTAGCTCAGAGGTTAGATGCCAGTCGAAAAACCGATCATGGTGAACAGGATAAGGCTTTTTTGTCCTGGGTATCGGACTGCCTAGAAAGAACAAATAACTTGAGCGATGCAACAACAATGGAATAGACAGGGAAATCTACTGGAAAATATAAGAATTAATCTAATGTCAGGGTGATAGACAAGCAGTGAAGGCCATGGACTGAGAAAATTGGAGTATGGGAATGGAAAATAAGGAAGTGTAGCTCGAGTTACAGTAATGGGGAGCGGGATGAATCCCGGTTAAGGAAACATTCACGTTGGCAGCCCAGAAAGACTTTAACAGTTGAGTAGAGGAGACAGTCTGACTTGACAGCACAGTAGAATGGAGAATGCAGAAGCATACAGAGAAAGCAGTAGAAGCAGGAGCCCCCATGGCTGAGGGTTTTTTGTAGCTGCAAAGAACTGAGGCGATAAAGCTATAAAGACTAAAAAAAGGTCAGGCAGTTGGATACAGTTTGGTGCGCATTCAGAGCACCCAAATGGGGGTCAACCTGTATTATCGCACAGCTGGATTGGCACAGAAAATATCCTATCAGTTGAAACTTAAGGCCAAGGTTAGATTAGTGGTCTGGTGTGTTGAAAATTGCTGAGGAGATAAACGGGTTCGAGTTGATGCACCCATGGCCGGAAAGGTAATCTTTTTACCATTTTAGCAGCACTTTCTTGGAAATATAAGGCAATAGACATAAAAGCTGCATTCATGCAGAGGGCTCACCTCCAGAGGGTAGGGTTACATCAACTTCCTAAGGTGCTAGATGTAGGAGGACTTTGGATGTTAAATAAGTGTGTTTACAGTTTGAACAATGCTTCCAGAGTGTGGTACTTTTCAGTAAGCGGAAAGATCAATGTTGTTAAAAGTTGTGTCTCCATCTGAAGGCAGATCTGGTCATGTTGGATTGGTCCCATCGTAGGAATATGTTGGGCATCTTTATGACGCATGTTGACAACCTCCTAGGAAGTGGTGCTAATAAATTCCAAAACAATGGGTGTGAGCCAGCAGACTCAGGTTAAAGTCCGCTAAACAAAGCATTTAGCGGGGTGTTTCTCGCTGGCTGCAGCATGGAGAATCACGGCGCTATCCAACGGCATCTTGTCTTTTTTTTTCTGGCCTCTGGTAGTTTCTCCCCATGAAGGGAGGGGTTTCCTGCTGGCGAGCTTGCTCCTCGTAGATAGGGGCACCATTTTGTGTGGCGGCCCTGATCTCCCCATCACCTTTTTTCAGGACCCCCCAAGCTCATTTGACCCCCTTCCCCTCACTCCCCCCCCCGCCCGCCCCCCGTAATCATATGGAGGTCCTTGGGAAACCCCCTCAACCTGGCAAGACCTCCTGGGCCTGACCCGCAAGCAATATTCGGGTTCCTGACCGCAATGGCCAAGGGTTCTATTGCTAACGTAAATAGTAGAGGGGACATGGGACACCCCTGTCTTGTATTCTTCTGTAGCCGAAAGTACTCCAAGCTCATTTTGTTGATTCACACACTCGACCTTGGATCTGGCTACAATAATTTGACCGAAGCTGCGAAATTAGGTCCAATTCCAAACTGTTCCAACACTGCAAACAAATGCTTCCATTCAACTTCATCAAATGTCTTCTCTGCATGCAATGCCAGTATCACCTCTCACTTCCTCCCCTCTGCCAGAGTCAAAACCACAGCTGACAGATGTCATACATTTGAAGGTAACCTTCTCCCCTTTACGAATCCCATCTGGTGTTCCCCTACTACCCGTGGCACGCGCCTCTCTAATCTAAGAGCCAATACCTTTGTCAATATCTTAACGTTCGCATATAATCATTCCTCACTGTTTGTGTCAAAATCCTTCCTAACAGCACCGTGGGAATACCTGGACGGCAGCGGGAGAGGAAGGCAGCTTACCACCACCTCAAGGGCAATTAGGGAAGGACAATCAATGCTGACTTGGCCAGTGACATCTACACCCCAAGTAATGGTCCTTGCGGAAATCCACAAGTCACAGCCTGCCAATGCGAGAATGACCCATTTATTCGGATTGATTTATGCCTGTTTTCTAAACCTTATTCCATATGAGTATATTATCTCCTATCCCGTGTGTTTTAAGTATATTAGCCACCCGCCCGTGGTTTATCGAAAGCCTTCTCAAAATCCAAGTATACCATGTCCACCAACTCACCTTTATCAACACAGTAACATCCTCAAAAACTTCAAGTTAGTCAAACGTGATTTCCCATTCATAAATCCATGTTGACCGTGCCCAATCAGATTCTCCGAGTGTCTGTTTTATCCCATCCTTTGTAATAGATTCTCGTGTTTTCTCTACTACTACAAGGTTAATAAGTCTGTAGTTTCCAGTTTTCTCTCTCCCTCCCTTCTTAAATAGTGGGGTGACGTGCAGGTTAGGTGGATTGGCCATGCTAAGTTGCCCTTAGTGTCCAAAAAGGTTAGGAAGGGTTATTGGGTTATGGGGATAGGGTGGAAGTGAAGGTTTAAGTGGGTCGGTGCAGACTTGATGGGCCAAAAGGCCTTCTTCTGCACCGTATATTCCATGTATCTATGTATGTACCTTCTAATCTGTAGCAACCCTTCCAGAATCTATAGAATGTTGTAAGATGATCACCAATGCATCCACTATCTTCATAGCTCCCTCTTTCAAAACTCTGGGATGAAGAATATCAGGTCCAGGGGACTCATCAATCTTCAGGCCGATTAATTTCTCCAATTGCAATGTGCTTTCTAATACTAATTTCCTTCAATTCCTCATTCTCCCTAGTATCTTGGATCTCTAATTCTGGGAGATTTCTTGTATCTTCCTCAGTGAAGACAGACAGGGTAATCATCCATATCTCTATTTGCAATTATAAATTTTCCTGACTGCTTGCAACGGACTCACATTTGTCTTGGCCAAATGTTTCCTATTTGCCAATTGAAGCTTTAACATTTATGTTTTTTACTAGTTTTCATTCATATTCTATTTTCCCTTTCTTTATCAATTTCTTATTTTAAAATGCTCCCAAACCTCAGGGTTTACTATTGCTTATTTTAATCTTGTTGACTGACTTTTCTTTTTGGGTTGATGTGCCTTCAAGGAATGTACAATTGCTGAAAACTATGTAATAATTCTTTAAAAACTGTCCATTGCCTGTGTACTATCGTACCTTTTAATGTATTTTCCCAATTCACCTCAGCCAATTTTCCCCTCAAACCTGCTTAATTTTCTTTGCTCAAACTTAACACCCTAGCTTCAGACTGAGCTACTGCACTTTCAAACAGAATGTAAAATTATACATTATGATCATTTGTCCCAAAAAGTTTTTTCACACAAGATTATTGACGATCCTTTTTTTGTTACATAATGCTAAATCTAAAATAGCCTGTTCTCTAGTCAGCTCCTCTACCTACTGCTCTAGAAAGCCATCCCTAACACACTCCAGAAACTCATCTTCCATAGCATTAGTTAGACCTCATTACATTTAACCAGTTATATGGGCAGCACAGTAGCATTGTGGATAGCACGACTGCTTCACAGCTCCAGGGTCCCAGGTTCTATTCCGACTTGGGTCACTGTCTGTGCGGAGTCTGCACATCCTCCCCGTGTGTGCGTGGGTTTCCTCCGGGTGCTCCGGTTTCCTCCCACAGTCCAAAGATGTGCAGGTTAGGTGGATTGGCCATGATAAATTGCCCTCAGTGTCCAAAATTGCCCTTAGTGTTGGATGGGGTTACTCGGTTATGGGGATAGGGTGGAGGTGTTGACCTTGGGTAGGGTGCTCTTTCCAAGAGCCGGTGCAGACTCGATGGGCCGAATGGCCTCCTTCTGCTCTGTAAATTCTATGATGCAGATTGAAGTTATCCATGATTACTGCACCACCCATGTTACATGCTTCTCTAATCTCCTCATACCATGCCCCACAATACCACTGCCATTTGGTGGCTTATAAACAACTCCTATCAATGTTTGCTGACTCTTGCTGTTTCTTAGCACCACCCCAACAGATTCCACATTTTGTTCTTGCGATCTGACATCCTCCCTTACTGTTACGACAGCCTGGGCTAGTGCGCGGTCAATTCCAGCCCCACTTGACACGGAGTCACAACACAATTGAAATTAACTATCAATTCTTAGAAAATACTCAAAGTCTTTGGTCTTTGGCTACCCAATAAATACAGTCACCAGGTTTGTAAATTTAAATACAATTAATTTTTATTAAGAATAATAACTATAATTAAATAGGCAGCAAATACAACTGGTTAACTATTATCTAATTCCTAAACCACCCCCCTCCCCCTTAACTCGCCCCACCCTCTATAGCACACAGGACAGACAAACACAGAGGGGAAAGAGGGGATGAAGAAAATATCACTAAAAGTGAAAGGATAAAAGTCTCTGATTCAGACATCTTTCAGTACATCCTTCTTTTTTGTCTATTGAAAGTTCTTGCTTTCAGTCTGTAATGGTTTTCACTGTAGATTCATCAGGATCTCAAGACTTCTCTGCAGATTCAGAAAAAGCAGGCAGAACAACGTTTTGGAGAAAGAAAGGGAAAGAGAGAGAGAGAAAGAAAGAATCCAGGGCCTTTCTATTTCCGGTCCTCTGAAGCCATCCCACCTGGCTCGATCCAATCAGTCTGTCGCTGGGCAGAATACGGTCTTTAGTCAATCCATTGGTCACCAGCCAACCAATCAAACCAAATTCTTCCGATCTCTCGGGTGGCATAAAGTCTGAGTTCTGCTGTTCAAAAGCTAAATCTCCAATAGCACAGTTTAGTATTTTGCAACTTTTGGTTCCTCACTTCCTCTGCTCGACTTAAAGGTATGTGTTCATTAAACATCCAAATATGTTCATTGAATATCAAAAATGATAACGACAAAGTTAAAGAAATGGGAAATAAGGGAATCAGCAGGAAGGGTCCTGACACTTACTAATGTATTGTCCCATCCCCGAGCAGCATTCAACACCACTTCCTTTTCCTTCTTGCCTGTCCTTCCTAAATGTTGAGCATCTTCGAACATTCAGTGCCCAGTCTTGGTTACCCTATAGCCATGTTTCCATAATGGGAATTAGATTGTGCCCATTTACCTCTATTTGTGCCTTTAAATCATTTATCTTGTGAATGGAAAATGAAAATGAAAATGAAAATCGCTTATTGTCACGAGTAGGCTTCAAATGAAGTTCCTGTGAAAAGCCCCTAGTTGCCACATTCCGGCGCCTGTTCAGGAGGCTGGTACGGGAATTGAACCGTGCTGCTGGCCTGCCTTGGTCTGCTTTCAAAGCCAGCGATTTAGCACTGTGCTAAACCAGCCCCAATGCTGCGTGCATTCAGGAAGAGTACCATTTTAAACATTATTTTGCATTCTAAGCTTAGTTGATGCCCACCTTTATTTCATCTGTCTTGTAATTTCACTTGTTTCTTGTCTATTTCCTGTTACCAGCTTTACTTCCTGCCAATTTGAGCTACCTCCAGGTTCCCATCCCACTGACAATCCAGTTTAAACCCTCTCCTCAACAGCACTAGCAAATCTCCCCGAGAGGATATTAGTCCTGCTGCTGTTAAGGTGTAATCCGTCCATTTTGTACAGGTCCCACCTGCCCCAGAACCCATCCCAATGCCTCAGGAATCGGTTGCCCTCCCTCCTACACCAATTCTCCAGCCACACGTTCAGTCGTTTAATCCTCCTATTGCCCCCTCCCTTGTTGGATTTTCTATGTATTGGCTAAAAACATTCTCCTGGATGCAATTGAAGAATTTTGCTCCCTCCCTACCTTGCACACTAAAGATGTGGAGATGCCGTCGTTGGACTGGGGTGAGCACAGTACGAAGTCTTACAACACCAGGTTAAAGTCCAACAGGTTTGTTTCGATGTCACTAGCTTTCGGAGCGCTGCTCCTTCCTCAGGTGAATGAAGAGGTCTGTTCCAGAAACACATATATAGACAAATTCAAAGATGCCAAACAATGCTAGGAATGCGAGCATTAGCAGGTGATTAAATCTTTACAGATCCAGAGATGGGGTAACCCCAGGTTAAAGAGGTGTGAATTGTCTCAAGCCAGGACAGTTGGTAGGATTTCGCAGGCCAGATGGTGGGGGATGAATGTAATGTGACATGAATCCCAGGTCCCGGTTGAGGCCGCACTCATGTGTGCGGAACTTGGCTATAAGTTTCTGCTCGGCGATTCTGCGTTGTCGCGGGTCAAGGCTGCCTTCAGCAGTCAAGGGCATTCAGCCTCTGATCTCCGGGTAAGCGTTCTCCAAGGCGGCCTTCAGGACCCGTGACAACGCAGAATCGCCGAGCAGAAACTTATAGCCAAGTTCCGCACACATGAGTGCGGCCTCAACTGGGACCTGGGATTCATGTCACATTACATTCATCCCCCACCATCTGGCCTGCGAAATCCTACCAACTGTCCTGGCTTGAGACAATTCACACCTCTTTAACCTGGGGTTACCCCATCTCTGGATCTGTAAAGATTTAATCACCTGCTAATGCTCGCATTCCTAGCATTGTTTGGCATCTTTGAATTTGTCTATATATGTGTTTCTGGAACAGACCTCTTCATTCACCTGAGGAAGGAGCAGCGCTCCGAAAGCTAGTGACATCGAAACAAACCTGTTGGACTTTAACCTGGTGTTGTAAGACTTGCACACTAAAATCATTCCTGTTAAAGCACAGAATTCCTAAAGTGCATAAGGAGGCCATTCGGCCTATCTGGTCTGCACTGACCCTCCAAAAGAGCACGCTACCTAGGTCCATTCTCCCACCCTATCCCCATAACCCTACCTTTTTTTTAATAAATGTTTTTATTGGGTTTTTGAACAAAGTATATTTACCGTTATGTACACAGAATAAGAAATATATATATATACATATATAGAAAAGAAGGTCACACCCAAACATACCAACAAAAAAGTAATAATAGAAAATAAAATAAAAAATAAAATAGAATAACTGGTAGGGTATTGTGCACCAGCTCAACAGCAGCAAATCTGTACAACTGGCAAAATTATTTACAACACATAAGTAGGCAACTGTTTGTGGGGGGGAGGGGGGTGGTGGAGACTGGGGAGGTAAATATACTTTTGGGTGCCGGAGAAACAATTACAGTGGGCAATACTCGAATAGGTTTGGTGTTGGTGTTGTCACTTGCTTCTCCCGGACGGATCGCGCTGCAGTTCCTCCCGTCTTTCGCCTGTATTCTCCTTGTTCTCTGTTCCTGGAGATGCCAAGTTTGTTATCGTATCCCGTGCCCTCCTTCCGGCTGTCATTTCCCTGCCTCCCCCCCCCCCCCCCCCCCCACCTCTCTGGTTCTCCTCTCTTGTTCCCTGTCCCTTCCCTATCCCTCCCCCTCCCCCTCCTGTGGTTCGCCTTTCTTTCCTCTTAGGTTTAGCTGTCCTCCCCACTACCCCCCCCTCTCCCGGTCTATCTCTCCCTCTCATGCTTTGGCTACTTTCCCGTGATTCTTGGCTACCTGGCTATTCTTTTGCTTGTTCGTTGGCCACAAACAGATCCCGGAACAATTGGGTGAATGGCTCCCACGTTCTGTGGAAGCCGTTGTCTGATCCTCGGATGGCGAATTTGATTTTCTCCATTAGGAGAGATTCCGAGAGGTCGGACAGCCAGTCTGCAGCTTTGGGCGGTGCTGCTGACCGCCAGCCGAACAGGATTCTACGGCGGGCGATCAGGGAGTCAAAGGCAAGGGCGTCCGCCCTCCTCCCCAGGAATAGATCTAGCTGGTCTGATACCCTGAAGACCGCCACTTTCGGGCATGGCTCCACCCTCATCCTCACCACTTTGGACATTGCCTCAAAGAAGGCTGTCCAGTACCCTGCAAGTCTGGGGCAAGACCAGAACATGTGGGCGTGGTTGGCCGGGCCTCTTTGGCACCGCTCACATCTATCCTCCCCCTCCGGGAAGAACCTACTCATACGGGTTCTTGTTAAGTTGGCTCTATGCACCACTTTTAGCTGCGTCAGGCTGAGCCTTGCGCACGTGGAGGTGGTGTTGACCCTGTGCAGTGCTTCGCTCCAGAGTCCCCACCCTATTTCAATCCCAAGATCCTCCTCCCATTTCTTTCTCGTTTCATCCAGTATGGTGTCGGCACTCTCTACCAGTCGGTCATACATGTCGCTAGTTTCCTTTATCTAGTATGTTTGCGTCCAGTAACCCTTCCAGTAATGTCTGTCGTGGCGGTTGTGTGTACGTCCTTGTCTCCTTTCATTGGAAGTATTTGAGCTCGTTCCCCCTGGCTAGCTGGAATTTCTCTTGTCAGTTTGTCCAGTGTTGCGATCCTGCCGTCCGTGTATAGATCCCTGTGTGGTAGTCACCACTAACTGTATTAGATGTATATTAGATGTAGTACGATAAGACTCCTGTACTAGAGGTACATGGGTAAATCCCTGCCTGCTGGCTCCGCCCAATAAGTGGCATATAAATGTGTGCGCTCGCCGGTGCTGCTCCCATTCTGGGAGCAGCTACATGAGGCCACACATCTTTGCTCAATAAAGCTTCGATTATTCACTTCTTTGTAGTAATTGATAGTGCATCAATTTATTGAGCAAGGATTTTAAAACGATGGAACTTCGCATCAAGCCTGATTGCCTACAGTTGAACCCTCAAGCAGCCAACGCTACGTCCGCTTTTGACCACTGGCTAGCCTGCTTCGAAAGCTACCTCCGAACATCTGCTGAAGAACCCTCGGACGCACAGAAGCTCCAGGTCCTTTATTTATGGGTGAGCCCAGACATTTTTCCTCTCATCCAGGATGCGCCCACTTATGCTGAAGCAGTGGAGCTCCTGAAAGGACATTACGTTCGGCCGGTCAACAAACTATACGGCAGGCACCTCCTGTCCAATAGACAGAAACCCCACGGTGAATCCCTAGACGATTTCTGGTATGCCGTGCACATCCTGGCGAGGAACTGTGACTGCCAGGCAGTTTTGGCAGACCACCATACAAAACTTTTAATCAGAGACGCTTTTGTTACAGGCATGGGGTCGGCGTACATCCGCCAGCGCCTATGGAGGGGGGTACGCTTGATCTTGCGGGAACCAGGCAGCTCGCAAACTCGTTAACAGTGGCCTCTCGTAACTTCCAGTCGTACGCCCCCGACTGCACGGCACCCTCATGCGCATCGTGGGCCCCACCAGCTACCGACCCCAGCCCACCGCAAGCCTGCGCCTCGCGGCAGCCAGCCAACCCCGGGGGGCCAAAATGCTACTTCTGCGGGCAGAACAAACACCCCCGGCAGCACTGCCCGACGCAGAGCGCAACCTGCAACGGCTGCGGAAAGAAGGGACATTTTGCTGCTGTATGCCAGGCCCAGTCAGTCGCCGCTGTTTCTAGGCCCAGCGTTCCTACACCTCCCACGTGCAGCTCGTGGGCACCAGCATCTTCTTCTCCGCAGGCCATGTATGGCCCGTGGGCGCTGCCATCTTTAATGCCGCCCGGCATGTGGGCGCCGCCATCTTTGGCGCCATTTTGGATGGTGCCTCAGGACCCCTGCTCATTGGAAAGCTTGTCTGGCCGCTCATCGCCTGCCACTACCACTGACCAGCCTGGGGCCTCCCGGCATCATCCGCAGCTCGCCTCGATCGCCCACGACCAGTCCCAGCCCCAAAACCTCGCAACCGCAACAACAGTGAAAATCGATGGGCACAAGATTTCCTGCCGTTTTGACTCCGGGAACACGGAAAGCTTCATCCACCCCAATACGGTAAGGCGCTGCTCCCTCGCGGTACACCCCGTTAGCCAGAAAATCCCCCTGGCCTCCGGATCCCATTCCGTGGAAATCCGGGGGTACTGCATCGCGACCCTCACCGTCCAGGGATTAGAGTTTAGCAACTTCCAGCTCTACGTCCTCCCCCACCTCTGCGCTGCCCTGTTACTCGGCCTGGACTTCCAGTGCCACCTCCAAAGTGTAACTTTAAAATTCGGCGGACCCCTACGCCACCCCCCCCCCCCACCCCCCGTCACTGTATGCGGCCTCAGACCCTTAAGGTCGATCCACCTTCCTTGTTTGCAAACCTCACCCCGGATTGCCCAGGACAGGACCTTCATCAGATCGGAGGTCCAGCGGCTTCTGCGGGAAGGCATCATCGAGGCCAGCAACAGCCCCTGGAGAGCCCAAGTGGTAGTAGTAAAGACTGGGGAGAAACACAGGATGGTCATTGACTACAGTCAGACCATCAATCGGTACACGCAGTTCGACGCGTGCCCCACCCACGCATATCTGATATGGTCAATCAGATTGCACAGTACCAGGTCTTTTCCACAGTGGACTTGAAGTCCACCTACCACCAGCTCCCCATCCGCAAGGAGGACCGCCAATGCACTCCGTTCGAACCAGATGGCCGCCTCTATCACTTCCTCCACACTAAGTTGCCCAGCATCTCGGCCACGTATGCCGTGGGGTTTCTACTCTCGATCCCCTCTGGTAGGCCCACTATCCTAACATTTTGCCTTTTCGAGCGGTTTTCCTGATCGTCCACTCTGCCCTTCAGGCTCCCCTGTGTTGTGCCCAGTCTCGCCACCTCCTTCTCCAGGGCCGTGATCCGGTCGCTCATGTCAGTTGTGGCTTTCTCCAGCTCCTGAATGGTCACCTCTTGGGCTTCCAGTTTCTTCCCTTGGGCGTCCAATTTCTCCTCTGCTCTGCCCAGGGCCTGCTGCACCTCCGCCAGGGCCTTGGCCATTGCTGCCTGCACTGCGGCCTCTATGTCTGCCCTCGCCTCTGCCTTGTTTTCCTGCTGATGTTCCCTCAGCGCCTCGGCAAAGGCAGCCTTCCAGTTCCAGTTCCCCCCTGGCCCAGGGGGAAAATGCTCCTGTTTGCCCAGTTCTTTTTGTTGCTGCGCACCTTTCGTTCCGCCGCTTCGTGCGCTGATTAGCTCGTCTGAACGGGCTCGCACATTGCCCCGTCTGCTTTTGGTGCTCCTACTCCCTCTGCTTTGGCTCCCTTCTGGCATTTTTTTGCCCTTTTTTTTCGTCCTTCCCTTTTTTGTCCCCCTTTTTCCCCCCTTTGTCTTTTCCCCTCCCTTCTCTCCTTTACCACTTTTTTAAAATAAAATTATTTTCAAGAGAATGTTTTTTCTTTAAAAAAATGTGAAAACAAAAAGTGAAAAAATGTCTTTCTCTTTTGAAGTTTTCTTTTCAAAGTTTTGTTTTTGCAAAAAGGGAAGTTCTTTTTTCTTTTCCCTCACTCACCCAGGGTCGAGAGAGAGAGAGCGAGAGAGAGGCTTCTGGCCAGGAGTCCCTCTTTGTTCCTGCCTCGTGGTGGTCGCCACCGGGGGGTGGGGGATGTGGGGGTGTCGGTCCTTGCTGCTGGCTTGGTCCCCGCCTTGGTCTGGGCCGCCGCTCGTCTTACCCTGCGTTGTCCTGCCCGGTGGGGGGGGGGGGGGGGGGGGGGTCGCGGTCGTTCCTGCTGGCTCGGTCCCTGCTTTGGTCCGGGCCGCCGCTCGTCCTGCCCTGCGCTCTGCTGCCGTGCGTGGGGGAGGGTGGGGGGCACCGGATCGCTCCGCTCCCGAGCGCCCAGTTCTCCCGCTCTAATGAGCTTTGGAGTCTGGGTTTTTCTTCGTCCCCACTCTCTTGTTGGGGGGGGGGCGGCGGCAACGGGCGAATTTGCGCACTTGGCTGCAAGTTTGTTCCCCTCTAGGAGCTCCGCCACCCGCGATCGCTCTCTTTCCCCGACGGCAGCCGAATAACCCTACCTAACCCTCACATCTTTGGACTGTGGAGGGAAACCGAAGCACCTGGACAAAAGCCAAGGAGACAGAGGGAGAACGTGCAAAGTCCACTCAGTCAGTCACGCAAGGCTGGAAGGCACAGTGAGGCAGCAGTGCTAATTATGCGACCTATTTGGGTGGTTCAACCCCGACTATTACTGCCTGATTGTTCCTGCACATTTCTGAAATTTGATTAGAAATTTTATCCTCTATCTCTCCCTGACTGTGTGGTGCCGAGGAAACACACCCCACAACATTTTGGCCATATTTTACCCATTGGTCTGATTTGATGATCCTTTCAGGATATCATCCCTCCACACTGCGATAATTGATTCCTTGATCAAAATTGTTCCCTCTCTACTCGTCTGAATACCCGATAACAAGGAATTA
Organism: Scyliorhinus torazame; assembly: GCF_047496885.1. Classification (NCBI taxonomy): domain Eukaryota; kingdom Metazoa; phylum Chordata; class Chondrichthyes; order Carcharhiniformes; family Scyliorhinidae; genus Scyliorhinus; species Scyliorhinus torazame. The sequence continues at coordinate 140,379,321 of NC_092725.1, forward strand.
CAGATTTTGAGTTCTTAGGCAAAATCCCTAAAATCTGCTTTCAGCACCTCATCACTTTTCCTACCTGTGTCATTGGTACCAATGTGGACCACAGTCTCTGGTTGTTCACCCTCCCCCCAGAAGGATGACGTGCAGCCTCTCTTGTGACATCCTTGACCCTGGCACTGGGGAGGCAACACATGATCATTGAGTCACATTTATAGCCACAAAGACACATGTCTGATCCCATGACTAGTGAATCTCCTGTCACTATTGCTCTTCTACCCTTCTTCCTCCCTCCTTTGCACCTGAGCGGCCCATGGTGCACTGGACTTGACCCTAGCTACACTCTCCTGAGGAACAATCACCCTCACCATTATCCAAAATGGGAAAATCGATCGGCAAACAAGATAAACACAGGGGACTCCTCCTGCACTGTCTGCCTGCTTCTCTTCGATTATCTGGTCACCCATTTCCTCTCTGCCTGCATGCTCCTAACCAGAGGTGTGAACACCTCCCTAAATGTGCTATCCACGTAGCTCTCTGCCTCACAGATACACCACAGCGACTCCAGCCACCACTCGAGTTCCGAAACCCAGAGTTCAAGCTTCTGCAGCTGGTGACACTTTCTCCAGATGTGTGCGTCAATGAGCTGACCAGCCGTACAGTAACTGTAAAAACTGTTTATTACAATTAGAATAACCTACCTGTTACTCACCAAGCCCTGCTTCTTCCTCTGTACTGAATAGCCAACTGGAGGCTGAAAATGTTTTAAAAATCGAGCCTGCTTGACAATATGTGCACTCAAAGCAGCGTCAAAGGCACACCTAGCGGCGCTGAGCGAGCCCTGCTTATATACTTGCTGAAAACATCCCACCTCTGAAAGCCAGTTTCCCCTAACCCTAATTAATTAGCTTCAGCTTTCAGACAACTTGTATACCCCTGTTTAAGGCTGTGAAAAGCTTAACATCTCTGGAGTAATTTTTAGTTGATTACGAAATTACAAGAAAAAAATTGACTTGACAGATATTAAATCTCAAAACTCCCTCAATCACCTTACTCAGCAGCTTCCAGTGCAGACCGAGGACTGGTAAATAGCAAGTGAGGGAGTTTCATGGGCCAAGTTCTGTCTAAAGTCTCTTATTTTTTCTTTAATTTAGCAATCAAATAAATATTATTCCTTAAGTTAAGATAATTTCAGTCTTAAACAGGGGCATACGAACTCTTACATTTACGAGGGTTGTTTGCTTGTTGCATGCAGAGGGAGTTTAACCAGGTGACTATTAATACCCTTGGAATGCAAGTCAACTTATTCTTGAGACGGTTCCTAACAGCAAAGCCGACACCAGCTTTGCACCATTCTTCTTTTTCACAGCCACTCCAAAAGAATATGTAACCTACGCCAATCGCCTTGAGCTGACCCTCCTCAGATAGACAAGTGTCTCTGAGGGCGGTGGTCTGGATATTGTATCGAGCCGGCTCTCCATCTACAAGACTCGTACTTCTCTCAACTTTGTCAGCTGTAGGGATGTTCACGAGGGCATGTACGTCCACTAATAATGACCAGTGTCACTTTTATTTTGTTACGACATCCTGGGCAGGTGCACAGTCAATTCCAGCCCCACGGGCCCTGGAGTCACAACACAAGTGAATTAACCAATAATTCTTATTAAAAGTTCTGAAATCTTTTTGCCCTTGGCTGCCCAAAGTAAGTTGAAACGCAATTACTATTTATTCATAACAAGGTTAATGATGAAATATGCAGTAAACGCAACTGAATAATGAAAAGTTAACCTACTACCCCCTTTAACTGTCCAATCCTCTACCCACATACACAAGACAGACAAATACAGAGGGGGGAGGGAAGGGTAAAAAATAATAAGGATGAGGGTCAAAGGTTAAGCGACATTGTTTCCGGATGGTGGTAGACTTTCCTCACAGTCCGCTGGTTGATCAAAGCCTCTGGTTTGTAGCCGGTGATAGTCTTCTTGGTAGAGTTATTCAGTCAGTACAGTAATAACAGGCAGCAGGCCTTGCAGAGAGTCATTTCAGTTCTGATCAAACTTGGCCTTCAACTCAAAGGTTCACATCCAGGCCTATTTCTTTCCTGAGACATTCTGCCCCACAGCAAACCTCGTCTTCAGCCCAGGCTTTGACTTCAAGCCTTTGCAGTCTCGAGAGAATAGCACCCAGGACTTACTGGAGAGAGAATCAGCCGTCGCAGTGGCCTTATGAAGTGAGTTTAGCTGGATCGTTTGGGAGTGAATTAGTGGGAATATTCCACCCAGGCTGCAGAACCAAAAGTGAAATGAAACACAAACCTTGCGACTCTGAAAAACACATCAGTGGGATCAGATCCATTCACCACCAGTTATCAGACAGAGCATCGCCCTGCGGGCACATCCATTGGCCACCAGCCACACCAATCAACCCGAGTCATCACTGATGTCAAAACAGCACAACCCTCTGGATCTTCCTGTTTGAATCAAAGGCTGCTTTGCCTCAAAGTAACAGGTCCATTAAACATCCATGGATCAAAAATGCAACAGCAAAAGGGGAAAGCAGGAGAATAAACAGGGATTAAACAGGAATAAACAGGAAGGACCCTCAACATTTTCTCTTCTTGACTTACAGCCATGATTTAGGGAACTGTGCCAGGGAGATGAAGCAGACAATGTTCAGGGCATCCTTTCTGTCCCTCCCTCCTACTGGGGAGTAAGCAGTATAGTGCTCTCCTAAAAAGAGCTGGTTAGTTGCTCAGGAAATTGCCAAGTTCCACGCGTGTTTCCTTCCAGTGGAAAACAACCCAGGACTTGAGCCACTTGTGAGAGGTATGGCCTCCGACAGGTTGCACCCCCTCTACTGATTGTTCTCCTGTGGAGTTGCAGGTTTGTGAGCAACAGGCTGCAAATCCAATGCTCCTACTGCTGATGAATCCAACCCCCACCTTCACCCCCCCCCCCCCCCCCCCCACCTGCTGCTCGTCACTTGCCCATTTCCGCAGGGCCTGTGGCAGATTGATGGTGAATTATTGATGATAGAAAGATAATTAGCATGACCTGCAAGAGGAGAGTTGTGTATTGTCAACCTCATTCACTTGACTTGACCTATCTTTGTCCAGTTGCAAGATGAGTCTAGATAGCTGGAGATAGATCCGGATGCAGTGGGTGATCAGTATGTCTTCTGTGTCTCATTAAGCTCAAAATCTTCCACAGCCCAGTGCTGCGTCAGCCTTCAAAACTGTTGGACCTTGGATAGGTTTCATCTGCCCAATCTGCTGAAATCAGTCTTCACATTCCCGGGTAGGCAAATCCCCAAGTCGCTGAGGAGGTGAGATAGTTATCCTCACCTGGTTTGGCCCACCCAAAGCGGTGGCAACAATTACTTAGAATACAGGAAAGTATACAGAATTGTAGAAATATATATTAAAGTTCATGGCATACAACAGGCATGTCGAAGAAGCTCATGCTTTACCTGTCCGCTGTGTGTGAGAGGTATGGCCTCCTACAGGTTGCACCTCCTCTGCTGATTGTTCTCCTATGGAGTTGCAGGTCTGTGAGAAACAGGCTGCAAATCCAATGCTTCTACTGCAAGGCAGGTCCTGTTGCTGCAGGTGAGGGTGATGGTCAACTTGGCTTTCATTGGAGGCCCAAAGTAACACAGCATCACAGGACCTTTGTTAATATGATACAAGGGGCAGCACAACAGAACAATGGTTAGCACAGTTGCTTCCCAGCTCCAGGGTCCCGGGTTAAATTCTCGGCTTGGGTCACTGTTTGTGCGGAGTCTGCACGTTCTCCCCGTGTCCGCGTGGTTTTCCTCCGGGTGCTCTGGTTTCCTCCCACAGTCCAAAGATGTGCAGGTCATGATAAATTGCCCTTAGTGTCCAAAATAAAAAGGTGGGGTGGGGTTACTGGGTTACGGGAATAGGGTGGAGGTGTGGGCTTGGATAGGGTGCTCTTTCCAAGGGCTGGTGCAGACTTGATGGGCCGAATGGCCTGCTTCTGCACTGTAAATTCTATGATTCTATGAAGAATAAGAGCTTCGATGTGCAAATCAGACCATCAAATCACCAACGTGTGGCGTGTAAAGTAACCTCTCACTATCAGTTTTATGAACAAACTCTGTCACATAAGCAGGTAGGAAAGCAGCTAAGAGCCGAGTTTTTACCAGCAGATTTCCCTGTCATGATTTCACCCCCCAGACTTGTTGCTGGTTTCTTGCTTTCTTGTTCGAGGAAATGTGGGAGCCCAAAGTTAAATTGCAAAAGAACATCCATGTCACTCTGACTGAGCAATAAACTCATTGCAGCATGAAGGTCAGCCTGTTGGAGCGAAATTTAGAAGTGAAGGTTGGGGTCAACAGGATTTCACTCCTCACCTGCACCCAAACGCAACACTCGCCCTCACATTAAAATGTCCCCGCTGCGTCAGAAAACAACTGGAATCAGGAGAATCTGTTTTGGGAAATGTCAAGTTTACAGGGTTGGCGATTCTGGCAGTTTGTGGGGAGCTGCCTATTAGAAAATAAAAAGTGTCCGGCAGCAACTTGCTCTCAGCAAGCCCATTTCAATGTCCTATTTATCTGTCACTGATATTCAACCACATTACCATCTGGATTGGGACATTCTGCTGACAGCTTTGGAAATCTAGCCCAATGATGAAACATAAGCAACCACTTCCAGATTGGAGATTCCTCTGAGCTCGAAGTAATACAGCTGTTAAATGTTACAGCAAAGATTGTCAGAAAAAAGAAACTCACAAAAGTTAACATGGCCCTCAAGTTTTCGTAAGCTGGACACCAAGGAAAAGAGTGGATGAGTGAACTGCAAAACAGACAGGAAGTTTAGGACAGTATTTCCCCAAATGGTGCAGGGATTTAATGGGATTCCTCTCTCCAGATTAAATGTGCCTCTAATACCCAGCGATTCAAGATGCTAGAGAGTAATTGTTGACACAAGAGGATAACCCTTTCACCAGCTACATGTTCACATACTTGTCTATGTTACGGCATGTTACTTTCCACCTCATGCTTAATGTCTGGTGGACCTTGGAACAGGAAGTTTAAACAATTTGAAGAATGAATAGTTTTCAGTTTGTTCCTAAAAATAGTTGAGCACACAGTGGATGGTGTTTATCAGAGGCCATGTGCGGCAAAGCTGAGCTTGGCTGTCAGGTGTTTGCCAGCCTCCGCTTTGCACCACTGCTTAAATAAACACGCAAGCCATCCAACTATCTCCCTCCTATGAGAAAATCCATACAAAATGGACAAACTGTTTTTGGAATATAACCGTGGGACCACCAGTGCTAAATGATAGTTAACTGGTTCATCTAATTAATGCCAGAAATCAATGCTTTTCCTGTAATTGCATTTCCTACTGATCCCCATTAGAATGCAAAGAATGTCAGGTTTCCTTTGGCGTTGAACCAAACAGGTGCATATTTTGAGGGTTACAATACGGCGGGCAGAAAACACTGCACAAGTCTCAAAGGAAAAATAATGCACTGTCTGCACTGCAACATCACCACACAGGGTGAACTTTTCTCATGGATCCAATGCATCTGCTGATGTGCAGATACAGTGGAACACAAATAATTAAACTGTTAATGAAGACAATGAAACAGTTTCGCCTTTTCGAAAATAACTCATTTTTCACTCTGATTGGGAAAGAGCAGCGAAATCTTAGAATGTCAGGAGTTTTCTTATTTGATGAAGATGCTACAACATTATTTACAGAATGACGTTAGACTATTGCAACAAATCTTCTCACAAACCTTAATCAGCTTAGCGAGCATACAGTTTTACAATAGGTTGCCATTGCATACAATGTGAAATTTGCTGAAATTAACTGATATTTATTAGTTGCTATATCTGGTGAGCCTATGCTAGAATTAGCTTTTCCCCCACAGTCTTGAAAGTTATTATCTAACTATTTGGGGTTTTCACCACTGATTCAGTCAATCTCCCATTGCAGACTGAACTAGATTGTTTTGCAAACTTGCCATTCTACTTGCTCCTGAGCTGAGCTTCCCCAAGACATGTCCTCTCCACTACATGATCAACCTAATCCCTTCTCTATCTATAGTAACATCCATATCAGCCACTTCCCCAGCCTATCTTTGCTGAAACCATGATTTTGTTAACTCCATACTCTACTATTATGCACTCCAATTTGGTCCCTGATCTTCCACCTTAAATAAACTTCATTTTTAAAATTAATTTCCATGAGATGGGCTTCACTGGCTAGGCTAGCATTTGTTGCTCATCCCTTATTGCCCTTTAGGTGGTGGTGAGCCGCCTACTTGAACCACTGAAGTCCATGTGGTGTAGGTACACCCATAGTGCTGTTAGGGAGGGAGTTTCAAGATTTTGGCCCAGCGACAGTGAAGGAACGGCGATATATATTTCCAAGTCAGGATGGTGAGTGACTTGGAGGGGAACGTCCAGGTGGTGGTGTTCCCAGGTATCTGCTTCCTGTGTCCTTCTCATGGTAGTGTTCATGGGTTTGGAAGGTGCTGTCTAAGGGGAGTTGGTGAGTTCCTGCAGTGTGTCTTGTAGATGGTACACATTGCTGCTACTGTGCGTCGGTGATGGTGGGAGTGAATGCTTGTAGAAGGAGTGCCAATCAAGTGGACTGCTTTGTTCTGGATGGTGTTGAGCTATTCAAGTGTTGTTGGATCTGCACTCATCCATGCAAGAGGAGAGTATTCCATTACACTTCTGACTTGTGTCTTGTAGCTGGTGGACAGGCTTTGGGGAGTCAGGAACTGAGTTACCCGCTGCAGGATTCCCAGCCTCTGACCTGCTCTTGCAGTCACAGTATCTATATGGCTAGTCCAGTTCAGTTTCTGGTTAATGGTAACCCCCCAGGATGTTGATAGTGGAGAATTCAGTGATGGTAATGCCATTGAATTCAAGGGCTGATGGTTTGATTCTCTCGTATTGGAGATGATCATTGCCTAGCACTTGTGTGGTGTGAATGTTACTCGCCACTTGTCAGGCCAAGCCTGGATATTGTCCAGGTCTTGCAGCATTTGCACATTGACTTCTTGAGTTTCTGAAGTGCTGAACATTGTGCAATCATCAGCGAGCATCCCCACATCTGACTTTATGTTGGAAGTTCATTGATGATGCGGCTGAAGGTATTTGGGCCTAGGACACTTCCCTGAGGAACTCTTGCAGTGATGCCCTGCAGCTGAGATGACTGACCTCCAAAAGCCACAACCATTTTCCTTTGTGCCAGGTATGACTCCAACCAGCATAGCGTTTCCCCCAATTCCCTTTGACTCCAGTTTTGCTAGGGCTCCTTGGTGCCATACTTGACCAAATGCTGTCAAGGACATCTCACCTCACCTCGGGGTTTCAGCTCTTTTGTCCATGTTTGAATCAAGGCTGCAATGAGATAAGAAGTGACCTGAGCGAAACCCAAACTGAGTGTCAGTGAGCAAGTTATTGCTTAGTAAGTGCCATTTGATAGTACTGTTGATGACCCTTGCTAACACCTTACTGATGATTCAGGGTAGACTGACAGGGAGGTAATTGGCCAGGTTGGTTTTATCCTGCTTTATGTGAACAGGGCATACCTGGGAAATGTTCTACATCGCTGGATAGATGTATGGTAGCTGTTCTGGAACAGCTTAGCTAGGGGCACGGCAAGTTCTGGAACACAAGTCTTCAGTACTATTTGGCGGAAAATTGTCAGGGACAATAGCCTTTGCAGTATCCAGTGCCTTCAGCTGATTCTTGATATCAGTTAATTGTCCACTACCATCCACGACTGGATGGGCAGAACTGCAGAGCTTAGATTTGAGCTGTTGGTTGTAGGATCCCTTAGCTGACTATTGCTTGCTGCTTGTGCTGTTTGGCAAACAAGTAGTCCTGCATTGTAATTTCATCGGTTGACACCTCATTTTTCGATATGCCTGGTACTGCTCCTGGCATGCCCTTCTGCTTTCTTCATTGAACCATGGTTGAGCTCCTAGCTTGGCAGCAATGGTAGAGTGGGGGATATGCCGGGTCACGAGGTTACAGATTGTGGCCTGGTACAATGCTGCTGCTGCTGATGGCCCACAGTCCCTCATGGATGTCCAGTCTTGAGTTGCTGGATCTGTTCTGCATCTATCCCGTTTAGCACAATGGTAGTGCCACACAACACGATGAATGGCATCCTCAATGTGAATATGTGCGATCCCCCCCCTCCAAAATGGTGAGGTGAGTGCAGCAAAGGACCTGCATCCTAACCTCATGGGGGAAACAAGATGCTGTCGCCTGTAATCCCTTGAACGAAGTGACTGATGAGAGACTTCACCATAACAACTTGTATTGTGGGACACATATCTGACACCTCTCTATTATGTAGTTGTGAGTATGAGCCTTGGAGTTCAATGGTTAAAGGATTAAAAATTTCACAGCAATCAGTGGCACACTCATACATTGCAATGCTGACTTAATTCACACAATTGACTATCAATGGTCAGGGAGATGATCAGGCAACTGTTTCTCCTTGTGGCAGGCGGGACATGTCTGATTCGTGTGAAGACTGTGACTAGCATTCGATGTCATCCTTAGAGTGCACCCTCATTCCTCCAGCTCTCATGAGTTTCAGAGTACACAAGCCTTTCAACCGAAACAGCCAACCGTACAGACATTAACAACTGACAGCTTGACCTTGAGCATCCATACAGCTCATGTCCTCTGCCTTCAGTGCTGCCTGAGCTTAGGGGTTCTCCACCCCCACACCCCCCCCCGTCCCGTCCCGTCCCGTCGCCGTGGCTACTGCGGGCTCAAAATCGCCCCCTTAGTTTCTAGCAATGGCTTCTAACATTACTAAGCTTCCTGTCATGGTTTCCTGTTCTGCAGTGGCCCTGAATTAAACAAGATTCTTGCACAACATTTCTCATGCCTCACATATTTCCGTACTTTATCATTCAGTTATGCAACTGAAGTGTGAACCTCTTCCTTTTTTCATATGATAGATATTCCTGAACATTGCAACAAATAGAGATGAATGACAGGGCTGACAGATGGTTGTATAATTTGCTGGTATTTGAGCGTGCACTTCAGATGCCTTGCAAGATGGTAGGTGAACTTTGTATTGGAATTTCTAACCTGGATGTCATTTTTTCACATTTGTATGGAATGGTGGTAAGGTGGGATAAAAGAAGGAGGAACAAAATAAAACTCCTGAATTGTCATTGGGTTTACTAGGGAAGCTTTAATTACCATTAAGCATTGCTCAGTTTCTGCCATAAATATTTTGCTGGTATACTTTTCAGTACAACTTTTAAATTTTAATGGAGTGATGGGAGTATGGAATAGTCGCACCCATGCACATATAGTGCGAAGTACAATATATAATGGGAGGGGGGGGGGCTGGTTTAGCTCACTTGGCTGGATAGCTGGTTCGTGATACAGAGCAAGGCCACCAGCACGGGTTCAATTCCCGTACCGGCTGAGGTTATTCATGTAACCTTCTCAACCTCGCCTGAGGTGTGGTCATAACAAAGAACAAAGAGAAGTACAGCCCAGGAACAGGCCCTTCGGCCCTCCAAGCCTGCGCCGACCATGCTGCCCGTCTAAACTAAAATCTGCTACACTTCCGGGGTCCATAACCCTCTATTCCCATCCTCAGGTGAAAATCACCACCAGTCAGCTCTCCCCTCAAAGGGGAAAGCAGCCTATGGTCGACTATGGCGACTTTACCTTTACCTAACAGTATATAAGTACATGTCTATAAAGGCAGAAAAAGAAAATGAACGTTTCCATATTTCAGTTATAATATTCAGCGTCTCACTGCAAACAGACCTTAAAGTTTTATGCACAATACAAGATTCTGATGGCTAACAGGTTTTCATCAGCCTGTTTAAAAAGTGATATAATTACATTTCATATTTCAATGCATATTTCTTAACAATATTTCTTTTTCTTTTAATATTTTATTGAGGTATTTGAACATTTTTATAACAGTAACACAAACAATGACAACAACATAGTAAAATAAACATTTCCCCCCCAGCCCAATCTTCACGCACCTCAACCACACAACAACAATCCGCGCTCCCCCACCCCCGTGGAATACTGCATTTGCAGACATTTTAATTTTTCCCGAGAACGTCGCCGAACGGCTGCCCCCTCCGGGTGAATCTAACATTGACCCTCTTAAGGCGAACCTTATTTTCTCGAGACTGAGAAACCCAGCCATGTCACTAACCCAGGTCTCTACACTCGGGGGCTTTGAGTCCCTCCACATTAACAAGATCCGTCTCCGGACTACCAGGGAGGCAAAGGCCACGACGTCAGCCTCTTTCGCCCCCTGAACTCCCGGCTCTTCCGAAGATCGCTACTCCGGACTACTCTACTTTGGAGAAACTCCAAAGATCGCGACCTCCGGACTCGGCACCACCCCTGTTTTTAGCACCGTGGACATTGCCTGAGCAAAACCCTGCCAAACCCCTCTAAGCTTCGGGCATGCCCAAAACATGTGGACATGATTTGCTGGGCTTCCCGCGCACACCTATCTTCTACCCTGAAAAACCTGCTCATCCTAGCCGCTGTCATGTGTGCCCGGTGGACTACCTTAAATTGTATCGGGCTAAGCCTGGCACATGATGAGGAAATGAAATGAAATGAAAATCGCTTATTGTCACAAGCAGGCTTCAAATGAAGTTACTGTGAAAAGTCCCTAAGGTATTAACCCTGCCTAGGGCATCCGCCCACCTAGCTCGTCCTCCCACTTGCCCTCAAGCTTCTCCTCCAGGGTTTCCTCCGCCTCCGAAAGCTCCTTGTAAATATCCAATACCTTCCCCTCTCCCACCCAGGTACTGGAGACTACTCTATCCTGTATCCCCCATGGCGGCAGCAGCGGAAAGGCCGGCACCTGTTTTCTCAGGAAGTCTCGCACGTGCAAATACCTCGACCCATTCCCTGCTGGCAATATAAATTTATCCTCCAAAGCTTTCAAGCTGGGAAAGCTCCCGTCTATAAATACATCCCTCCTCCTTCTAATTCCTGCCCTCTGCCAACTGCGGAACCCGCCATCTAGCCTACCCGGTACAAACCTGTGGTTATTATAAATAGGAGTCCAAATCGATGCTCCCTCCACTCTCTTATATCTCCTCCATTGGCCCCAGATCCTCAGAGCCGCCACTACCACAGGACGTGTGGGGTATCGGGCCGGCGAGAACGGCAGAGGTGCCGTTACCAGTGCTTAACGATATTTCTTAAAACATTAAGTGGCGACTTACTGAATTTTCACCTGCAACTTCTTCCCTTGCCAAAAAGCAGGCCTAAATTATGAGAGAGAAATGAGTTCTTCAGGAGGATTTGTCCATATCACTCCATTGTTAAAATACCAGGACACTCGTTCTGTAATCGCAGGTTTCTTAAAACATAACCAAAATTAGTGAAACACAGCATGGCAACAAGCTTAGCCAAAATCGGGACAGTCACTCTCACTAATAACAACAGTCAACTATCCACTCATTTTAGCTGCCAAGCTATGGTAATGTAGCAGATTTGTTCATGTGTCAATTTCCCTGTGCACGTAATAGTACACTACTGAATTCTTTTAATTTTTAATTGGATTCAGTGTAATTGGTCTCAAGTTTAGCATGTAAAAATCATTGAAAGTTTCCCAGTTTCCCAAAAAATAATGAAAATTAAATTGTTAGTGTACTTGCCAGACATGCCAATCCATTGTGTCAACAAATATTCTAACGGGTGAGTTTCATGGTTAGGGAAAAGAGATTAGAACCATTAACTTCGTTGGTATGGCACATCCCAATAACACCAAGCATAAACAACACTAATGTTTTTCAATGGAATCAGAGTGGGGGTGGGGGGGTTCTTTTTATCTCAGGTTGGGTTAAAAGTTAAAAGGGGTGGCAGTGGGTAGAATGGGAGGGGATGGTGTAAGGATGTTTGGGCTGTTTTGCTGTTGCTGTGGTTGCTTTTTCTTCATTATGTATAATTTGAAAATGCCTCCAATAAAAAGTTTTAAAAAAATTATTATATTTTCATATATATATATATAAATCTTTTGCAATGCAAATTTCATTGTTTAGAATGTTTATGGAAAGGATGCTACTTTAACCGATCGGCAATTCTTTACTTTAAGGTAGCCTCCTCCTTCGATTTGTACTAAATGTTTGAGCCTTCAACAACAAAGCAGGGGTCAAAGCAAGTGACCTCAAAAAACACTGCTCACAAAAATCTAGCCACCCGCTCAGATGTGGATTTCCCCTCTCCCAATGGCAGAGTTTAAACATGGTGCCAAAAGGAAGTCCTGACATACAGCATACAGCAGCTGTGATGCCAGCAAACAGGTTAGGAGCCAATCACATTGGAATACTCTCACATTGCAAACCAGGAAGTTAAAAGCACCCAATATCCTCTTGTAACTTAAATTTACATACTGTGAAATAAATGACGATGAAGGTATTACGATGCAAGCTAAAATAATTTTTAAAGAAGTGAAAATAAATCCTTTTTCAAAATATGCAGAATTTATTATGAAGAGTTTTGACAATCCGTGAATATAAAATTAGTTTTTAGGTCTAGCAAGGATGTTCACCAGTAATTCTGAAGTTAGTATGTCATTAAAAACATTGTTACACTTCATTCAACATGGTGCATAAACGTTACAGCAAGATTAACAGCATAGAAGTGCAAGATTTTGTCAATTCATGATTGCAATAGAGGTTGCAGTTCTTCAATTAGTTCTTAAATACATCTACATTACAATGTCTGGAGGAGTATGGATTCATTGACAGCAGCGTCTGGATTTTCACATTTTTCTGTAGATTTACGGATTCCCGAAATTGCTATCAGCTTCAATGGGATAATGATTTTTTTCAAAATTTAGAGTACCCAATTCATTTTTTCCAATTAAGGGGCAATTTAGCGTGGCCAATCCACCTACCCTGCACATTTTTGAGTTGTGGGGGCGAAACCCACGCAAACACGGGGAGAATGTGCAAACTCCACACGGACAGTGACCCAGAGCCGGGATCGAACCTGGGACCTCGGCGCTATGAGGCTGCAATGCTAACCCACTGCGCCACCGTGCTGCCCAATGGGATAACGTTGATGAGTGCTGACAGTTTGGCATCACCATTACCATCACATAAGCCAGGCCTATAATTTCACTCTTTTTTTAGGGTTGCCTATGTGAATGCTTCACCTAAAATAAAATGTAAGTTTTTCATATTACAGTGATGGACTCAACCTGAATTTAAACCAAGTGCATTGAAGTACATTCTAAGGTTGATCCCAAAGCCACAAAAAATAAAACACTGAACTGCCTATATAAAAATTATAGTGTCATTTCTCAGAAGATGCAAAGGCAAGAACAAATTTACGAAATTAAAGATTTCTCACATCTAATGCACAAAGTTCTCTCAAGACCAGGTTCAGGTCTTTAGTATCTAATACCGCTCTGTCTGGTGCAAGGCTGGCATCTTTTGTGTAAAGTCAGTGCTTATAAACTTTCAATATTACTTCTTTATTCAACAGCTTGCATTGTGCCTGTATATGAATTTTGTTGTGTATAAAATAGTCTGAGACGGTCTGTAAAGTTGATACTGATATTTAAATATTTTTAACTAACATGCACAATAAGGAATGGTATTTTCCAACACACAGAGACAAAATGGGTTGTGTCAGATTTATTGTATTACTGTGTTTACTTGCTTCTTCTGTTTAATCTACTTAAAGCTACTCGCTGTCTTGTTCCATAGCTACTGGCACATCGTCCAGCAGAGCAGATAACTGCTTCTGTGCACATGATAGAAACAGTCCCAAACTGGCTAGGTTACGCTGACGGGCCACCTGGTCAAGCTGCAAGACAAAAACATGCAAAATAAACCATTGCTACACACCACATTAGAACCAAAATCTGATTGAAAACACACGTATGAAAACAGAACACTGCTGATGCCATCAGCATATTAACATAAATACAGAATATATGGCAAAATATTCTTACAATAGTGACAGGGCTATTGCAGCTAGTGCAGCTTCACAAAAAGCTAAAATTGATAAATTTATACAAACTCTGATAGTTCACTTTGATGCCAGTGACAGTTCTATAATTGAGAAGATTCAACTATCTCATTATCCTGTTCCAGCCAATAAAAAGTTAAACAGCAGAGTGCATGGGATTAATGCTCTGCTTTTTCAATCTCACAAAGCCACACGTAGGCAGTGAAGAACAACTACTGGCATAGTTGTATTAAAAAGGTGTAACATGAAAGTATCACTTACTGTTTATCTAATCACATACCTCGATTCCAGTGCTGAAATACAAACACCTTTGTACCTGTAGCCAATTTTTCCACAGTGCATCGATCCAGTTCTGATCAAACTATTCAGTCACCCACCCATTCTGGATCAAACATACAGGGCTGACCTTTATGCCGCTATTAACATCTGCTTTAGTCTTTGGTCAAAACTCTCCAGCCATTCACTGGCGGCGGGATTCGATGGTCCTGCCGGCAGCCCACCCCCGCCCGTGGGTTTCCCCACGGGGTGGCTTCAATGGGAATTCTCATTGACAGCAGTGGGAACAGAGAATCAAACTGTCGAGAAACATGCGGCTGGGAGGCCGCAGAATCCCACTCCGCGTATGAAATGTTATTCATTCAATCACCTTAGTCCATCCAGACATTTTAATCAGTGAATAGAAGGGTGGTACAGGAGTTTCTTTTGGCTTTTAAAAAATATGAAAAATAAGGTAGAAAAACCTAAGTTGTTACTTTCAAGATCATGTCAGCACAATAAAAAAAATCAATGCAGTCAAAACTGAGACGTAAAATACAATACAAATATCTTACAAAACAAGTCCTGGCAGGCAAAATGAAGAAACCATTCATCCCAGCCGACTGGTTTCAGGTTCTGGTCCTGTACACAGATGAAGGAAAATAGTGTGCCTAAATATTTTCATCTTCCTTTTCAGTTTTTTTCTTTCGAAGAGCAGTTTGTAGAATCCTGTGCATGCCAAAAAGCAATCTCTGGCTGTATTTCATTTTTCTGCCACTTATTGAGTGTGTGTAGACAGTTCACCTTGGGCTTTCCTTCACCCACTCTTGGTTACGTACACACAACATCCTGCATACAACTTGGGGATTAATTACAACCAAAATTTGAAAATCCTTTCAGACTCAACCATTCAGATAGTCCTTTCGATAGCCAGAGCAAAATATCTGTCAAGCGTCGTGAATTTATTCCTGACATCCGTGTTGGGCAAAAACACTTGTCAACTTGTGCAATTATGACAAGGTCATCTTAAATAATAATATTTATTCGTGTCACAAGTGGGCTTACATTAACACTGCAATGAAGCCACTGTGAAAATCCCCTGGCCGCCACATTCCGGCACCTGTTCGGGTACACAGAGGGAGAATTCAGAATGTCCGATTCATCTAACAAGCACGTCTTTCGGGACTTGTGGGAGGAAACCGGAGCACCCGGAGGAAACCCACGCAGACAGGGGAAGAACATGCAAACTCCACACAGGCAGTGACCCAAGCCGGGAATCGAACCTGGGACCCGCTGTGTAGCAACAGTGCGAACTGTGCCACCATGCCGCCCTAACATGGGAACACAAGAAATAGGGAAAGACTGAATGGTCACTCGAGCCTGCTCAGTTATTCAATACAATCATGGCTCACCTTTGGCTTCACCTTGCTGCCCATTCCTCATATTCCCTGATTCCGCCAAAAAAACTGCCTATATTAGCCTTCAATGTATTTAATCGGGGAGCATCCACTAACCTGTGGGGTAGGGAATTTCTAAGATTCCAACTTTTGAGGGACGTAATTTCTTCTCATCTCAGTTCACAAAATGCGTATAAAATCTAAACAGAAGGGAGTTAGAAAATCCCAACCGGTGCCTCGATACTCACAATCTCTTCACATATCTCAACTTTACAAAATAGTTAAACTGTTCACAATTCTAAGCTGTTTGGTACAGTAACACAATTAAAGCAATTGAGAAAAACTGCTTTAGAAACAGAGTAGCATGCATCCTTTGTTCAATTGAAGCTAATTGAGTCAAATACAATAAGTGATCAAATTGATTCAAACAAGTTAACAAGGTAGATTGGGGGAGGAACCTATTTAGTTAAGTGTGTCGACTCATGAGTTGTGGATGCCATTGATTGGCTGGAGTTTATTTATTTGTGTTAAGGAGTCAAATAACTTTCCAGAGTATTCGTGAAATTCCCAGAGTATATTTATCTTTTCCTATTAAGGAGTTACAACACTAGTAATAGGGGATGGCTGTGCATTAAATTGCATCATCAACATGGACGCAAGAGCCATAGGTGCGGTAAGAGTGTTGCCCTTGGCATCAAGGCAGCATTTGACTAAGTGTGGCATCAAGGGGCGGGATTCTCCGGCCCCCCGCCGGGTCAGAGAATCACCGGGGGCTGGCGTGAATCCCGCCCCCGCCGGTTGCCGAATTCTCTGGCACCGGATATTCGGCGGGGGCGGGAGTCGCGCCACGCCGTTCTGGCGGGCCCCCCTCCGGCGTTTCTCCGGCCCGTGATGGGCCGAAATCCTGCTGCTGGAATGCCTGTCCCGCCGGCGTGGATTAAACCACCTTTCTTACCGGCAGGACAAGGGAGCGGGCTCCTGGGGGGGGGGCACGGGCAATCTGGCCCCGGGGGGTTCCCCCATGGTGGCCTGGCCCGCGATTGGGGCCCACCGATCCGCAGGCGGGCCTGTGCCATGGGGGCAGTCATTTCCCTCCGCCACAGTTTTCACCATGGCCAATGCGGAGGGGACACCACCCTTGCGCATGCGCGGGGATGACATCAGCAGCCGTGAAGCTCCCGCGCATGCGCGGACTTCCGCCGCCCGGTGAAGACCTTTTGGCCCCGACTGGCGTGGCGTCAAATGCCTTTCCCGCCGGCTGGCGGCGCGCCAACCACTCCGGCGCGGGGCTAGCCCCTCAAGGTGAGGGCTTGGCCCCTAAAGATGCGGAGAAATCCGCACCTTTGGGGCGGCCCGACACCGGAGTGGTTCACGGCACTCCATCACGCCAGAACCCCCCGCCCCGCCGGGTAGGGGAGAATCCCGCCCAAGGAGTCCGAACAAAACTGAAATCAGTGGGAAAATTCTCCGCTGGGTGAAGTCATACCTGGCACAAAGGAATATGGTTGTGATGGTTGGAGGGCAATTATCTCAGCTCCAAGACATCACTGCAAGAGTTCCTCAGGGTAGTGTCCTAGGCCCAACCATCTTCAGTTGCTTCATCAATGACCTTCCTTCCATCAGAAGGTCAGATGTGAGATGTCCGCTGATGATTGCACAAGTTCCGCATCATTTGCAACTCCTCAGACACTGAAGTAGTTCACGTCAAATGCAACAAGACCTGGATAATGTCCAAGGATTGGGCTGACGAATGGCAAATAACATTCACGCCACACAAGTGTTAGGCAATAACCATCTGCAACAAAGGCGAATCTAACCATTTGCCCTTGACATTCAATGGCATTACCATTGCTTAATTCTCTGACTGTCATCATTCTGGGGGTTATCATTGACCAGAAACTGAACTGGACTAACCAAAGCAATATTGTGCCTACAACAGCAGCCCAGAGGTCAGGAATTCTGCAGCGAGTAGCTCACTCCTGACTCCCCAAAGTCTGTCCACCATCTACAAGGCACAAGTCAGGAGTGCAATGGAATACTCTTCACTTGCCTGGATGAGTGCAGATCCAACAACACTCAAGAAGCTTGACATGAGCAATTAGGGATGGGCAATGAATGCTGGCCTAGCCAGCGATGTCCAAAGCTTTTAAAGTTTCAAGACAAAGCCGCCTTCTTGAATGCCTTCCACAAAAAACATTCACTCCCTCCATCCCCGATGAACAGTGGCCGCAGTGTGTATCAGCTACAAGACGCACTGCAGGAACTCATCAAGGCACATGAGGCAGAACCTTCTGAAGCCATGACGTCTACTATCTAGATGACAAGGGCAGATACATGGCAACACCACCACTTGGAAGTTCCCCTCCAAACCACTCACCTTCCTGACTTGGAAGTACAGCGCCGTTCCTTCATTGTTGCTGGGTCAGAATCCTGGAACTCCCTCCTTAACACCCGTGGGTGTGCCTACACCTCAGGGCCTGCAGCGATTGGAAGAAGACAGCTCAACACCACCTTCTCAAGAGCAATTAGGGATGGGCAATGAATGCTGGCCTAGCCAGCGACACCCAAAACTTTTAAATGTTTGTTTAAAAATCTGATGGATAGGGTTAACAAGAATAGGTTGCTTGTTTTTGTTAACCATTTCATGCGTTTGCCTAAATAGCTCAAGGGACATGTAAATGTATTTCTGGAAACAAGGAGAAAGAATGAAATGGTGACCAGGAAGGAGGTAAACCAGATATCAAGTAGAGAGTCAGGGTGTGTTGTTGTTGGGTCTCGTTTTTAAACCTTCCTAATTTCCTAACCTAATTATCCAAAACTATACTGTCAGACAGATGAATGGAAGTTGATTTTAAGGGCTTAAAAGTAAAAGATATAAAGATACAATTTACATACATTCGAGTTTAGGTTTTATTTTAATTCTAAATATTAGTAAAATCCTAAAACACATGACTCCCTTCAATGCCTCGTATTTTCTAAACATGTAACTTGTTTCAAGTTGAGGAATTATTTATTTATTTGCTTGAAGGAAATTTCTGCCCCTATGTGTATTCAGAATTATCAGAAGTATTATCCAGTCGTGTGGATAATATAAGGGTGACCAATACAAATTGGCATGAAACATTATCCCGACATCCCAAGATACAACCTATTTTTTCACATATTATAAGATTCAGAAATAATAAAATAAATGTGCACGCCTTGCAAATAAAGCCATAAGTTGTTATGTATATCCAATAAGTGAGAGCAAGTGAAGCAATATGTTATAGGACTCAAGCAAACCACCATCATGCTGAGGATGACAGTCATTTTCTGACAGGCAAAAAAATTAATTTTAATATTGAAAACAGTTTAATTAGAATGTAACGTCACTGCATTAATAATGTCACAGTACAAACACATCAGATCTAGGCAGAATCTTCTTTCTGAGTCACTGTATTGGGCAGTACAGGAGGACTGAGTGTCGACCCTCTTGCCACAGACATTCTGAAATCCTAAACAAAACCATGAGCAGCCAACCAGAACTACTATTCAAACAGTAATTCTTCACAGCAGAACAATTCAGAAACAAAATCATCAAAAATATAAAGCACTACAGGTTGTATTGCAATAGCACAGCAATATTCTGGGGAAACTTAAAACTGCATAGGTCTTTGTGTGGTAGAAAGTGCATGTTGGGTGGTAACCAAACTGATTTTGGCTACGATATTCCCCATAGTAAAACTGCCCACAGACATTTGAGTATTCAGAGGAACACATGTGAAAATGGCCACTTGGATGCAGGACCCGTGGTGGAACTAAGTCTGAAAAAGAATGTTCACTTGTACAGTTTCTTACCTCAGGTCTTTCTTGAAAATTGGCTCCTTAGAAATTTTCTTTCCTCTCTGGGTATTGATTCTTCACTGGCGTACAGTTACATGCATGTTGGTTGTCTTCCAGTACATTAGGAAGCTGTGAACTCTGATTGAATGTGCTGGCAGGCTGTTTAATCACATTGGCCACCACAGTCTAAGCCCAATCTTTTCTCAACACCCACACACATGTACCTCCATAAGACACTAGTTTTCAATAACGAAGAAGAACCGTGGCCCATTTTCTCCTCTCTAATGCAGGCAAACTAAAGCCAACTGTAGCACCAACTTTTGTTACTCAGGCTGAGATCAGTTAAGCCAGCAGCTGGAACCTTTCTGATCTGTAAAGCTCAGCTACTCTCCAAATAAAAAGTACCAGAGGTCTGGATCGAAGCAAAATGTTGATTTCTAATGAATCTCTATTTTACTCAGCATTCAGTCAAGAACTGACCTAAAAATCATACATAAATGTTTCAGGATTCCAAATTGCTTTACCTGTGTTGCAATTCAAAATGCCAAGGGTTTAAGATGTCAAGTAAACAGCCACCATTTCAAGAAAATAAATCTTTCTCCTGACCAAAAGGATAATGCGTTGAACCTAAGAGTAAGCAATAACCACAAGCACATTTATTGCAGAAGTACAGGAAAGTGCTATTTTTCCATTGGGAATGTTGTGTAGTTAAATAATGTGTGGATGATAACATTTTTGAATTCTCCTAAAAGGGGCTGGTTTAGCACAGTGGGCTAAATAGCTAGCTTGTAATGCAGAACAAGGCAGCAGCACGGGTTCACTTCCCGTACTGGCCTCCCCGAACAGGTGCAGGAATGTGGCGACTAGGGGCTTTTCACAGTAACTTCATTTGAAGCCTACTTGTGACAATAAGCGATTATTATTATTATTTAAATACTCCATATCGTCTCCAAGGCCTTAGGACAATAAGTTTACAAATACCAACCTACCCCAAAGGAACCAAAAATTGGGCATTGCCCTATTAACCTTCTCAGAGAATAAAAAGTGAGAGAGGTATGTTACTCTTTTATCACAAGCATATGTGAAGTCCACAGGTATACATTAACTTCAGTCAGATTCATTAAAAATGATATGGGAGAGTCTGGAACAGCTGTAGTCACATCGTCTGATGACTGGAAATATCAATACAAATTCTGTGTATAATCTGATACTTTGGGGCTTATGTGGCACCTTCATTTCAGCTGCAAAACGTTAAAGCATTTAACAGTGAAAGTAGCTTTACTGGATAGAGTGCTGACATTTAATTCCACAGAAGCTGCAATGAACACACAGACATCTTGGATTAGTGAAGCTGCTTTAACAAAAAAGGAATTACTACAATTATCTTTTAATTAAAAGAACTCTGTAGTATTTTCACAGAAAGATAAAACTTACATAATTATCCTGTTAACAAAAATTTTAAATTAAACATGTTCGTACACGTCATAATGGCACACAAGATGTCTGGCACCGTGAAATAATTTCTGAAAGTAATGGTGAAATATGAAGGTCTCAAATACCTTTTCAGCAGTTGGGTAATTGAGAGCTTGCCAGATTTCTATGTGGGCTTGCAACAAATTCAGGTTGTCAGACATCTATATAACTTCATCAGTCATTTAATGTGATATTTGTGGATACTTTCCCAGTGCTCTAAACAGTTGTTCATTTTCACTGAATGAAATCATTCTTTCCTGCGAGCATTAAGCGTTTTTCCCCCTTCTCTTTGGAGACTTTTAGAATATCCAAAAGACCTCTCCGGATTGGCACAACATTTTTTTGGCATTAGTCTTTCAGCAGGTACATCAGTGCCATGTTGCTCAATATTCAACCTTCCACTCTCTTCCTCCATGTCCCAGCCCAAATTGTGGAGCCAGTTTACAACAGCACGCTGCTTCACTGCAAGTGTTCCACAAAATGGGACAATGGTGACTGCGATGCTGATTTAAACCTGGGGCCACTTCATCATCTCAGTCTTGTGAACCGACTAAATAAGAAAGGACTTGAAGGGTAGAATATTTTCAGCTGAATGGGGGACATTATCAACCACGATGTTTACAACTCCTTTGCTGCTCATTAATGAAGTGGTATCAATTGTCAGCATTCAGTCTCCAGAGAACAGTTAAAGAAAACCAGCTGCAGGACCCAACAGGCCAAGTTAAACAGGGGATCAGCCATCGATGAGACAAGCAATCAGGAATTTTGAGCAATACTTTCCAATCCGCAAATAATCCACTGGAAGCCAAAACAATAACCAATTCTTAGGATTTTAGACACGTTGAAGTATAGTCATAATCAGCATGTAAAGCGTGTGGACCACCAGGTAAAATAGTCGGTTTGATACAAATTTGATTGTGGAATGTGGCTTGTATTTGTCCACAAGGACATTTATGATAGTCAAAAAGGCCCAGGAGTGAAGATTAGCGGTGCACTGACCCTTCCCAGTTAGAAAGCAGTTGAGAAGTGACCCAACTACAATGTGGTCAGTTAAATCTAAAATGAAGTCGAGCGAGATCAGAGATGAAATGGTGATTTGTCAGGGTGTCTTCAGAGAGTTCAAGAAAAGTTAAAGGGATCAGAAAAGGTTGAGAAAAATGGATGCCTCAAACAGAGCTGTTCTGTTGGTGAATAGAACAAATCTAAATTGGCTACATAATTTTGTCACAATCTATTCCCCAATTTGTCTATTACATTTGAACAACAAAGTTGTGGATGAGGTAACCCCATGGGAGGGGACTAGGTTAAAAAATATCTGACAAAAAACACAGTGCCATACAGTTAATCATCTACCTTCGGACTTTCCGAGGCAGTGACTTAGTGGTGCGGAATTAAAAGTATAATGATGGCCATGAAACCATTGTCGATTGTCGTAAAAATTCAGCTAGTTCATTAATATCCTTCAGAGAAGGAACTCTGCCATCCTTACCCGATCTGGCCTACATGTGACGCCAAATCCACACAGTGATGTGGTTGGCTCTTAACTGGCCACCTCTGAAATGACCTAGCCAGCGACGCCCACATTCCAAGAATGAATAAGAAAAAGAAACTGTGCATCACAACCCCAGGGGCTCCGAGCCAACATTGGCTACCAGAAAGTTCAGACTGAGTATGAATATGTGCAAGGCCCCTTTAAATCCTCTTTATTTTTCTAATGACGGATGTGGCCTAATGGAGAACCCCTCCAAACCTCAACAGCTCTCATACCCCTCAGATTTTCACTCTGGGGTCACGCAAAGTCTGGGGCATTAAAATGAGGCCACACCGGGAAAAGTTTGGGTAGAACTGCTTGGTGTGCAATAAGCAAGTCCAGATGGAACAAAGTCCGAGAGCAGATGAGCATAAAGTGGAGAGCTACAGTCTGCAAGTTTCATGACTAGCTGATTTGGGGTTTTTATTTTGCAAAAATGTTTCAATAGGTGGTTTTGGAGGTCAGTAACCTGTTGAAGACAATGCGTAAATAGAGTGGGTGAGCATCATGCTTGAGGAGTTGACTATTTTAGTTGAGTTCACTGGAGGCACTAGAATTATACAAGTGAAAAATAAAGGCAAACAGTCTTTAGCGTACTTGATTTCAGGCAGTATAAGCTACATATTATTGAGTATGTTTTCTGAGGTGGACAAATCACTTGAATATCAAAGGTATTGTCATTAGCATTGATGAATGTCCACTATCTGGTTGCATTTCTGGACAGCTTGAGAAGGAGTGGCAGCAGAACTAATCCCTGAGGAAACCATTTAAGTGGTATTTCTACCATATGGTGCAATCGGCCATTATGTACCCTGAAATTTCAAGCCCATAGCATATTTCAACCAATCAAGTTGTCCAATGCATTTTTGCCAGACAATTTGGGAGATTGAGGAAGACAACGCTTGTCTAAATAATTTTCTGAATTGGAGGTAATTATGGCAACTGCTTGGTCTCTGTCACTGCCTCTGTGATGTCAGGCCACCTAGTCATAAGTTAGTTTGAATTTGCTCCATTTAAACATTGGGAAGATTGAAGGCATTGGCCTTGCTAATGTTTGGGCATAGATGAGGCCACACCTGGAGTGTTGTGTGCAGTTTGGGTGTCCTTATCTGAGGAAGGATGTTCTTGCTATGGAGGGAGTGTCGCGAAGGTTTACCAGGCTGATTCCTGGGATGGCGGGACTGTCATATGAGGAGAGACTAAATCGGTTAGGATCATATTCATCGGAGTTTAGAAGAGTGAGAGGGGATCTCATAGAAACTTACAAAACTCAAACAGGATTTGACAGGGTAGATTCAGAAAGAATGTTCCCGATGTTGAGTCCAGAACTAGGGGTCATAGGTTGAGGATAAGGGGTAAACCTTTCAGGACTGAGGTGAGGAGAAATCTCTTCACCCAGAGAGCGGTGAATCTGTGGAATTCACTACCACAGAAAGTAGTTGAGGCCAAAAGTTGTGCAATTTCAGAAGGAATTAGAAACAGCTCTTGGGGCTAAAGGGATCAAAGAATATGGGGGGGGGGTGATCAAGGTATTGAACTTGATGGGCAGCCATGATCATAATGAATGGAGGAGCAGGCTCGAAGGGACGAATGTATGTTTCGATGTTTCCAGTTCCGCCCATTGACTTTGACTCCCACTGTAAACTCTGTTCCCTCGTTACTAATTCTATCCCCCACTTTGGCCACTGCGTCAGGCTGAAATGGACTGTTCACAATCTATTACCTATTTCCATCTCTATGGTTCCACCCATCTCAGTCCAACTACAGCCGAGACGCTCATTCATGCCTTTGTTACCGTGACTATTTCAATGTTTTCTGGCCAGAACTAGCAATGGATGGCTTAACCAGGAATGCACCAGATACACTCATGTCTTCACACTCTGTACTTGAGAATGAGATGATGGTTGTACTGGTGGAAATCACCAGTGTGGGGCAGTGCAAGGACATGACTGGGGGCAAGGACATTGAAGGCAAAGTCGAAGGAGTGATTGAGGAGCCTGACAGCTGCAGAACTTTGGTGGCAAAAAACTAACCAATTGGAAGTTTGAAAGTGCCATGATATGTATCCTGGGGAGATTTTTCAAGAAGATGCAGATGTGTCACTAAATCCATTTGCATCCATTTACCGGGCCAAGCACCGTGTTCTCAGGGCCATAGTGATTCTCCGGTCCTCTGGACTGGGAATCATGTGGGCGAGAATTGGTGCTGGTCCTGACAAGCGTGCATTTGACACTGTGGACCTCCCGGTGGGCCAAGGGGGTAGCTCTTTAAGGGAGTTGCCTCAAATGTCTATTGGGTGGCCACCCTACCCCCCCACCCCCCCAAACAATGCAAAACCCCTATTAAGAGTCCTCCCCGCCCCCACAGACCTGGAGATTCCCAGCTATTCCCAATAATTTAGATGAGGGAACAAATGTAATATCTCCAAATTTGCAGATGATCCAAAACTGGGTGGGAGGATGAGCTGTGAGGGGGATGCAGCGATGCTTCAGTGTGATTTGGACAAGTTGAGTGAGTGGGCAAATGAATGGCAGGTGCAGTATAATTTGGATAAATGTGAGGTTATCCACTTCGGTTGCAAAACGGGCCATATATTAGGGGAGGGGAATGTGCAATGATGCCTGGGTGACCTTGCACACCCGTCACTGAAGGTAAGCATGCAGGTGCAGCAGGTGGTAAAGAAGGCAAATGGTATGTGGGCCTTCATAGTGAGAGGAATCGAGTGCAGGAGCAGTGATGTCTTTCTATAATTATACAAGGCCTTGGTGAGGCCACACCTGGAATATTGTGTGCAGTTTTAGTCTTATCTGAGGAAAGATGTTGTTGCAATAGAGGCTGTGCAGAGGAGGTTTACCAGACTGATTCTTGGGAAGGCAAGACTGGCGTATGAGGAGAGATTGGATCAGTATTCACTGACATTCAGAAGAATGAGGGGGGTGGGGAGATTCTCATAGAAACCGAGAAAATTCCATCAGGACTAGACAGGGCAGTTGCAAGGAGAATATTCCCGATTGTGGGGGTGCCCAGAACCAGTGGTCAAAGTCTGAGGATACGGGGTAGACCATGTAGGACTGAGATGAGGAGAAATTTCTTCAGCCAGAGAGTGGTGAGTCTGTGGAATTCACTGATACAGAAAGCAGTTGAGGTCAAAACATTGCATGTTTTTAAGAAGCAGTTAGATATAGCATTAGGGGCGAAGGGGATCAAAGGATATGGGAGAAGGCAGGATCAGGCTATTGGGTTGGATGATCAGCCATCATAATGAATAGTGGAGCAGGCTCGAAGGGCTGAATGGCCTCCTCCTGCTCGTATTTTCTACATTTCTATGGAAGATTGCAGGGGCCTAGAGGAAAAAAGATGGAGGATATCTGAGTGAGGAATTCAGGGTGGATCTTTGGGCGAGAGTGTGGGCGGAGGAATGGGAATAAGGATTGTAAATGAAAGACAAGAGAAGCAAAATAGGGTGAAGTGCTCAAAAGGGGGATAAAGTGCCAGAATGGAATTGTGAGAGACCACAGTGTAATATGGTGATAAGAGCTACATCGTCACCAGTGTTTCAGATGGGTCAGAAAGCAAAAATTATAGTGTGGGGTGGCATTAATAAAGGCAAAGTGTCACCATCCCTGAGCCAGCCATTTTGCTGATGTTATCTTTGGATGGCAAGATGTGCACTACCGTGTTTAAAGGAAAATAAATAAATAAACAGGGTGCCATAGTGGGTGGGTAGGGGTCACATGTTGACACAGAAGATATGAGATGCCATTGGGGGTGGGGGTGTAGGTTGGTATAAAAGATATGAGGGGCCATTGAGGGTGGGTGGGTTGGCATGGATGGGGCATGAGAGTGGGTGAGGCAGTGTGAGGAGTGAAGGATAGAGGGTCTAAGAGATGAGCAAAGACCCTTACAACTAAGGTGGGCCTTTTAAAAGGCCCACCTCGGCACGTGGCAACCCCTGTGACCACCTCTAATCTGTGTCTGGGGGTGGCAGGTCTAAATTCACCCCGTAAATGCACCACACCCATCCCTTGCTCAGGAACGAAGATCCTGCCATTCAGTGGAGTTTATTCAGAGGTGGGTTCAACAGGCCAGGAAATCCCCTGAATCGCATTACCACCTCGGGAGCAAAAATCTGGGCCTAAATGTGAATGCAACGGGTGTGCTATTCTTTTGTTCTTTCTATGCCTATTGCAGGTGCAATTTAAGCTGGTGAGGACTCTTTGTAACCTTTTTACTTAAAAGGAGAAACTTGTGTATTAATTTGGCTTTTAAATTTTTTTACTAAGCTGCTGTTTTCCTTCATTCCGGGATTCAGTTGGGACACAGCGTGGTTCCTTTCAAGATTGGCACACTTTCTTCCCTTCTTTCCAGAAATCAGTCACATGTGTTTGAATAGTGTCTCTTACAGTTTGTTACGATTTCCTTTTCTTCTAACAACACCGGTTATTTTAACTCCAGGAAAAAATATTGAGAGAGGGAGATTGATCAACAGGGCCTGTAAAAAAAATAAATTAATAAAGGTAAAAAGACCCTGATGGGAGTTCTGTACAGGCCCCCTAGCAGTCGTCTGGATGTCGGGCAGAAAATAAATCAGGAGATAGAAAAGGCATATAAGAAAGTCAATATTACAATAATTATGGGGTCTTCAATATGCAGGTGGAACAGGCAATTCTGGGTTTGGTGATGTGTAATGAGGCAAACTTGATTCGGTAACTTAAGGTGAAGGAACACTTCGGGAGCAGTGACCACAATTAGATACAATTTACCCTGCAGTTTGAGAGGGAGAAGCTGGAATCAGCGAGGTAATAGTAGTACAATTAAATAAGGGTAACTACAAAGATATGAGGAAGGAGCTCGCCAGAGTTGATTGGAAAGGGAGCCAGCAGGGAAGACAGTGAAACAGCAATGGCAGAGGTTTTGGGGGGTTATTCAGGAGGCACAACAGAAATTCATCCCAAGGAGGAGGAAACATGCTAAGGGGAGGACAAGGCATCCATGGTTGACGAGGGAAGTCAAGGACAGCATAAAAGAAAAAGAAAAAGCATACGAAGTGGCGAGAGAATTGGTGAATCCTTTAAAAGTGAGTAGAGGACAACTAATAAAACAACAAGGGGGAGAAGATAAAATATGAGTGTAAGCTAGCTAGTAATATATTAGAAGATAGAAGGAGTTTGTTTCAATATATAATGTTATGGGCCAGGGTTTAGAGAACCCCAAAGTGTATCATGGTGTTCACCTGACCCACAACTTTTAATAGATTGTGGTATGGGGAGCTCACGGTCCACTCTACTGGTGTGGTACAGCAGAAATCGAAAAGTATTTTTTAAAGCAAAACAATGTTTATTCTATGAGCTCAAGTTAACCTTTTTAAAACATACAGTGAACATCTTAGCAACCATCAGTTCAAATACAACCCCCAAAGAATACAACACGAAGTAATCCTTCATAACTTCCCAAACAACATCCAAAAGACAAAAGAAACACCTTTTAACAGAAGCACATTAGGTTTACATTCACTACTGAGAACATTTATAATTCTGAATTCACCAAATGATCAAGAGATAGTCTTTTCATGGCAGAGAGAACAGCAGTACACCTGCTGTGTCTGGCTTCAGCTCCAACATTGAAAACAAAACTAAAACACACCCTGCAGCAAACAGCCTAAAACGAAAGTAAAAAGCTGACAGACAGCCCAGCTCCACCCACTCTCTGACATCACTGCAGTAGTAAACACCCATTTCGTAAAGGTACTCTCACTACAGATATTTATATACACGCCCATTTATAAACACCCATTTCTTAAAGATACTCTCACATGACACCTCCCCCCAAGAAGAAAAAATAAACCATCAACTTCAAGATGGTTTCATTTTTCAGCTTTTCACCATCCTTTAAGAAATGCACACAGTAAATATACTCTTTTGTTTCGAAAAACAACACACGCAAACAGGGATAATAATATAGTCCATTTTTTTTTCGTTCCTCCAACTGAAATACTTCTCTTTGAACAAGGTGGTCTCTGCACGATCCATCCATTTCTCTATGCCTCGGCATTTCTCTTTAAAGTCAGATACTTTAGTTCAATCTGATCACAGAGTCCCTTGTAATTCTCCAACACATGAGCATTGGTTATCACAGCTTTCAGGCAGTCAAATGCCTGTTGAAAGTCCACTGTCCATTGACATTTTTGACGTTTCTTCAGCAAGTCCATCACTGGAGCAATCACGCTACAAAACCTTTGACAAATGTTCGATCAAATCCACTCATGACAAGAAATCGCATTATTTCCCTTCGTCTTGAGGGTATTGAAAACTCCTCAATAACTGTTGGTTTCACATCCCGTGTGACCATTCGACCCTATCCGATTGTATGGCCAAAGAAAGTGACTTGGGCTTTTAGCTAGGTTTATCACCAAACCCGCCTCCTGAAGTCGATCGAATAACTCCATCAGATGTTTCGAATGTTCTGTCCATGTCTGACTGAAAATTACCAGATCGTCGATGTATACCGCACAATTCATGCCAAATGGCATAACTTTGAATTGGTATATACCATCTGGAGTCACAAAAGCTGAAATCTCCTTCGCTCTTTCGGATAAAGGTACCTGCCAGTAACCTTTAAGTAAATCCAGTTTGGAAATAAAAGCTGATTGTCCCACTTTCTCAATGCAATCCTTCAAACGTGGGATAGGATAAGAGACCGTTCTTGTAACTGCATTAACCTTTCTATAGTCCACACACAACCGTTGGGTACCGTCTGGTTTTGGTACCATCACTATGCACACACTTCAATTATGCCATTTTTTAAGCATACTCTCAATCCCTTTAATTAATCTATGCCAATATTAAAGGGTTAAGTCTATATGGATGTTGTTTGATTGGAACAGCATTTCCGACATCTGCATCATGTATAGACATTTTAGGACTTCCCAATTTATCTCTACAAACTAACCCATGTGATATCAAGAACTCTTTCAGGTCAGTTCGTTCTTCCTCTGGAAGGTAACTCAACAACTTATCCCAATTTTTAAGAACATCCTCGATGTCCAATTTAATTTGAGGTATGTCAAATTCCAAGTCATCTGGATTTGGTTCGTCACTTTGAGTTAGAATCATTAAAACCTACTTTTACTCTCCTTCCCTTTCAAAGTATCTTTTAAGCATATTCACATGACACACTCGGTGAGTCTTCCTTCTATCTGGCATTTTTAACCACATAATTCACCTCACTTAATTTCCTTTCAATCTGATAAAGTACACAAAACCTTGCTTTTAAAGGCTCACCTACCACTGGTAACAACTAAAACTTTATACCCACTGGCAAAACGATGAACTTTGGATTTCTTGTCCGCGACCCGTTTCATCACATTTTGTGCAACCTTCAAATGTTGTCTAGCCAATTCACCTGCTCTATTTAATTGTTCCCTAAAATTTGACATGTAAACCAATAATGTAATTTCCGATTTCTCACTCATTAATTTTTCCTTAATCAATTTAAGTGGTCCTCTTACCTCCTGACCAAAAATTAGTTCAAAAGGTCTAAATTTGGTTGACTCATTAGGTGCATCCCTAATTTCAAACAGTACGAATGGAATTTATTTATCCCAATCCTCTGGATAATTGTGACAATGAGCCCTCAACATTGTCTTTAATGTCTGATGCCATCTTTCTATAGCTCCCTGCGATTCTGGATGGTACGCAGTTGATTTAAATTGTTCTATTCCTATGCTATCCATAACTTCTTTGAATAACCTGGAGGTAAAATTTGATCCTTGATCCGATTGTATTTCTGTGGGTAGTCCATATCTGGTAAAGAATTTTATTAACTCCTCCACAATCTTTTTAGCTGTAATATTACGTACTGGAATGGCCTCTGGAAACCTAGTAGACACATCCATTATAGTCAAAAGATATTGATTCCCACTTTTCGTTTTAGGAAGCAGTCCTACGCAATCAATTAGGACCCTTGTAAAAGGTTCCTCAAATGCTGGAATGGGTATTAAGGGCGCTGGTTTTATCACTGCTTGAGGTTTTCCTATCGCTTGACATGTGTAACATGATTGACAAAATTTAACTACATCTTTATGTAGTCCAGGCCAATAAAAATGTTTTTGGATTTTAGCTTGAGATTTCCTTATTCCCAAATGACCTCCCACTGGTACCTCATGTGCAACTCGCAACACCCCCTACCGGCAATACTACTTGATGAACATCTGCCCACTTTTCATCCGCCTGCATAAGTAAAGGTCTCCATTTTCTCATCAAGACATCACATTTACTCTTCCGTGTATGTTTTCTGGTACATTCATTTTATTTCTACATCTTTCTGTTGTAACTCCGCCAATTTTCCTGAACTAAAAATATCCGCCTCATCCTCCACCTGTTCTTGTTCTTTTTCAACCATCTGATCAAAATTCGTTTCTGATAATTGCACTTCAACTTCATCTTCACTCCTTGATTTCTACTCTTGTCTTAACGTGTGACTTTGCGACCTTGTTTCTACGCAATTTGGAGAAATCCCAGGATATTCGTCCTTCAACACTTCAGTTGTCTGATTTTCCACTGGCTTATCAACCACAGTAGGCATCACTCCCACTTGCGATCCAGCTATATCATTACTCAAGATAAACTGTATCCCTGGACAAGATAGTTTCTCTATTACTCTTACTACCACTTCACCAGTCTTCACTGGACATTCCAATCTTACCTTATATAATGGAACACTACTCCGCTCACCCTGAATTCCACATATTACCACCTTTTCTGGCAACATTCTTCCCAAACTACATAACTCCTCACCTCTTACCATTAAAGATTGACTTAGCTGCCGTATCTCTTAAAATCGTGACTTCTTTACCTGCTCCTACTGACACACATGAGTAAACTTTACCCACACAAGTAAATTCTTTAAAGAGATCTGGCACCTTCTTATCAATCATCTCTTGATCAGGCTGTACAATCTTTTGTACCTCCTTCGCTTCACTTGGGCTTTCCTTTACCACTTTAACAAACCCCACTGTCTTATCCTTTTCACCACATCAGCCTTCCCAGTGCTTTTCTTCAACCACCAACACTGTGACTTTACATGGCCTAGTTTATTACAGTGAAAACATTTGAAACGTTTCATGTCTCTTCCACACTCCTGGATTTCTTTTTTAATCTGAGGTACACTCTCTTTATTGTCCCCCATCAGATCACCTTTACTTTTACCACTTGAGTATTTCTCATGTCCCCAGTTTCTATCCCTCACATGCTGAAACTGATGTTGGAAACCAAGCTGATTTATGAACTAATTCATAATCATCTGCCATTTCTGCTGCTAACCTCACAGTTTTAACCCTCTGCTCTTCACATGAGTTCTCACTGCATCAGGAATTGAATTTTTAAACTCCTCCAAAAGTATAATTTCTCTGAGAGCTTCATACGTTTGGTCTATTTTCAAAGCCCTTATCCTCCTATCAAAATTACTTGTTTGAGCCTTTCAAACTCCATGTATGTTTGACCAAATTCTTTCCTTAAATTTCTGAACCTTTGTCTGTAGGCTTTAGGCACTAGTTCATATGCACCCAAGATGGATTTTTTCACCTCCTCATACGTCCCAGATACCTCCTCCGGTAGTGATGCAAACACTTCACTAGCCCTACCTATCAGCTTTGTTTGAATCAGTAATACCCACATGTCCTGTGACCATTTCACTTGTTTAGCTACCTTCTCAAATGAAATGAAAAAGGCTTCTACCTCCTTCTCATCAAACCTTGGCAATGCTTGGACATATTTAAATAGATCCCCACCAAGCCTTCGACTTTGACGCTCTTTCTCATTATCCTCATCACTATCTTCCAACTGTACATTTCCCTTTACATCCACCAATTTTAACTGACTGTCATATTTCATGGCCATTTTCTGAAGTTCAAACTCTCTCTCTTTATCTTTTTCCCTGATCTGTATCTCCCTTTCTCCTTCTTTAGTTCTGCTCGGGCTATTCTTTCTTTTCTCCTTTCTTCTCGCTCCTTTTCTTTTTCCGCTCTCTCGCTCTTTCTTTTTCCTCCCTATCTCTTTCTTTCTTTTGCCGCGCTCTCTTTCTTTTTCCTCTCTTTCATATTCAAGCTGCTTTAATTCTTTCTCATGTTCCATTTGTTTAATTTGTAACTGAATTTTTGCCATTTCTAATGAGTCAAACTGTATCTCAGGCAACTTTAAATGCTTAGCCACCGCCATAATTACCTCGTCCTTTCGCATTTTGTCAGGTAATGTTAACTGCAATGTTCTTGCCAAATCTAACAGTCTGCTTTTAGTCTCTGTCCGTAAGGTACTGCGTGTGACCGTCTCCACCCCCGAAAGCATCAGAGCCCCTGAAAGAGCCATTGTCCACAACACACTCCCCACTTAAACTAGAATACCACATCTGAAAAGCAACCACAATATGCTCACCCCTCACTGTCTTTAAGTTCACTAAGCCAATCCAATAGGTAGACTTTTATCCCGGACAAGCCCCCAATTTGTTATGTGCCGGGGTTTAGAGAACCCCAAAGTGTATCATGGAGTTCACCTGACCCACAACCTTTAATAGATTGCTGTATGGGGAGCACACGGCCCACTCTACTGGTGTGGTATAGCAATAATCAAAAAGTATATTTTAAAGCAAAACAATGTTTATTCTATGAACTCAAGTTAACCTTTTTAAAACATACAGTGAACATCTTAGCAACTATCAATTCAAATACAACCCCCAAAGAATACAACACTAAGTAATCCTCCATAACTTCCCAAACAACATCCAGAAGACAAAATGAACACCTTTTAACAGAAGCACATTAGGTTTACATTCACTACTGAGAATATTTATAATTCTGAATTCACCAAATGATCAAGAGATAGTCTTTTCATGGCAGAGAGAACAGCAGTACACCTGCTTTGGCTGGCTTCAACTCCAACACTGAAAACGAAACTAAAACACATCCTGTAGCAAACAGCCTAAAACAAGAAGCTGACAGACAGCCCAGCTCCACCCACTCTCCTGACATCACTGCAATAGTAAACACCCATTTCTTAAAGGTACTCTCACTACAGATATTTATATACACACCTATTTATAAACACTCATTTCTTAAAGGTACTCTCACATGACAATAAAAGGTAAGAGAGAGGCAAAGATAGGCATTGGGCCACTGGAAAATGGAGCTGGAGAAGTAATAATAGGAAACAAAGAATGGCAGAGGAATGGAATCGTTACTTTGCATCAGTCTTCACGGTGGAAGACACCAATGGAATGCCAGAGCTCCAGGAGAATCAGGGGGCGCAGGTGAGTGTGCTGGCCATCACGAAGGAGAAAGTTCTGGGGAAACTGAAAGGTCTGATGGTGGATAAGTCATCTGGACCAGATGGACTACACCCCAGGGTTGTAAAGGAGTTAGCTGACGAGATTGTGGAGACATTGGTGGTAATCGTTTGGGAATCACTGGAGGCAGGGAGGGTCCCAGAAGACTGGAAAGTGGCTAATGTAACATCGCCTTAAGAAGGGAGAGAGGCAAGAAGACGGGAAATTATAGGCCGGTTAGCCTGACTTCGGTCATTGGCAAGATTTTAGGGTCCATTATTAAAGATGAAATCGCGGAGTACTTGGAAGTGCATGATAAAATAGGACTGAGTCAGAACAGTTTCATCAAGGGGAGGCCATGTCTGACAAATCTGTTACAGTTCTTTGAGGACAGTACGAAGTCTTACAACACCAGGTTAAAGTCCAACAGGTTTGTTTCGATGTCACTAGCTTTCGGAGCGCTGCTCCTTCCTCAGGTGAATGAAGAGGTCTGTTCCAGAAACACATATATAGACAAATTCAAAGATGCCAAACAATGCTTGGAATGCGAGCATTAGCAGGTGATTAAATCTTTACAGATCCAGAGATGGGGTAACCCCAGGTTAAAGAGGTGTGAATTGTCTCAAGCCAGGACAGTTGGTAGGATTTCGCAGGCCAGATGATGGGGGATGAATGTAATGTGACATGAATCCCAGGTCCCGGTTGAGGCCGCACTCATGTGTGCGGAACTTGGCTATAAGTTTCTGCTCGGCGATTCTGCGTTGTCGCGGGTCCTGAAGGCCGCCTTGGAGAACGCTTACCCGGAGATCAGAGGCTGAATGCCCTTGACTGCTGAAGTGTTCCCCGACTGGAAGGGAACATTCCTGCCTGGTGATTGTTGCGCGATGTCCGTTCATTCATTGTCGCAGCTTCTGCATGGTCGCTGCTAACCAGGCTAACCATGCAGACGCTGCGACAACGAATGAACGGACATCGCGCAACAATCACCAGGCAGGAATATTCCCTTCCAGTCGGGGAACACTTCAGCAGTCAAGGGCATTCAGCCTCTGATCTCCGGGTAAGCGTTCTCCAAGGCAGCCTTCAGGACCCGCGACAACGCAGAATCGCCGAGCAGAAACTTATAGCCAAGGTCCGCACACATGAGTGCGGCCTCAACCGGGACCTGGGATTCATGTCGCATTACATTCATCCCCCACCATCTGGCCTGCGAAATCCTACCAACTGTCCTGGCTTGAGACAATTCACACCTCTTTAACCTAGGGTTACCCCATCTCTGGATCTGTAAAGATTTAATCACCTGCTAATGCTCGCATTCCAAGCATTGTTTGGCATCTTTGAATTTGTCTATATATGTGTTTCTGGAACAGACCTCTTCATTCACCTGAGGAAGGAGCAGCGCTCCGAAAGCTAGTGACATCGAAACAAACCTGTTGGACTTTAACCTGGTGTTGTAAGACTTCGTACTGTGCTCACCCCAGTCCAACGCCGGCATCTCCACATCAAGTTCTTTGAGGAGGTAACAAGGAAGATAGACAAAGGAGAACCAGTGGACGTGATTTATTTAGATTTCCAGATCGCCTTTGACAAGGTACCGCATAGGAACTGTTAAATAAGTTAAGGGCCCATGGTAATAAGGGTACTACCCTGGCATGGACAGAGGATTGGCTGACTGGCAGAAGGCAGAGTGTGGGGATAAAGGGGTCTTTTTCAGGATGGCAGCCAGTGACTAGTGGTGTGCCTCAGGGGTTGGTGCTGGGACGACAACTTTTC
This sequence comes from Scyliorhinus torazame, assembly GCF_047496885.1. Lineage (NCBI taxonomy): Eukaryota > Metazoa > Chordata > Chondrichthyes > Carcharhiniformes > Scyliorhinidae > Scyliorhinus > Scyliorhinus torazame. The sequence goes on from NC_092725.1 coordinate 140,414,862, forward strand.
ACGATATACATTAACGATTTGGAAGAAGGAACTGAAGACATTGTTGCTAAGTTTGCAGATGATACAAGGATATGTAGAGGGACAGGTAGTATTGAGGAAGCAGGGGGGCTGCAGAAGAACTTGGATAAGCTAGGAGAGTGGGCAAAGTAACAGATGGAATACAATGTGCAACAGTGTGAGGTTACGTACTTTGGAAGGAGGAATGGAGGCATAGACTTTTTTCTAAATGTGGAAATGCTTTGGAAATCAGAAGCACAAAGTCCGTGTTCAAATTTCTCTTCAGGTTAACGTGCAGGCTCAGTCGGCAGTTAGGAAGGCAAATGCAATATTAGCATTCATGTCGAGACGGCCAGAATACAAGAGCAGGGATGTACTTCTGAGGCTATATAAGGCTTTGGTCAGGCCCCATTTGGAGTATTGTGAGCAGTTTTGGGCCCCGTATCTAAGGAAGAATGTGCTGGCCTTGGAAAGGGTCCAGAGGAGGTTCACAAGAATGATCCCTGAAATTAAGAGCTCATCGCATGAGGAACGGTTGAGGACTCTGGGTCTGTACTCGTTGGGAGTTTAGAAGGCTGAGGGGGGATCTTATTGAAACGTACAGGGTACTGCGAGGAGTGGACGTGGAGAAGATGTTTCCACCAGCAGGAAAAACTAGAAGCAGAGGACACAATCTCAGACTAAAGGGATCATCCTTTAAAACAGAGGTGAGGAGGAATTTCTTCAGCAAGAGAGTGGTGAATCTGTGGAACTCTTTGCCGCAGAAGGCTGTGGAGGCCAATTCACTGAGTGTCTTTAAGACCGAGATAGATAGGTTCTTGATTAATAAGGGGATCAGGGGTTAGGGGTGAAGGCAGGAGAATGGGGATGAGAAAAATATCAGCCAAGATTGAATAGCGGAGCAGACCCAATGGGCCGAGAGGCCTAATTCTGCTCCATACATGTTTTATGGTCTTAATTAAGTATTTTTTTCTGTTTTTTTATGACTTTTAAACAAAATACTTTTGTTTATAGGCAAATACTAATGTTGCAACTGGGGGGGGCGTTGGCAGGCAGACAAAACTTGTGCATCCTGATGCGGTGAGTGATTAAAATCAACATTAGGAGGGATAGTAATTCAGCATGATTTCACAGAATAATTCTATTTGTGTAATGTTTTAATTTCCACTGATACAAAGACTTATGCAGTCCAGTGGCTACCTGACAGACCTCTGGTACATCAATCAAGTTTTTTTTTACTTGTTTCTCTCAATCTGCACAGTGCACTTGCTTGTTTAAACTGGTATTCCCCAATGAAATTATTGGTACTTTTTTTTTATTTGTTGATGAGATGTGGGCATTGCAGGCTACCCCAGCATTTGTGACCCATTCAGCTGCAATGATTTCCCTTTAGTTGAACCAGCAATTTGTCTAATTTCTTCTTCAATCCTTCAACTCAAGTGACTTCTAAGCCAGTGATGGTAGCTTATTTCATGCAAATGCATAAACACAAGTGAATATTCAGTTTATCAAAGCTGCTAAACTTCTGGATTACACTGCACTGGATGACTTTTTGGATAAGCTTTCTGTGTATGCTAGCTATTTGCCTTGCATGTATATTTTAAAATAAATACACTGAGGGAAGGATTGCACTCAAAGTGAATCTGTTACTGTAAAAAACAACTTCAAACGAATTTTGAAAAAAAGCCCCAGACCATCAGATTATTTGTTACACCATATCAGAAAAATACAAGGCTAGAATTTCTTTGAAAAAGATCTGATCTATGCATCATGTGCTGTATTTCGTTACAGCAATTTAATTATACCCCAAAATATTTTTACAATACACGATGAAAATCCTATTCAAAACCTCCCAGTGGTGACAAAAATTCAGTAATCAAAGAAATAAAAATAATTTATAGGGAACATTTTGTAAAGTAGCTGAGTTATATTAAAAAGGTTTTGGTGGTGATTTTATATTTTTGATGATTTGAAATATAATCTATGCAGGCCAATAAAAAGAAACGTTAAGACCTTATTTCTTTGTAACCTAAAGGAAAAGAAAACTGTTTTGAGAACACTGAAATTAATACCTTTGTTTTACAACTTTAAAAAAGAAATCGCCTGGCTGTTGGAGGTAGATTCCTGCGCTCAGATTCCCACTAAACGTATTCCTGGGAAAGTATAAACACGGCTTCTTCAAGAATATTATTAGTCTCACACCAATGTCCTAGTTTTACTATGAATTGCTGGCACTGAACTCTGCCATTTGAGCTCTACATCGTGGTCGCAGCAGGTAGCTCAGCCAATATCTGGCAAGGCTACAACTGATTACCACATTCGCAGGTGGCTTCACGTTTATTCATACACGGTATTACATTCTTCTCCAATCAGAAGTTGCTTTCCAACTATTCGGAATGTTAATGATGAGAAAAGACCATTAGCAAATGGAAGCAATCAGAATAACGGAACTGAATAGCAAGCTTGTTGTACCCAGTTATGTCAAACACATTTTGTTTGAAATCTTTTAAGTGTTGTTTTTAATAGAACATGAATGTTCTGCCAAAGTAAAACATTTAATGATGTGACTTTGCACTCACCAAATTATTTTCTCCCTCTCCCAATTTTCTGTTCTTAATTTGGCCGAGGCTCTGATAGGTCACAGTTCTACATGTGCTGACAGCTCTTCAGCACATTTCCCAGATGGTTATTTTTCATGCAAAAGGTTGAACAGTGAATGTCCGCAAACAACTCAAGTGCGGATATATGACAATTGAGCCCAATCCTTCCCTCACCTGACATTCACGTGTCTGCTTTCTAACAGGGGTCAGTGAATAGTCACCGGGAGCAAGACTCAACATGCATTTTCTCCTCAAGTGACAGAGTGTGACTGTATTGCCTTCACCATTGTCCCAGCTGATTTAAACTCAGCACTGACCAATTAGTGAACATATGGCTTTCTAAACTGTGTATCCCACATTGTAAGAAGTACATTTTCCCGGTTGGGAAGTGAAACATCACAATTAATAAATGCCTATTAGTTTCCACTGGCAGGGGGTAAAGAACGATCAGACACTCCAGAATAATGACAAAAACTGATTCTGGCCATAAAATGAAAATACTTGCTACAGAGACCTGCTGCCTGCAATGACTAATGCTTTGCATTACTGATAAAATAGACATGAAGGAACATTTGCTCTTGCAGGAAAGATGTTGACAAAGACAGGAGCGAGAAGACAGGCTAATTTGTGTTTTGTAAGGGCAGTGGTTACCACTGCTGCCTCACGGCGCCGAGGTCCCGGGTTCGATACCGGCTCTGGGTCACTGTCCGTGTGGAGTTTGCACATTCTCCCCGTGTTTGCGTGGGTTTTGCCCTCACAACCCAAAAAATGTGCAGGAGGCCTAAGGTCCGGCAGCTCCATCTGTCCCACAGCCCTTTCCACCACTGCCTTTTACACTTTCACCCCATTTTTCCATCACCCTTTCACTTCATCTCCTCATCACCCTGTGACCCCCCACCGTTCCCAACCCCCCCCCGACCTCTTCCCCCCCTTCCCACCGACCAGAGCTCTCCGACGCGCCCCCCCCCCCCCCCCCCCCCCGCGCACGGCCCTCAGCATCACACCACGGATAGACCTTGGTTGGCAGTGTCAGGGGGTCTTGTCTGCGTGACAAGTCTGACTCATGTCATATAGATAACTCTTACCACTGTCCTCCTAGTTGTGCGGTGAGGACTTCTTCTCATGGACCACATTATTTGGGGTGGGGTGGGGTGCGATGAAGCTAGGTTTGGGGTCATACACTGGGGATGCTGTCATACTAGGCTGCATCACACTGAAGCTCCCCTGACCTGTCATTCCTGGGTGAGAGTGGACGACGAGTGGGGCATACATGAGTCCGATGTGCATTAACCCCCCCACCTCCGCAGCCCCAGCCTAAGCTTCCCACTCGTGCGCAGACAGTGAAAGGCAGCTCAGACTGGTGCATCAAAGAGAATTAAAAGTGCGATTTTCCAATCAATGTCCCCTTCCTGCTGACTAACTATGTGAAACTACACCCGTGCCAATTCATGTTCGTCTATCTTTCCAACATTCCATGGCTTCCTGCGCCTTCTAGGTATTCTCTCAGCTTGCACATCAGAAGTGGAGGCGGCCTGCTGCTTTTCTCATCCTCTGGCCTGTGATGCCCTTGGCCGGCATCCTCTGGAGGGACTGGGCCTGAATGGACCCGGCTGACCCTTTTGGGTGTCACAGGTGACAACGTGTCAGCCTATTCTGCCTGTTGCCTAGCAGATGCGCCAGTGTCAAGAGGGGGGGGTGGATTTAGAAGGGTTGGAGTGCTCCAGGTCCTCCCTTGCGTAGACGCCGGAGTGGGCCCAAACACTTCCTCCTCTCTTGGGGTGCTCGCTGGCCCCTGGGCTACACCATGGGACAGAGGGGCAGATGGAGTGAATTCCAGAGGCCTCAACTTCATCTGCCACTGTCAGTCCTGGAGGCCTGCCATTACCTGAGCCATGGTGTCTATACCCTCAGCCAAGATGCTCTGTAACTGGGACATGTTCCTCAATGAATGAGCCATGTCTCTCATTGCCTCAGTCATGACCCTCTGTGACTGTGCCATACCCCTCAGTGCCTAGTAAATGTCCCTCTGTGTCTGGTTATGATCAGTCAGTGCCTGGCCAATGCTCTGATTGCCCTCAGCCATGACCCTTTGTAAGTGGGCCAATCTCTGGAGCACCGCAGCAATGTCCATGTGTGTCTGGAAAATGACGCCTGTGGCTGGGCCTTCCTGGCCTTAGCCATGGACGTCACAGTGTGACCTAAACCTTGGGCGTCATGACATATTGTTCTGACTTCTTGCCTCAGTCCTTCCACTGCGGACGCCACCCTTAATGCTGGCCTGACTGCTTGCCACACATTGTCGGTACCATGTCCTGCGCCTGAAGGCAATTAGACTCCTCCAGTTGGACCTGAAGGTGCTGGAATGCTGCTGACACCACCTCCTGCAAATTCTGGCTCTGAGTTTGCATCTGGACCAGCGATGGTGTCATCTTTTCCAGAGGCACGACATCTGTCTTGGGGGCAACTGTTCCCTGGGATCATAAAGCCCTCCAACTGGCCTATTTCTAGGGCCACTTCCTAAGGGGGCAGCACAGTGGCGCAGTGGTTAGCACTGCCACCTCACGGCACTGAGGTCCTGGGTTCGATCCATGTGGAGTTTGCACATTCTCCACATGTCTGTGTGGATCTCACCCCCACAACCCAAAATGATGTGCAGGGTAGGTGAATTGGCTACGCTAAATTGTCCCTTAATTGGAAAAAAAAATTGGGTACTCCAAATTTTTTTTAAAGTACTCTGGGATTAAGATTATTAGGCCCTGGAGATTTATCTGCCTTGAATCCCATTAATTTCCCTGAAACCATTTTTTTAACTAATACTAATTTCTTTCAGCTCCTCACTGAGACTTGTGTTTCTCAGATCTTCCAGTACATTATTCAAGTCTTCCTTTGTGAAGACAGAAGCAAAGTACAAATTTAGTTCCTCAGCCATTTCTTTGTTCCCCGTTATGAATTCTCCCGTTTCTGACTATAAGGGGCCTCCATTAGTTTTTTATCAATCTTTTTTTCTTTACATACCGATAGATACTTTTACAGTCAGTTTTTATGTTCCCTGCTAGCTTACTTTCATACTGTATCTCCCCCTTCTTAATCAATCGCTTGGTCCGCCTTTGCTGAATTTTAAACTGGTCCCAATCCTCAGGTCTATTGCTTTTTCGAGCTAATTTGTATGCCCCTTCTTTGAATCTAATACTATCACTAATTTCCCTTGTAAGGCATGGTTTCTACTCTTGCGCCAAATAGGAATAAACAACTTTTTGAGTTCACTTATTTGTTCCTTCCGTTCGAAGCCGGAGATTCGTGTTCAGGGTACCCTGGCAGCCCATAACTGATCAGAGTGAAAAATCTATATTTAGGGGCTCGTATATATGAGGACCTCTGGCAAGAATTTCAAATTAATTTATTTCTGCTACAAAGCAAATACTTTTGCCACAGTATCTATCCCACATGAGCTGCTACAACCTACTCCAGGAAATAATTAATAAGAGCAAACTGAGACAGCCACCCAGAGTAAAATATTTCAAGTTTTTCCAGCACAATCACACAGCTGATTCCCAATATCCTTCGTCACATCACTTACTTGCAGAACCCTAGAGGCCCTCAATAAATACATCACAAAATTAGATTAAATAGTGGCTGCTTATATAAAGAAATCTTCTAATCTAAACACATGAACCTATGAGTCACTTCATGGCAGTAGCCTTTTGGAAACAGCAAAAACTTTCATGTGGAGACATTGAAATCTATACATTTAACACTTCAATTATTGCTAACCTGTCCTAAAATTACCCAGGAATGGGCATCTTTCGATGAGCACTATTATCACAAGCACTAAACTGAGGGGTGCCTGTTGGAGCAGTTATTGTTGATATGGAGAAAGTGAACAATTTACTCAAAAGATATAAAGAATCAAATGAGATCAGGAGAGAGACTGTAAAGTATTCTTAAATCATCAGGGCTCCCTGTTCAAGCACTGTGAAGAACTTTTCTGGGTGAATTAGGGAATCTGTACAAACATGGTTGAGTAATGTTTGAGAGAACCTGGAAAGGAAGAAGGCAGATATTGCATTAGGTAAGAAAACAGATTACTGAAGACACTGGTGATCAGAATATTTCTCCCTTGTTAATGATTCAAAACAAAAGTAAATCTATGGGTTTATTTTTCAGGATTGTGTACTTCATGTTCAGATTTTTTGGTTTTGTTTTGGGAGAGCAAATATCTCAAATGCTCCAGTCTTATGGAGAAACATACCAAATCTCTCTTTGAATGCTCTACAGTTGCTTGCTGACCTGCAGTGCTATCCAGTACTTTCTGTTTTCATCGTAGAACAGCGTTTCCAACGACAAATCAATTGGAAATGACCAGAGTTGTAAATAGAGTATCCCTCCTCCCCACAACTCACCTCCTTGCAAAAGAGACAAGTTAATAAGTTAATTTCAAACAGAACCTAATGTCTTCAACAGTCCAACTCCTCTCTTTAACTGACCTAAAAGGATAGACAAGCTCTATTACAATGATCTGCATTATAAAATTTGAGATATGCACATCTTTCACTTACTGCCTCAAATTCATAATGCATGCAATATTTCTTACATTGGAATTTCTAATTTCAACCATGCTCATTATGGAATAGTTCAGAGAAAAGCAAGGTACAACCCACATGGATGGAAGGAGTAAAACTGAAAAGGCAAAAATCACGCAAGTTGATGTCACTCACTCAGGCCTTCTTGTTCATTTGCAGAGCGATATTGATGGGAAGAAAAGAACACTTACCTACCCACCCAAGGACCGTGCAGGGCACAGGAAGGACTGTGAGGGTAAAACAAGCAGCGTATACCACCTTAAAAAAATATGTGTACGATCCTTCTCCCAAATACGCAGGAATAACAAAGCACATAAATTATCTGTGTTGCAAAGAGGACAAATTTATAATGTGTTCCTGTATTTACCTGAGAACAGACCTAGAAGAGATCTATCAGACGGGGACCTATTTTCGATTGGAAAGTCATGGGCTGATAATGGCAGCACAATGATATTGTAACTTGAAGAATTGACAAGCCCTCATAAATAAAGAAAGTTGCTCCAGAGTCATAAAGTACAGAAGAGGCCCTTCGGTCCTCTTTGTTATTGCATAGTATTTATATTACCCAACAATAGCAATAACCTGCACTTATATAAGGCCTTAAACATAGTAAAACATCCCAAAGCACCTCATAGGATTGTTATCAAGTTGGACAATGAGTCACGAAAGTAGGTATTGCCCTAGATTTTGCAGTCAGCAGTGAGCCAAATGCTGTTGCCACTGACCACAAAGAAAGCCTAGCTATCACAATCTTTGTGGTGAGAGCTTTAGCATTCTTTGTGTAATTGACTGTAGCATTTTTTGAACAGCATTTCTATGCATGGTGCAGTGTTGTCATCGGTAGCATAGTGGTTAGCACTGTTGCTTCACAGTGCCAGGCACCCTGGTTCACTTGCAGCTTGGGTCACTGTCTGTGCGGTGTCTGCATGTTCTCCCTGTGTCTGCGTGGATCTCTTCCGGGTGCTCCGGTTTCCTCCACAAGTCCAGAAATACGTGCTGTTAGGTAATTTGGACATTCTGAATTCTCCCTCTGTGTACCCGATGTACGAGGCACCCGAGTGTGGCGACTAGGGGATTTTCACAGTAACTTCATTGCAGTGTTATTGTAAGCCTACTTGTGACACTAATAAAGATGATCATTATTAACTCTCAGTGCAGATATATTCCATTGGGAAAGAAATTCTCTTTCTTTTACCATTCCTGGCTAACTAAGGAAGTTACCAATAGTATTAAATAATAATAATAATCTTTATTGTCACAGGTAGGCTTACATAGATCTATCAGCCTTCAATCTTATCAATTTCCCCAACACCATTTCTCTACTAATATTGATCTTCTTCAGTTCCTCCCCTCACTAAATCCTGCGTTCCCCAACATTTCTGGTATCTTATTTGTGTCCTCCTTTGTGAAGACAGAACCAAAGTCTGTCTTTAGTTGGTCAGCTATTTATCTGTTCCCCATTATAAATTCCCCTGTTTCTGACTGTAAGGGACATAATAATAGAACAAAGAACAAAGAAAAGTACAGCACAGGAACAGGCCCTTCGGCACTCCAAGCCTGCGCTAACCATGCTGCCCGTCTAAACTACAATCTTCTACACTTCCGGGGTCTGGATCTCTCTATTCCCATCCTATTTGTGTATTTGTCAAGATGCCCCTTAAACGTCACTGTCGTCCTTACTTCCACCAACTCCTCCGGCAGCGAGTTCCAGGCACCCACTACCCTCTGTGTAAAAAACCTGCCTCGTACATCTCCTCTAAACCTTGCCCCTCACAGCTTAAACCTATGCCCCCTAGTAATTGACCCCTCTACCTGGGAAAAAGTCTCTGACTATCCACTCTATCTATGCCCCTCATAATTTTGTAGATTTCTATCAGGTCGCCCCTCAACCTTCTTCATTCCAGTGAGAACAAACCAAGTTTATTCAATCTCTCCTCATAGCTAATGCCCTCCATACCAGGCAACATCCTGGTAAATCTCTTCTGCACCCTCTCTAAAGCCTCCACATCCTTCTGGTAGTGTGGCGACCAGAATTGAACACTATACTCCAAGTGTGGCCTAACTAAGGTTCTATACAGCTGCAACATGACTTGCCAATTCTTATACTCAATGACGTATGCCTTCTTGACTACCTTCTCCACCCGTGTCACAAGTAGGCTTACATTTTTTTTTAAACATATATATTTATGAAAGTTTTGTAACACAATTTTTCTCCCTTACAAACAATAACCGCCCCCCCCCCCCCCCACCTCGTAACAAAAAAAAACACGAAATCGCGAAAAACAAGATATATACATGGCAAAATGATATATTTACACAGCTTTGTACACTGGCCCTCACCCGTACGTGCCAGTTTCCCCAACCCTTCATGTTATCTCTTGCTCATCCACCCTCCCAGGCAGTCCCCCCTTTCCCCCCCACCTCCCAGGCCGTCCCCTCCACTGCCCCGCCACCCCCCCCCCCGCCCCCCAAGGTTGCTGCTGCTGCTGACCGACCTTCCTCTAATGCTCCGTGAGATAGTCTAAGAACGGTTGCCACCGCCTGTAGAACCCCTGCGCAGACCCTCTCAAGGCAAACTTAATCCTCTCCAACTTTATGAACCCAGCCATATCATTTATCCAGGCCTCCAGGCTGGGGGGCTTCGCCTCCTTCCACATTAGCAAGATCCTTCGCCGGGCTACTAGGGACGCAAAGGCCAGAATGCCGGCCTCTTTCGCCTCCTGCACTCCCGGTTCGTCCACTACTCCAAATATTGCTAGCCCCCAGCTTGGCTTGGCCCAGACTTTCACCACCTGAGATATTGCTCCCGCCACTCCTCTCCAGAACCCCTCCAGTGCCGGGCATGACCAAAACATATGGACATGGTTCGCCGGGCTCCCTGAACACCTTCCACATCTGTCCTCTACCCCAAAGAACCTACTCAACCTCGCCCCCGTCAAGTGCGCTTTGTGGACCACCTTAAATTGTATCAGGCTGAGCCTGGCACATGAGGAGGAGGAATTAACCCTACCTAGGGCATCAGCCCACAGACCTTCCTCGATCTCCTCCCCCAGCTCTTCCTCCCATTTACCCTTCACCTCTTCTACCAGCGCTTCCCCCTCTTCTTTCAACTCCTGGTGTATTTCCGACACCTTGCCCTCCCCGGCCCATACACCCGATATCACCCTATCTTGAACTTCTTGTGCCGGGAGCAACGGGAATTCCCTCACCTGTCGCCTCACAAAAGCCCTCACCTGCATATATCTAAAGGCATTTCCCGGGGGTAACTCGAACTTCTCCTCCAGTGCCCCTAGGCTCGCAAACGTCCCGTCGATGAACAGGTCCCCCATTCTTCCAATCCCCGCCCGATGCCAGCTCTGGAACCCCCCGTCCATCTTCCCTGGGACAAATCGGTGGTTACCCCTGATCGGGGACCACACCGATGCTCCCATTGCACCCCGGTGCCGTCTCCACTAGCCCCAGATCCTTAGCATTGCCGCCACCACCGGGCTCGTGGTATACTTTGTCGGCGAGAGCGGCAGCGGTGCCGTCACCAACGCCCCCAGGCTCGTTCCTTTACAGGACGCCATCTCCATCCTCTTCCATGCCGCCTCCTCTCCCTCCATAACCCACTTGCGGGTCATCGCCACATTTGCTGCCCAGTAGTAGCTCCCCAGGTTTGGCAGCGCCAACCCTCCTCGGTCCCTACTGCGTTCCAGGAACCCTCTCCTTACTCTCGGGGTCTTATTCGCCCACACAAACCCCATAATACTCCTGCCTACTCTCTTAAAAAAGGCCTTAGTGATCACGATGGGAAGGCACTGAAACACAAACAGAAACCTCGGAAGGACCACCATTTTGACCGACTGCACTCTACCCGCCAGCGAGAGCGGTAACATGTCCCATCTTTTGAAATCCTCCTCCATTTGCTCCACCAACCTCGTCAGATTCAGTTTATGTAGGGTCCCCCAACTCCTGGCTATATGGATCCCCAGATACCGAAAGCTCCCCTCCGCCCTCCTCAGCAGTAGGTCCCCTATCCCTCTTTCTTGGTCCCCCGCCTGTAATACAAAGAGCTCACTCTTCCCTACATTGAGCTTATAGCCCGAAAACTCCCCAAACTCCCTTAGAGTCTGCATGACCTCCACCATCCCCTCCATTGGATCCGCCACGTACAGCAACAGGTCATCCGCATATAGCGACACCCGATGCTCTTCTCCCCTCGGACCACCCCCCTCCATTTATTAGACTCCCTCAATGACATGGCCAATGGTTCGATCGCCAATGTGAACAACAGGGGGGACAGGGGGCATCCCTGCCTCGTCCCTCGGTACAGTCGAACGTACTCCGACCTCCGCCGGTTCGTCACTACACTCGCCATCGGGACTCTGTAAAGGAGCTTAACCCAATTGATAAACCCTACCCCGAACCCAAACCTACGCAGCACCTCCCAGAGGTACTCCCACTCTACTCGGTCAAAGGCCTTCTCCGCGTCCATAGCTGCCACTATCTCCGCCTCTCCCTCCTCCGATGGCATCATTATCATGTTTAAGAGCTGCCGCACATTGGTGTTTAGTTGCCTGCCCTTTACAAATCCTGTCTGGTCCTCGTGGATTACCCCCGGGACACAGTCCTCGATCCTCGTGGGCAGCACTTTTGCCAGCAACTTTGCATCCACATTGAGGAGCGAGATCGGCCTGTACGATCCACATTGCAGTGGGTCCTTGTCCCGCTTTAGGATCAAAGAAATTGTCGCTTCCGACATTGTCGGGGGCAGGGTCCCCTCCTCTCTTGCCTCGTTAAAGGTCCTCACCAGTAGCGGGGCCAACAGGTCTGCGTACTTCCTGTAGAACTCCACCGGGAATCCATCCGGTCCCGGGGCCTTCCCCGCCTGCATGCTCCCCAAACCCTTGCTCAGCTCCTCCAACCCAATTGGTGCCCCCAAACCAGCCACCTCTTGCTCCTCCACCCTCGGGAATCTCAGCTGATCTAGGAATCGTCTCATCCCCTCTTCCCCCGCTGGGGGCTGGGATCTGTACAGCTCTTCATAAAAGGCCCCGAACACCTCGCTTATCCTCGTCGCACTCCGAACCGCGGCTCCCCCTCCACCCCCGACCCCCCCCCCCCCCCCCCCCACACACTTCCCTCGCCGCCATCCTCCTACGGAGCTGGTGTGCCAGCATCCGACTAGCCTTTTCCCCATACTCGTAGGTCGTCCCCTGCGCCTTCCTCCACTGTGCCTCCGCCTTCCCTGTGGTCAACAGGCCAAACTCCGTCTGGAGCCGTCGTCTTTCCCCAAGTAATCTTTCCTCCGGGGCCTCTGCACATCTCCCGTCCACTCCCAAAATCTCCCCCACTAACCTCTCCCTTTCCATACCCTCTGTCTTCTCCCTATGAGCCCTAATGGAAATTAGCTCTCCCCTGATACAAGTAGGCTTACATTAACACTGCAATGAAGTTACTATAAAAATCCACGAGTCGTTACACTCCGGCGCCTGTTCGGGTACACAGAGAGAGAATTCAGAATGTCCAATTCACCCAACAAGCACAGCTTTCGGGACTTGTGGAAGGAAACCGGAGCACCCGGAGGAAACCCATGCAGACACAGGAAGATCATGCAGACTCTGCACAGACAGTGATCCAAGCCGGGAATCGAACCTGGGTCCCTGGCGCTGTGAAGCAACACTGCTAACCACTGTGCTACCATGCTGCTCATACATTTATTCTTCATTTGTCTTCACCAATCTTTTTCTCTTCACATACTGTTAGAAACTATTACAGTCAGCTTTCATGTGATTCGCAAGTTAAACACAGTATGCTTCCATGAGGCTCCACTCCTCTCAGGTGAAAGTCTCGCGGACATGAATTACTACACGTATTTACAATGTGGACTGGGCGCCATGGCTGCGGAGGGGGAAACACAAAAAACGAAAAACCATTGAAAACTGTCGGGCTTGCTGGGGAATGGCTGCCTGGACAGGTCATCACAGACTTGGGGTGTCCCCCCTCGGGATCGGGGTGGTCTGGCTGAGACCGCCATTGCTGGAGTTTGTCTTTTAAAAGCATCCCTTTGGTGCTACTTACGGGCTTCTGGCTGCTCACGCTGCTGAGCGCTGCCTTTGTCCTTTAAATGCTCTGAATGCTTCTGGTTATCTGGGAGCCCACCCAGGCTGCTCCTCTGGACACCCTCATACCCCAGGTGTATTATCAAGGGCCAAGCTCAATCAGGAACCCACCAGGTAGGTGTTGGTCCTCCTCAGAAACACTACCCCATTGCAGAGGAAGCAGTGGATCAGCAGAGATCACTGCAACCAGGGGACACCTGCACCGCAGCCATTGAAATCCTCCCTTATTCTCTGCCCCTCTCAGGGCAGAGGACTCACCAGTGACCCTCAACCCTCCAGACCACCAGCTGTCTCCTCCTGGTGAGACTGACAATGCTGAATGCCTCTGCCACCAGCTCCCAGGCAGTGTTCAAGAGGGCAGGCTTGAGTCTGCAGCCCAGGCTGGGGAAGAGGGAACTGTGGGTTCACCTTGGACTCCTGACATCGGGGAGCAGGTCTTCTCTGAGCCAACTTGGTGGCTGCAGTGAGTGATAAGCAAACACTTAAAAACAGCTCCAAGGACGGGCTCTTTGTTGCGCACTGCAGCCCCAGCATTTAGAACACCTGCTGGGCTGAGACTTGGTCGGAATTCGCGGCAGCAAAGTGCTGGCCCATTAGCCTGTCCTGAATTGCTCCACAATTAGCACCCTTAGTGACAACAATCTCTCCCTCAGTGCCAGCAAAACTAAAGAGCTGGTAATTGACTTCAGGAAGCAAAGTACTGTACACACCCCTGTCAGCATCAACGGGGCCGAGATGGAGATGGTTAGCAGTTTCAAATTCCTAGGGGTGCACATCTCCAAAAATCTGTCCTGGTCCACCCACATCGACGCTACCACCAAGAAAGCACAACAGCGCCTATACTTCCTCAGGAAACTAAGGAAATTCGGCATGTCCACATTAACCCTTACCAACTTTTACAGATGCACCATAGAAAGCATCCTATCGGGCTGCATCACAGCCTGTTATGGCAACTGCTCGGCCCAGAACCGCAAGAAACTTCAGAGAATCGTGAACACCACCCTGTCCATCACACAAACCTGCCTCCCATCCATTGACTCCATCTACACCTCCCGCTGCCTGGAGATAGCGGGCAGCATAATCAAAGATCCCTCCCACCCGGCTTACTCACTCTTCCAACTTCTTCCATCGGGCAGGAGATACAGAAGTCTGAGAACACGCACGAACAGACTCAAAAACAGCTTCTTCCCCACTGTCGCCAGACTCCTAAATGACCCTCTTATGGACTGACCTCATTAACACTACACCCTGTATGCTTCATCCGATGCCAGTGCTTATGTAGTTACATTGTATATGTTGTGTTGCCCTATTATGTATTTTCTTTTATTTCCTTTTCATGTATTTAATGATCTGTTGAGCTGCTCGCAGAAAAATACTTTTCACTGTACCTCGGTACACGTGACAATAAACAAATCCAATCCAATCCTCAATGGAACGCAAACCGTACACAATTTCACTCTTTATTCGGAGACTTTGTTCAAACAATTAAAGCTGGAGAACTGAAGCCTGTGCAAACACTCTCCGCTGCTGTCACTACAGATCACGTGATGTTCCACCAGTAGAGATATACAGAAGGATTCTCCGCAATTGGCGTGATGGCCCAATGCCAGCGTTAAAAACGGCGCGAACCACTCCAGTGTCGGGCCGACCAGAAGTAGTGGAATTCTCCACAATTCTGGGGGCCAGGTGGACGGCAGAGGGGTTGGCGCATGCCAGCCAGCGCCGAAGGGACTGCGCGAGTGTCGAAGGGACTGCGCGAGTACGCGCTTGTGCCAAAGGGCCGGCGCGATCCCGCGCATGCGTGGAACCGGCAGCGTATTCTGGCGCATGCGCAAGGGGGTGTCTTCTCTGCGCCGGCCATGGCGCGGCCCTACAGGGGCCGGTGCAGAAGGAGGAATTGCCCCCACAGCACAGGCCCGCCCGCAGATCGGTGGGCCCCGATCACGGGCCAGGCCACCGTGGAGGCCTCCCCCCGGGTTGGATCCCCCCGCTCCCTCCTGAGGGTCGCCCCAGCCGACTTACCTGCCAGGTCCCGCCATGTGGAACCATGTCTAAACCACGCCGGCGGGACTGGCCAGAAACCGACGGCCGCTTGGCCCATCGGGGCCCGGAGAATTGCCGGAGAGGCCGCTGCCAACGGCCCCCGACCTGCGTGGCGTGAACCCCGCCCCCGCCCGAAAACCGGCGCCGGAGAATACGGCAGCCGCAGTCGGGGTGGCAGGGCGGGATTCGCTCCGCCCCCGGGATTCTCCGACCCGGCGGTGGGGTCGGAGAATCCCGCCCATATTCATTAGATTATTTTAATGGCGAGACTGCAGGTCTCTTATGGACAGGATATTCCCCCACCCTCCGCAGCGGGTTTTGTGGTGGCAGAGATGGCCCACCATTGGTTGGCTGTGGGATCCCCCGGTCCCGCCATTGTCAACGGGATTTCCTGTTGTTCACACCCTCTGTTACCGGGGAATCTGCGGCAGGGGTTAGTGGGAACGACCGGAAAATCCCACCCTGTGGTACAAAGGAATCTAGACATCCTGGTACACCGATCACAAAAATTTGGTTTGCAGGTGCAGCAAGTGATTAGAAAGACAAATAGAATATTGACATTTATTACGATAATAAAATCGAGTATAAAAGATGGAAAGCTTTGTGAACAGTTGTGCAGAGCGTTGGTGAGACCACGCCTGGTGTACTGTGTGCTGTTTTGGTCTCCTTGCTTAAGGATATCATTGCATTAGAAGTAGTTCTGAGAAGGTTCACTCACTGATTCCTGGGGTGAAGGGGTTATCTATGAGGAAAAGTCAAGCAGGTTGGGCCTCTGTGTGGGAGTTTAGAAGAACAAAACGAGAGGTGATCTTATTGAAGCATTTAAGATCTTGGAGCGGCTTGGCAGGCTGGATGCCAAGAAGATGCTTACCTTTGTGGGGAAGTTTAGACCCAGGGGACACAGTTTAAAAATCGTATTTAAGACCGACGTAAGGGGAATCTGTCTCGGAGGGCTGTTAGCTTGTGGAATTCTCTTTCCCAGCGAGCAATGAAGAGTGGGTCATTAAATATATTCAACGTTGATTAGATACATTTTCGATCAGCAAGGCCGTTAAGGGTCATGGGGGAGCAAACAGTGGAGATGATGCCACAATCAGATCAGCCATCTTTATTGAATGGCGGAGCAGGCTCGAGGGGACAAATGGCATACTCCAGCTCCTAATTATTGGGCTTTTGGGTGTTAAAGAACGTCTTAAATAAGGAACAAGTTGTAGAAATTTCGAGGTGTTTTAGGGAGGGAATTCTAGAGCTTAGGGCCTTGTCAGCTGAAGGCATTCAAACCGGGAATGCTCAGGAGACCAGAATTGGAGGAGTGTAGATGTCTCGCAGAACTACTGGTTAAAGGGATTGCAGAGAGATGAGGCCATGGATGGATGTAACATTTTTATAATAATCATCTCAAGCTTCTTTTTACTGAGCACTTTCATCTATTTCTAACGCTGCATAACTTTGTTTAAATAGTAATACTGACCACATTCCAGAGTCAACTCATTGGCTGTAAAGTACTTTGGGCAACCAGAGGACAAAAATAAAGTGGTACAGAAGTATAAGATTTTTCTTTACAAATGCCACATCACAATCAATTGTGAAGGAATGATTGAACACCGCCAATTACATTTTATAACAACCTAAACCATGGGCGAGATTCAATCAATTGTGAACGAATGATTGAACACCGCCAATTACATTTTGTAACAACCTAAACCATGGGCGAGATTCTCCGTCCACCACCGGGTCGGAGAATCGCCGGGGTCTGGCGTGAATCCCGCCTCCGCCGGTTGCCGAATTCTCCGGCACCGGAGATTCGGTGGGGGCGGGAATCGCGCCATGCCGGATGGCGGGCCCCCCCCCCCCCCTCCGGCGATTCTCCGGCCCGGATGGGCCGAAGTCCCGCTGCTAGAATGCCTGTCCCGTCGATGTGGATTAAACCACCTCTCTTACTGGCAGGACAAGGCGGCGCAGGCGGGCTCCGGGGTCCTGGGGGGGATGTGGGACGATCTGGCCCAGGGGGGTGCCCCCACGGTGGCCTGGCCCGCGATGGGGGCCCACCGATCCGCGGGCGGGCCTGTGCCGTGGGGGCACTCTTTTCCTTCCGCCTTCGCCACGGTCTCCACCATGGCGGAGGCGGAAGAGACTCCCTCCACTGCGCATGCGCGGGGATGCCGTGAGCGGCCACTGACGCTCCCGCACATGTGCCGCCCGGCAATGTCATTTCCGCGCCAGCTGGCGGGGCACCAAAGGCCTTTCCCGCCAGCTGGCGGGACGGAAATCAGTCCGGCACGGCCTAGCTCCTCAAGGTTAGGGCTCGGCCACTCAAGATGCGGAGGATTCCTCACCTTTGGGGCGGCGCGATGCCGGACTGATTTGTGCTGTTTTTGGTGCCGGTCGGCGGACATCGCGCCGATTACGCAGAATTTCGCCCCATATTTGAATTTGTCATGATATCCAACCCTCCCATTACACAACACTCTCTTTCACACAAAATCCTTTGAGAATATACTTTCAGGTTCTCATTCAAGTAAATATATAAAAGAAATGCAGTTGTTTTAAACACATACTGTATAGTACAGTACAAAATGTCTGTACATCCAGCCCACACTCTAAATGCCATACACTGCAAGAGTGGCTTGATGTTGCAATATTGCTCCAGTCTTCTGGAAGGCACATAACTAAATAGAA
Source organism: Scyliorhinus torazame (assembly GCF_047496885.1). NCBI lineage: Eukaryota > Metazoa > Chordata > Chondrichthyes > Carcharhiniformes > Scyliorhinidae > Scyliorhinus > Scyliorhinus torazame. The sequence continues at coordinate 140,432,865 of NC_092725.1, forward strand.
TGGGATACATTTGCTTGGCTCTCAACACACTCGAAATGTAAGTGCAAATCCTGGTAACTCACTCCATTCCCCGACACCTTCCAACAAAAGATCTTGGAATCTTTAAAAATGTAATGAAAACATAAATGTTATATGTTACTGTGCACTGAAATGACCAATTTCCAACAACTTAGTGCTTGCCTAAATGTCTTTCAGTAATTGCCCAAATGTCTGTTGGTACTAGTCTGAGGAATAAAATAAGTTTACAGCGTTTTTGTAGTTATACATTTCATTTTCCGCCAATATAAAGGTTACTTTGGTGCAATTCAAATTAGGCACAATGCTTAGAGAGTTTAAGTAATGAAGCAAATGGAAATAGAAAATTTGCACCATATGGATCACTTTAAACAAATGTGATCAATCAATTATAAATCATAAAATCTAAATCTTTTCTACAGTGTTTATAAAAAGGGAAATGGTCCCTTAACTTAGCTGAAAAGGTAATAGAAAATTTAAGTATATGCACCAATAATTTAGGGTGCGATCTCCCAGCTTTCAAGTGGTAGGATCTTCCACTCTTGCTGACGGCGCACTCCCGTGGCTTCCCAGTGGCATGGGTGGATTCAATGGGAAATCCCATTTCACAACGGCAGGACCAGAAGATCCCACTGCCAGCCAAAGGGTCACCCCCCCGCCATCGAGAAACATGCCAGGGAGACCAGAGAACATCTCCCTTAGTGTTCAATGCAGAAGATTAGAGTCACAATCTGAAAAATGTCATGTTTTTAATATTCTCAACATCTAAGACTGTGGTTTGGTTATGGACACAACTATCTATAGAATATTGCACACCAAACTGATCTCCAAAGGAATCTGATGTTGACACATTTCTTGATAGCAAACTGAAAATCAAAGCATCTTCAACTTGCAAATGACTCCGGACTCTAATGTGTTACAAACTATTTAAAGCAAAGATCCATTCAGACCAACAATGACAATCATGCTCCACACAAGGCTCCTACCAACCCCATCAACATTTCCTTCCGTTACTTTCTTCCTGATGCTATGCACTCAGCTACTCCGAGTTCCCATTTGGATTTGTTCCCTATTAGATTTGTTAGTCACTAGTATATATTTAGGGAGATATTCAGTGGGCAGTGGGGAACGCCGCTGCCTCTGAGCCAGAAGCTTCGGATCTCAGTTGCATCCCGTGGCCAAACAGGTTGAGTGCCAACCTGCAAATCCTTCCAGCACGCAATGGCTGGTGCTGAGAGCGAAAGAGACTCCTGGTCAGCCATGCTTGATGTGGATTAGCGCCCCTTCAAGTTATACGCCCTCTGGCGACAGATAAGCAATCTGTTCCAGGAATTGACAGCTATGGAAACAGACGAATCTGCCTTAGTGCACCACTTGGTGCAAGACAAGAATTGGAATTGGAATATATTTAGGGCCCTTAAAAATACCTAATTTTGTGTTTTGATGTGGCTGATATCGTTATTCCTCTCCCACCATAAAGATCAGTTCAGATATCATAGAATTTACAGTGCAGAAGGAGGCCATTCGGCCCATCGAGTCTGCACCGGCTCTTGGAAAGAGCACCCTACCCAAGGTCCACACCTCCACCCTATCCCCATAACCCAGTAACCCCACCCAACACTAAGGGCAATTCTGGACACTGTGGGCAATTTAGCATGGCCAATCCACCTAACCCGCACATCTTTGGACTGTGGGAGGAAACCGGAGCACCCGGAGGAAACCCACGCACACACGGGGAGGATGTGCAGACTCCGCACAGACAATGACCCAAGTCAGGAATCGAAACTGGGACCCTGGAGCTGTGAAGCAATTGTGCTATCTACAATGCTACCGTGCTGCCGTATAGCAAAGGTATAATCTAGTCAATCTTTTGAAGGATTAATTTCCGCTAGTTATAGTTTTAAGTACCTGGCATTGACAAACAAAAAGGCAGTTCAGTTATGTGGCGCAACAAAAGTAGAAATAAAATACTCCTATTCTCCAAACTAAATAACGACATATATCCCAGCTCTAGGCATTTGGCTTTCACATTGGGTAAATGGCCACATCTGAGTAGTTCGAAAATTCTCCACATTTAAAAGGGCACCCACAGTGGTTAGCAAGGCAGAAATCACTGAAAAGATGTAGCAACATTATTTGTGTGACGTGTTATCAAACCATACCACTTTACAGCATTATCCCCTTTTCCTGTTCTCTCACATTATAACTAATAGCGAAGGCATCAAATACAAATGCAAGTACATGAGGCTTAATTTTACAGGGCCTTTAGGGATAAGGCGCGGTGGCAGGAAGGCTTGCGGAATGCCTGGGGAGAGCTGTGGATGACGTGCCCGACATCTTCCTGACACCATGCCATTTTGCCAGAAGCAGGAAAGGAGGTAGATGGCCAGCTCACCTGGAGCCAAATAGAGCTGCGCAAGTGGCCATTTAAGGACTTCTTCCGTCCTCCAGTTCAGCAATGGTGGCTTTCCAATGGGCTCCAGTGGGAAGCACCCCATTTTAGGGCACTCCTTAACTCAGCAGCATCAGCGGGGCTTGCCCTCAGCGACCGCCCCCTGCCACCTGGGCATGCCCCACAAACCTGGTTGTGAGCATGCACGACCATCGTTGCATCCTCTTCCTCAATTAGATCAAAAACAATTCACTGACCGGAAGCAATTCAGACAACAGCTGCAAGTTATGGAGCCATCAATTCACTTCTCTGATCGGTTTTCTTTCATTCTCAAACTGATCATTAGACTTCTTTTAAATAATACTTGGGATTTTCCCTTTGGTATTGCCACATTTAGTTTTGTTAATATTACATGTTTTATTACATCAATACACATGAATTATTTCAACTAATTAAACCAATTTCCCTCCGTTCTCAATAACTTTCCAGCATCCTTGTATACACATTGAGTTTTATTATCTTCTGCATTTCAGGCTTCAATGAACCAGCTGTAGTTCAGCACAGTTTTGGACGAATAGCGTTGATTTTGGGTCCAGTACAGAATATGCAGGAGATGTGTGCAACTGGATTGTATTCCGCCTGTGATTACAAGCCCCACGTTCTGCATAAAACAAAATGTGGGCAAATCCTGCATGTGAATAATACCTGGATTTGACTGCTCACACAAACGTTAGCAGCGTCTTAAAGAGATACTTTTACAGCTAAATTGCTTGATAGACATGTCCTGTGGATTGAGGGAATGGCACGGGATTTTATTTTTCTGATGGAGCTGTGAAAATATTACTAGAGCAAATGCAGAGGGCAATAAGAGGGTGATGGTCGAGTGTGTTTTTCTGACTGGAAGCCTGTGTCCAGTGGGGTCCCGCTGCGATCAGTGTTGGGGCCCTTGCTGTTTGTGGTTCATATAAATGATTTAGATAGGAAAGTAGGAGGGTTGATCAGTAAGTTTGTGGATGATACGAAAATTGGTGGGGTGGTAAATAGTGAGAAGGATAGCTTTTGATTACAGGAGGCTATAGACAGACTGGTCAGGTGGGCTGATCAGTGGCAAACAGAATTCAATCCAGAAAAGTGTGAGGTGATGCACTTGTGCAGGACAAACAAAGGAATACATGATAAATGGCAGGACCTTGGTGAGCATGTACACCCGTCCCTTAAGATAGCAGAGCGGGTGGATACAGTGGTTAAGAAAGCTTATTTAATTTCATTTCATTTATGGTATACTTGCCTTTCAGCGCCAGGCTCCCAGGTTCGATTCCCGGCTTGGGTCACTGTCTGTGCGGAGTCTGCGTCTGTTTCCTCCCACAATAATAATAATAATAATTGCTTATTGTCACAAGTAAGCTTCAATGAAGTTACTGTGAAAAGCCCCTAGTTGCCACATTCCGGCGCCTGTTCGGGGAGGCTGGTACGGGAATTGAACCCGCGCTGCTGGCCTTGTTCTGCATTCCAAGCCAGCTGTGCTAAACCAGCCCAGTGAAGTAGTTACAAGTCCCGAAAGACGTGCTTGTTCGGTAAATTGGACATTCTGAATTCTCACTCAGTGTACCAGGTGATGTAGTGTGGCGCCTAGGGGAATTTCACACTTTATTGCAGTGCCTACTTGTGACACTACTAAAGATTATTATTATTAGCCGAGGCATAGAGTTTAAGAGCAGGAGGTTATGCTGGAACTGTATAAAATGTTGGTTAGGCCATAGCTAGGATATTGTGTGCAGTTCTGGAATCCACATTGTAGGAAGGATGTCATAGCACTGGAAAGGGTGCAGAGGAGATTTACCAGGATTTTCCTCGGCTGCAGAGTTTTAGTTATGAAGAGAAATTGGATAGACTCAAATTGTTTTCCTTGGAGCAGAGGAGACTGAGGTGGGGGGGCGACGTGATTGAGATGTATAAAATTATGAGGGGCACAGAGTGACAGGAAGAAACTTTTCCTCTCGGTGGAGGGATCAATGACCAAAGGGCACTGATTTCCGGTAAGGGGCAGGAGGTTTAGAGGGGATGTGAAGAAAAACCTTTTTTACTCAGTGGGTATGGGAGTGTGGAACTTGTTGCCTGAAAGGGTGGTGGAGCCAGAGACCCTCATAACATTTAAGAAGTATTTGTATGTGCACTTGCGATCCCAAGGCATATAAAGTTATGGGCCAAGTGCTGGGGAATGGAGCTAGAATGGTTCGGTGGTTGTTTTTGACCGGTGCAGACTTGCGGGGTTAAAGGGCCTTTTCTGTGCTGTCTGACTCTGTGACTCAAAGTCAGAAAAAAAATACTCGTCAGGAAGTAGTTCCTGATGATAATGTTTTTTTGCCCATCATTGTCAATAATGACAACGTACAATTCATTTAAATTTAATACAGGCTGTGGGTTCTAATGTGATTATAAAGTTTGATTTTGGTCAGGAATATTTTCCCCACAATTGACGTAATTTGCCTTGTTGTAGTACAATCAAAATGTCTCTATTTTCAGTCTTGCAGCATTACTTTGGGCACAGGAATGAAGATGACACAAAGCAATAGGATGAGCTTGTTCTTGCCAAGAGGTGAAAAGATAGTGACGCAGATTTTGCATTGAAAATAACAATGAAGCTAACTGTCATTATGGAGTGCCACAGACAGCAATTTCTGGAATATGCACACGGACAGTCACACATAAAAATCCAGAAGTTAAGTCAGAGAAACCCGAATTCCCCACAGCCTGTGCTACAACAGTACCTCATGTTATGAAGTTCTACTAATTATCCACTAAACATGGCAGAAAATATTAGGGCTGGGGCATTCAGGTATAAGCGAATTTTTAAGGATGGGATAGGCCAGAGTTACCTCATTAGCATTGAAAATATGTTTTTTTCAAATATGGGGCGCAATTCTCCCATCGGGAGACACAGTCCCGATGCCGGAATGAAAACCGGAGTGTTTCACTCCGGCGTCGGAGGCCGCTCCCAGCCCCCTATTCTCCCGTCCCTGGGGGGCTAGTAGCAGCGTTGCGTCATTTACGCGCGCCGGGCCTTGGCGCCGCGTAAATGATGTCAACCGCGCATGCGCAGGGTGGCCGGCGCTAACCCGCGCATGCGCGGTTGCCGTCCTCCCCGAGGCCGCCCTGCAAGAAGATGTCGGATGGATCTTGCGGGGCGGCGGAGGAAAGGAGGTCCTCCTTCAGAGAGGCCGGCCCGCCGATCGGTGGGCACTGAACGCGGGCCAGACCCTTTTTGAGGCCGCCCCCGGTGCAGGAATCCCCCTCCCCCCCAGCATTCCCGCGCTGTTCCTGCCGGCAGCGACCAGGTGTGGACGGCGGCGGTGGGAAGCCGTCGTGTTGGGCAGGCCGCTCGGCCTATCCGGGCCAGAGAATCACCGCTCGCCCGTTACAAACGGTGAGCGGCGATTCTCCCAGCGGGCAGCCGTGATTCTCGCCGCGCCGGTTTGGGGGGTGAGAGAATCGCGTGCGGGTGCCAGGGCACGACTCACGCGGCACCCCAGCGATTCTCCCACCCGGCGGCGGGGGGGGGGGGGGGGGGGGGGATTCTGCCCATGGAGCCTGGGTTGATTTAGCACAGTGGGCTACACAGCTGGCTTGTAATGCAGAACAATGCCAGCAGCGCAGGTTCAAGTCCGGCCTCCCCGAACAGGCGCTGGAATGTGGCGACTCGGGGCTTTTCACAGTAACTTCATTGAAGCCCACTTGTGACAATAAGCGATTTTCATTCCTTCAGAAATTAATTAGTGTTCGAGATTTTAACAAATAATATTTTTTTAAATTTTTCTTACTCTTTTATCCCTTTCTTAAATCCATTCTTCATTCCCACTCTTTATTGCCTTCTCTGTTCAGGATTTAAATCTAATTTATATTTCTTGGTTTATACTCTGAACATCTTAGTGAGAATTCTTCAACCTGGTTGGTTGAGAAGCCTCACTATGGCCGGAATTCTCTGGCGGCTGGATTCTCTGGTCCCGCCGGCAGAGCACCTCCACCCACGGGTTTGCCGGCGGCATGGGGTGGCTTCAATGGGAAATCCCGTTGACAGCTGCGGGAGTAGAGAATCCCGCTGCCTGCAAACAGCGCGCTGCCTCCCCTTGCCGAGTAACACGCGGCTGGGAGGCCGGAGAATCCAGTCCCATGTTGCTGTCCTATTCTTCTCACACAATCACAGATCCTCTGTAGATGGCATTGCACTCGATCAAAGCAGAGGCTTGATGACTCTAAGGGCTGAACTTTATTATCCCGCCTGCCAGCAGGATTTTCCAGGCTCGCCAAAGTCAATCGACCTTGGAATGGCTCGGTACATTTTCCAGTCCCGCTCATGCTCCGGTGAGGCCGTAAAGTTGCGCCCCAAGTCTTTGCTCAACAGCCAGTGGAGGCACTGTGGGCAGCTGTCGGTGTAATGAACAGCAAATGCCTTTCCTTCACCTTGGACCACAAATTCCATCACAGTGTCTCAGTCAAAGCTTTGCCGCTGTTCTTCCACCTTTAACATTGCGTTTTCTGGGCATCGGTCAATTGATTTTTAATTTCAGTGACATTTATTAGACTGCTAGGGAAAAGTGAATCAAAAGAATCTCAATCAAACTGAAGTATGCTAAAGGTCAATGATGATCCATTAGTGTCATCTGATTTTTAAGGGATACTGACAATGACACTCCGAAGCAATAAGAAAAATTAATTTTAAAAATATGGACAAAGATGGTTGACCAGAGGGAATGCAGAACAATTCCAAATCTGCAGTACAAATGCAGATATAATTTAATTCCATCCGGAATTTGGCTTTGATTTAAATCTACGATGGTAAGCTAATTTTAGGCATGATTGACCCTTTGGGCAAATCATAATGAACACTAAAAGGTTTGCATCAGAAGTAGATTTCAAATTAGATCATCCCAATTTATTCTATTTATAAAGATTTATAAACGGTTTGAAGATTTGAAACCAAACTAGTTTATATCAGACATGCGGTTTGAAAGTCTATGGCTTCTTCCTTTAGGATTCATATTAACCAATCTGAATTTGTTCACTTCACTAGTTTAATGTCACATCAACCCATGTCGCCGAAATGTGAGGAGTGTCTCAACCTCTTTCAATTCTGAACCTCTTTCTGGTCTCTATTGAGATTTAAACATTTCTGATATTTGTTATGAATTAATAATAATCTTTATTGTCACAGTAGGCTTACATTAACACTGCAATGACGTAACTGTGAAAAGCCCCCAGTCACCACATTCCGGCGCCTGTTTGGTACACGGAGGGAAAATTCAGAATGTCCAAATTACCCAACAGCACGTCTTTCGGGACTGTGGGAGGAAACCGGAGCACCCGGAGGAAACCCACGCAGACACAGGGGAGAACGTGCAGACTCTGCACAGACAGTGACCGAAGCCGGGAATCGAACCTGGGACCCTGGAGCTGTGAAGCAACAGTGCTAACCACTGTGCTACCGTGCCACCCATATTATTCGTGGAATTATGAATTCCACAGCAAAACCAACAATCATTGTACCTTTTCATTCATTTTCTTGCATATGGCAAGTTCAGCGCGGCAATGCACATGTGGCAACCTGAAGCTGCCAGCTTGTGTGCGGCCTGTGTGGGAACTTGCATGTTGCAGGAACCGTCCCGATGGTGCAGCTCCCTCTTTCCCCCAGTACTGGTGGCAATGGCTCATGAATTAAAACCCATTTCTCCCACACCAATCTCTGAGCCATGCAATCAACTCCCTGATCATATTTACCCCATGCTAATTTGTGTCTCTGGTAGTGATCCAGGGGTAATACCTTTGTGGTTCTGCTTTTTAAATTAACCCTCATAATCCCTGAGCAGAATCTCTTTCCTAGTCATATCTATGTCATTGGACCATGTGGATCATGACAACCGGATCCTCTCTCGCCCACTGAAAGTTCTTCTCCAACTCCGAGCCAATGACCTGAACCCTGGCACCAGTCAGGCAATACAGGGGGGACAGCAGTATAGTGGTAATGTTAGAGGCCCAGGCTAATGCCCAGAGGACATAATTCAACCCCACCATGGCAGCTAGTAGAATTTAAATTCAGTTAATAAAATTAAATTAAAATGAAATATATTGTTTGTATCAGCTATATTTAAACGAGCATTGTTTGTCGTAAAAACCCACCTGGTTAAAGCACTGATGTCCTTTAGGGAGAGAAATCTGCCATTCTTACCTGGTCTGACCTACAAGTGACTCCAAAACCAGAGCAATGTGGTTGACTCTTAATTGTTTGCTGAAATGGCCTAGCAAGTTATTCAGTTCAAGGACAGTTAGGGATGGGCAACAAATGCTGATCTTCTCAGTGATGCCTACGTCCCATAAAATAATTTTTAAAAATCAGACCATCGACTGCAGAGTATCAATCCTCCCCGCGACTATCGGGTTCCATATACACTTACATTCCTTTTGACTCCCCTTCTGCCCCACATGAATGGCATCCTGCACCACAAGCCATGGTCAGTTCGCTCATTCACCCTGCAGTCCCTGCTTTTGTCCACACAACGTACAAGAATCTCAAACCGGGGGTTGGCGTCTCTCACTGCTGTGTGACTGCTCCCTCCCAGACTTGCTCCCCACACTCCCACTGCTGATGCACCATGAAAGGCAGTGTACAGATTTCTAATCAATCATTGAGTTAAGAGAAATAAGTGAGAGATTTGAATACATATAAAGGGATGATTCCATTACTGTGGTACTGCCTGACAAACTGTACCAAGGCCTGATGGTATCCTGTTTATTGCACTGAAATTGAACATTGACATAAACGTAAGACAAAAAAAAGGACCGAGTAAGTCCATCATTTTACCTGACAGATTTAACTTCATGCTCTCTTATATTGAGATGAGGGAGGGGAAAGGAATGCACGGGTTTTAGAACTTCAGCACCGCTTAAACTAGCTCTGGAGCAGGTACAAGAATCAACAAATACCACCACAGAACTACAGTTTTTCAGTGTGTTAAGAATCACTGTTTGCACAAATTCAGTTCTAATACTGACTCACATAGGAGAATGTGCACAAATTGTCTTATGGAAAACAGAAGGAAAGACAGATGCAATACTGCATGCAGTACGATTTCCCTGGGGTAAAGAAAATCAGAATTTTCAGATGTAGCCTTTTGAGCACCTGCACACAATGCCGTACCTACATGAACAGGAAGGGCTACAGTTCACTGAAGATGCAAATGACCCACGACTGCCACATGTGAACTGCACACATGGAGGATACATTACCTACTGTTGTAAGATCTTTCATTCTTCAATTAATATACATTACAGGAGTCAAGTATGATTTGACTCGCTCTGGAGAGAACCATGTGTTTGGGCATAAAGATGTCACAAAGGTATAGCTTGGTGGTACATTTGCTATCCTATAATACCCTGTACTACAAAGTGCCAAGACCCACACCACAATGCCAGTTGAATCTTGGCACAAAGCTAAACGGAAACTTTCCAAGTACCAATATTGTAACCTCATAAGTGTATATGGGTGGGTTTGTGGTGTGTAGAGGACACACATCAACTGAAAAGGTGAAAGGATTCTACAATAGGAGCTATTTTCTGTTGATTGGAAATCACTTACTTTTCTTTAATTATTCTTCAAAAAAGCTGCAATACAGGAATTTATACATGATTGTACAGCCCTATTGCAAAGCTTTCTGTTAGGGTAGCACCGTGTCCTTTTAAGTCCAAATATTGTTTTTCAGTTTAAGTATTCTCTTTGTTGTACTATGATTTTCCATACAAGTCTCTCAATTACCTGCTACTTTAGATTATTCACTGGGGGCAGCAGGTGTCCAAATATGGTTAAATATTAACCTCGACTGACTCTTTTGGACCATCAGAGAACTCAGGATACAATGCTGCATCTCCTGCTGTGTCTCGGCTGATAGCTTGAATCAAAATAGTCCCGGTGGAAAAATAAAAATAACTTTGCAGTTGGGATAGGATCTGCTCAGACCATGCTATTATAATAACTGGTAATCAGTCACAAATCTTTGATGACGATTTGCATTCCACAATCTTGATTTGAATCTTTAAATATAGTAGAATATCTGCAGGATTTTATAGATCTCATACGTATTTTCAAATTTAAAAAGCAATAACATATAAAAGATCTTTTTGTTTCATTCTTCCCAGCGAAATGTCAGCAATGGTTTAGCACAGGGCTAAATAGTTGGCTTTGAAAGCAGACCAAGGCAGGCCAGCAGCACGGTTCAATTCCCGTACCAGCCTCCCCGAACTGGTGCCGGAATGTGGCGACTAGGGACTTTTCACAGTAATTTCATTTGAAGCCTACTTGTGACAATAAGCAATTTTCATTTTTCATTGATCATTTTATATAAGAAAGAAAACCTGATGAAACTTTCCATTTTTTCCCTAACTGTTCCATTTACTGGGAGAAAACTGACTTCTCCGACACATATTCTAAGTGGCATGTCATGTTATAAATGATCAGACCAAGACTGGATGAGTGGTATAGAGGCAACTATTAGTGTCTCTTTTTGCAGTATTGAGTAAACCTACATCCCAGAGGCAAGATCCGTGTTTAATGGCTGTTCACAATGCAAGAAGAATCTGAATGAATTTACCACACAGCCTCTGAAAATGAGTAAATGATGATGATTTAATGACAACATTAATTATCCCATAGTTCCAGCATGTGGTATAAAAATAGCACAACAGAAGAGCTGTTTTATGCGTCTTAAAGGTTATTGGGGAGGGGTTGTTGAAGTGCTTACAATGAACCAGAACCTAAACAATGTGCAAATGCCACCTGCGCTACTTAATACTTGTATCCCTCATACACCTGAGCGGTGCCATAGTTATATAGAAGATCTTATTATCATAGAATTTACAGTGCAGAAGGAGGCCATTCCGCCCATCGAGTCTGCACTGGCCCTTTGGAAAAATGAATGTGCTGCGTAGAGTTCAGAATCCTTCACTCAGAGAAGGAGGAATTTAAAAACTGACAAAACAATCAGATTCATAATTCTGTGTTCAAAAATCTCAATCTTTATGCGTTCAATCACTTGTCAGCTAAATTTAATACTTTATAGGGTCCTGAACCATACAAGTCAGAAATGTCCCAGGTTTGTGCTGAGTTAGTTGATCTCAGCAATTGTTGCGATAAGAGTGCACATAAGTGTAGACACCTTACAGGCTCAAATCAGACTTGCATCAAGTCAAAAAGTGGGGTAAAAGTATAAGTTATATATCATTGTTCATAAAATATATAATTGGAATAATTTACCCTTTTTTGTTCTTTGGTATATTTAATCATGTCCTCCCTGGTCTTTTGAATTGCCTCTTCTATCGCTTTTTCACTTCTTCTTCCTTCTTGATTTGCAGCTTCTCTTATGGCTTCCTGGTGGAGGAGAGTGGGGGGGGAATGGTAGATAATGAACCCAGCATTTTCTGATTATTCGCCCCTCTGTTCCCCACACTTAGTCAGTAATATATGCATTAGAATTGGTGTCATCATCGTATCACAACAGCTGAAGTAAAATGAATAAAATGAAAATAGTTCTGCAAAAATATTGCAGCCATTAAGTCTGGAAAACCATGACCTGCTCACCAGGACTCCTGCAAATACTGTTTTATTTTGAAGTCCCCAGGAGCCACGCACATCAATTCTCAGTGAAGGAAAAGTATCTCATCAACACGTCAGTGGTTCTCAAAGATCATTGAGATCAGGAAACAGGAGCGAGATTCTCCAAACCCCCGCCGGGTCGGAGAATCGCGGGGGGCTGGCGTGAATCCCGCACCCGCCGGTTGCCGAATTCTCCACCACCGGATATTCGGCGGGGGCGGGAATCGCGCCGCGCCGGTTGGCGGGCCCCCCCGCTCGATTCTCCGGCCCGGATGGGCCGAAGTCTCGCCGCTAAAATGCCTGTCCCGCCGGCATAAATTAAACCACCTACCTTACCGGCGGGACAAGGCGGCGTGGGCGGGCTCCGGGGTCCGTGGGTGCCCCCACAGTGGCCTGGCCCGCGATTGGGGCCCATCGATCCGTGGGCGGGCCTGTGCCGTGGGGGCACTCTTTCCCTTCCGCCTCCGCCACGGTCTCCACCATGGCGGAGGCGGAAGAGACTCCCTCCACTGCGCATGCGCGGGAATGCCGTCAGCGGCCGCTGTCATTTCCGCGCCAGCTGGCGGGGCAACAAATGCCTTTTCCGCCAGCTGGCGGGGCGGAAATTCACCCGCCGCCGACCTAGCCCCTCAAGGTTGGGGTTCGGCCCCCAAAGATGCGGAGCATTCCGTACCTTTGGGGCGGCGCGATGCCCGTCTGATTTGCGCCGTTTTGGGCGCCAGTCGGCGGACATCGCGCCGTTTCCAGAGAATTTCGCCCCAGGTGTCAATCAATCAGAAAATGGGTGCAGACAACAACTTGCATTTATACAGCACCTTTGCATAGTAAAACATCCCAAGGCTCTTCATAAGAGTGATTATCAAACAAAATTTGATACCAAACCAAATGAAGTGATATCAGATAACCAACAGCTTGATCAAAAGGATAGGTTTTTAAAGAGCACCTGGAAAGATGAAGGAAAGATAGAGAAGCAGAGAAGTCTGAGGGAGGGATTCCAGAACTTGGGGCATAAGCTGCTTAAGGCACAGCAGCTAACAGTGAAGCAAAGAAAATTAGTGATGCATAAAAGGCCAGAATTAGAGAAATGCAGAAATATTGCAGCATTGGATGGCTGGAGGAGGCCGCAAAGGTATAAAGGGGAAAGGCCATGGAGTAATCTGAAAATAAAAACAGAAATATTAAAATGGAAGTATCTGTAGACCCAGAGTCAACGTAGGTCAGTAAGCACAAGGGTCATGGGTGAATGGAACTTACTGCAATACGCACAGGAGAGTTTTAAATGAGCTCAAGCACATGGAGGGTGTAAGATGGGAGACATACCAGGATAGCACTGGAATAGTTAAATTGACAGGTAAGAACGACCCAGGTAATAGTTTCAGTGGATGTAAAGGTAAGGTAAAGCTGCCATAGTCCCAGTAGACCATAGGCTGTTTTCCCCTTTGAGGGGGAAAGCTGACTGGTGGTGAATTAACCTGAAAATCACCATGCCTCAGGCGAGAGGCAAGATTGAGAAGGCATAAGCAGCTTCAGGGCACGCCTCAGGCGAGAGGCAAGATTGAGAAGGCATAAGCAGCTTCAGGGCACAGCAGCTAATGGTGAAGCAAAGGAAATTAGGGAAGCATAAAAGGCCAGAATTAGAGGAGTGCAGATATGAATAACCAAGTGAGATGTGCAATGTTATGGAGGTGAAGGTAAACAATCTTGATCACGGAGGAGATATGGAATTGGAACTATATGGAGTCAAATAGGATGGCACGGCTGACAGCTTGGCTTAACAAGGGTTAAAGAAAGTCTGCAATGGGGGCCAAAGACAATGCAGGTAATTCTCCAGTTGTGTTGCAAGTCCCGCTATGTTGGGTGAATAGTGGGAGGCCCGAAACGGAATCTGCGCCGGGGGCCAAACAATGCGCGTGGCTCCCGACCAGATTGGCACTGCCAGAGTACCAGAGGGCAGTGCCAGGTTGGCGATGCAGGGAGGTGAGGGGTGATCCATTCGAAGGACCCTGATACCAGCGATCTTTGTGGGGGGAGGGGGGGGGGGGGGGGGGGGCAGGAGAATGGCACTGAAGCTCCAATGCTGGAAAGGATGGTGATGGTGGTGGGGGGCGTTTACTAAAACTTTCAGATCGGGGTGTCCTCTTTCTCGGTGAAGCTGGCTTGCCGGCTTGTTTAGGTTCCGCCCTTCTCAGTGCCGGTGCAAAGCTCACCACCCCCTCCAAAAAGATTTACTGAAGTGTGGGTGGACTGCAATCTGGATCGCTCCGATCTGTCTGACGGGAATCCCGCCAGAGCCCACACTTAGAAATATTTTGGGAGAATTGCACCCAATGTTTCAAGTCATCACAATATTTAATTGGGGGTCATTTCTGCTCAAACAACAGTTTATGTCAGTCATTGTAACAAATCAGAGGCAGCTGGAGCGTCGAAAGACGGTGGTGAACTGGGTGTCGTCCACATATATGTGGATCCTGACATATTTTCTGATAACGTCAGCGAGAGGCAGCATGAGAAGAATGACAGAAGAAGGCCAAGCATAGACCATTGGGGGATTCCAGAAGTGTGGGCGCAGTTTGCCGATTGCTTGGCAATGGCTGGATAGATTTGAGAGGAACCAAGTGAAAGTAGTCCCACTGAGCTGGACAAAGGAGGAGAGGTGCTGGAGAAGTTGGGGTCAATTGTTTCAGAAGCTGCAGTCGAGAAGAATGAAAACAGACATCTTACCACAGTCACAGGAACATGGAATTTCATTTGCCACTTTAAAAAATACCTTTTGGGCTTTTGGAGCTGGAACCTGATTGGAGGCATTTAAACATGCAATAGCAGGGGAGGTGGACATGAATGTAGCAGGCAACAAATATGGGAGAGGTAATGGAGATTGGATAAGGGACAGTAGTTTGCAGAGAGATGTTACGGGTGGGTTTTGTGAGCAGAGGGGTGCTGACTGGAGATTTAAATCTGAGAGGGTGGACAGTACCCGAGGAGAGGGAACCATTAATAATACAGTAGCACAGTGGTTAGCACTGTTGCTTCATTGCATCAGGCTCCCAGGTTCGATTCCCGGCTTGGGTCACTGTCTGTTCGGAGTCTGCATGTTCTCCCTGTGTCTGCTTGGGTTTCCTTCGGGTGCTCCAGTTTCCTCCCACATGTCCCGAAAGACATGCTGTTAGGTAATTTGGACTTACGGGCATTCTGAATTCTCCCTGTGTACCCGAACAGGCGCCGAAATGTGGTGACTAGGGGATTTTCACAGTAACTTCATTGCAGTGTTAATGTAAGTCTACTTGTGACAATAAAGATTATTATTATCCACCCTTCTAGGATGGGTGTGCAAAGTTGTTAAGATGCAACATTTCCAGAAATGTATTTAAAAAGACCTGTGATTATTTCTGAACTCACTTTGCTACTTTTTGGGGGTTTAATTTCTTGTTTCGATTTAGCTAGTCAGGTGACAGTGCAATATTCCCAAAGAAAAACAATTATTTATGTTTTTGATTAAGTAAAAGGAGAAATGGCAGGGTAGCCGGCAGGTCAAACCACACAACAGGCCACATCCTGCCAGCCAGTACTTTCCTACCTGTAATTACAGACAAAGGCGCACCTACCCAACAATGAATTGCAGAATTGGCTCCGTGGACTTGGGTGTCAGCAAGCTGACAAATGCAGAGCTTTGCCATCTGTCAAGGACATCTAAATTTCACAAAAACCATAAGGTTGGCAATGCCAATAGCATTAACTGCCACTTACACATCATGTGCAATTTGTTCAATGGGCAGGGTGTCCTCAAGTGGCGCGCATGGCCCACTATCTGTATTAAGATCTTATTTTGTGGTACTTCACTTTTCATGCAATCAAACCGTGTTGGGGTGGTGTGCTACTCCATCACTCAACCACATCATTAGATTCTTGCCACTACACGGAGTGTAGTGTTTTGTTTTTGTTGTGCCAGCCACTGGATTTTACCAGGCACGTTTAATGCAGAAACAGCCTTTACAAAGTTGCCAAGCGCTTCTATTTGCATAATGTGGCAAATTACATTTAGGGGCTACATTGCGTTAAGTTTACCCCCCACCAATTGTAAGCAGCCTTTAAAGATGATTTACACTCAATTTCCTGCACCCTTTCTTGCAAGAGCAACCAGAGATGGGAATGAAGCTGATTCCAAAACTCAGTCAGAATATAATCAATTAGATGCAAATAGTCCACCATTTGATACCTGATGGATAAATCTGGGCAATTTCTAGAGAACCACACTTTCCCTACACTCTGTAGTGTGTAGCACTTCAAAGAAGCAATGCATGCTAAGACATGCCTATGTTTCCATATAAATCCTTCTCAAAAACTATAAGAAAAAAAGCAAACTACACAGACAATGTTAACAGTTTCTGAATCCCCGGACATTAGAATACTGCACGTTATTAATGCTAAAGAGAAAACCTCCTCCCTCCATCATTTCCTCATTTCCTGAATACATTTGTTTATATTGGTTTACAGCTACACAAGCCCCAACAATGCACAGGCACCTCACCTGTATGGTCCCTCATGTGTGCCTGGATAATGAGTGCAGCATAGGCAGTCTATTAAATAGCTTTGGGGAAACGGAACTGAGTTCAATCTTTCCCTCGCTGAAGAGCCACAATTTCCAGGATGAACACCTCCCGGACAAGGTGAGAGGGGCAATGAACAACATGGGAACAATGGGAAGAAGTTGGTTGCTTGTGGGAATATAGGGGATTAGATGGGTGTGATAGTGGTACACGAGTACTATAGCACCGAGCGATGGATGTGGATGAGAAGCAAGAAAATGGAACCAAAATAAAAGACTGCACATGAAGCAAGAACTGAGGTGGTGGCATTATGTACAAGACTGCCTGAGCAAAAAAGGGGTGAACTTGCAGTCAACCACATAAACTGAGAGCAAGAAGATGATGGTGAGTTTTGGTAGGGTATCCGTCCAGCTATGATTGACTGACATGCCACTATTCTATGTTCTATGTTCTATTCCAATAATTATTCCATTTATGAAGCAGAGATGCTCTAGTGTTTTCACCCTTTCAAATATTTCTCTCCAAAACAATCAGGTCATATAATTCCATACTAAAATATTTTCCAAATTATAACATTAAACTTAACCTTCTTTTTTTTAATTTAGAGAATCCAATTATGTTTTCCAATTAAGGGGCAATTTAGCGTGGTCAATCCACCCAACCTGCACATATTTGGGTTGTGGGGGTGCGACCCAAGCAGACACAAGGAGAATGTGCAAACTCCACACGGACAGTGACCCGGGGCCGGGATCGAACCTGGGACCTCAGTGCTGTGAGGCAGCGGTGCTAACCACTGCGCCACTGTGCCGCCCATACTTTAAAATTAACCTGAGCAACCAATGAGTATGTTACTTCAGATTTTTTTACAGAACAACAGATTTGAAAGACCTTAATTTGCGCAATATACATTTTACCTGGCTTTTGTTCCTCTCCTCTTGCAATGCTTCTTGGATAGCCTGCCTCAATTTCTCTTGGTCCTTACTCCGCTCGATTTCCCATAGTTCCCTCTTCTCCAACTGGATCTTTTCCATCCTTTCCCTCTCCTCTTGCACAGCTTTCAAAACAGCCTCCGTAATGATTTCCTTTTCTGCCTGTGCAACAGAGCATTGTTCAAAAGGGATTTTATGAAAAAAAAAAATCAAAAGACATTTAAACCAAATATAATACCACATAAAAATCCATGGCCATATACTAAATAAAAGATCAGAGAAACTAACAAATGTTGTATGTTGAAAAATGAAATGCGTCTGCCAAATTCAACAGGAATTGGATTACAAAGCTGGAAGCAGATGCTTCAGAAATATTGTTGTCCCTGTTATTACAGCATTACTTGCCAATAATGCAAATTTTTCTTGTTACAATATTGATACAGTGGCGATGTTAGGAAAATGGCTGCCATTGGCAACCACAGAGACCATCTACAATTTCAAGAGAAGAATAAATCTTCAAAAGCCTACATAAAACAGATGACAAGAATACTAGAGCATCGAATAAGAATTAAAACAAGGTTACAATTTTTTATGATTAATTATCACTCTACAATTTACTTTGTACTACCGCGTCAAGTATAATGTTAGACTGAATTGAGGGCACAGCACGTTAATAATCATATTTAGTATCAACTTACACACACATTAGAAAGATATATTCTAATTACCCTCCATGTTGTTAATCATTGTTGACTACTCTGAAGATTGACTACTCTGAAGTTTTCAACAACTTAATAGCATTTCCTACAAGGAGCTTCACAGAAGCCTAATCAGAAAAGAACTGACACCAAGCCAAAAAGGAGACATCAGGAAAGATAAATTAAAAGCTTGATGAAAGATGTAGGTCTTAAACCTACTTTATACCTGACCGCTTGGGGTTGTGCAACAGGTCTTGGAAATTATCACAATTGATTATCCTTCCTTTCTCTTCAATGGTGCCAAATATTGATTAAGCGCTAAAAAGTCTACAGCTAAAATGAGATGCAAGGATACGTGAGAAATTAACAGAGTGCAACTGCACTGTGACCTTGCAATCCAAGATTCCATAGCTTGGTACATCAGTGTGCTGCACCGTATCAACCTCCTTTTACCAAACACTTCATTCAAAGCCCCAAGAAAAAAACACGCTAACTCCATGTTTTCAATGACCAATACTAGGATCTCCATCAACCAATGTGCACACAGGAGTTAGGTAAGATGGTAGATGGAAAATCCACCTTGCAGAAGTTAAAGGGGAGAATTAATCATGAATTTTTGGTTGTCTATACCATCATCTAAACACTGTTCACTATGTCAGCTGACTTACGGAAGCGTAATGGGGGGGAAATCAGTGCTAAGCGGGTGCTTGGTATGGGGGGTTGGGATTGCGGGGCTGGGGGGGGGGATGGGGTGCTGCTTTGCTGACTGAAGTGGAGCCAACTGTTGGGGACGGATGGACAGTCGGGTTGGGGGGCCTCTGGCAGGAGGGCTGGAGCGAGCGGGGGGCGCAGGCACGTGGCTGGCCGAAAAAGGGAGATGGCTAGTCGGCAGGGGGGGGGGGGGGGGGGGGGTCAACCCCAGTCCAGGCTGATCACGTGGAATGTGAGGGGCCTGAGCGGGCCGGTCAAGAGGGCCCGCGTGTTCTCGCATTTAAAGGTGTTGAAGGCGGACGTGGCCATACTGCAGGAGACGCACTTAAAACTCGCTGACCAAACGAGGTTAAGGACGGGATGGGTGGGCCAGGTGTTCCACTCGGGGCTAGACTCAAAGACCAGAGGGGTGGCAATTCTGGTTAGTAAACGGGTGGCATTTGAGGCAGGGAGCATTGGCGGACAAGGGAGGCAGGTACATAATGGTGGGTGGCAAACAGGGGGCCCGGGTGGTGTTGGTGAACGTGTATGCCCCAAACTGGGATGATGCGGAATTCATGAGGCGCATGTTGGGTAAAATCCCAGACTTGGGAGTCAAATAACTTGATCATGGGGGGGGGGGTAATTTAATACTGTCTTGGCTCCGGCGCTGGACCGGCCGGCGCTTAGACGTCCAGGTCGGGAAAGAGACCGGCGGCAGCCAGGGCCCTGTGGGAGTTCATGGATCAGGTGGGGGGTGTGGACCCGTGGAGATTCGCGCGGCCAAGGGCGAAGGAGTTCTCCTTTTTCTCCCACGTCCATAAAGTCTATTCGCGGATTGACTTTTTTGTGTTGAGCAGGGCATTAATACTGAGGGTGGAGGGGGTCGAGTATTCGGCCATTGCGGTCTCGGACCATGCCCCGCACTGGGTGGACTTGCCAGGGAGATCGGGGGAGTGAGGGATAAGGAAGGTAATACGGTGTTGAGCCCAACGAGGATCAATGAAGTCTTCAAGGAGTTTTATGGGAAGCTGTACGAGTCAGAACCCCGAGGGGAGGGGAAGGGATGAAGCAATTTGTGGATCGATTGAAGTTCCCAAGAGTGGACGAGGATCGGGTGGAGGGACTCGGTGCCCCGATTGAGTTGGAGGAGATAGTTAAGGGACTAGCAAGTATGCAGTCGGGCAAGGCCCCGGGTCCGGACGGCTTCCCTGTAGAATTTTATAAGAAGTTCTCGGAGCTCATGAGCCCACTCCTGCTAAGAACCTTTAACGAGGCAAAGGAGAGAGGAACCCTCCCCCTGACGATGTCACAGGCATTGATCTCGCTCATTTTGAAGAGGGAGAAGGATCCGCTTCAATGTGGGTCCTACTGGCCGATATCGCTCCTGAATGTGGACGCCAAACTGCTGGCAAAGATTCTGGCTACCAGAATAGAGGACTGCGTCCCGGGAGTGATCGAGGAGGACTAGACGGGTTTTGTCAAAGGCGGGCAATTGAACACAAACGTGAGGAGGCTCCTGAATATTATTATGATGCCCTCGGAGGGAGGGGACGCAGAAGTAGTGGCTGCAATGGATGCAGAGAAGGCCTCTGACAGGGTGGAGTGGGAGTAGCTGTGGGAAGTGTTAGGTAGGTTTGGATTCGGGGATGGATTCATAGGGTGGGTCAAGCTACTGTATCAGGCCCCCGTAGCAAGTGTGTCCACGAACCTGCCAGAGTATTTCAGGCTGCACCGAGGGACGAGGCAGGGGTGCCCCAATCCCCATTACTATTTGCTCTGGCAATTGAGCCATTGGCCATAGCGCTGAGGACCTCAAGGAACTGGAGGGGGCTGGTCCGGGGAGCACCCGATTTCCCTCGCCGCGGATGACCTGCTATTGTATATTTCAGACCCGCTATAGGGGATGGGGGAGGTCATGCGGATCCTGGGGGACTTTCGGAGCTTCTCGGGTTACAAGTTGAACGTGGGGAAAAGTGAGCTGCTTGTAATCCACGCCAGGGGCCAGGAAGAGAGACTGGGGGGAGCTCCTGCTCAAGATGGTGGAGAGGAGCTTTTGTTACTTAGGTATACAGGTGGCTAGGAACTGGGATGCCCTACACAGGCTCAATTTATCTCGGCTTGTAGAGCAGATGGAGGGAGACTTTAAAAGGTGGGACATACTCCCGCTTTCCCTGGTGGGAAGAGTGCAGACAGTGAAGATGACGGTTCTTACCAGATTCCTGTTCGTTTTTCAGTGCCTCCCCATTTTCATCCCCAAATCCTTCTTCAAGTGGGTGAACAGGATTATCACGGGATTTGTGTGGGCAAACAAGACCCCGCGAGTCAAAAGACTGTTCTTGGAGCGTAGCCCGGGGGGGGGGGGCGGTTGGCACTACCGAACTTCTGCAACTACTATTGGGCAGCTAATGTGGCCATGATTAGGAAATGGGTAATGGAGGAGGGATCGGCGTGGGGGCGGCGTCATGCAAAGGCACCAGCCTAGGGGCACTGGTAACGGCACCACTGCCGTTCTCACCAGCACGATACACCACAATCCCGGTGGTGACGGCGGCACTGAGGGTCTGGGGTCAGTGGAGAAGGCACAGGAAGGAGGAGGGGGCCTCATTTTGGACCGCGATACGGAACAACCATAGATTTGCTCCGGGCAAGATGGACGGGGGGTTCCAAGGCTATATAGGGCAGGCATTAGAAGGATGGGAGACCTGATTATAGATGGGACTTCCCCTAGCTTGAAGACGCTGGAGGAGAAGTTCGGCCTGCCCCCGGGAAATGCTTTCAGATACCTCCACGTCCGGGACTTCCTCAAAAAACAGGTGGGGACATTTCCGCTGCTACCCCCTCGAAGGATACAGGACAGGGTAGTGTCTGGCATCTGGGTAGGAGAGGGGAAGGTGTCGGACATATACCAAGAGCTGCAGGAGGCGGAGGAAGCCTCAGTGGAGGAGCTGAAGGGCAAGTGGGAGGAGGAGCTAGGTGAGGTGCGAGATGAGGGCCCGTGGGCTGATGCCCTGGGCAGGGTGAATTCGTCTGCATCATGTGCCAGGCTCAGTTTAATTCAGTTTAAGGTGGTACACCAGGCTCACATGACGACAGCGAGAATGAGCAAGTTCTTTGGGATGGAGGACAGGTGCGAGAGATGTGCAGGGAGTGCGACGAACCATGTCCATTGGGCATGCCCGGCGCTTAAAGAATTCTGGCAGGGTTTTGCGAGGGCTATGTCCAGGATTTCGGGTGAAGTCGAGGCCAACAATAGCGATCTTTGGGGTGTCGGAGGATCCGGGAGTGCAGGAGGCGAAAGAGGCCGAGGTACTGGCCTTTGCCTCCCTGGTAGCCCGGAGACGGATCTTGTTAATGTGGAGGGACTCGAAACCCCCGAGCATGGGCTAGTGATGTGGCTGGATTCCTCAGCCTTGAGCGAATAAAGTTTGCCTTGAGAGGGTCCTTGCTGGGGTTCTCCAGGCAGTGGCAACCTTTCTTTGACTTTCTAGGGGAGCGGTAAAATGTCAGCAGCTACAACAACTGGGGGGGGGGCTCAGGTGGGGAAAATTGTCTATTTAATGTATATTTTCTTTTTGTACAATGATAACAGCCATCTAGTTTTGTTAAATATTTTTCGTTTATTTTTCTGTTATGTAAAAATTCTGGTTGAATAAAGCTTTAATAAAAACAATTAAAAATTCACTGTGATGCCCATCAAAAACCCACTAACATTTTGCTACTCACTCCTGTATTGTTTTCTTCTTTCTTAACTGCGCAAATAATATCAGGCTGGTAGAATGAATATGATAGGGCGGCATGGTGGTTAGCACTGCTGCCTCACAGCTCCAGAGACCCGGGTTCAATTCCAGCCTCGGGTCACTGTCTGTGCGGAGTTTGCACTTTCTCCCCGTGTCTGCGAGGGTTTCCTCCGGGTGCTCCGGTTTCCTCCCACAGTCCAAAGAGGTGCAGGTTAGACGGATTGACCATGCTAAATTGCCCCTTGGTGTCCAAAAGGTTACGTGGGGTTACTGGGTTTAAGGGATAAGGGGAGGCGTGGAATTAAGTAGGGTGCTCTTTCAGTGGCTAGGTGCTGTAGCCATCTGGGATGGCCACGTCCCGATTACAAAATGGACACTTTGCAAAGAATACAGGGAAAATTGGACAATACCGAAAAAGCAAGCAGTTGCAAGGTCTGTCTGTTGATTAGATCTGTAGCTCTCAGACAAGACCGGTATTGCAGAGCCATTTACATACTAATGAGCCATCCCCGGGAACAAAAGGCAACATTTCGGTAAACAATGCTAAAACAGACACCCCGGCGCCAGAGGAGACTAAAACAAAGCAAACCAACGGCCACCTAGGACCACACCCAGCAACCAGGGAACCCACCTCCCTATTGGAGGAAAATCGATAGGAACGATTGGGAAACGGCCCAATTAATTGGGGCCAAGTTCAAGGCCCGCCCAAAAGCACGCAAATCCCTTTTGGGTATAAAAAGGATTCCCCAAGAGAGAATCGCTCTCTTGGCCTTGGCTCGCAGCGAGGAGAGACGTGCTGTGGTAGTATGCATTAGGGGTCATGTGGGACTGTGAAGCCGTGATGTCATTGGCTGACAGATCCCGGGTCCTGGTTGGCTGTTGACCTCTAGCTCCGCCCTGAAGGCGGAGTATAAGAACCTGGAGTTCTCCCCCGCAGGCCAGTCAGCTACTGAACTGCGGGGAACAAGTCACGCTTAATAAAGCCTCATCGACTTCATCTCACGTGAGTCTTTGTGCGCTACACGTGCCAAAGCTGCTCCAGACCAAGTAAGTTCCAAGTCAACGCACACTACGAGATAGACGCTCTTAGTTGCTATCCTGTAAACAGCTCAACCCAGCAGCCTCAGAACCGAGTAACAGCCATTGTTCCTCTGACTGAGTGGGCGCCCGAAGCTAAGTATAGGCTTTTAGCAGCAGTGATAGTTTAGGTTGTAGAGTTTTATGCATGAGTAGATTTGACTGTGTGTAAATAAATGAGCATTGATTTTGAACTTACTAACTGGTGTATCGAGTCTTTGATCAGTATTCGGTTTTGAACCTTGTAGCGGTATCGAAAGATACCTGCCGACTCTTGAGCAAATGTAATTAAACAGAGCCAAATTAAGAGAGAACACAATTAGCAACATTTACTGGTGACATCTGACCGGACTCGACTTAGAAGTGGCCTAACCACTCCGAGAGAACCCAAATTTGAATTGAGAATCCAATTGGAAACAGAAAAACCACAAGTGTAAGAACAATACTGATCAAGCCTCCGAGATTCGGAAGTGTGTTAATGCATGCGTACTAACAGGGATATAAGGTAAACCTGGGAGATTTTGTTGCGTAAAACTGTCGGAAGCTTTGTAGGCCGGAAAATAGCGTAAGCCGTACACTTGTTTACATCACCGCTTTATCACCCCCTGTTCCAAATTCAGTAGAGAACCTAGATAGAGAAAATGGCAATGAAGGCAATGGAACGCCTTATGAACCCCCAGGAATTCGAGGTTGCAGCGACCAGTAGAGTAGGACAGTGTCCCGTTTGGGAAGATGAGATCAGGAAATATCTCAAAGGGAAAGGATGGCCCCTTTGGAGTGAATTCTGCACCAATGACGAAAAGGTCCCGGGAGTATAGGACATACTTGGTGGGAGAATCTGTCAGAGATACACAAGAAGAGCTTGGGGAAAGCTCGCAAACCGATGGCAATCGTGTCCTGTTTGGCACAATTGCGAGGCACAGAGGAGATCGTTAGGATGCTCCATAGAGAGATAGAGGAGAGAGGCAAAAGTAGTGAGGTAGACGTGAGCGAAGTAGAGAAGGAGAATAGAGATTTGAGAGAGCAGTTAGCAGCAAGGGACAGAGAGGTGGATGATGACAAGAGGGCACACCAGTCTTGTCTCCCGCATTAGAGTAGTTTCCAAACGCAATATGATAAGGCCTACCAGGACACGCAATGTGCGGTCTTGGTAAGAGAAGAGACCGAGCAACAAGTTGAGAAATTGCAGAAGCAGTGCAATGATTTGAAAGCAGCCCTACGAGCCCACTCCATACTTCCACGACGGAACAAAGACAGAGCTCCGTAGACTACGCAAAGTGCCAGAAGCAAATTGCAGAATTGCAATCTCTGCTTTCCATTCAAAATGGGTTTCAAAGCACATTTGGACTCCAACTAGATCAGGAAAACGGCCCCAATTGGCAGGAATTGAACGAGACTGCCCATAGATACGTACATGGGACATGTACGCAGGAAAAACCCCAGAAAGGAAAGCGCACAACTCCCAACCGAACAGGCAGAACACACCCCCATGAACCCTGTAACCACACACTGCAGGGCCACAGCAGGAGACGCAGATTTCCTTTACACAACCCCTTTAACCGCGACCCAATTACAGGACGCGTGTGGAAAAATTACACCGTTCCTTCCCACATCAGACCCCCACCAATTTTTCGCGAAAGTCAAACAACAGGCAACCATGTACGGCCTGGACGGAAAGGAACAAGTGAAGCTCAGTTTTAAGCCTCGACCCTTCAGTCATGGCAGCCCTTCCCGACCCACAGAATGTAGGAGGAGGCACACTCCAAGAGATGCACACAGCGATCCTTGATGCGATCGGCTATAACAAAGGAGACCCCGTAGAAGGCCTAAACAAGTGTAGGCAAAAGAAAACAGAGCACCCCACAGCGTTTGCTGGACGCTTGTGGATACACTTCCCAGC
The DNA here is from genome assembly GCF_047496885.1 of Scyliorhinus torazame. Lineage (NCBI taxonomy): Eukaryota > Metazoa > Chordata > Chondrichthyes > Carcharhiniformes > Scyliorhinidae > Scyliorhinus > Scyliorhinus torazame. Next base: position 140,458,487 of record NC_092725.1, read on the forward strand.
AGTTTTCGGAGAGTTAGCCCGCACCCATTTGTCCCCAGATAATATGGCCAAATGGACTCGAATCCTAGTCTCTCACGCGACAGATGCAGGACAGAAAGTTTGCGCAAATTACGGCCCCTCAGACGATGCCCACAATTAAAAATGGGTTTTGAAAAGGTTGTCCCGCACTTGGGACCAATCAGTCCAAGACAAAACCGCATTTATAAAACCCGATGAAGAGCAGGCAGACATGAATCCAGAACCCCGCATGGGTAAACGAGGGCAGGAACAGCCCACGACAGCCTAAATCTCAGGAATGCTACAATTGTGGACAGTTAGGACATTACGCATGAGAATGTCAAGCCCCCCTGTAACAGCAATGGAATTAGCCCACCAATGCCCCCCGAACCACAACAACACCAACAGCCCCGACCCCCCACCAGGGAACCATGCCCAAGGGAGCAATACCCCAGAGAGCCTGCTCCACCTCACGTGCCCTAGGGGTCATGTTACAACTGTGGGCAGCCAGGACACTTTGCACGAGACTGCAGGAGACCCCCACCACCAGCTAGACTCGCCCCCAGATATGAAAGAGAACACCACCCACAGCAGCTACAAGGTCGCAGCTGCCCTATGCAAACTGTGAACGCTTACCCACCACTTCTCATGGCAGCGTTACCTCAGCAATGCCACTTCATTTTTGTTTCGCTCCTCCTTCCCCTCTTCTTCGGTCACACTACACGCCCTCCATATGCTAGTTACACCCCAGTCCAAATGTGATTTATGATGTCCTGTATTCTGATGGAACCTGCACCATGTTTGTTGTATGTTTGTTCGTTTAATGTACATGTTAAATGTTGTTTGTGAATTTCAGTTTTCATGGCCCCATGCCACCACTCTTCTAACGCCCACTGGCAGTTAATGGAACAAGTTAGTCCCCAGACAACCGTTCAGAGGAACTACTTTGTCAACAGAAACCAGTTCAGAGGGACTAGTTTGTCAACAGAAACCAGTTTAGAGGTTCAAGTTTGTCAGCAGACAACAAGGCAACCCCCACGATGACCACATTCTTACCCGTTCTTGCCGGTTGCTCAGGCAGTGGAGAAACGGCATTGGTCCCCGCCCTGCCTGAGGACCCCCCCTCTGGTCAGCTACGCTTGAGTCGGGCACATAAGGCATTGATCACCGTCCTAACCGGGGATTCCACCCATTTCTTACCCGCCGCGGCCCATACGCACCCCATTTTGGCACTTTCACTTCAAAATTCTTTTGTTTGGTTTTGGCAACCCTTAGGTTGCTTCCGTATGCTATTTGCATCCTCAAACACTAGGATGGTAGATCACACAGGCTGCGAGACAGCTCGCACTATGTCAGTATTTTTCACGGATGTCTTGTCCCAAATATTTGGTTTATAAAAAAAAAATGAAGGAGTCACAGATTGGCAACAAAGGACAGACAGTCAGACATACGCGATCTTAAGCAAGATAATAACAGATATTATGCTTGTGTTCACAGTACTCCGGAACCTCAGGAACCCCAGAGGAAGACAAAGAAGAAGACAGAAAGACGAAGACAACCTCCATCTTGTTCACCTGAATCTTAGCGGGATCCCTTCAGTTGCGCGCGGACGCTACCCCCCTGACCCCTACCACACAAGCCGTGAATGATTCCCACCCCTGCAATACACAGAACCCCGAGATAGTTAGCCCCGCGACAGCTAACAATACCCCGACCTGATATGATAAGTTTATCACCTGGTACTCACTATCGTATGTAGTAGAAGCCCTCTTAGTACTGGCGATACTTTGCAGTCAGAGTCAGGGAATGTCGAAAGAGAGCCTACCGCTCTCGCACCCCGGTATACAGGATTAGGTCCCCTATTTTCGCATTTCACCAAACCCCTTGACATGAATTAAAGTGCATCCGTTTTCTCTTTATGTATTCTGTTAAATAAAGAAATGTAAACCTCTGTGCCTGACTGCCAGGCCAGAGAAATTTGTGTGCTGCTATTTTGTACATTTAAAATGTTGTAGATTATTTTTGATTGTTTGAGTGAGGATAGTTATTGAGGACAGTTAGAGGTTCCAGTTTTTTTCTTATTTTTCTGGAATGCATGCATTAATGTCATAGCGCCCCGTAGAGTTTTATAATAATGTATGTATTTAAAATGATTTAGGTAAAATTGTGTTTCATAGGAAAGGGCAGAGTAGAGCCTGATTATGGGTGCCCCGTTTAGTCAGAGAACGAAGACGACGCAGTAATGTGATCCTTCACGCTTCGTGTTGAGGATCACAAGGGGGGTGTGTAGCCATCTGGGATGGCCACGTCCCGATTACAAAATGGACACTTTGCAAAGAATGCAGGAAAAATTGGACAATACCGAAAAAGCAAGCAGGTGCAAGGTCTTTCTGTTGATTAGAGCTGTAGCTCTCAGACAAGACCGGTACTGCAGAACCATCTACATACTAATGAGCCATAAGCTCATCTTGCCATAAGCAAGAGGGTAGCCAGGGAAAGGGTTGGCTCACTGAAGGATAGGCAAGTGAATCTATTTGTGGAGCCAGAGGAAATGGGCGAGGTACTAAATAAATACTTTGCATCAGTATTCACCAAAGAGAAGGAATTGGTGGATGTTGAGTCTAGAGGAGGGTGTGTAGATAGCCTGGGTCACATTGAGATCCAAAAAGACGAGGTGTTGGGCGTCTTGAAAAATATTAAGGTAGACAAGTCCCCAGGGCCTGATGGGATCTACCCCAGAATACTGAAGGAGGCTAGAGAGGAAATTGCTGAGGCCTTGACAGAAATCTTTGGATCCTCACTGTCTTCAGGGGGTGTCCCGGAGGATTGGAGAATAGCCAACGTTGTTCCTCTGTTTAAGAAGGGTAGCAAGGATAATCCAGGGAACTACAGGCCGGTGAGCCTTACGTCAGTGGTTGGGAAATTACTGGAGAGAATTCTTCGAGACAGGATCTACTCCCATTTGGAAGAAAATGGATGTATTAGTGAGAGGCAGCATGGTTTTGTGAAGGGTGGTCGTGTCTCACTAACTTGATTTCAAAGAGGTCACAAAGATGATTGATGCAGGTAGGGCAGTGGATGTTGTCTATGTGGACTTCAGTAAGGCCTTTTGACAAGGTCCCTCATGGTAGACTAGTACAAAAGGTGAAGTTACACGGGATCAGGAGTGAGGTGGCAAGGTGGATACAGAACTGGCTAGGTCATAGAAGGCAGAGAGTAGCAATGGAAGGATGCTTTTCTAATTGGAGTGACTCGTGGTGTTGCGCAGGGATCAGTGCTGGGACCTTTGCTGTTTGTAGTATATATAAATGATTTGGAGGGAAATGTAACTGGTCTGATTAGTAAGTTTGCAGACGACACAAAGGTTGGTGGAATTGCAGATAGCCATGAGGACTGTCAGAGGATACAGCAGGATTTAGATTGTTTGGAGACTTGGGCGAAGAGATAGCAGATGGAGTTTAATCCGGACAAATGTGAGGTAATGCATTTTGGAAGGTCTAATGCAGGTAGGGAATATACAGTGAATGGCACAACCCTCAGGAGTATTGAAAGGCAGAGATATCTAGGTGTACAGGTCCACAGGTCACTGAAAGGGGCAACACAGGTGGAGAAGGTAGTCAAGAAGGCATACGGCATGTTTGCCTTCATTGGCCGGGGCATTGAGTATAAGAATTGGCAAGTCATGTTGCAGCTATATAGAACCTTAGTTAGGCCACACTTGGGAGTATAATGTTCAATTCTGGTTGCCACACTACCAGAAGGATGTAGAGGCTTTTGAGAGGGTGCAGAAGAGATTTACCAGAATGTTGCCAGGTATGGAGGGCATTAGCTACGAGGAGCGGTTGAATAAACTCTGTTTGTTCTCACTGGAACGACGGAGGTTGAGGGGCGACCTGATAGAGGTCTACAAAATTATGAGGGGCATAGACAGAGTGGGTAGTCAGAGACTTTTCCCCAGGGTAGAGGGGTCAATTACTAGGGGGCATAGGTTTAAGCTGCGAGGGGCAAGGTTTAGAGTAGATGTTCGAGGCACGTTTTTTACACAGAGGATAGTGGGTGCCTGGAACTCGCTGCCGGAGGCGGTGGTGGAAGCAGGGATGATAGTGACATTTAAGGGGCATCTTGACAAATACATGATAAGGATGGGAATGGAGGGATACGGACCCAGGAAGTGTAGAAGATTGTAGTTTAGTCGGACAGCATGGTCGGCACGGGATTGGAGGGCCGAAGGGCCGGTTCCTGTGCTGTACTTTTCTTTGTTCTTTGTATCCCCGGGAACAAAAGGCAACATTTAGGTAAACAATGCTAAAACAGACACCCCGGCGCCAGAGGAGACTAAAACAAAGCAAACCAACGGCCACCTAGGACCACGCCCAGCAACCAGGGAACCCACCTCCCTATTGGAGGAAAATCGATAGGAACGATTGGGAAACGGCCCAATTAATTGGGGCCAAGTTCAAGGCCCGCCCAAAAGCACGCAAATCCCTTTTGGGTATAAAAAGGATTCCCCGAGAATCGCACTCTTGGCCTTGGCTCTCAGTGAGAGAGAGACGTGCCAAAGCTGCTGCAGACCAAGTAAGTTCCAAGTCATCGCACGCTACGAGATAGACGCTCTTAGTTGCTATCCTGTAAACAGCTCAACCCAGCAGCTTCAGAACCGAGCAACGGCCATTGTTTCTCTGACTGAGTGGGCACCCAAAGCTAAGTATAGGCTTTAGTAATAGTGATAGTTTAAGTTGTAGAGTTTTATGCATGAGTATATTTGACTGTGTGTATAAATAAATGAGCATTGATTTTGAACTTACTAACTGGTGTATCGAGTCTTTGATCAGTATTCGGTTTTGAACCTTGTGGCGGTATCGAAAGATACCTGGGGACTCTTGAGCAAACATAATTAAACAGAGTCAAATTAAGTGAGAACAGAATGAGCAACAGTGCAGACTCGATGGGCCGAATGGCCTCCTTCTGCGCTGTAAATTCTATGATTCTCTGTAAATTCTATGATAGTTACTGGTTGTTCATAGTATTTTTAATTTAAATCTATATATTCATGTCGTATGAAAACTCCATATGGTGATTTTGAAGGGTCTAACTGCATATTAGCTCATTCGCAACAGAATTATTTAAAAATATGCAACAGAATTATTTTAAAATATGTAACAGATAGTGGGTAGGAAAGCCAAAGCATTAGCTTAAGTCATTGTTTTTGGAAGTTTGTCTCTCGCTGATTGCAGTAAAATTCTTCATCAGATCACATTGCCACTCATTATTGCAATGCAAATGAAAGATGACAAGCAAAGGCAAAATGTCAGCACCTCTTATTTAAAAAGGAAAACATGGACGCAGAAATTCTGGTAAGCGAGATTGCAAAATACCTTTACAACTTTTCCCATTGCCTCTGTGCTCCGTCGCCTTTCTTCAGCAACACATCTTTCTAATGCGTCCTGTAAATAATTCAGCAAATGTTCAGATATGTGCCATCAACAATATCAAAAAAGGATTATTTTATAAAATGAGTGAAAATTCACCTTATGCTGTTTTTTTTGTTCCTCCAAAGCTTCCTTAATCTTCTCTTGCAATACACTTTTTTCTTTCTCCAGTAAGTCAAGCAGTCGCTCATGCTGGAAGATCATACAGTTGACAGCATCAGCAGCAAATCACGTAGCATGTGATTTTTCCGACATAAAGCAATAAATAATTACCTTAAATTGCAAAAAGATGCGATTACTGATTTTAATTCTTGCACGCCTGGGCACCATTGGCACCGTTGCCAGGCCAGTTCCCACCCATCTCAGGCAAGACGACAATGGAAAGCAGCTTTCCAGAAAATCTGGCAGTCGATGTGTGCAAGAGAATTCTGGATGGGTCACGTTGGAGGGGCTGCACGATTTTCCTTTGGGGATGGGAGGAACACTCTTGTTCTTCCCAGTCCTACAAAGCAAAGTGAAAAATATTTGGGCCTCTTCATATTTACAGCAAATCCAGTCTCTCTCCAGCTGGGTGGGAAAGCAGCACGGTTTTCTCACTCAGGCCGAAGGGAAAGTTGCGAAAAAGACCCATTTAATAATAATAATAAAAATATTAATCCTTATTAGATCACAAGTAGGCTTACATTAACACTGCAATGTAGTTACTGTGAAAATCCCCAAGTCACCACACTCCACCGCCTATTTGGGTACACAGAGGGAGAATTCTGAATGTCCAAATTACCTAACAGCAAGGCTTTCGGGACTTGTGGGATGAAACCGGAGCACCCGGAGGAAACTGGAGCAGACACGGGAAGAACGTGCAGACTCCGCGACCAAGCCGGGAATCGAACCCGGGTCCCTGGCACTGTGAAGCAACAGTGCTCACCACTGTGCTACCCATTTACTCCAATCTGCATATTTAGGAAGAATTCTGTCAGCTTTGGACAGGCAGCAGATCCGCCAATCCACAAGCACAAATAAAGATTTTGGGCAGGGGGATTCAGTCAACTATCTGGCTGCTGGTTGGAAAGGCTATTAGCACCCCATTAACTTTAGAATAGAATATATTTAGTAGCATTTTTCTCCCTTTAAACATGCTTAATGAATATATGAAAATACAATTAATATTTACCATATATTGCAGCTTTAACAGAGTTTAACAAATTTATGGACTTAATTGCCTCCTTCAAATCTACTTGCACTGTAAAAATGCAAGATATTACGGTGTTAATGGACACCATGGTGCAGAAATAAATTTGATTCATGATAGGAGAGTTAAAGCAGAACGTTCAGCTTTAAAGGGCCATTCGCCATCCTGACTTTTAATTTTTTTAACGTAATGGTTATGACAGTATGAAGCCTTCTCCTTTAGGGTTTAAGTTGGATGGCAAACAAGTCACACACCCTGAAACGTACGCTGTTAAAGTGTGCATGAAGCTCAAATATATCCATGAATTTAAAAGAATTTCACATCAGAGCTGAATGTTTGTATTTAGCCTGCCGCTTGAGAAAGCAGAAAATATTTTGAAGTAGTTTTTGTTTTATCATGTGCAAATAGGTGATTGTATTTATTGCGTAGCTTTGACACATCATGTGGATGCTCCAGAGAAACACACACATGCCTTCTGGTTGTTTTTGGATGGTCACTCCAAGCAGTCTGTACATAGTTCTGAACTGGAAATTCAATAGCAGTATTAACAGAGGATTTGTATTGTTATCCATCCGTTCTTAGGCAGGTATCACTGTGAAGCAATGAATCTCAAAACGCAAGTAAAAGCACTATTATCAGGGATCTGAAAAAGTTAAAAAGGAAGCAAGGGTTATTCTGTGATTTCCTTCTTTCTCCCATCCCTCTTGCTTTCCTCTCCAATCTCCTTGCCAAACTCTCGCCAAAGCTGGTTCCCCCATCAAGACGAAGCATAACAGCAACCCGGCTAAAAGTAACAGGAGGCAGGATTTTAAAACGATGGAGTGGAGAGTGAAATCGAAATTAAGAGCTAACTTCGTATGAAAGATTGTTGGCTAGTGGAATAAGCTGCCACCTGCTGCTTAGAATGCAGAACATGTCGATCACCACAAGAAACAGTTTCGTCGATTTTCTACTACATGACTATTGGGGGTGGAAGTTCTCATTTGTATTGACGATCTGAAGCATGCATTATGCAAACTAGCAAAAAATCTGCACCATTGAAATAGATGATAGGACAGGCATAGACAAGATGGTTAAATGTTCTAACTGAGTATGAGCCCGTGGTGAATCTTCTACTCTGTTAGACAATTATTCCAATAAGATAATATTTTTGCCTATTTTATTGAATAATTAAAATTGCTCAAAACATGCAGAGTGCCTAAAAATAATTTATGGTCATTCATTAATATAGAATAAACTGCCTGTTAATTGGAACGTAGGAACAGGCGTAGGCCATTCAGCCCCTCAAGCCTGTCCCGCCATTCAGCGAGATCATGGGAAACCTGTGGCCTAATTCCATATGCCTGCCCTTGGCCCATATCCCTTAATACCGCTGCATTACAAAAATGTATCTTATCTTAGATTTAAAGTTAACAACTGACCTTGCATCAATTGCCTTTTGTGGAGGAGAGTTCCAAACCACTACCATCCTTTATGTGTAGAGGTGCTTCCTAAAATCTCTCCTGAATGGTCTGGCTCTAATTTCTAGACTATGTCCCCTAGTTCTAGAATCTCCAACCTGTGGAAACAGTTTATCTTTATCTATCCTGTCTTTCTTGTTAAAATATTGAAGACTTTGATCAGACCATCCCTTAACCTTATAAATTCTAGAGAAAACGGGTTTAATTTCTATAATCTCTCCTCATAACTTAACCCCTGAAGTTTAGATATCATTCTTGTAACCTATGTTGCACTCCCTCCAAGGCCAAAATATCCTTCTGAAAATGTGGTGCTCAGATTAGCTCTCAGTACTCCAAGTGGGGTCTAACCAGGGTTTTGTAAAGCTGCTGCATAACCTTTACGTACTGATACTCCAGTTCTCCAGATATAAAGGCCTGCATTCCATTCGGCTTCTGCACTTGTTGGTGGAATTTTAAAGGTCTATGCATCTGAACCCCTGAGTCTCTTTAGATATCCACTGAATTTAGCTTAATACCATCTAGAAAGTATCCTAATCCATCCTTTTTTGGTCCAAAATGAATAGCCTCTCACTTGCTTACACTGAAATCCATCGGGCATGTTTTTGTCCATTCACCTAGTCTATCAATATCTCTTTGTAATTTTATGCTGTCATCAACACTGTTTCCAATGACACCCATCATTGTGTCATAAGCAAATCTGGATAGATGACTTTCTATGGTATTAGCCAAGTAATTAATGAATGAGAAAAATTGAGGCCCAAACACAGATGCCTGTTGGACACCACGAGTCACATCCTGCCAATTTTAGTACCTACCCATTAACCCTACTTTCTGTCGCCTGCCACTCAACCACTTTCCCAGCCATGTCAGTAATTTGCCCTTAATTTCACGAGCTTCTACCTGAATTAACAATCTTTAATGTGGAAATTTATCAAATGCCTGCTGGAAGTCCACATAAATAAACATCCATAGCTAATATTGTAATATTCTAGTAAACGGATAGCTACTCATAATGGGTATAGAGAGACTTAAGTATCTCGTGTGTCTCTTTTCATTCACACGATTCAGTGTCCTTACATTAACCCTACGCATTGCTTTTTTTCCAGCTCAAATGTATGACCTCAGTGTGCAATGTACATTGTAACTGATACCCTATCTGCCCATTCCACTGACCTATGTTTCCTCATGTATTTTACAGGGCTTCTCACTATTTGCCAGACCATTTTCTCCACTACCGAGGCAGGTAGCTAGAGTCAGGAAATTTTCCAAATCAGCAGATCCACCTCAGTAGCAGATGTCCCATCAGACCCAATACAGGAGGGGCTGGTGCACGATAGAGTCAGGCCCGCCGCTCTTGGAAACAGATCAGAGGCCCCATGGGTTGGCCAAGTGCCGAAGCAGGTGCCCAAAAGGCTCGCCGTGGCTCTCTGGGACTTTGTCCCTGTTCTGTTAAAATTTTGGCCTTCTATCCCTCAACCCTCACAACCAAACCCATTCCCCATGCCCCTCACCCACCCCCATGGTCCCGGTAACTACCAACTTAATTCCTACCCATCCAGTACCCTTGGGCCCTTACACCCTCAATGTCAACTCACACAGTCTTCACAATGGGCAGGTCTCAGAAACTATAGTGAGATGAAATAAAGACCTAAAATTGTAATAAAGCCTTCATTATATTGAAACACTCCCATTCAGGAAAGCCAATTCAACACTTTTAATTTTCAATGGTTAATCTCTTATAAATATAAACTTCTATTCATAACCCAACATCAACCATAGATAACCCTTTAAATTAAATAAATAATCTTTATTGTCACAAGTAGGCTTACATTAACACTGCAATGAAGTTACTGTGAAAAACCCCTAGTTGCCACATTTCGGCACCTGTCGGGTACACAGAGGGAGAATTCAGAATTCTCAGCTGGTACGGGAATTGAACCCACGCTGCTGGCCTTGTTCTGCAACACAAACCAGCTGTCTAGCCCACTGAGCTAAACCAGCCCTGCTAAAGGACAAAACCCTTCAATTGCTTCTTTAAGCTGTCAATCAATCTGTAACTTAGAATACTCATGCTAAGATAATTAAAGCTTGTGGAAATTCAGAAAGTGCCCTTAGTGAAATGTCAACAAGCGGCTATTATAACTGAGAGAACAAGGGCGGGATTCTCCCCTACCCGGCGGGGCGGGGTGTCCCGGCGCCGAGGAGTCGTGTGAACCACTCTGGCGTTGGGCCGCCCCAAAGGTGCGTAATCCTCTGCACCTTCAGGGGCTATGCCGGCCCCGGAGTGGTTTGCGCCCCGCCGGTTGGCGGAGAAGGGGCTTGGCGTCACGCCAACCGGCGCATGCACGGGAGCGCCAGCGTGTGCTGGCGTCATCCCAGCGCATGCGCAGGGGGGGATATTTTCTGCATCGGCTAGCACGGAGGACCACAGCGGCCGACGAGGAACAATAGAGTGCCGCCACGGCACAGGCCCACCCACAGAACAGTGCGCCCCGATCGCGGGCCAGGCCACTGTGGGTGCACCTCCTGGGGCCAGATCCTCCGCGCCCCCCCCCCCCCCCCCCCAGTAAGGACCTACTCTAATTTACACCGGCGGGACCAGCACAAAACGTGCGGCCACTCGGCCCATTGCGGGCCGGAGAGTTGCCGGGGTGGGCGCTGCCAGCGGCCGCCGACTGGCGCGGCACGATTACCGCTCCCGCAAAATCCCCGGCACCGCAGAATTCAGCAGCCGGAGGGGGCGGGATTCACCCTACCCTCTGGTGATTCTCCGACCCGGCAGGGGGTCGGGGAATCTCGCCCCAGGTTTTTTTTTAAACTCCCACTGACATCGGTAGCGTGTTAGATTTTCATTTTTAAAGGGTGAGGGATTTAAATAACATCGTAACATGACAATTATATCAACCTTACCCTAACGTCAAGAGCCTTTCAGCCTACGGCACGGTGGCACAGTGGTTAGCAAACTGCTGCCTCACAGTGCCAGGGACCCAGTTCAATTCCAACCTTAGGCGACTGTCTGTGTGGAGTTTGCATGTCCTTCCGGTGTCTAAGTGGGTTTTCTCCGGGTGTTCCGGTTCCCTCCCAAAATCCAAAGATGTGCAGATCCGGTGGATTGGCCATGCAAAATTGCGCCTTGGCGTCCAAATGTTAGGTGGGGTTGCGTGGTTACAGGGATAAGGCGAGGGAGCGGACTTAGGTAGGGTGCTCTTCTGCACTGTAGTGATTCTATGGTTCCAAAAATTTGTGATTAACACACAGCAAAGGCCCTTACTACAACCAAAATGATCGAACTCAGCATTGAGTTCAAATGGCTCTCCTGAGTTCAAGATTCCCTCATGTGTCAATCATACTCCGCTCCCTTCCCCGACTGACAAAAGTAGAATGTCAGAAATGAGGGCGGGTCTTCCACTTCTAGGTCCCACGCATCATTCGGAAGCTCTGCAAAGTCTCCACAACTTACCAAAAACACAAGCCATACAGTCATTTATGGGATAGAGGGAGGCCATCAAGTTCATCAAATCCATGCCAGCTCTCTGCAGGCAATCCTGTCAATCCCATTCTTTGCTTGATCTCCAAGTTTTTTTCCTTCAAGTTTCAACTTCCATCATGCTCGTGGGCAGTGAGATCCAGGCCATTACGTGAAAACCTTCTTCATCATATTCCACTTTGCAAGACCTTATATTTATCCCTCATTCCTTGTTAATTGAAACAATTGTTCCCTGTCTGCCTTATCTAAGCCTGTCATAATCTTGTACATCCTCTGTCAAATCTCACTCGGGGGAGGCAGTGGCGTAGTGGCATTATCTTTGGACTCGTAATCCAGAGACCCAGGGGTATTGCTCTGGGGATCTGGGTTAGAATACTACCGGGGCAGATGGTGGAATTTGAATTCAATAAAAATCTGGAATTAAAAGTTTCAGTATGACCATGAAACCACTGTCGATTGTCGTAAAAACCCATCTGGTTCACTAATGTCCTTCAGAGAAGGAAATTTGCCATCCTTACTCGGTCTGGCCTGCATGTGACTCCAAACCCATACAGCAATGCAGTTGACTCTTAACTGCCCCCCTCTGCAATGGCCTAGCAAGCCACTCAGTTCAAGGGCAATTAGGGATGGGTAACAAATGCTGGCCCAGCCAGCAATGGCCACATTCCGAATAAGAAAAGTAGAACAACCCCAGCTTTTCCAAACTAACCTTGTGAACAAAAATCCCCATCCTTGGAACCATTCTGGTAAATCACTTTGCATCCTCACATTCTTGTATGATGACTAGAAATGTATGTAATTCTCTAGCAGGAGCTTAACCATTATAAAGGTTTAGCAGAATTTTACTGCTATTGGACACAATGCCTCTATTTTTACAATCATACATATGAAGGTATGAATTAGGAGCAAGAGTAGGCTATTCGGCCCCTCTAGGTTTCTCCATCATTCAATAAGATCCTGGCTAATCTGATTCTGGCCTCAATTCCACGTTCTACCTACTCCCAATAACCTTTAACTTCCTTGTTAGTCAAGAATCTATTTACCTCCACCTTAAAAATATTCATTAAGACTGGCTCCACCACTCTATGGGTAAGAGAGTTCCAACAATTCATGATCCTCTAAGAGAAAAGGTTTTTTCTCATTTCCATCTTAAATGGAAGGTCCCTGATTTTTAAACTGTCCCCCAATTTTTGTCAACTAACTCTCAATATGTCCTCGCACCTTCAATGATCGATACACATGAACCCCCAGATCCCTCAGTTCCTGCACACTCTTTAAAACTGTGCCATTAAGTCTACATTGCCTCTCCCTATCTCTTCTTCCAAAATACATCACCTCACATTTCTCTGATATTGAATTCTACCTGTCACTTGTCTGTCCATTCTGCTCGCCTGTCTAAGTCCTGTTGCAGGCAATTCACATGAGCTGTTCACCACTCCTCCGAGTTTAGTATAATCAGCAAATTTAAAAATTTTACTCTGTATTCCAAGATCCAAGCCATTTACATGTAGCAACGGAAACAATTCTAGCACTGTACCTTGAGGAACGCCACTGTCTACCATCCACCAGTCTGAACAATAACCATTTATCCTGATATATTGCCGTTCTCTGTCCTTAAGACAATGTTTTACTCCTATTCCATGAATTTTATTAACCAGTCTTCTTTCTGGTACTTTGTCAACTGTTTTATTAAAATTCATTTCGACATCCACCTTTCTTTGTTACTTAATCAAAATAATAATCAAGCCTCCTACTTTGGGGTTCGTAATTTTGTGACTGTATTTCCGACACCCAAATCCAAATCTACGCCAACCGCAGAAAATAGTGAAAGAAGCAGTGAATCTGGGGTGCACCATTCTCCAATCAATTTATCTTAACACTTTGCATTGTGTCTCCACCTAACACTGCCACATACACAACGGGCGCTATTCTCACCCCCCACGCCGGGTGGGAGAATCGGCGGGGCGCCGCGCGAATCGCGCCACATCGCCCCAACCCCCGCACGCGATTCTCCCACCCCCCGGAAACCAGCGGCGCGCGATTCGCACCGGGCCGCTCGGAGAACCGGCGAGAGCGGCAGCTACGACACGACAGGTTCCCGCCAGCGGCGCCCACCCCTGGTCGCTGCCGGTGGGAACTCTGCGGGAACGCTGGGGGGGAGTGGCGGCTCCTTCACCGGGGTGGCCTCCGATGGGGTCTGGCTCGCGATTGGGGCCCACCAATCGGCGGGCTGGCTTCTTCCCCCCCGGACTACCTCCTTCCACGCGCGGCCCCAGAACACCGGCTCCATGTTGGTGAGGGGCCGGCGTGCGTAAGACGTTCCCTGCGCATGCGCAGGATGGCGCGGCCCAACAGCGCATGCGCAGGATTGGGCTGCCCCAACTGCACATGCGCGGGTTGGCGCGGTGCCCATTTGGAGCCGCGTACGGTCGCTGGAGTGGCGTGAACCGCTCCAGCGCTGTGCTGGCCCCCTGAATAGGTCAAGTCCGGGCCCTGTTTGCGGCGTCGTGAAACGCGACGGCGTTCACGACGGCGAGAACACTTGGCCTCAATATCAGAGAATCGCTCCCAACATGGCTCAATTTTTCTTTTTCTAACAAGCCTCGTATGTGAGGCACAAACGCCTTCTTTAAATCTCTTTATGCTACATGCACTGCATTTACTTTGATTTATGCACAGTTCTAGGAATAACTTTTACTAAATTTCGAAAACCAAGTTTGCTTTTAACAAAGTTGTGCTGACTGTCATCGATTAACTCAGGCATTGTGAAATACATTTATTATGAATTTCTTTGCATAGTATCCCATAAACGCCAACATTGACTAAACTGTCTCTAAACTGTCCTTGTATTTCAGCAACTTCCACCTCAACTAAATGAACAGTGTAATTTAACTTCATGGTTTTAAGCTTTTTATGTGAGTTTGGCGTCTATTATGTTGCACTGGTTGTCCAGGGCTGAAGGTTTATATTTAAAAAGCCACTGCCTTCAAAAATATTAACTCGGGTTTTGTGTAATACCACTGCCTCTTTTATCCATTCAGCAGCCTGAATTCACAGTTTATAAAATGGTGACAACAATCTCATTAACCTGCTGTTTATTGAGAAACTTTGACATAAAGTGCCAAAAATATGAGGGACCCTGGGAAAGGAGAGCAATTTAAACATGGTTTATGGCTTTTTCCCTCATAAGCACCTTGTATTGCAACAAGCTCAAAGAAATCGTACAAAAAAAACTTACTAAAAAGACTAAGGCTAGTAACTATTTATTCTTTCAGCTTTGTTGAATAAATCCAACTAAAAATGCCCTTAACAGTTGCACTGTATAACACAGGTTGTATTTAGATGGCACTTCCAAGTTAAACACATGTGGAGCAGCAGCTGTCAATACAATCTCCATCATAACACATTCTACATGTTAGAGTCTGCAAAACACTCCAGAGAACCATTTATTTGGTTTTACTATTTCCAGTAAACCATACCAGACTTTTCCTCTGAACATAGGCTGATCTTTTATCTTTAAACATTGAAGTTTTGAAAAATTAATTCTGGAATTATATGGATGTAAAACACAAAGTTGATAACAAACTAAAATATTAACTGCTGATTAAAAACAAAGTGCCAAGCTGCACCTATGTGCACTTTATTCCTTAAATTCATATCACCGAATATCAAAGAGTTATTTAAGTAACTGGATAACCAGAGGAGGCTACAAATTCAATGCAACATCCATTTAACATTGGAGTATAATCGTACACCATGGAAACTTACAAGGAATCGTCATCTTTATATTGTCCACATTGTGCCATTGATGGAGAGAACTGCTCGTTAAAAATGTTCATTTTGTGTGAAGTCAACTAAAAGATGTACACAGTGAAGGGAAGGATTGCACTTTTCCAGGAAATAGAGATGCCAACTGTTCATCTAAAAATATAACATGCCAGTACTTAATCATTCTTATTGCAATCAGGCTTTTTGCAGAGCCACCACAAACATGCTGCATGTACATAACTGCGCCATGCCCATTACAACAGGCTGGCCAAGATAAATAATCAATGAGAAATAGTGACTAAATACAAACAAATCGATTTACTAGATCTTTTGCACAGATGCTGCAAATTACAAGAATGCTCTACACACAATTGTACACTGCTGCCTTGAGTCCAACAACTGAGATTGGATAGTTTGTGTGTGTTTATCCACAAGACAAGTGTTTTGATTTTTCTTCTGAAAGAAACCCCTGTAATAATATTAAAAGTATTGCATTTAATAGTGCTTAGCACAACCATTGGCCATCAGACAATAAGTAACCATTTTCAGCGAGCAGGAGGAAAGGGAAAATAGATACCATTTTGAATGTGTGCTAGTAGAACGTCACAGTTGATCATAATAATCGGCGCCACCGGTGCAAAATCTAGAGTTGGGAAATGTAATTCTCGCCGGCTACATGTTGTTCCCCGATTTTCTATGCCTCTCGCTGGTGATGTAACGAGCCTCCCAACAACAAAGGGTGGGAACCTCAGTTAAATGGATTTTATTATTAATAATAATCATCTTTAATAGTGTCACAAGTAGGCTTACATTAACATGCAATGAAGTCACTGTGAAAATCTACGCTACGGCGCCTGTTCGGGTACACGGAGGAAAAATTCAGAATGTTCATATTACCTAACAAAAGCGTTCTCCAAGGCGGCCTTCAGGACGCGCGCCAAGTCGGCCTTCAGAATGCGCGACAACGCAGAATCGCTGATCACAAACTGTTAGCCAAGTTCCGCACGCATGAGCATGGCCTCAACTGGGACCTTGGTTCATGTCGCACTACATTCACCCCCCACCATCTGGCCTGGGCTTGCAAAATCCTACCAGCTGTCCTGGCTTGAGACAATTCACACCTCTTTAACCTGTGATTATCCCTCTCTCCAGTCACACAGTCCGGACCTGTAAAGGCTTAATTACCTGCAAAGACTCCCATTCAAAGTATCATCTTGCATCATTTGACTTTGTCCATATGTGTGTTTGTGGTACCCACCTTTTCACTCAACTGATGAAGGAGCTGCACTCTGAAAGCTAGTGATTCCAAACAAACCTGATAACAAAGAACAAAGAACAAAGAAATGTACAGCACAGGAACAGGCCCTTCGGCCCTCCAAGCCCGTGCCGACCATGCTGCCCGGATAAACTACAATCTTCTACACTTCCTGGGTCCGTATCCTTCTATTCCCATCCTATTCATATATTTGTCAAGATGCCCCTTAAATGTCCCTATCGTCCCTGCTTCCACTACCTTCTCCGGTAGCGAGTTCCAGGCACCCACTACCCTCTGCGTAAAAAACTTGCCTCGTACATCTACTCTAAACCTTGCCCCTCTCACCTTAAACCTATGCCCCCTAGTAATTGACCCCTCTACCCTGGGGAAAAGCCTCTGACTATCCACTCTGTCTATGCCCCTCATAATTTTGTGTACCTCTATCAGGTCTCCCCTCAACCTCCTTCGTTCCAGTGAGAACAAACAGAGTTTATTCAACCGCTCCTCATAGCTAATGCCCTCCATACCAGGCAACATTCTGGTAAATCTCTTCTGCACCCTCTCTAAAGCCTCCACATCCTTCTGGTAGTGTGGCGACCAGAATTGAACACTATACTCCAAGTGTGGCCTAACTAAGGTTCTATACAGCTGCAACATGACTTGCCAATTCTTATACTCAATGCCCCGGCCAATGAAGGCAAGCATGCCGTATGCCTTCTTGACTACCTTCTCCACCTGTGTTGCCCCTTTCAATGAACTGTGGACCTGTACTCCTAGATCTCTTTGACTTTCAATACTCTTGAGGGTTCTACCATTCACTGTATATTCCCTACCTGCATTAGGCCTTCCAAAATGCATTACCTCACATTTGTCCGGATTAAACTCCATCTGCCATCTCTCCGCCCAAGTCTCCAGACAATCTAAATTCTGCTGTATCCTCCGACAGTCCTCATCGCTATCCGCAATTCAACCAACCTTTGTGTCGTCTGCAAACTTACTAATCAGACCAGTTACATTTTCCTCCAAATCATTTATATATACTACAAAGAGAAAAGGTCCCAGCACTGATCCCTGTGGAACACCACTGGTCACAGCCCTCCAATTAGAAAAGCATCCCTCCATTGCTACTCTCTGCCTTCTATGGCCTAGCCAGTTCTGTATCCACCTTGCCAGCTCACCCCTGATCCCGTGTGACTTCACCTTTTGTACTAGTCTACCATGAGGGACCTTGTCAAAGGCCTTACTGAAGTCCATATAGACAACATCTACTGCCCTACCTGCATCAATCATCTTAGTGACCTCCTCGAAAAACTCTATCAAGTTAGTGAGACACGACCTCCCCTTCACAAAACCGTGCTGCCTCTCCCTAATACGTCCATTTGCTTCCTAATGGGAGTAGATCCTGTCTCGAAGAATTCTCTCCAGTAATTTCCCTACCACTGAAGTAAGGCTCACCGGCCTGTAGTTCCCGGGATTATCCTTGCTACCCTTCTTAAACAGAGGAACAACATTGGCTATTCTCCAGTCCTCCGGGACATCCCCTGAAGACAGCAAGGATCCAAAGATTTCTGTCAAGGCCTCAGCAATTTCCTCTCCAGCCTCCTTCAGTATTCTGGGGTAGATCCCATCAGGCCCTGGGGACTTATCTACCTTAATATTTTTTAAGACACCCAACACCTCGTCTTTTTGGATCACAATGTGACCCAGGCTATTTACACCCCCTTCTCCAGACTCAACATCTACCAATTCCTTCTCTTTGGTGAATACTGATGCAAAGTATTCATTTAGTACCTCGCCCATTTCCTCTGGCTCCACACATAGATTCCCTTGCCTATCCTTCAGTGGGCCAACCCTTTCCCTGGCTACCCTCTTGCTTTTTATGTACGTGTAAAACGCCTTGGGATTTTCCTTAACCCTATTTGCCAATGACTTTTCGTGACCCCTTCTAGCCCTCCTGACTCCGAGCTTAAGTTCCTTCCTACTTTCCTTATATACCACGCAGGCTTCGTCTGTTCCCAGCCTTTTAGCTCTGACAAATGCCTCCTTTTTCTTTTTGACGAGGCCTACAATATCACTCGTCATCCAAGGTTCCCGAAAATTGCCGTATTTATCTTTCTTCCTCACAGGAACATGCCGGTCCTGTATTCCTTTCAACTGCCACTTGAAAGCCTCCCACATGTCAGATGTTGATTTGCCCTCAAACATCCGCCCCCAATCTATGTTCTTCAGTTCCCGCCTAATATTGTTATAATTAGCCTTGACCCAATTTAGCACATTCATCCTCGGACCACTCTTATCCTTGTCCACCAGTACTTTAAAACTTACTGAATTGTGGTCACTGTTACCGAAATGTTCCCCTACTGAAACATCTACCACCTGGCCAGGCTCATTCCCCAATACCAGGTCCAGTACAGCCCCTTCCCTAGTTGGACTGTCTACATATTGTTTTAAGAAGCCCTCCTGGATGCTCCTTACAAACTCCGCCCCGTCTAAGCCCCTGGCACTAAGTGAGTCCCAGTCAATATTGGGGAAGTTGAAGTCTCCCATCACCACAACCCTGTTGTTTTTACTCTTTTCCAAAATCTGTCTACCTATCTGCTCCTCTATCTCCCGCTGGCTGTTGGGAGGCCTGTAGTATACCCCCAACATTGTGACTGCACCCTTCTTATTCCTGATCTCTACCCATATAGCCTCACTGCCCTCTGGGGTGTCCACTCGCAGTACAGCTGTGATATTCTCCCGAACAAGTAGCGCAACTCCGCCTCCCCTTTTACATCCCCCTCTATCCCGCCTGAAACATCTAAATCCTGGAACGTTTAGCTGCCAATCCTGCCCTTCCCTCAACCAGGTCTCTGTAATGGCAACAACATCATAGTTCCAAGTACTAATCCAAGCTCTAAGTTCATCTGCCTTACCCGTAATGCTCCTTGCATTAAAACATATGCACTTCAGGCCACCAGACCCGCTGTGTTCAGCAACTTCTCCCTGTCTGCTCTGCCTCAGAGCCACACAGTCCTTATTCCCTAGTTCTCCCTCAATGCTCTCACCTTCTGACCTATTGCTCCCGTGCCCACCCCCCTGCCATACTAGTTTAAACCCTCCCGTGTGACGCTAGCAAACCTCGCGGCCAGGATATTTATGCCTCTCCGGTTTAGATGCAACCCGTCCTTCTTATACAGGTCACACCTGCCCCGGAAGAGCTCCCAGTGGTCCAGATAATGGAAACCCTCCCTCCTACACCAGCTTTTTAGCCACGTTTTTAGCTGCTCTATCTTCCTATTTCTAGCCTCACTGGCACGTGGCACAGGGAGTAATCCCGAGATTACAACCCTCGAGGTCCTGTCTTTTAACTTTCTGCCTAGCTCCCTGAACTCCTGCTGCAGGACCTCATGCCCCTTCCTGCCTATGTCATTAGTACCAATATGTACAACGACCTCTGCCTGTTTGCCCTCCCCCTTCAGGATGCCCTCTACCCGTTCGGAGACATCCTGGACCCTGGCACCAGGGAGGCAACATACCATCCTGGAGTCTCTTTCACGTCCACAGAAGCGCCTATCTGTGCCCCTAACTATAGAGTCCCCTATTACTATTACTCTTCTGCGCTTTGACCCTCCCTTCTGAACATCAGGGCCAGCCGTGGTGCCACTGCTCTGGCTGCTGCTGTTTTCTCCTGATAGGCTATCCCCCCCGACAGTATCCAAAGGGGTATATCTGTTCGAGAGGGGGACAACCACAGGGGATTCCTGCACTGACTGCCTGCCCTTTCTGGTGGTCACCCATTTCTCTGCCTGCACCTTGGGAGTGACCACATTTACATAACTGCGATCTATGACGCTTTCCGCCACCTGCATGCTCCTAAGTGCATCCAATTGCTGCTCCAACCGAACCATGCGGTCTGTGAGGAGCTCCAGTTGGGTGCACTTTCTGCAGATGAAGCCATCCGGGACGCTGGAAGCCTCCCGGACCTGCCACGTCTCACAGTCAGAGCACAGCACCCCTCTAACTGACATTGCGTCAATTAATTAAAATTAAAATTTGTCTTTTTTTTAAATTATTTTTTTTTTAAATTTCAAAGTTACTGTCAACTATCTGTTTCCTAGCACTAGATTTCTAATAGAAATGCGATAGCTAACTATAGTACTCTCCGATCTCTGGCTTAGATATCCCTCTAAATTATAATTAAGTTATTATGTTTAATTAGTTACCAAATACTCAAATTTTTTTTTAATTTAGTGTAGAATCCCAACCAGCCACTCGGGCCACAGCTTTTCTGTGATGTCACTTCAGTTTCCCCCCGACACACACAATTTGAAAAAAGGTATAAAAGTAAAAATGAGTAAAAATCACTTACTTACCTTCTTACCTTCTGAGTGTCTTAGATGTTCTCAGGTTCTCTCGCTGACAGAGGCTGCTCCTCCACCTCCGAACCTTGACCTGCACAATGCTAATATAATAATAATATAATATGGCACTTACCTCACACCAATGGGTCTTATTATTAGGTTAGAGGAGGAGGGCGGGTGGGAGACACTACACGTGTAGTGTCTCGGGTTTCCTCTCCACCAGAATTTATTGGTTGGGGGGGGGGGGACTTCCCAGAGGTCCGCGGGTCGAACTTCCGGTTCCCGCCTTCTATAAAAACAAATAAAACAGAAAAGAAGAACAGACACAGGACCAGGTAAGGGTTTTTAAATTCACTACTCACCTCCCAGAAGGCCCCTGCGCACCGCTGCCGCCAAAATCCAAAGGGCTGCTCCTGTAAAGGTAAGGCTTTTTAAAGTAAGTACTCACCTCCCATAAGGCCCCTGCGCACCGCTGCCGCCGAAATCCAAAGGGATGCTCCTGTAAAGGTGAGGCTTTTTAAAGTAAGTACTCACCTCCCAGAAGGCCCCTGCGCACCGCTGCCGCCGAAATCCAAAGGGCTGCTCCTGTAAAGGTATGGCTTTTTAAAGTAAGTACTCGCCTCCCAGAAGGCCCCTGCGCACCGCTGCCGCCGAAATCCAAAGGGCTGCTCCTGTAAAGGTAAGGCTTTTTAAAGTAAGTACTCACCTCCCAGAAGGCCCCTGCGCACCGCTGCCGCCGAAATCCAAAGGGCTGCTCCTGTAAAGGTAAGGCTTTTTAAAGTAAGTACTCACCTCCCAGAAGGCCCCTGCGCACCGCTGCCGCCGAAATCCAAAGGGCTGCTCCTGTAAAGGTAAGGCTTTTTAAAGTAAGTACTCACCTCCCAGAAGGCCCCTGCGCACCGCTGCCGCCGAAATCCAAAGGGCTGCTCCTGTAAAGGTAAGGCTTTTTAAAGTAAGTACTCACCTCCCAGAAGGCCCCTGCGCACCTCTGCCGCCGAAATCCAAAGGACTTTTCAGGATAAATTCAATGCACCAGGTGCTACTGCATAGTGATTATGAACAAGAAAACTAGATGATTTTTCTTCCCTCCTTTGCCTAGGGCAAGAAAACTTTAGTGGCCTAAACACTGCTTTGACAGGTAAGGCGAATGAGGCGTGGGTCCTGAAGGTCAGCGAGCATGGGTCCCAATGTTGCCAAATGTGGGTCCAGGGAAAAAAAGTTTGAAAATCACAGGTGTAGGGCAAAGGAGAATCCATATCTATGTCTCCTACTCATAGGCAAATGGAAACAGTCTCTCGCTATTTACACCATCTGTTCCCCATAATATTTTGAAAACTTTGATCAAGCCACGTGTTAATTTTCTAAATATTAGGGAATACAACCCAAATGTGTGCTATCTCTTCTCATAATTTGGGTCCAGATTTCATTCTATCAAATTTATGCTGCATTCCCTCTTAAGCCAATATTATCCTTCCTGAGGTGTGATGCCCACAACAGCTCACAGTACTCCGGGTTTGGTTTAAGCAGGGCTTTAGGTAACTGTCGAATTATTTCCAAGCTCTTTAGATACAAATGCCAGCACTTAATTATTCTTGAAGATTATTTTCTGTACCTGTTCAGGACATTTTAATGCTCTATGTACCACTAAGACTCTTGGGATCACTACTGCTTCTGACTTTACATTGAAGTGGATGACTTCACATTGAAATCCATTTGTCAATCTATTGCCGTTTTATCCTTTTTCTAGCCCAGTTTGTGCAAAAACAATTGGCAAAGGCAATTATGATGCGATGAGGCAAGACTGAGGATGCATCGGATGGAGAGGAAAACTGCAGGGGATGGGAACAATGGAATGTGGAGCTTGTTCAAGGAACAGCTACTGTGTGTCCTTGATAAGTGTGTACCTGTCTAGCAGGGAGGAAGTGGTCGAGCAAGGGAACCGTGGTTTACTAAAGCAGTCGAAACACTTGTCAAGAGGAAGAAGGAGGCTTATATAAAGATGAGACATGAAGGTTCAGTTAGGGTGCTCGAGAGTTACAAGTTAGCTAGGAAGGACCTAAAGAGAGAGCTAAGAAGAGCCAGGAGGGGACATGAGAAGTCTTTGGCAGGTAGGATCAAGGATAACCCTAAAGCTTTCTATAGATATGTCATGAATAAAAGAATGACTAGGGCAAGAGTAGGGCCAGTCAAGGACAGTGGCGGGAAGTTGTGCTTGGAGTCCGAGGAGATAGGAGAGGTGCTAAATGAATATTTTTCGTCAGTATTCACACAGGAAAAAGACAACGTTGTCGAGGAGAATACTGAGATTCAGGCTACTAGACTAGAAGGGCTTCAGGTTCATAAGGAGGAGGTGTTAGCAATTCTGGAAAATGTGAAAATAGATAAGTCCCCTGGGCCGGATGGGATTTATCCTAGGATTCTCTGGGAAGCTAGGGAGGAAATTGCTGAGCCTTTGGCTTTGATCTTTAAGTCATCTTTGTCTACAGGAATAGTGCCAGAAGACTGGAGGATAGCAAATGTTGTCCCCTTGTTCAAGAAGGGGAGTAGAGACAACCCCGGTAACTATAGACCAGTGAGCCTTATTTCTGTTGTGGGCAAAATCATGGAAAGGTTTAGAAGAGATTGGATGTATAATCATCTGGAAAGGAATAATTTGATTAGAGATAGTCAACACGGTTTTGTGAAGGGTGGGTCGTGCCTCACAAACCTTATTGAGTTCTTTGAGAAAGTGATCAAACAGGTGGATGAGGGTACAGCAGTTGATATGGTGCATATGGATTTCAGTAAAGCGTTTGATAAGGTTCCCCACGGTAGGCTACTGCAGAAAATAGGGAGGCATGGGATTCAGGGTCATTTAGCAGTTTAGATCAGAAATTGGCTAGCTGGAAGAAGACAGAGGGTGGTGGTTGATGGGAAATGTTCAGACAGGAGTCCAGTTACTAGCGGTGTACCACAAGGAAAGAGACTTCAGTTCCTGGAGCAGGCCACAGGCTGCAGGGCTGCTGGGAGAGGTGAGTGCATATTTAAAAGAGACTTCAGTTCCTGGAGCAGGCCACAGGCTGCAGGGTTGCTGGGAGAGGTGAGTGCATATTTAAAAGAGACTTCAGTTCCTGGAGCAGGCTGCAGGGTTGCTGGGAGAGGTGAGTGCATATTTAAAAGAGACTTCAGTTCCTGGAGCAGGCCACAGGCTGCAGGGTTGCTGGGAGAGGTGAGTGCATATTTAAAAGAGACTTCAGTTCCTGGAGCAGGCCACAGGCTGCAGGGTTGCTGGGAGAGGTGAGTGCATATTTAAAAGTGCTTAGTTTACATGTCGAGTGGCAGTTGGAGACTTCACTTCCTGGAGCGGGCCTATTGGCTCATTGGAAATCAGGCAGGGTACAAAAGGTGTGGCAGGAGTGCCTTTAGTCACGGAGTGCTGATTGGAACAGAGTGCATCTGAGTTTAGGTGAGTGACTGAGTGCTGATTGGAACAGAGTGCACCTGAGTTTAGGTGAGTGACTGAGTGCTGATTGGAACAGAGTGCATCTGAGTTTAGGTGAGTGACTGAGTGCTGATTGGAACAGAGTGCATCTGAGTTTAGGTGAGTGACTGAGTGCATCTGAGTTTAGGTGAGTGACTGAGTTTGGGTGAGTGGCGAGAGAGGGCTGCGTATTTGGGTTTATCCTTGAGGTTCTATTAAAAATGGTTCTGTTTTTTAAATTATTTAAATTAATTAACTAGTTGAATATGGCTGGACAGGTGATGTTCTGTTGCTGTATGATGATGGAACTGGTGGATCCCATTGAGACCGTCAGTGACCACATCTGCAGCAAGTGTTGGCTGCTCGAGGAACTTCAGCTCAGAATTGATGAGCTGGAGACCGAGCTGCACACACTGCGGCACATCAGGGAGGGGGAAAATGACCTGGACGCATTGTTTCAGGAGGCAGTCACACCCAGTAGAATAAGTACTGTTAATTCGGTCAGTGGTCAGGGACAGAGTGGTGTGACTGGGGGATCCTGAGTTTAGGAGTTGAGGAGGCTCAGCCCTTGACCTTGTCTAACAGGTATGAGGTACTTGCTCCCTGTGTGGATGAGGAAGAGGGCTTCCCATTGCGAGCTGCAGCGACCACGTCTGCAATAAGTGTTGGCTGCTCGAAGAGCTCCGGCTCAGAGTTGATGAGCTGGAGTCTGAGCTTCAAACACTGAGGCACATCCGGGAGGGGGAGACTTACCTGGACACTGTGTTTCAGGAGGCAGTCACACCTGTCAGAGTAAGTAGTTTAAATCCTGCCAGTGGCCAGGGGCAGCAGGGTGTGACTGCAAGTCAAGCAGGTAAAGGAAACCAGCAGTCAGGAACTCAGGAGCCTCAGCCCTTGAATCTGTCCAACAGGTATGAGGCACTTGCTCCCTGTGTGGATGGCGAACAGGGTTGCAGGAAGGATGAGTCAGCTGACCAAGGCATCATGGTTCAGCAGGCCATTCAAGGGGAGGGAGTAAATAGGCAAGTTGTAGTTGTAGGGGATTCTATTATCAGGGGGATAGATAGTATCCTTTGTGAGCAGGATAAAGAGTCCCGCATGGTATGTTGCCTGCCCGGTGCTAGGGTGCACATCTCTGACCGGCTTGAAAGGATACTGGAGAGGGAGGGGGAGGATCCAGTTGTTGTGGTCCATGTCGGTACCAACAACATAGGCAAGTCTAGGAAAGAGGACCTGCTTAGAGATTATAAAGAGCTAGGATTCAAATTAAAAAACAGGTCCTCAAGGGTCATAATCTCCGGATTACTGCCCGAGCCACGTGCAAATTGACATAGGGAGGCAAGAATAAGAGAAGTTAACACGTGGCTGAAAGAGTGGTGTGGGAATGAGGGGTTCCTTTTCATGGGACACTGGCATCAGTTTTGGGACAGGGGGGGACCTATACCGTTGGGATGGTCTCCACCTGAACCGAGCTGGGACCAGTGTTCTGGCGAAAAGAGTAAATAGGGTGGTCAATAGGACTTTAAACTAAAGATTGGGGGGGAAGGGAAAGTCAGGGAACCAAGAGGTGAAGTAATCAGCGGGGAGCGTAGCTGCTTAGGAATAAAAAAAAACACGAACAGACAAAACTCAAGAGTGGTTACGATTGTCCCCATCCCACAAAATATGACACAGTGTATGGAAAGGCTCAGTAAACCAAGGTCCACCACACTAAGAAAACAAAAAGGGATTGTCAATAGAGAATTAAAGGTGCTATATTTAAATGCGCGCAGTGTACGGAACAAGGTAGATGAGCTTGTGGCCCAGGTTGTGACTGGCAGGTATGATGTGGTAGGCATCACAGAGACATAATTGCAGGGGGTTCAGGACTGGCATTTAAACATCCAGGGATTCACAACCTATCGAAAAGACAGAGAGGTGGGCAGAGGGGGCGGGGTTGCCTTGTTAATTAGGAATGAAATTAAATCAAAATAGCACTAAACGACATAGGGTCGGATGATGAGGAGTCTGTGTGGGTAGAGTTGAGGAACCACAAAGGCAAAATAAACATAATGGGAGTTATGTACAGGCCTCCTAACTGTGGTCAGGACCAGGGGCACAAAATGTACCACGAAATAGAAAGTGCATGTCAGAAAGGCAAGGTCACAGTGATCATGGGGGACTTTAATATGCAGGTGGACTGGGTAAATAATACTGCCAGTGGACCCAAGGAAAGGAAATTCATTGAATGTTTACAGGAGGGCTTTTTGGAACAGCTTGTGATGGAGCCCACGAGGGAACAGGCCATTCTGGACTTAGTGTTATGTAATGAGCCAGACTTGATTAAAGATCTTAAAGTAAGGGAGCACTTAGGAGGCAGTGATCATAATATGGTCGAATTCAATCTCCAATTTGAAAGAAAGAAGGTAGAATCAGATGTAAAGGTGTTACAGTTAAATAAAGGTAACTACAGGGGCATGAGGGAGGAACTGACGAAAATCGACTGGGAGCAGAGCCTAGTGGGAAAGACAGTAGAACAGCAATGGCAGGAGTTTCTGGGAGTAATTGAGGACACAGGACAGAGGTTCATCCCAAAGAAAAGAAAGGTTATCAGAGGGGGGATTAGGCAGCCATGGCTGACAAAGGAAGTTAGGGAATGCATCAAAGCAAAAGAGAAAGCCTATAATGTGGCAAAGAGTAGTGGGAAGTCAGAAGATTGGGAAGGCTACAAAAACAAACAGAGGATAACAAAGAGAGAGATAAGGAAAGAGAGGATCAAATTTGAAAGTAGGCTAGCCAGTAACATTAGGAATGATAGTAAAAGTTTCTTTAAATACATTAAAAACAAACGGGAGGCAAAAGTTGACATTGGGCCGCTCCAAAATGACGCTGGCAATTTTGTGATGGGAGACAAGGAAATAGCTGAGGAACTGAATAAGTACTTTGCGTCAGTCTTCACAGTAGACGACATGAGTAATATCCCAACAATTCCGGAGAGTCAGGGGACAGAGTTGAATATGGTAGCCATCACAAAGGAGAAGGTGCTAGAGAAACTAAGAGGTCTAAAAATTGATAAATCTCCAGGCCCAGATGGGCTACATCCTAGAGTTCTAAAGGAGATAGCTGAAGACATAGTGGAGGCGTTAGTTATGATCTTTCAAAAGTCACTGGAGTCCGGGAAAGTCCCAGAGGATTGGAAAATCGCAGTTGTAACCCCCCTGTTCAAGAAGGGAACAAGGAAAAAGATGGAAAATTATAGGCCAATTAGCCTAACCTCGGTTGTTGGCAAGATTCTAGAATCCATTGTTAAGGATGAGATTTCTAAATTCTTGGAAGTGCAGGGTCGGATTAGGACAAGTCAGCATGGATTTAGTAAGGGGTGGTCATGCCTGACAAACCTGTTAGAGTTCTTTGAAGAGATAACAAATAGGTTAGACCAAGGAGAGCAAATGGATGTTATCTATCTTGACTACCAAAAGGCCTTTGATAAGGTGCCTCACGGGAGACTGCTGAGTAAAATAAGGGCCCATGGTATTCGAGGCAAGGTACTAACATGGATTGACGATTGGCTGTCAGGCAGAAGGCAGAGAGTTCGGATAAAAAGTTCTTTTTCGGAATGGCAACCCGGTGACGAGTGGTGTCCCGCAGGGTTCAGTGTTGGGGCCACAGCTGTTCTCTTTATATATTAACGATCTAGATGACGGGACTGAGGGCATTCTGGCTAAGTTTGCCGATGATACAAAGATAGGTGGAGGGGCAGGTAGTATGGAGGAGGTGGGGAGGCTGCAGAAAGATTTAGACAGTTTAGGAGAGTGGTCCAAGAAATGGCTGAAATTCAACGTGGGCAAGTGCGAGGTCTTGCACTTTGGAAAAAAGAATAGAGGCGTGGACTATTTTCTAAACGGTGACAAAATTCATAATGCTAAAGTGCAAAGGGACTTGGGAGTCCGAGTCCAGGATTCTCTAAAGGTAAACTTGCAGGTTGAGTCCGTAATTAAGAAAGCAAATGCAATGTTGTCATTCATCTCAAGAGGCTTGGAATATAAAAGCAGGGATGTACTTCTGAAGCTTTATAAAGCATTAGTTAGGCCCCATTTAGAATACTGTGAGCAATTTTGGGCCCCACACCTCAGGAAGGACATACTGGCACTGGAGTGGGTCCAGCGGAGATTCACACGGATGATCCCAGGAATGGTAGGCCTAACATACAATGAACGTCTGAGGATCCTGGGATTATATTCATTGGAGTTTAGGAGGTTGAGGGGAGATCTAATAGAAACTTACAAGATAATGAATGGCTTAGATAGGGTGGATGTAGGGAAGTTGTTTCCATTAGCAGGGGAGACTAGGACCCGGGGGCACAGCCTTAGAATAAAAGGGAGTCACTTTAGAACAGAGATGAGGAGAAATTTCTTCAGCCAGAGAGTGGTGGGTCTGTGGAATTCATTGCCACAGAGGGCGGTGGAGGCCGGGACGTTGAGTGTCTTTAAGACAGAAGTTGATAAATTTTTGATTTCTCGAGGAATTAAGGGCTATGGAGAGAGAGCGGGTAAATGGAGTTGAAATCAGCCATGATTGAATGGTGGCGTGGACTCGATGGGCCGAATGGCCTTACTTCCGCTCCTATGTCTTATGGTTGTAGGGAGGATGCGTTGACTGACCACTGCACCGTGGTACAGGAAGCCATTCAAGAGGGGGGAGCAAAAAGACAAGTGGTAGTTGTAGGGGATTCTATAATTAGGGGGATTGATGGCATCCTTTGTAAGGCAGACCGTGAGTCCCGCATGGTATGTTGCCTGCCCGGTGCCAGGGTGAGGGACATCTCTGATCGGCTTGAAAGGATTTTGGAGAGGGAGGGGGAGGATCCAGTTGTGGTCCACGTTGGGACTAACAACATAGGTAAGACTAGGAAAGAGGACCTGTTTGGGGATTATCAAGCACTAGGGACTAAATTAAAGGACAGGTCCTCCAGGGTTATAATCTCTGGATTACTACCAGAGCCACGTGCCAATTGGTATAGTGTTGAGAAAATTAGGGACGTTAACACGTGGCCAAAGGAGTGGTGCGGGAAAGAGGGATTCCATTTCATGGGGCATTGGCATCAGTACTGGGGCAGGAGGGACCTGTACCGTTGGGACGGTCTTCACCTGAAACATTCTGGGACCAGTGTTCTAGCGAATAGGATAAATAGGTTGGTCACAAGGACTTTAAACTAGCAAGTTGGGGGGGAAGGGAAGGGTAAAGCTATGGACAGTATAATGGTTAATGGAGAGCAAGGTAGCAGGTTACGTGACAAGTTATTATGGAGAGATATGGGTTCAAAGACAAGGAAAATTAGGAGAAAGGGTAAGCGGAAAAATAATTTGCGAAAAGTTACTGATCAAGGTGTTAGGATTCATAACAAAGTCATAAAAAACAGCATAAGTGTACTTTACCTGAATGCTCGTAGTATAGGCAATAAGGTGAATGAGTTGATGGCGCAAATCATCGTGAATGGCTATGATTTAGTGGCCATTACTGAAACATGGTTAAAAGATGGTCACGACTGGGAGTTAAATATCCAAGGGTATCAGACTATATGAATGGATAGAATGGATGGTAAGGGCGGTGGTGTAGCTTTGTTGTTTAAGGATGGCATCCGGGCAATAGTAAGGGATGATATTGGTGCGATGGAGGACAAGGTTGAATCAATTTGGGTGGAAATCAGGAATAGTAAGGCGAAAAGGTCACTGATAGGAGTAGTCTATAGGTCACCAAACAGTAACAGGATGGTAGGGCAGGCAATAAGCAAAGAAATAACGGATACATGTAGAAATGGTACAGCGGTTATCATGGGAGATTTTAATCTGCATGTCGATTGGTTTAACCAGGTTGGTAAAGGCAGCCTTGAGGAGGAGTTTATAGAATGTGTCCGGGATAATTTCCTGGAACAGTATGTAATGGAACCTACAAGGGAACAAGCGGTCCTAGATCTGGTCATGTGTAATGAGGCAGGGTTGATTAATGATCTCATAGTTCGGGATCCTCTTGGAAGGAGCGACCACAATATGGTGGAATTTAAAATACAGTTGGAGGATGACAAGGTAAAATCAAACACGAGTGTTTTGTGCTTAAACAAAGGGGATTACAATGGGATGAGAGAAGAACTAGCTAAGGTAGACTGGGAGCAAAGACTTCATGGTGAAGCAGTTGAGGAACAGTGGAGAACCTTCCGAGCGATCTTTCACAGTGTTCAGGAAAGGTTCAAAGAACAAAGAACAAAGAAATGTACAGCACAGGAACAGGCCCTTCGGCCCTCCAAGCCCGTGCCGACCATGCTGCCCGACTAAACTACAATCTTCTACACTTCCTGGGTCCATATCCTTCTATTCCCATCCTCTTCATGTATTTGTCAAGATGCCCCTTAAATGTTCCTATCGTCCCTGCTTCCACCACCTCCTCCGGTAGCGAGTTCCAGGCACCCACTACCCTCTGCGTAAAAAACTTGCCTCGTACATCTACTCTAAACCTTGCCCCTCTCACCTTAAACCTATGCCCCCTAGTAATTGGCCCCTCTACCCTGGGGAAAAGCCTCTGACTATCCACTCTGTCTATGCCCCTCATAATTTTGGAATCCTCTATCAGGTCTCCCCTCAACCTCCTTCGTTCCAGTGAGAACAAACAGAGTTTATTCAACCGCTCCTCGTAGCTAATGCCCTCCATACCAGGCAACATTCTGGTAAATCTCTTCTGCACCCTCTCTAAAGCCTCCACATCCTTCTGGTAGTGTGGCGACCAGAATTGAACACTATACTCCAAGTGTGGCCTAACTAAGGTTCTATACAGCTGCAACATGACTTGCCAATTCTTATACTCAATGCCCCTGCCAATGAAGGCAAGCATGCCGTATGCCTTCTTGACTACCTTCTCCACCTGTGTTGCCCCTTTCAATGACCTGTGGACCTGTACTCCTAGATCTCTTTGACTTTCAATACTCTTGAGGGTTCTACCATTCA
The DNA here is from genome assembly GCF_047496885.1 of Scyliorhinus torazame. Taxonomy (NCBI): domain Eukaryota; kingdom Metazoa; phylum Chordata; class Chondrichthyes; order Carcharhiniformes; family Scyliorhinidae; genus Scyliorhinus; species Scyliorhinus torazame. Next base: position 140,489,849 of record NC_092725.1, read on the forward strand.
CTGTATATTCCCTACCTGCATTAGACCTTCCAAAATGCATTACCTCACATTTGTCCGGATTAAACTCCATCTGCCATCTCTCCGCCCAAGTCTCCAGACAATCTAAATCCTGCTGTATCCTCCGACAGTCCTCATCGCTATCCGCAATTCAACCAACCTTTGTGTCGTCTACAAACTTACTAATCAGACCAGTTACATTTTCCTCCAAATCATTTATATATACTACAAAGAGAAAAGGTCCCAGCACTGATCCCTGTTGAACACCATTGGCCACAGCCCTCCAATTAGAAAAGCATCCCTCCATTGCTACTCTCTGCCTTCTATGGCCTAGCCAGTTCTGTATCCACCTTGCCAGCTCACCCCTGATCCCGTGTGACTTCACCTTTTGTACGAGTCTACCATGAGGGACCTTGTCAAAGGCCTTACTGAAGTCCATATTGACAACATCCACTGCCCTACCTGCATCAATCATCTTAGTGACCTCCTCGAAAAACTCTATCAAGTTAGTGAGACACGACCTCCCCTTCACAAAACCGTGCTGCCTCTCACTAATACGTCCATTTGCTTCCAAATGGGAGTAGATCCTGTCTCGAAGAATTCTCTCCAGTAATTTCCCTACCACTGAAGTAAGGCTCACCGGCCTGTAGTTCCCGGGATTATCCTTGCTACCCTTCTTAAACAAAGGAACAACATTGGCTATTCTCCAGTCCTCCGGGACATCCCCTGAAGACAGCGAGGATCCAAAGATTTCTGTCAAGGCCTCAGCAATTTCCTCTCCAGCCTCCTTCAGTATTCTGGGGTAGATCCCATCAGGCCCTGGGGACTTATCTACCTTAATATTTTTTAAGACACCCAACACCTCGTCTTTTTGGATCACAATGTGACCCAGGCTATCTACACCCCCTTCTCCAGACTCACCATCTATCAATTCCTTCTCTTTGGTGAATACTGATGCAAAGTATTCATTTAGTACCTCGCCCATTTCCTCTGGCTCCACACATAGATTCCCTTGCCTATCCTTCAGTGGGCCAACCCTTTCCCTGGCTACCCTCTTGCTTTTTATGTACGTGTAAAAAGCCTTGGGATTTTCCTTAACCCTATTTGCCAATGACTTTTCGTGACCTCTTCTAGCCCTCCTGACTCCTTGCTTAAGTTCCTCCCTACTTTCCTTATATTCCACGCAGGCTTCGTCTGTTCCCAGCCTTTTAACCCTGACAAATGCCTCCTTTTTCTTTTTGACGAGGCCTACAATATCACTCGTCATCCAAGGTTCCCGAAAATTGCCGTATTTATCCTTCTTCCTCACAGGAACATGCCGGTCCTGTATTCCTTTCAACTGCCACTTGAAAGCCTCCCACGTCAGATGTTGATTTGCCCTCAAACATCCGCCCCCAATCTATGTTCTTCAGTTCCCGCCTAATATTGTTATAATTAGCCTTCCCCCAATTTAGCACATTCATCCTCGGACCACTCTTATCCCTGTCCACCAGTACTTTAAAACTTACTGAATTGTGGTCACTGTTACCGAAATGCTCCCCTACTGAAACATCTACCACCTGGCCAGGCTCATTCCCCAATACCAGGTCCAGTACCGCCCCTTCCCTAGTTGGACTGTCTACATATTGTTTTAAGAAGCCCTCCTGGATGCTCCTTACAAACTCCGCCCCGTCTAAGCCCCTGGCACTAAGTGAGTCCCAGTCAATATTGGGGAAGTTGAAGTCTCCCATCACCACAACCCTGTTGTTTTTACTCTTTTCCAAAATCTGTCTACCTATCTGCTCCTCTATCTCCCGCTGGCTGTTGGGAGGCCTGTAGTATACCCCCAACATTGTGACTGCACCCTTCTTATTCCTGATCTCTACCCATATAGCCTCACTGCCCTCTGAGGTGTCCTCTCGCAGTACAGCTGTGATATTCTCCCGAACAAGTAGCGCAACTCCGCCTCCCCTTTTACATCCCCCTCTATCCCGCCTGAAACATCTAAATCCTGGAACGTTTAGCTGCCAATCCTGCCCTTCCCTCAACCAGGTCTCTGTAATGGCAACAACATCATAGTTCCAAGTACTAATCCAAGCTCTAAGTTCATCTGCCTTACCCGTAATACTCCTTGCATTAAAACATATGCACTTCAGGCCACCAGACCCGCCTGTTCATACCGACAAACAAGAAAGACGGTAGAAAGGGGAAAAATCGACCGTGGATATCTAAGGAGGTGAGGGAGAGTATCAAATTGAAGGAAAAAACATACAAAGTGGCAAAAATTGGTGGGAGACTAGAGGACTGGGAAGTCTTTAGGGGACAACAGAAAGCTATTAAAAAAGCTATAAAGAAGAGTAAGGTAGACTATGAAAGTAAACTTGCTCAGAACATAAAAACAGATAGTAAAAGCTTCTACAAATATATAAGACAAAAAAGAGTGGCTAAGGTAAATATTGGTCCTTTGGAAGATGAGAAGGGAGATTTAATAATCGGAGACGGGGAAATGGCTGAGGAGCTGAACAGGTTTTTTGGGTCAGTCTTCACAGTGGAAGACACAAATAACATGCCAGTGACTGATGGAAATAAAGATATGATAGGTGAGAACCTTGCGATGATTGTAATCACTAAGGAGGCAGTAATGGGCAAGCTAATGGGGCTAAAGGTAGACAAGTCTCCTGGCCCTGATGGGATGCATCCCAGAGTGTTAAAAGAGGTGGCTAGGGAAATTGTAAACGCACTAGTGATAATTTATCAAAATTCACTAGACTCTGGGGTGGTCCCAGAGGATTGGAAAGTAGCAAACGTGACACCACTGTTTAAAAAAGGTCGGCAGAAAGCGGGTAATTATAGGCCGGTAAGCTTAACTTCGGTTGTAGGGAAAATGCTGGAATCTATCATTAAGGAGGAAATAGCGGGGCACCTGGAGGGAAATTGTCCCATTGGGCAGACGCAGCATGGGTTCATAAAGGGTAGGTCGTGTCTGACTAATTTGGTAGAATTTTTTGAGGACGTTACCAGTGCAGTAGATAACGGGGAGCCAATGGATGTGATATATCTGGATTTTCAGAAAGCTTTTGACAAGGTGCCACACAAAAGGTTGCTGCATAAACCAAAGATGCATGGCATTGAGGGTAAAGTGGTAGCATGGGTAGAGGATTGGTTAACTAACAGAAAGCAGAGAGTGGGGATAAATGGGTGTTTCTCTGGTTGGCAACCTGTAACTAGTGGGGTCCCTCAAGGATCAGTGTTGGGCCCGCAGTTGTTCACAATTTACATAGATGATTTGGAGTTGGGGACCAAGTGCAATGTGTCAAAGTTCGCAGACAGATAAGTGGTAAAGCAAAAAGTGCAGAGGACACCGGAAGTCTGCAGAAGGATTTGGATAGGTTAGGTGAATGGGCTAGGGTCTGGCAGATGGAATTCAATGTTGCCAAGTGTGAGGCTATCCATTTTGGGAGGAATAACAGCAGAATGGATTATTATTTAAACGATAAGATGTTAAAACATGCTGCTGTGCAGAGGCACCTGGGTGTGCTGGTGCACGAGTCGCAAAAAGTTGGTGTGCAGGTGCATCAGGTGATTAAGAAGGCTAATTGAGTTTTGCCTTTCATTGCTAGAGGGATGGAGTTCAAGACTAGGGAGGTTATGCTGCAATTGTATAAGGTGTTGGTGAGGCCACATCTGGAGTATTCTGTTCAGTTTTGGTCTCCTTAGCTGAGAAAGGACATATTGGCACTGGAGGGAGTGCAGAGGAGTTTCACTAGGTTGATCCCAGAGTTGAGGGGATTAGATTATGACGAGAGGTTGAGTACTGTACTCATTGGAGTTTAGAAGGATGCGGGGAGATCTTACTGAAACATATAAAATTATGAAGGGAATAGATAGGATAGATGCGGGCAGGTTGTTTCCACTGGTCGGGGAAAGCAGAACTAGGGGGCATAGCCTCAAAATAAGGGGAAGTAGATTTAGGTCCGAGTTGAGGAGGAACTTCTTCACCCAAAGGGTTGTGAATTCTCTGGAATTCCTTGCCCAGTGAAGCAGTTGAGGCTCCTTCTTTAAACGTTTTTAAGAAAAAGCTAGATACCTTTCTAAAGAATAAAGGGATTCGCGGATATGGTGTACGGGCTGGAGAGTGGAGCTGAGTCCACAAAGATCAGCCATGATCTAATTGAATGGCGGAGCAGGCTCGAGGGGCCAGATGGCCTACTCTTGTTTCTACTTCTTATGTTCTTATGTAGGATCTGTTTTGGGGCCACTGCTGTTTGTCATTTCTATAAATGACCTGGAGGAGGGCGTAGAAGGATGGGTGAGTACATTTGCAGATGACACTAAAGTCGGTGGAGTTGTGGACTGTGCGGAAGGATGTTACAAGTTACAGAGGGACATAGATAAGCTGCAGCTGAGAGGTGGCAAATGGAGTTTAATGCAGAAAAGTGTGAGGTGATTCATTTTGGAAGGAATAACAGGAAGACAGAGTACTGGGCTGATGGTAAGATTCTTGGCAGTGTGGATGAGCAGAGAGATCTCGGTGTCCATGTACATAGATCACTGAAAGTTGCCACCCAGGTTGAGGGTTGTTAAGAAGGCGTACGGTGTGTTAACTTTTATTGGTGGAGGGACTGAGTTTCGGAGCCATGAGGTCATGTTGCAGCTGTACAAAACTCTGGTGCGGCCGCATTTGGAGTATTGCGTGCAATTCTGGTCGCCGCATTATAGAAAGGATGTGGAAGCATTGGAAAGGGTGCAGAGGAGATTTACCAGAATGTTGCCTGCTATGGAGGGAAGATCTTATGAGGAAAGGCTGAGGGACTTGAGGCTGTTTTCGTTAGAGAGAAGAAGGTTAAGAGGTGACGTAATTGAGGCATACAAGATGATCAGAGGATTGGACAGGGTGGACAGTGAGAGCCTTTTTCCTTGGATGGTGATGCCTAGCATGAGGGGACATACCTTTAAATTGAGGGGAGATAGATATAAGACAGATGTCAGAGGTAGGTTCTTTACTCAAGAGAGTAGTAAGGGCGTGGAATGCCCTGCCTGCAACAGTAGTGGACTTGCCAACACTAAGGGCATTCAAATGGTCATTGGATAGACATATGGATGATAAGGGAATAGTGTAGATGGGCTTTAGAGTGGTTTCACAGGTCGGCGCAACATCGAGGGCCGTAATGTTCTATGTTCTAAACTTGGGGTTAATTATTCCATCATCCAAGTCATTAATAAATAACATGAATAGTTGAGGGTCAAACATAGATGCCTACATGACATCATTAGTCACATCCTGCCAATAAGAGTCCTGCCCGTTATCCCATCTCGCTGTCTCCTGCTGCTCAAGTTAGTTCGACAATTCCATGAGCTTCAACTTTAGTCAACAGTCTCTTATGAGGGACTTTACTAAATGCCTTCTGGAAGTCCATATAACTGCCATCTCTCGGCACCTTCCTTGTCCATTTACTTTCGTCCCGTAAACAAAAATTCAATCCGGTTCATCAAGCATGATCTAACCTTTACAAACCCATGTTGGCTCTCTGAGCAGCTAAAGTTTTTCAAGGTGTTCAGTCACTCTATTCTGAATTACAGACTCCAGTAATTTCCCAACAACAGGTGTGAAGCCAACTGGCCTACAATTCTGATTTCTCCTCTCTCAACTTCCTTAAACAGTGGAGTGACATGCAACTATCCAATCCAAAGGAATGGTTCCAGAATTCAGAGAATATTGGAACGCCTGTTAGGACACCTGTATTATTCTCACCTACTTCTCACTCATTTTCATGTTTCCCCTTTTGAGTATAATATTATAGACTCATAGAATTCCTACAGTGCAGAAGGAGGCCATTCGGCCCATCGTGTCTGCACCGACCCTCCGAAGGTGCACCCCACACAGGTCCACTGCCCACCCATTCCCGAACCACCACCTACCAGTTGGAAACTAAGGGCCATTTTAGCATGGCCAATCCACCTAACTTGCACATCTTTGGACTGTGGGAGCAAACTGGAGCACCCGGAGGAAACTCACGCAACATGGAGAGAACATGCAGACTCCACACAGACTATCATGCAAGACCGGAATTGAACCCGGGTCCGTGTCGCTGAGGCAGCAGTGCTAACCTCTATGCCACCATGCCAATTATTATTTCTTTTTGATAAATATTCACAGGCTGTGAGACTATGAACTAAATCTGTCTCACAACACCAGGTTAAAGTCCAACAGGTTTGTTTCAAATCACTAGCTTTTGGAGCACTGCTCCTTTCTCAGGTGAGGAAACCTCAGGATTCACCTTAGGAAGGAGCAGTGCTTCGAAAGCTAATGATTTGAAACAAACCTGTTGGACTTTAACCTGGTGTTGTAAGACCCCTTACTGTGCTCACCCCAGTCCAACGCCGGCATCTCCACATCATAAATCTGTCTCGTTATTCATTATTAAATGCAATTTGCATTCATCCCAGTTACAGGGGTACTGTGGGGGGGGGGGGGGGGGGGGCTTGTCCATGTGGGTGGGTGGGGGGGGGGGGAAGAGAGAGAAAATACTCTTTCTTATTTTTATTCTGTTCAGAAGGGCAATGTTGCTGGTGCGTCGGGCTCTGTTGACGATGGGCTGAGGTGTGGATAAAATACAACAAAGTAATCAAATAGATCGGCTGCAAACCTTTTCACTTTTTTCAAATTTTAATTGAAATATTTTGCTTTCCTAATTATTGCTCTGCAGCAGGTGTTAGTCTTTCCCTAATGTTCGCATTCTTGCCTCAGAATCTGAAGATTGTGGGTTCCAGAGACCGGTACAAAATCTCGGCTGACATTTCAATGGAGTACTGTGCTGAGTGAGTGCAGCACTTTGGAGGTGCCATCTTTCTGATGAGATGTTAAACTCTGGCCTTGTCCACCCTCTCACCCTGTGCCACCATTTAAAAATCAGGGGAGTTCTCCCCAGTGTCCCTCAATCAACATTGCTGACCACTTACCTCATTGCTGTTATGCACAAATTGGCTGCCGTGTTGCATTGCGACAGTGGTTACATTTCAAGAGTACTTCATTGATTGTGAAGCACTTTGGAACATCCTGAGGTCATTAAGATATCATATGAATGCAAGTTCCTTCTCTTTATTTCATATACTTCAACCACTACCAGGCTGGTGCTATGCAAAGCTCTAGCTTCAGAAAGTCAAGATGGACCAGCTTTAACTGGACATATACAGAGCGGCATTCACCGCAATCGGCGAATTAGCCTGACGTCGGCGCCAAGAACGGCACGAACCACTCCGGCTTCAGGCCAACCGGAAGTTGCGGACTTCTCCGCATTCCGGGAGCTAGGCCGGTGCCGGAGGGGTTGGCGGCGCGCCAGCCGGCGGCAAAGGGACTGCGCGAGTTAGCGCATGCGCAGAACCGCCGGCGTGGTTTAGCGCATGCACAGGGGGGTGTCTTCTCCGCGCCGGCCATGGCGGAGCCCTACAGGGGCCGGCGTGGAAGCAAGGAGTGCCCCCCATGGAACAGGCCCACCCGCAGATCGGCGGGTCACGATCGCGGGCCAGGCCACCGTGCCCCCCCCCCCCCCCAGGGCCGGATCCCTTTGTGCCCCCCCCGAGGACCGCACATGCCGGCCTACCAGCCAGGTCCCGCCGTGTGGGACCATGTCCAATCCACACTGGCGGGACTGGCCAGAAACCGACGGCCGCCCGGCCCATCGGGACCCGGAGAATTGCCGGGGGTGGGGAGGGGGGGGCGCTGCCAACGGCCCCTGACCAGGGTGGCGTTATCCCCGCCCCCGCTCGAAAACCGACGCAGGAGAATACTGCAGCCTGCGTCGGAGCGGTGGAGCGGGATTCGCGCCGCCCCCCCGGGGATTCTCCGACCCGGTGGGGGGGTCGGAGAATCCCGCCTATAGTGTTCCAATATGGCTTTGATGAGAGAAATGTGTCAAATTGATGCAAATTACCTGTGCCTTTAAACTCAGAAACATTGGTGCAATTTCAATTCAAGACTAGTAGCAATTTATAGATTTAATTACTTAATTCACAAAACGTGAACGGATCTGTCTGACAGTAAGTTTACTACTGACCATTGGAAGTAATAACTCTACTTTGTTTGACAGCCAGCATGTGAAAAGCAGCAAGAATTAGGAGAGAATGAGTAGAAGTAGCAACAAATGATGTAGTAAAACTTAAGATTCTCAAACTCACACTGAACTAATTACTCAGGGTGCTGACTTCACACAAAAAGTATCTATAACAACAAGAACCTATATTCATATATTACCATTTAATGTAATAAAACTTCCCAGGGCGTTTTCACAGGAGCATTCGAAAAAAAATATGACACTGAGTCACATAAGATATTAGACTGGATTCTCTGCCCCGCCGTGCCACATTTCTGTTTCACCACGCCGGCGGGATGCTCCGTTACGCCGGCCTGTCAATGGGGTTTCCTATTGTGGGGCTGCCCCACGCCGTCGGGAAACCCCTGGCTGCCGGCAAAACGGAGCATCCCGCTGGCGGAGAATCCAGCCCATTAGGTCAGATGAACAAAAACTAAAAGAGGCAGGTTTGAAGGAATGTCTGAAAGTATGAAAGTGAGGTAGAGAGGCAGAGAGGTGCAAGGAGGATATTCCAGAGCTTTGAGCCTGGGTAAGTGAAGGCTCGGCCACCAGCAGTGAAGCGATTAAAATTGGGGATGCTCAAAAGGGAACGCAAATATTTTGCATGGGTTGTGAGGCTGGAGGAGCTTACAGAGATAGGGAGGGGTGAAGCCATGGAGGATTTGAAAACAAGGAAGGGAGTTCAAAAATCAAGATGTTGCTTGAGCAAGAACAAATGTAGGTCAGCGAACACAGTAATGCTTGGTGAACGGCTCTTGGTGTGAATTAAGACGTGGACACCAGAGTTTTGGATGTCCTCACGTTTATGGGGAGTAGAATGTGGAAGACCAGTTTTGGAATAGTCAGGTTTGGAGGAAATGAAGGAACAAATGAGGGTTTCAGGAGCACATATGCTGAGGCAGTGGCGAAGACAAGCGATGTATGGAGGTACATACGAACATACAAATTAGAAGCAGAAGTAGGTCACTCAGCCCATCGAGCCTACTTTTTCCTTTGATAAGATTATGGATGATTTGATTGCGACCTCTTTTTCCCTGCCTACCCCTTTAACCTTTGGCTCCCTTCTCAGTCAAGGATCGATCTAACTAGCTTTAAAAATATTCACCGACTCTGTCTCTACTGCTCTCTGGGGAAGAGAATTACAAAGACTAACGACCCATTTAGAATCCATCCAGTCACATTTCCCTCAGGATCTTATATGATGCAATAAAGTTACCTAATTCTTCTAACTCCAATAGATACAGGTCCAACCTTTCCTTGTAAGACAATCCCGTCATTCCAGGAATCAGTCGAGTGAACCTGCTCTGCATTGCCTCTCATGCAAATATATCCTTTCTTAGATAAGAAATCCAAGATTGTAAACAGTACTCCAGAAATGGGGCTGGATGTAGCAGCCGCATTAGCCACGGGTACGAATCCTGTAATGACCGCTAAATCTCACGAGAGGCCAAAAACGGGATTTACGCCCCTGATATTTTGGAACACAATCTTCCCGGGCCCTCCCCGATGAAGTGATCAGGAGGGCACGAACCTGATTTGCATGAATTTGAATCCATTATAATATATCCAGCGTGGTTAATGTCGCATCTTCAGTCCTCATTGAATCTTCCCATCTGCCACGCGTGACGTCACGCTGTCGCAAATTACTACAGCTTTTTTAAAATGGGAGCCAGGCGCCACGACCTGAGAGCTCCAATTTCCGGGTTGGAGATTGCGGCTGGTGTGGGTGATCCTGAAGTCTGCTGTCTGTGTTGTTTGAAAGTTCTTTCTGCATATACAGTTGATGCTACTTCCAGATGACATGGGAATTTTTCACAGCTTTTCAACATCCTATCGACATCCTATCCATCAGCCGTTGGAAGGTTGCTGGAGCTCAACGTAAACAAATGTTTGCATGGGCGAGACGACCCACGCACTCCTCGGTGGCAGAGGTGGTCCAACGTTGGCCAGCGACGGAATCTTCTGCCATTCTCAGCGGGATTTCCATTGAATGCATCCCCTGTCGGCAAAGACACGGCAGGGGTGCGCTGTCAGGACAGGAATATCCCGCCGGTGTGAACGGCCAGAAAATACTGACCCTCAAGTCCGTTTGCAACTTACTCTCCTACCTATCTCTGTATCAGCAGCAAATATAGCAACTGTATATTTGGTCACTTCCTCCAAGTCACTAATATAGATTGTAAATACGCTCTTCTCTCCTTCAAACTGAATTTGAAATTCCATTATGTTATGATCCTCAGTGGCTTCTTTACTACAAGGTCCACCTCGGGGCTCCTTTAGAAGCTCATCGTGGGAACAAATGTCTGTCCAAGGTTTCAAACAGGATTATTTAATCTCAGATTGTTGCCAGAGAGAAGGATGGAGTTCGTAAAGTTTGGAGAAGGGACCAAAAACAATGGTTTCAATCTTCCCAATATTAATTTGCAGCACATTTCTGCTTATCCAGCACTCAATGTTGGATAAGCAGTCTGATAATTTAGTAACGGCGATGGGGTGGAGGGAGATGGTTCAAGAGTTGATGTAGAGTTGGGAGTCGGCAACATACTTGTGAAAACTAACGGTATGCTTTCAGGTTTTTCCGCCAATGGGCAGCAAGTAGATAAGAAACATGAAGGGCAGTGATGCGGGAGAAGGAAGAGAAGCCATTCCAAATGATACTCTGATTCAATTAGATAGACAAGAATAGTGCCAGACAAATCGTCCCACCCTGCTAAATGACAGTGGAGGTGTTGGAGAAGGATGCTGCAATTAACTGTGTCAATGGCTACAAACAGGTGAAGGACAAAGAGGAAAACTTTACCTTTGTCACAGTCTCATAGCATGATCTTTGTCAATAACATAATGCAATAACATTACCTGTGTGTTAAGCAATTCTTCACATTTCTGCATTTGATTCTCTATGGCTGACTGAAGCTGTTTTTTGCTTGCTTCTTGCTGCTGTTGTACAGCAGACTTTGTTAATGCCTTAAAGAAAGAGAACAAGCCAAGTAAAACAGATCATATTGTCAAGCAGATTCACATTTATTTTTCTCAAATTATTCAGACTAAAAAAAAAATCACAATTAGATTCATATCTTTCAGAAACCATTGATTAGGGCATTTACTCTTTTGATTTGAAAGTTATTCACATAAAGTAATGAAATTCAGCCTAATATAAATTGACAAAACCGAGGTTTCCGCATGCTTCATATCACAGTCAGCATTCCCATTTCAAAGACTGTTTCTCCTGCAAATCCAGACATATCACAAGCAGCTGGGAAGGTAGTGGGTTCATTTGACTAAAGTGGGCTCAATTTAGTGATCTAAAGGCAGACCACACAGGACGCAGGCAAATGAAAACTGCTGAAGGAAGAACCACCAGACATATTTCACCAACTGACAAATACCACATCCTCTGCACATTAAATCTGCATGCTGTGAAATCCCATGGGACAGGATGATGCTAAAAACGTCAAGCCAAGTAAAAGCAGATGGAAATTCTGAGAAGTGGAGCATTAAAGGCAATGAGGCAGACACTCTATTGTGTGGGTGTGGTAGGACAACTATAGTATCCTAATACAAAACCATTCCAGGGCCCTGGTTTTGTGGGTAAGGAACTACAGATGCTCCAAAATGCAAGTGCTCAGGTTGGACAAAGGTCCACAGATCATTTTCCAATTCAAGAACATAACTTTGAAATATGTGACTCCTTCCATCCCTTCTCTAGATTAAATGGAATATTGTGAGTTTGCTAAACGTGAACCTTAATGATTATTTTCCCATTTTGAAAAAGTGATGCTGTTCAACACTTTTCATCAGACCACATTTCTTTCTTTCATGGTGTTTTGGTTATAAATTAACCCACAATTGTCGGGTTTCAATTATTACACAGAATGATGACAACATTTATTGACGAGGAAGATCAACACCATCAGGCTTCAAGAAAATGAAAAGCAAAACTTATAAGTTTTGGAAGAATCTAATTTGTGTCTAAAGTTCCAAAGTAAGTGAAAAGGGTTGAAAAGATCATTCCCACTTAATATATCCCTAAAAAACAAAAGTCCAATTAGAACTAAGGTTTTACCAAAATAAAACAAGGTAACAACTGAGATTAATCAAGATTGTGGTCCAAATATAGTACACAAGCAAGATTGAAACGCTAGATTGAAGGCTCGATTAAACTAGATGTATCAAGCAGGGTTTCAAGAACTTTGGATTATAGAAGTCAGCAAAGTAATCCATTTTTGGAACTGCTCAGAATGAGTCAGGACAGAATATGGAAAATATTGTAATTAGGCCTTCAGAATACCAAAAACAGAAAGTTCAGAAGATCACTAAACAGAATACTCCTGGCAAATATAGAAAAATCAGAAAAACTTTATGAAAAGTTAAAATGGTTAAAGTGAAAAGAAAAGCTAGTTACAAAACAGGAAATTAAGACTTCCGGAGCACATTCAGCAAATCAAGATGGAGGAATTCCAACGTAGACCAGAAGAGCAGGTTTGTTCGAGAATGTCAATACTCTGAAGACAAAAGGCAACAACTGGCCATGACTCAACCTTTACAGTGTAAGAGGGTTGAATACTGTGAGCACTGAGGATCTACAATCAGGAAAACAAATGACAAACTGAAAGAGTTGATAAACCTGAATTGGAATCAATAACAAGAATGAATTGCACGATGAATGTAGGAGATCATCAAAATGGGAGAAAGTAGAGAGCATTGGAGGAATGTTTAATTTGATATTCCTTCGCCCTCTCTTTCCAGAATATTGGCCTGTAACTTTCACATGTGTGGCGTGACGACCCGAAGCATGGCCGTTCAGGCATGCGCACTATAAGCACGGCGTTCAAACACCTGGCTGTTTTTTTTCCTGACACTCCGTGCTACTGGTCATGGATTCTGTGGGCCCTTGCATGGCTGATAAGCCTGATCCTAGAGCCGCATCTTCAATCACTCACTTAGCAGAAGCTTCCAAAAGATATCATCGGACCTTGGACACAAAGTTGTGGGCATTCTTTTCTCAGCCTCCTCTTGCCATTGGGTTTTCCCGAGGAATTGTGACCCTTCAATCAGGAGGTTCCTCGAAGTAGGTCTCTTCTGAGAAAAGGTCTCCCATGCATTGGCGTCTATGTTCTATTTCTTGAGGTAAGCCTGGAACGTGCCTTTGAAGAGCTTCCTTTGCCCTCCTCTTATTCAGGATCTTTCCTTGACCTGGTAAAGAAGATTTGCTTTGGAAGTTGGGACTCTTGACATCCTAAGCATATGGGCAGCCAAGCAGAATTGATTTTGGATGATCATGGCCTCGACACTGCTGCTGTCGACTCTTTCAAAGACACTAATGCTAGCACGCCTGTCCTCGTAGGTGATTCAGAGCTAAAGTATATTTGGATTTTGCAATGTATTTTAAGCTGAGTTGTACATTAGTCTCCCTGATGTGATGTTTGTCCTTAGAAGCCTCAGAGATTACTTCAAATGCTTTAAAAAAGTTTAATGCTTTAATGCCTCAGTTGATAGATGCAAGCCTCCTGTGTGCTAATATTAACTATCTTCTGGTATTGCAGCAAATCAATCACCCACCCTTAAGAGCGCACTGCCAAAGGATATCCCAAAAGAAGATGTGTGTCAGGACACGGTGCTTCAGCAGCTGCTGCTTTCGGACGGTGAGCTTGTCAATTAACAATTGTCAAAACCCAACAACCTTCGGGACCACGCCATGTTTACCAACCCAGTCTATCTTTATCCAAGGCAATGTTTGAGACACTAAAGATTTCTTGCCCGAGGCAAGGGAGGGAATATAAATCATCTAGTATTCCTATTCTTGTTCACTATCCAGTAGCCTCTGGTGCATTGAATTTATGTCAACATTGAATGAGAACAGGATCATGTATGCCTGTGATGTCCTCCCATCTATAAAGGTTCACTGACAGGGTCACACATGAAGGATTGTTACTCATGAGAGATACTGGAGAGCCCCCAACAATTGTGAACGTGCATTCATCCTGGGACACTGCGTCGAGGAAACAAAACAATGAAGGAAGAAGACTGAGATGGGGACTTAGAAATATGACTATGACTCAGAAATATATAATACAGATTTGACTAGAAGATCAAAATTAGTCCATCAACTGACTAAGTCAACGCTAAAACCACAAACATATACATCGGGATTTTTTTGTTCCGCTAAATAGGCAACATCACTCAGAACAGAGATGATGGCTGATGTAGAAAACATGAGATTCAAACTGATGCACAGAGGATACTTTTTCAGTGCTGAAGTATTTCAGGGCAAAGCAAAGGGAATTTGAATCTGCATATAAGTGATGTTAAAGCTGATCGAGTTCAAGTATATGTTGACACTGGATAAGTGCTCCAATAATCAGCACCAACACTTGCTTACTTCAAGCAGCACAGGAATTCTTGCCAATAAATGAACAATAGCATTACAAATTCTAAGAATTCTCAGCTAACTTCCTATTGTCATTATAGACCTTACTCTTCTATTGGATATTCTTGACACTGTTCCATAATTCGCTTCCTAATTACTTCAAAGATATTCTTTGAAATGAAGTGTTAGCAATCGTAAATATTTTTTCCAGCACACACATCCCATGAAATTTTAATGTTAACACGTGCATGTCACATTTTTGCTGTTATCTCAAGATGTACGTTCTTGGTTTGCAAAGTATGCTGTACATTCCCCTGGCAATTATTTTGAAAAATATATACCAAATTGACAGATATAATTTAATCCACAGACCTAGAGATAAAAATAACATTTACCCAGTTTCCTGCAATGTCTGGTTAGGTGCTGTTAATTATTCCATTCAAGTTCACAGCAGACGTTTATGTCATCTTTCATCAACAAGAAACAAAAGTTTGAGAAGAATGTCTGATCCAAGGTTACTTTAACTAACTTGCCAGCTGGTTTTGGACACCATTCCTATATTGTTACAGGCCTTTCTGATGCAAGTATGCGAGCAGCCTGACACTACCGGCAGAGAACCTTTGTGGTTTTGCTTTTGTTTTGTTTGAAATTATTGTCAGTCCACAATTCGAGAAATACAATAATGAATAACATAGTATCACAGGAGTTCGAAACTATTGCATTTTGGTAAATAACTGAAAAACGTGGACTGTTTGGCACAGAGAAGTGACTTGCAGGTTTATTTTTCTGACCAATAAAACTTCTCGTGGCATTTTTCCACATCTCCAGCTCTTTACAGCATGTTTATTATAAAAATAAACACAGGAAGAAAAATTACTACCACTGGACAAAGTCTATGAAACCCCTTTTTCTGCAAGCTTCCTGGTAGAATTCTGCCCGTGACAAGTTACCCCACTCAGGTATCAGCTATGGCTCGGTTCGTAGCCCACTCACCTTCCAATCAGGTTATTAGCCCACTACAAAGACATGAGCCCGTAATCCAGCCAACTGCGGTAATGAAGGGCCGCAGCATTGTTGGAGGCACCATCTATCAGCTGAGACATTAAACCAAGCTTTCTCAGATGCATGTAAAGGACCTCATCACACTACTCAAAAAAAGACCAAGTAATTCCCCACCAACATTCATCTCAAACCAACACCACTAAAACAGTTTATCTGATCATTTATCCTGATATGTTTGCAGTATCTTACCATGTGCAAATTGGCTGTGGAGCTTTCTGATTTACAATAGTGACTGTGCTGCAGAACACAAACACATGAGAATAGGAGTATACCATACGGCCAGTTGAGGCTGCTCTGCCATTCAATACAATTATGGCGAATCATGGGCTTTGACTCCATTTTCCCATCCACTCCCCATATTGCTGAGACACCAAAACGCCCAGCTTTAAACGTGATCAATGGTGCAGTACAAGCCACCCTCTGGGTTGGAGAATTCCAAAGATTCACAACCCTTTGAGTAAAGTCATTTTTCCTCATTTTGGTCCTAAATGATCAGCCCCTAATCTGGAGACTCTGCCCCGCATGTTTTAGATTCACCAAACAGTGGAAACAATCATAGATTGGAATCATAGAATCCCGACAGTGCAGTAGGAGGCCATTCATCCCTTTGAGTCTGCACTGACCCTTCAAAAGAGCACGCTACTCATGTCCACTCACCCGTGCACCCCGCCCTATCCCCATAATCCAACCTGCACATCCCTAGACACTAAGGGGCAATTTATCATGGCCAATCCACTTACCCCGGACAATATTGGACTGTGGGAGGAAACCGGAGCACCCGGAGGAAACCCAGGCAGACACGGGGAGAATGAGCAGTCTCTGCACAGACAGTGATCCAAGCCGGGAATCAAACCTGGGACCCTGGAGCTGTGCTAACCACTGTGCCACCATGTTACCAATCTCTCAGCGTCCACTCTATCAAACCCCTTCAAAATTTTGGAAGGTCCAATGAAATTACCTCTCATTCTTCTAAACTTTGAGAACATAAGCCCAGTTTATTTATCCTGTCATCATCGGACACCTAGAGACCATCTCAGGGACCTAACCAGTGAACCTTTGCTGTACCGTTTCGAATGCAAATGTGTCTATTACAATCACAGGCGATCTGAAATGGTTTAAAGCAAATTGGTTTATTCCAAAATGAAATGCAAGCCACAAAGCGGCGGGGAGTACAACTAGTTCCAGTTGGAACCATCCAAAGATACCGGTTCCCCTCCTGGCTGGCTATTATCTGTGGATTTTAATGAATCCCACTGTTGGGCCGTGCCCCTCAGCAGGGGACCCTCATTCCACGAGCCCCATGGGGAGATCAGTTAAGTTGTCCCGTGAGTTTCATGGGGGTTATAGGAGAGGTAGTGGCGTCGTGGTATTGTCACTGGACTAATAATCCAGAGACCCAGAGTCATGGTAGATAAACCAGACATGAAAAATTTGAATTCAATAATTCGAAAGGGATAAATAATAGTATGGGTTTCATTCTCAGGAGCTACATTCCCGAATAAGCTATTAGACCCTGCTTCTGCATATATTGTGACTTTTCTCCAACTCTCACCCCCCTCCCAACCAGACATGCTCCAAAACCCGAACATCTCAGTTCGACCCCAGGTTCCTTTCCAGCGATTTCTCCTGCACTCCCAAAAAACACTCTGTGATCACACACCCTGGAACAGTCTTCCCTCATCCTGAAAACACTACCAGATTCTGAGATCTGCACCCCCCTCCCCCCAAACACAACCCCCCCCCCCTCTCAGTACCCCTGATTCCCAGAACATCGCTCCCTACCTTCCTGGGCCTCATAAGAAATAGGAACAGGGGTAGGCCATTCAGCCCCTTGAGCCTGCTCTGTCATTCAATAGGGTCATGGCTGATCCAACATTCCTCATGTCCACTTTCCTCCCCTTTCCCCATAAACCATGATTCCCTTACTGATCAAGAATCTATTGCAGGCTTAAATATACACAAATCTGCCCCCATAGATCCAAAGAGTCTCAACTCTGAAAGAAGAAATTTCTCCTCATCTCAGTCTTAAATTGGCACCCCTATATTCTGAGGCTATGCCCTCTGGTCCTAGACTCTCCCAAGAGGGAAACATCCTCTCAGTATTTACCCTGTCAAGACCCTTAATAATCCGATATGTTTCAATGAGATCACCTCTCATTCTTCTAAATTCCAATGAGTAGAGTCCCAACCTGTTCAACCTTTACTCATATGACAATCCCTCCATACCGGGGATCATCCCAGTGAACCTTCTCTGAGCCACCTCCAATGAAATAATATATTTCCTTAAACAAGGGAACCAAAACTGCTCACAGTACTCTAGATGTGGTCTCACCAGTACCTTGTACAGTTGCAGCAAAACTTCCCTACTCTTATACTCCAATCCCCCTGAAATAAAGGCCAACCTTACATTAACCTAATAATAATTTTTAGTATCGTCAAAAGTAGGCTTACATTAACACTGCAATGAAGTCACTGTGAAAATCCCCTAGTTGCCACACTCCTACGCCTGTTCAGGTGCACAGAGGGAGAATTCAGAATGTGAAATTCACCTAACAGCACATCTTTGGGACTTGTGTGAGGAAACCGGAGCACCCGGAGGAAACCCACGCAGACACAGGGAGAACGTGCAGACTCCTCTGACAGTGACCCAAACCAGGAATCGAACCTGGCGCTGTGAAGCAACAGTGCTAACCACGGTACTACCTTGCCACATCTTCCTGATTACCGGCTGTGCCTGTGCTCTAGCTTTCTGTGCTGCATGCACAAGTACCCCCAAGTCCTTATGTTGCAGATTTCTGCACTTTTTCTCCATTTAAATATTCTGTTCTTTTGTTCTCCTTCCAAAATAAACTTCACAGGCAGGATTCTCCGACCCCGCGCCAGGTCGGAGAATCGCCAGGGGGCCGCGCGGATCGCGCCACGCCGCCCCGACGCCAGGACACGATTGCCATTGGGGCCGGAGTAGTGCCAATCGGA
Source organism: Scyliorhinus torazame (assembly GCF_047496885.1). Lineage (NCBI taxonomy): Eukaryota > Metazoa > Chordata > Chondrichthyes > Carcharhiniformes > Scyliorhinidae > Scyliorhinus > Scyliorhinus torazame. Next base: position 140,508,320 of record NC_092725.1, read on the forward strand.
GGCCGCTCTACGCGCCCCCCCCCCCCTCGCAATTCTCTGGCCTGGATGGTCCGAGTAGTTGTAGAAATGAACCCGAGTCCTGCCGGCAGGACCTCGGCGTTGAAGCATCCGGGGGCGGCCTGTAAGGGGGGGGTCTGACCCCGGGGGGAGGGCGGCCTCCGATGTGGCCTGGCCCGCAATCGGGACCCACCAATCGCCGGGCCGGTCTCTCTGTCTCCCGGCCTCCTTTCTTCCGCGCCGGCTCAGGTACTCCTGTGCCATGTTGGCTCGGGGCCTGCGCGGACAAAAGAGACACCGCGTATGTGCGGAAATCGTGCCGGTAGGCCAGCGCATGCACAGGTTCGCGCCGGACCCACTTCGCATGCACGCATCTCCCGGCACTCATGCCACGGCCGGATCAGCAGCTGGAGTGGCCTGCTGGCCCCTTTTAGGGACCAGAATTGCTGATCCTGGGGCCGTGTTGACGCCGTCAAGAAACGCGACAGCATTTCCAACGGCGTCAACACTTAGCTTCAGGATCAGAGAATCCCGCCCAATATTTTAGCACATTACACTCCATCTGCCAACTTTCTGCCCACTTACTTAACCTACCAATGTCTCTGCAACCTATCTGTATCCTTCTCGCAACTTGCCTTTCCACATATCTTTGTGTCATCTCAAACCTGGCTGCAGGATATTCGCTTCCTTCCTCCAAGTCATTCATATACTTTGTAAACAGTTGTGGTCCCAGCATTGATCCTTGTGGAACCCCACAGAAAAAGAACCCCTCATCCCCACTTGCTGTTTCCTGCCCATTAACCAATTTTCTATCTATGCCAATATACTACCTCCATCATCACGGGGTCCTGTCTTATGACTTAAGCTTTCGTGAGATATCTTGTCAAATGCCTTCAGGAAGTCGAAATACAACACGTCTACTGGTTCTCCTCTATCCACTTCCTCGAAAAACTCAAATACGTTAAGTCAGGCACGATTTCCCTTTCACAAAGTAAATCTGATTCTGCTTGATTAGATTATGATTTTACAAATGTGCTGCTATTACTTTCTTGATAATTGATTCCAATTTTTTTCCAATAATAGGTGTTAGGCTAATTGGTCGACAGTTACCCACCTTGCCGCACACCCTTTTTGAATGGGGATGCCACATTGGCAGCTTTCCAATCCTCCAGTACTTCTCCAGAACCCAAGGATTTGGGGAAAATTACAACCAATGCATCCACTCTGCAGCTACTTCGTTTAGATGCTAGGCTTTTCCATTTGAAAGACTGACCATCACATCAGTGTGCTTGGTGATACAATTTGGTTTAATGCCCCTATACGTATATATCTCTGAATCTTCATGAGCAGCATCAGAGTAGATCTGATTAAAATCTGCTTAAGATCGGTATACGGCTGAGTGGGCAGCATGGTAGCGCAGTGGTTAGCACTGTTGCTTCACAGCGGTTAGCACTGTTGCTTCACAGCTCCAGGGTCCCAAGTTTGATTCCCGGCTTGGGTCACTGTCTGTGCGGAGTCTGCACGTTCTCCCCGTGTCTGCGTGGGTTTCCTCCAGGTGCTCTGGTTTCCTCCCACAGTCCAAAGATGTGCAGGTTAGGTGGACTGGTCGTGCAAAATTGCCCTTTAGTGTCCAAAAGGTTAGGTGGGGTTACTGGGTTACGGGGATAGGGTGGAGGCGTGGGCTTAAGTAGGGTGCGCTTTCCAAGGGTCAGTGTAGATTTGCTGCGCTGAATGGCCTCCTTCTACACTGCAAATTCTATAAAACTAAACATCTATACCAAACTTCAAAGAATGAACTCGATAAGCCTGAACAAAAAGAGGCTGCCTTAACACAAACAACTTTTATTTATGACAAATATTACTTTGTTGCAAGGGTCAGGAGGGGTTAAAGTGATAGGGTGGAAGTGAGGGCTGAAGTGGGTCGGTGCAGACTCGATGGGCTGAATGGCCTCCTTCTGCACTGTATGTTCTATGTTCTAATAAAGTTTCACCAAATGCAAAACTTTCCAACTTGTGCTTTCAAGATGATTGCCTGTGCACAAATGGAAAGTTCCAACTATGTTAACTTCCCATCTACTTTGTTTCTGTTCAATGAATCCACTGATGGCAAGACGTTACCTCTACCTTAGTTTAAAATCTAACTGTTTAACTTATTGACGTCAAAAGGCAATAATTATGCAGATACAAGTTTGATTTGCAACTCAAAGATTTTTGAATGCTTTTTTAAAAAATTCATGTTCACAAGCATTCTTCCCTTCCCAGTAAATTAAGTTTATTTTAAAAAGTGAAATTCCTGAGCAAGATTTATATTTCTAGTCTACATAACTGCAATACTGGGACACAGTTTCATAATCAACCTTTATCTGAACATCAAGGGCTCTGCGGGCAAGATCTTATGGCTGTTCACACAACCAGGATCTTCCGAACCCGCCGACAGTGCACCACCGCCATGGGTTTCCTGGTGGCGTGGGGTGGGTTCCATGGGAAATCCCGTTGACAGCAGCAGGACTAGAGGACCTCCCCGCCCTGCCGGACAACGTGGGCTGCCTCCCACCGCCGAGAAACACGCTGTGGGGAGGGCCAGAGAATCTCGCCCCAAACGTATAACTCGACAAATATGGTGATTGCTTCATGCCTCCAAACCGAATTTAGTTTTGGAGTTTCTGATTTCATCCAAGAAGCGACTTGTTCATATCCTTTTTATCTCCATCTTTTTTCTAATAAATAGGCAAGGTAAATCTTAAACTACTGGACTGTACTCCAGATTAATCATTCATTGGTCAGCTTGATTGGGAGCTCAGGGACAAAGGGCTGGAGTCTCCGGCCTCCCAGCCATGTGTTTATTGGCAGCGGGAGACAACACGTCGTTTGCCGGCAGCAGGATTCTCAGCTCCTGCCATTGTCAATGGGAATTCCGATTGAAGCCACCCCACGCCGCAGGGAAACCTGCCGGTGCGGGAGCGCTGCCGGGACCAGAAAATCCTGTCGCCAGCGAACGGGCGGAAAAGTCTGGTCAAAGAGTTGAGGTATACGGTATGTACTTATTGAGTAGCATTATGTGACACATGGTGTTCCCCATGCTTCACATTTATTAATGACTTGGATGAAGGTATAGGAAATTATATATTCAAGCTTGAAGATGAAATTCAATTAGAAGGGACACCATGTAGTGCAGATAGGAGGAGGAATCTCCAAAAGGATATCGACAAATTAAGTGAATGAGCAAAACTACGGTAGGTGAAATTTGGTGTTTGCTCTGAGGTCATCCATGTTGGATCCAAGAAATGCTGAGAAATTAGGAAGTGTAGAGGGGAGTGGTTTATGCATTCAAGCACCTGGGGCGAAATTCTCCATTATCGGCGGAAAGTCCGCCGATCGGCGCAAAAAAACGGCGCAAATCCCACTTGCGTCACGTCATAAAAATGGGCCGATAGTCTGCGGCCCGAAATGGGCTAGCAGCGACGTAACGGGATCCGCGCTTGCGCAGTGGTTCACGCCGTGCAGCATCATACGCGCTGCACAGCGTGACGGCTCATAAGGCCGCGCAGCTCCCCCCCCCACCCGACCGGAACAGCCGACCGCAACACCCGACTTGATGGCTGGCCGTCGCTCAGCCCCGAGGTTCGAGTCACGCGATGTGGAGGCGCTCCTGGACGCGGTGGAGCAGAGGAGGGACGCCATGTATCCCGGGCACGGCCGCAGAGTTGCCCCACGCCACAGCCGGCGTCTGTGGAGGGAAGTGGCAGAGGCCGTCACCGCTGTGGCCCTGACACCACGGACAGGCACCCAGTGCCACAAGAAGGTGAACGACCTCGTCAGAGCAGGCAGGGTGAGCCTCCCCATATCCCCCCTCCCCCATATCCCCCCTCCCCATATCCCCCCCTCCCCCAGCCCTAACCTTAACCTCTGCAATGCACGCGCAACCGATGGCGTGTATTCATAACACTGTTGCCTTTTACCCCTGCCACCACGCCCCCCCCCCCCCCCCCCCCCCCCACAGGAGAAGCGCGCACACAACAATAGGGAGCATGTGAGGACTGGAGGAGGGCCCGCTGATGAGAGGCCACTGACCGTACACGAGGAAAGGGCCCTGGAACTGGCTGGCGGACCTGAGGACCGGGAGGTTGCTGATGCAGAGGTCGGGGGCCCACGAGCAAGTGAGCCATCAACAGCCCGTCCCCATATCCCCCCTCCCCTATATCCCCCTCCCCCGTATCACCTGATCACTGCCTGATGTCTAACCATGCATGCTTCATTGTGTATCGCAGGACCAAACGTCCAGGCACCCATCCCCGCAGATGCACACCGCCCGCAGGATGCCCCTCGGAGACCACAGGAGACGGAGAGACCCGCACCCTCCAGCATGCGACGCCCGCAGGATGCCCCTCGCACACCACGGGAGACGGAGAGACCCGGACCCTCCAGCATGCGACGCCCGCAGGATGCCCCTCGGAGACCACAGGAGACGGAGAGACCCGGACCCTCCAGCATGCGACGCCCGCAGGATGCCCCTCGCACACCACGGGAGACGGAGAGACCCGGACCCTCCAGCATGCGACGCCCGCAGGATGCCCCTCGCACACCACGGGAGACGGAGAGACCCGGACCCTCCAGCATGCGACGCCCACAGGATGCCCCTCGCACACCACGGGAGACGGAGAGACCTGGAGCAACAGGGAGACGACACCCCCGTCACGTGCGGGAGCGACCACCCAGCGATGAGGGGGGCAGCCACAGGCCCCCGTCACATCCGAGCCAGGACACCACTACCCAGGACACCCCTACCCGGGACACCACTACCCAGGACACCCCTACCCGGGACACCACTACCCAGGACACCCCTACCCGGGACAGCACTACCCGGGACACCCCTACCCGGGACAGCACTACCCGGGACAGCACTACCCGGGACAGCACTACCCGGGACAGCACTACCCAGGACACCCCTACCTGGGAAGACGAAATACCGGACAGTGACTCAGAGTGGATGGGTGGAGACGAACCCCCACCCCAAAGTGCCATGGAGTCAGAGTGGGACGAAGAGCACGACACAACGCCACTGCTGTCACCAACACCCTCCACCATCGCAGAAACACTCACCACGGTTGGGCACTTTAGTGATGAGGCGTCTGGTACACTCACTGGTGCGCACAACACAGCCGTCCCGGTACAGCAGGTGGAGGTAGGAGCAGCAGAGGGACCGGGCGGTCGGAGGGCAGCCCAGGCCAAGCGAACATCTGCCGCCCAGATGGATCCCGGGTTCCCGCAGTTACCACACCCACACATAGATCCGATGCAACCACCGACACGGAGACGAGCGAATAGGGTGACGGGTGGCTTGCGGCGGCTGCGGTCGCAGGTGGAGGAGTCCACCCGCGTCCAGGAGCTGGGAGTGGTCCCGGTCATGCGTGCCACCCAGGCTGACACCGCACGGGTGGCGTCCGCGGTGGAGGCAATGGGTGCGACGGTGTCAGACATGGGGAACGGTTTGCGAGGCCTGGGGTCTTCCGTGCAGGCGGCGTCTGTGGCCCAGGAAATGGCTGCCCTCTCACAGGAGGCCATGAGCCAGTGCCAGCGCCAGATGGCAGAGGCGCTCAACGCCATAGCCCAGTCTCAGCAGGCCATGGCCCAGTCTCAGCAGGCCATAGCCCAGTCTCTGCAGGCCATGGCTCAGTCTCTGCAGGCCATGGCCCAGTCTCAGCAGGCCATGGCCCAGTCTCAGCAGGCCATCGCTGAGGGCATCGGCGCCAGTGGCCATGTGCGAGCCGGCGTCGCACTGTCACAGACAGGGTTTGACAACCCCCTGGGCTCCATGGCTGCAAACCTGCAGACCCCTGTCGATACCACCACGGGCCTCCAGGACTGGCAGCGCCAGATGTCGGGGGCGCGTCGGATGGCCAGTCCGTTCGCATCCCCCACCCATGTAGAGGCCTGGGGGCCATCGGGCACCGCGAGGGAGGAGAAGGTGGTGTGGTCCGTCCCGGCTCCCTCTGTAGGGGAGGTCCCGGTACACCGCGACACCTCGGACTCCCCCTCTTCCGTCCCAGGTGCATCGGGTGGGCAACGGGCAGGACAGGCTGGCAGCTCGCCATCCCAGTCGCCCGGGCCGCAGCCTGGCCCATCTAGGCCAGGACGCCCCAGGAAACGGCCGCCAAAGGGATCCAGTGTCAGAGGGCAGGAATCACAGGAGTCCACCTCCAGTTCTGCTGTACCGTCTGGGGAACCACGTAGACGTAGTCAAAGGGCCCGTAAGGCCAAACAATTAGACACTGAGTAAGTTGGCACGGGTGCAGGGCACAGATGAGTTTTAGGGGCTAGGGCACGTGCATGAACTCCTTTGGTTATTAAAGTCAATGTTACACCTACCGAAGCTGCCTTTGTGCTCTGTCCAAAGTGTGCGGGCGTGTCATGTACGTTGAGCGCAAGTGTGTGTGTGACGGGTGGTCTTACCTCAGCCCTAGGTGAGTCTGCCCCCTTCCCCCTGGGCCGCCATCAACATCCCCCGGGCAGAGGACGGGACCGTGCGCTGCAGTGTCACAGCCGCATGCAGGGATGGTCCGGGTGGATGGTGGTACTGTGGCCATGGGTCAGACATAGTCCAACGATGTAGAGCCAGGAGCTCATCGGAGGCGGGTTGTCATCATCCTCCATGGCCTGCGATAGACACGCGTCCACCCGCAACTGGGTGAGCCCGGCCCGTTGTGCCGCCGGTGGATCGGCAATTGGGGGGGGGGGGGGGGTGGTGTGCATGCGGGTGGGGTGTGTGGGGTTGGGGAGGGGGGTGAGGGTGCTGGGTGGGTGGGGGGTGTGGGTGGTCGGCTGTTGCCATGGTGTGCGGTCTGTGGCCATACTACCCGATTCCCACGCCCATCTAGTCAGTGAAGCGGGCGGCTATCAGTCTGTCCTGTGCCCGCTGGGCCAGCCGGTAACGGTGGACAGCCACCCGCCTGTGTCTACCCCGTCTGCCCTGACCATTGCCCCCATCCCCCTCATCTGGGGAGGACTGCGCCTCTTCCTGCTTCTCCTCCACTCCGCCCTCCTCTGCCTGCGGCACATCGCCCCTCTGCTGGGCTATGTTGTGCAGGACGCAGCACACCACAATGATGCGGCCGACCCTATCTGACCGATACTGGAGGGTGCCCCCAGAGAGGTCCAGGCACCTGAAACGCATCTTCAGCACGCCAAAGCACCTCTCGATCACTCCCCTTGTCGCTACATGGGCATCATTGTAGCGGTTCTCCGCCTCATTGCGTGGCCTCCGTATAGGCGTCATCAGCCACGATCGCAATGGGTAGCCCCTGTCGCCCAGCAACCAGCCCCTCAGCCGGGGATGGCGTCCCTCGTACATGCCGGGGATGGATGACCGCGACAACACGAATGAGTCATGTACACTGCCTGGGTGACGGGCGCAGACGTGCAGGATCATCATGCGGTGGTCGCAGACCACCTGTACGTTCATCGAATAGGTCCCCTTCCTATTGGTGAACACGGCCCTGTTATCTGCAGGTGGCCGCACCGCGACGCGCATCCCATCGATCGCGCCCTGGACCATGGGGAACCCGGCAACGGCAGAGAAGCCCACGGCCCGGGCATCTTGGCTGGCCCGGTCCACGGGGAAGCGGATGTAGCGGTGCGCCATGGAATAAAGGGCATCTGTCACTGCCCGGATGCACCGATGCACCGATGTCTGCGATATGCCAGACAGGTCCCCACTCGGTGCCTGGAATGACCCCGTTGCATAAAAGTTCAGGGCCACCGTAACCTTGACGGACATGGGGAGAGGGTGTCCCCCGCCAGTGCCACGCGGTGACAGGTGTGCCAGCAGGTGGCAGATGTGTGCCACGGTTTCCCGGCTCATCCGGAGTCTCCTCCTGCATTCCCGGTCCGTGAGGTCCTGGTATGACTGCCGGGGCCGGTACACACGGGGCGCCCTCGGGTGCCTCCGTTGCCGTGGGGCCGCGACGTCCTCCTCCCCCTCCTCGTCCTGTCGGTCAGGTGTCCCTGCAGCCTGGGCGGCTGCCGCCTGCCCCTCTGCGGCAGCCTGCGCCGCCTCTCTGGCACGCTCCTCCTCCTCCTCCTCCTCCTCCTCCTCCTCATCCAGGGCAACATAGACATGAGCGGCTGCCACCACGGCGGCCAACATCGCTGGATGGTCTGAAAACATGACGGCCTGGTGGGGGGGGGAGGGGAACGACGACATGTCATCATTGCCCATATCCCCTCCTCCCCCCAGCCAGGTGGCATGGACCGCATGGGTCCAACTGTTGGAGGCTGGCACCTGGCCAGGTGGACCAACTCATTTGCCCTCCCATCACCCACCCCGGCACGGACCCCCTCCCCAACCTCCACCCCAGCACGGACGCCCCCCCCAACCTCCACCCCAGCACGGACCCCCCCCCCCCCCCAACCTCCACCCCAGCACGGACCCCCCCCCCAACCTCCACCCCGGCACGGACCCCCCCCAACCCCCAACCTCCACCCCAGCACGGACCCCCCCAACCCCCAACCTCCACCCCAGCACGGACCCCCCCCCCCAACCTCCACCCCAGCACGGACCCCCCCCCAACCTCCACCCCAGCACGGACCCCCCCCAACCTCCACCCCAGCACGGACCCCCCCCCAACCTCCACCCCAGCACGGACCCCCCCCCAACCTCCACCCCGGCACGGACCCCCCCCAACCCCCAACCTCCACCCCAGCACGGACCCCCCCAAACCCCAACCTCCATCCCAGCACGGACCCCCCACCCCAACCTCCACCCCAGCACGGACCCCCCCCCCCCAACCTCCACCCCAACATGGACCCCCCCCCCCAACCTCCACCCCAGCACGGACCCCCCCCCAACCTCCACCCCGGCACGGACCCCCCCAACCCCAACCTCCACCCCAGCACGGACCCCCCCCCCAACCTCCACCCCAGCACGGACCCCTCCCAACCCCCAATCTCCACCCCAGCACGGACCCCCCCCCCAACCTCCACCCCAGCACGGACCCCCCCCCCAACCTCCACCCCAGCACGGACCCCCCCCCCAACCTCCACCCCGGCACGGACCCCCCCAACCCCCAACCTCCACCCCAGCACGGACCCCCCCCCCCAACCTCCACCCCAGCACGGACCCCCCCCCCCAACCCCCAACCTCCACCCCAGCACGGACCCCCCCCCCAACCTCCACCCCAGCACGGACCCCCCCCCAACCTCCACCCCGGCACGGACCCCCCCCCAACCCCCAACCTCCACCTCAGCACGGACCCCCCCCCAACCTCCACCCCGGCACGGACCCCCTCCCGGCACTCCCCCGGAGCCCAGCCTACTCTAACCACCCCACCCCCCCCCCCCGCCGCACACACACACACACAAGCCGAGACACACCTCTCCTCACGCAATCAGTCTGCGGCCACGCCATTTCCTGCCCAGAGCCAACCCCCCAGGCCGTCACTCACCTCCTCGCTGGTCGGCGTGAGCCTGGAGCACCGGGTCACGCCGATGAAAAGGAGGTTTGATTCACGTCGACGTGAACGGTCATCACGTCGACGGGACTTCGGCCCATCCGGAAGGGAGAATATCGGCAGGCCGAAAATCGGCTGCCTTGCGCAGACCCGTGACATTCTCCGCGGCAGCGGCGCCATTAACGCCCCGCCGACTTTTCTCCCTTCGGAGACTTCGGCGGGGGCGGGGGCGTGATTCACGGCGGCCAACGGCCATTCTCCGACCCGGCGGGGGGTCGGAGAATGACGCCCCTGATTTGGGTAAACCACATAAAGCTCCCACTATCCCCTAGATTCTCTTCTTCACTTCAAATTGTCTCCTTAAACTCTTCTCCCCTTTCACCTCCAGCCTCATGACCAAAAACAAGAGCGAGGAGATGGTGGACTTCCTTGTCACAAAGAGTGCGACTATCCCTTTTCCTGTCTCTGCTGTTCACCGAGTTCACCTTCCCCGGGTCCACCTGGCCAAACATTCTCCAAACGTACCCTGCACTAGTCCTTGACGGGCATATTTCTCAAGTTTCTCTCCTATCTCTCTGCTCATGCTCTCTCTTGTCCATGGGACCCAACTCCTGATGTGGGTTTCTGGTCACCCCACGCACGAGTTCTGTGAGGGAGGGGTGCGAAGTGACCCAGACGCCCTCGCTATCGGGCGGCCCGATAGCGTGATTCGTAACGGAAACCCATGCGATCCCCACCACCATGCATAGATTTGCATGGTGAAGGGAGAGTGAATCGCTTCTGGGCACTGCTCACAGTGCCAGTGCCGACTCCATCGGGAGAACTGAGAATCTAGTCCCATATCTCCATCGAAGAGAAGGAAAATATATTCAATTGAAATGGCACATCTGCTAAAGCAGGATTATTCCCAGTGTCTGTGGAAGAAAGATTTTTAAATAACCTACGCCAAGAAATGAGTTGGCCCATGAAACTGCCTGAAAAGATGAGTGTCCCTTTAAGAATGTTCTACCCAGAATGGAAACTTTGAAATATGCATGGCTGACAACAGCATGTAATTAACGATGTTATTCACTTACAACATCCATAAAGTTTGTTTTAAATCACAAGGCATTTGAATTTTAATACCCTAATTAATGAACTATTTTTACATTCCAGACTTTTACTCCATCAAATGGGCAAAAGCGGATTTGCTGATTGTGACTTATCAGATTACACCAGGCAGTTTTCCTGTACAGTCATAAAAATATGAACCACTAATTAACCATATCTGCCAGAGAATCAAGTCAAAAATAGTGTATAGAGCCACAAAGGAACAATAATTACTTTGTCCTGCATTGTGAAATACTAAGTTTAACCATCCGTTTAAAACTTAATTTCAACCGACTTCTCGCCAAGATCGGTAAAGCTTGAAACAAACTGAGGATGCAGTTTGGTATCAATATGCTGGGATTCTGAAAAAACAAACCTCTTCTTCAACACACAGGACAATGCAGCCTGCATTAATAATAATGACTGTATCCATTGCTCTAAAATTTACACAACAGCAGATAAAGTATTGTTCATCCTGTGTTGAGCACCGCAAATACAATAGCAAAGACAGAACAATCTTTCAGAAGTATGGACCAGTTTGCCAAAAATGCTGACCTGAAATATATACAAAATATGTAGTGGCAACATTCACCAACTTAAAAGCCTTGCCAACTCAATGCCAGCAAAACTAAAGAGCTGGTCATTGACTTCAGGAAGCAAAGTACTGTACACACCCCTGTCAGCATCAACGGGGCCGAGGTGGAGATGGTTAGCAGTTTCAAATTCCTAGGGGTGCACATCTCCAAAAATCTGTCCTGGTCCACCCACGTAGACGCTACCACCAAGAAAGCACAACAGCGCCTATACTTTCTCAGGAAACTAAGGAAATTCGGCATGTCCACATTAATCCTTACCAACTTTTACAGATGCACCATAGAAAGCATCCTATCGGGCTGCATCACAGCCTGGTATGGCAACTGTTCGGCCCAGGACCACAAGAAACTTCAGAGAGTCGTCAACACCGCCCAGTCCATCACACAAACCTGCCTCCCATCCATTGACTCCATCTACACCTCCCGCTGCCTGGGGAAAGCGGGCAGCATAATCAAAGATCCCTCCCACCCGGCTTACTCACTCTTCCAACTTCTTCCATCGGGCAGGAGATACAGAAGTCTGAGAACATGCACAAACAGACTCAAAAACAGCTTCTTCCCCACTGTCACCAGACTCCTAAATGACCCTCTTATGGACTGACCTCATTAACACTACACCCTGTATGCTTCATCCGATGCCAGTACTTATGTAGTGACATTGTATACCTTGTGTTGCCCTATTATGTATTTTATTTTATTCCCTTTTTTTCCCATGTACTTAATGATCTGTTGACCCGCTCGCAGAAAAATACTTTTCACTGTACCTCGGTACACGTGACAATAAACAAATCCAATCTAATCCAATCCAATGATTCAGAGAAACTTAAAGCCTTGATTCAGATGAACTTGAAGCCTTGATTCACGCTCGGAACTTGGATGTGGTTGCTGTAACGGAGACTTGGTTAATAAAGGGACAGGACTGGCAGCTAAATATTCCAGGAAATAGGTGTTTTAGGTGAGACAGGAAGGAAGGTAAAAGAGGTGGGGGAGTTGCAACACTGTGGTTAGGGAACATGTACAGAGGGAGGAGGACACCATGGAAAAAAAATCAAGTAATGAGGCACTATCGGTAGAGCTCAGAAACAGGAAGTCACTATGGTGGGGGTATACTACAGGCCTCCCAACAGCCCACAGGAAGTTGAGGAACAGATATCTAAGCAGATTCCGGATAGATGTAGAAATAATAGGGTTGTTGTAGTGGGAGACTTTAATTTTCCTCATATTGACTGAAAATCCCTTTGGGCTCGGGGTCTGGATGGTGAGGAATATGTTAAGTGTGTCCAAGAATGTTTTTTGCAACAATATGTGGATAGTTCGACTAGAGAGGGGGCTATATTGAACCTAGTACTAGAGAACGAGCCCAGCCAAGTCATCAACCTTGTAGCGGGAGAACATGTGGCGAACAGTGACCACAATTCCGTTAGCTTTAGGATACTCATGGAAAAGGACGAGTGTTGTCCTCGGGCTAAGGTGCTAAAATGGGGGAAGGCTAACTACAACCAGATTAGGCAGGATTTGGAGGCTGCTGATTGGGAGAGGCTGTTTGAGGATAAATTCGATAATTGGCATGTGGGAGTCTTTTAAGGAGCAGTTGATAGGAGTGCAAGACAGGCATGTACCTGTAAAAAGGAAGGACAGCAAAGGCAGGATTCGGGAACCATGGATGACCAGAGAAATTGAGAATCTTGTCAAAAAGGAAAAAGATGCATATGTGAGGTACGGACAACTAAAAACAGATAAAGCACAAGGAAAGTAGAAAAGAACTCAAGCAGGGAGTTAGGAGGGCAAAAAGGGGTCACAAAATGTCCTTGGCAGACAGGATTAAGGAGAATCCAAAGGCATTTTATACATATATTAGGAACAAGTGGGTAGCTAGAGAAAGAGCTGGCCCACTCAAGGACAAAGGAGGGAAATTATGTATAGAATCAAAGGAAGTAGGTGAGATCCTTAATGAGTATTTTGCATCAGTATTCACAAAGGAGAGGGACATGTTGATTGGTGTTGTCTCAGATGGATGTGTAAACACTTTAGAACAGATCGTTATTACGAGGGGGAAGTGTTAGGTGTGTTAAAAAGCATTAAGGTGGACAAATCCCCAGGGCCAGGTGGCATCTATCCCAGATTTCTGAGGGAGGCAAGAGATGAAATCGCTGGGCCTCTGACAGAATTCTTTGTGTCCTCATTGGCCACAGGTGAGATCGCAGAGGACTGGAGGATAGCCAAAGTTGTACCGTTATTTAAGAAGGTTTGCAATGATAATCCGGGCAAATATAGGCCAGTGAGCTTGGCGTCAGTGATAGTGAAATTGTTGGAAAAGATTCTCAGAGATAGAGGGCAGGATTCTCCAACCCCCTGCCGGGTCGGAGAATCGCCGGGAGGGGGCGGCGTGAATCCTGACCCGCCAAATTCTCCGGCACATAAGATTCGGCGGAGGCGGGAAACACGGCGCGCCGGTCGGAAGCCCCCCCCACCCCCAGCGATTCTCCAGCCCGCGATGGGCCGAAATCCCGCTGGTTTTATCCTGGTCCCGACGGCGTGATTTGAACCATGTCCCTTACCGGCGGGACCTAGCGGCGCGGGCGGGCTCCGGGGTCCTGGGGGGGGGGGGGGGCGATCTGGCCCCGGGACTTCCCCCACGGTGGCCTGGCCCGCGATCTGGGCCCACCGATCCGCGGGCGAGCCTGTGCCGTGGGGGGGGCACTCTTTTCCTACGCGCGACCATCAGCCTCCGCCATGGCCGACGCGTAGGTGAGACACACCCCCCCCCCGCGCATGCACGGGGATGACGTCAGCAGCCGCTGACCCTCCCGCGCATGCGCGGACTCCTGACGGCCGGCGGAGTCCCTTCGGCCCCAGCTGGCGTGGCGCCAAAGGCCTTCCACACCAGCCGGTGGGGCGCCAACCACTCCGGGGCGGGCCTAGCCGGAGTGGTTCACGCCACTCCGTCCCGCCGGGACTCCCCGCCCCACCAGGTAGGGGAGAATCCCGCCCAGGATGAATGCATATTTGGAAGTGAATGGTCTTACTGGTGACAGGCAGCATGGCTTTGTACGAGGAAGGTCATGTATCACTAATTTGATTGAATTTTTTGAGGAGGTGACAAAAATGATTGACCAGGGAAGGGCTGTGGATGTTGTCTACATGGATTTTGGTAAATCATTTGATAAGGTCCCTCATGGCAGGCTGGTGCAAATGATTAGATGACATGGGGTCAGGGGTGAACTAGCTGGATGGATCCAGAACTGACTTGGTCATAGAAGACAGAGGGTAGCGGTGGAAGGCTGTTTTTCCAAATGAAGGTCTGTAACTAGTGGTGTTCCGCAGGGATCAGTTCTGGAACCTCTGCTCTTTGTAATATATAAATGACTTGGAAGAAAGCGTAGCGGGTTTGATGAGCAAGTTTGCGGATGATACTAAGATTGCAGGAGTTGTGGATAGTGATGAAGATCATCAGAGAATACAACAGGGTATAGATAGGCTGCAAAATTGGGCAGGGAAATGGCAGGTGGAATTTAACCCGGACAAATGCGAGGTGATGCATTTTGGTAGATCCAATTCAGGTGGGAGCTATAAAATAAATGGCAGAACCATCACGAGCATAGAGAGACAGAGAGATCTGGGCGTGCAGGTCCACAGATCCTTAAAAGTGGCAGCACAGGTGGAAATGGTGGTAAAGAAAGCATCTGGCATGCTTGCCTTCATAGGACAGGGTATTGAGTATAAAAGCTCAAAAATTATGTTACAATTATCTAGAATGTTGGTTAGGCCACATTTGGAACACCGTGATCAATTCTGGTCACCGCACTACCAGAAGGATGCGGAGGCTTTGGAGAGAGTACAGTAAAGGTTTACCAGGATGTTGCTAGGTATGGAGGGTATTAGCTATGAGGGGAGATTGAATAAACTGGGATTGTTCTCCCTAGAGAGACAGAGGCTGAGGGGCGACCTGATAGAAGTTTATAAAATTATTAGGGTGAACAGTTGGAGGTTTTTTCCCAGGGCGGAAATTACAATTACAAGGGGGCACAAGTTCAAGGTGAGAGGGGAAAGGTTCCATGGAGATGTGCGGGGGAAGTTTTTTCCAGGTGGTGGCCTGGAATATACCGCCAAGTGAGGTGGTTGAGGCACATACATAGAACATAGAACATAGAAAAATACAGCACAGAACAGGCCCTTCGGCCCACAATGTTACATTAGCGACTTTAAGATTTATCTGGATAGGCCCATGAACAGATGAGGTATAGAAGGATACAGGCTGTTGGTCTCGATGGGACACGTGATCGGCGCAGGCTTGGAGGGTTGAAGGGCCTTTCCTGTGCTGTATTGTTCTTTGTTCTTAATAATTGGTCACTCATCCAGGTCTTAAAATGGGCATTTAAATAACATTTTCAGACAAACTACTAGATGGAACACCTTTGGATTGATCTCAGCATTTGTAATTAAAAGAGTAGTTTTTTGTTTTAGATCAAAGAATTATTTGATTATCTTTATATTTTCACAGACTGAAACTCATTTTCCCTCCATATAGAGTGGGAATTCACCAGGCAGTTTTCCTCTTTGGGATAGTGCCTCAACTGAAAAAAGATTTATTAACAATGGTATTTTATTCAAGAAACACATACGCTCCAGATTGGATTGCAGTGTAACTTACATCGAAAAGAAATTTACACATAGATTAAGTATTCAGCTTAAAAACATAGAAACATGCAACGCTCATACAGTATCAAAAAGCGAAAAACAAATTCAGCAGGTAACAAGGACGTGGTGGACAGGATATCAAAAGGGTAAAATTGAATTAAAGTTACAATCAATACACCATTCCTACATTGAAAGTCAGAGAGATCTAGGTGTACAGGTCCACAGGTCACTGAAAGGGGCAACACAGGTGGAGAAGGTAGTCAAGAAGGCATACGGCATGCTTGCCTTCATTGGCCGGGGCATTGAGTATAAGAATTGGCAAGTCATGTTGCAGCTGTACAGAACCTTAGTTCTACAGTATAGTGTAGAGTATAGTGTTCAATTCTGGTCGCCACACTACCAGAAGGATGTGGAGGCTTTAGAGAGGGTGTAGAAGAGATTTACCAAGATGATGCCTGGTATGGAGTGCATTAGCTATGAGGAGCGGTTGAATAAACTCAATTTGTTTATTCAATGGGTGATTTTCAGGTTGGCAAGATGTAACGGGTGGAGTGCCATAGAGATCAGTGCTGGGGCCTCAATGTTTACAATCTATATCAATGATTTGGGATAAAGGAACAGAATGTATAGATTAAAAATTTGCTGATGACACAAAAACAGGAAGGAAAGTAAGTTGTGAAGAGGACATAAGGGGCAAAATTCTCCCCAAACGGCACGATGTCCGCCGACTGGCGCCCAAAACGGCGCCAATCAGACGGGCATCGCGCCGCCCCAAAGGTGCGGAATGCTCCGCATCTTTGGGGGCCGAGCCCCAACATTGAGGGGCTAGGCCGGCGCCGGAGGGATTCCCGCCCGCCAGCTGGCGGAAACAGCGTTTGTTGCCCCGCCAGCTGGCACGGAAATGACATGTCGGGGCGGCGCATGCGCGGGAGCGTCAGCGGCCGCTGACAGTTTCCCGCGCATGCGCAGTGGGGAGAGTCTCTTCCGCCTCCGCCATGGTGGAGACCGTTGCGGAGGCGGAAGGGAAAGAGTGCCCCCACGGCACAGGCCCGCCCGCGGGTCGGTGGGCCCCGATCGCGGGCCAGGACACCGTGGGGGCACCCCCCCCGGGGTCAGATCGCCCCGCGCACCCCCCAAGACCCCGGAGCCCGCCCACGCCACCTTGTCCCGCCGGTAAATACCTACTTTAATTTACGCCGGCGGGACAGGCAATTTCTCGGCGGGACTTCGGCCCATCCAGGCCGGAGAATCGAGCAGGGGGGCCCGCCAACCGGTCCGGCCCGATTCCCGTCCCCGCCGAATATCCAGTGCCGGAGACTTCGGCAACCGGCGGGGGCGGGATTCAAGGCGGCCAACGGCCATTCTCCGACCCGCTGGGGGGTCAGAGAATGACGCCCAAGGGGTTTGAAAAGGGACATGGAAAGGTTAAGGGAATGGGCAAAAACTTGGCAGATGGGAGTATAATGTGGGAAAATGTGAACAGCAAGTGGTTAGGAAGGCAAATGGAATGTTATCATTTATTACAAGAGGAATGGAATACAAAATAGGGATGTTTTGCTACAGTTGTACAAGGCACTGGTGAGATCACCCCTGGAATACTGTAAAGTTTTGGTCTCCTTATTTAAGAAAGTACATAATTGCTTTAGATGCAGTTCAGAGAAGATTCACTTAACCAATACCCAGAAAGACCAGGACTAGGGCACATAGTTTAAAGATAAGGGCCGGGATTCTCCGAAATCCCGACCAAGTGTTGACACCGGCGTGAATACTGGAGTGGTGCACGCTGGCGTCAATGGGCCTCCTGGCCCAGCAATTCAACGGTCTTCAGGGGGCCAGCACGGCCCCGGAGTGCTGCGCACTACTCCGGCGCCGAAAGGCAACCCAGCATGGCCGGCGCGGATCCGCGCATGCACCCACTGACGCCAGCGCCTGGTTGCCGTCTCCGCGCCAGCGCCATGCAACATGGCGGAGACCACAGCGGAACCGCGGGGAAGGAGATAGGCCCCCCTCTAGATCGTGTCGCCCACCGATCGGAAGCTCCCGATCGCAGGCCTGGGGACCGTCGAGGCTCCCCCCGGAGTCAAATCCCCTCGCCCCCGCCCCCCCCCCCCCCGCCCCCCAACACGACGTCCACCGCGGCCGCGGGTCCGAGCTCCTGCCGGGTGGTACCAGCTTGGAACCACGCTTGGGACGCGGCGGGAGTTTGCCCGGTCGACCGCGGAGAATCGCCGCGGGGGCCTCTTTCAGCGGCCCCCGACCAGCACAGCGGCGACTGTGCGGCCACGATTGGCGCCGATTCCCCGGTTGCCAAAGAATCGCGTTGCGGCTTGGCGGGAATTTCCCGCGTCCCCGCCAATTCTCCAACCCAGCGCTTAAGATGAAAACGAGAAGTATTTTTTCTCAGAAGGCCTGAGTTCTCTTCTCCAGGGCCATTGGATATTTTTGAGGCAGAGGTGGTTAGATCTTGATTAACAGGGGAATCAAAGGGTACTGATGTGGGCAGTGTGGTACTGAGGCCATAGTCAAATCAGCTATATTATTGAATGGTGGAACAGGTTCAAGAGGCCGACTGACCTACTGCCGCTCTTAATTTGTCTGTTTAAACAAGCTGTTGGTGTTAATTTACTTATCTTTATGATTTTGTATATTAGAAAGCAACATCAAGTTAGAAAATTCAACTTCAAAAAGATTATAAGGTTACAACCTTTTGCCTGTTTCAACTGAGAACCGCTTTGTAATTTAATGACGTGATCAGACAAAAGTAATTGTTTTACACAGATATCCAAAAGTACACTAGAAGGCAGAGTTCTTCTGAAGAGCCAACAAAAACAATTTTTTCTTCAGTAACCATGGGTGGGATACTATGGCCCCCCAGCCGCCTGTTTCTTGGCAGCGCACCGTTTTCTCTTCTCCCGCTGTTTGTCAATGGGATTCCCATTTAAGTCACTCCATGCCGCCAGGAAACCCCTGGGCGGGGGTGCGCCACTGGCAGAAGAGGACGCCAATAGCCAGAGAATTTCAGCCCATTTTATGATGCAAGCTGGATTCTTCTCATTTAACTTTGGAATGGATTATACGATTAGTATTTGGCTATGTTTTATGCAATTGAAGTTCTGTATAAATCAATTAATTATTCACTTTTGTTTACAACTTGTGGGAACAAATTTTCTTTTGAGTTAATGAAACGCCATCAGGCACTGGAACAGGAGAAGGCTATTTAGCCCCTTCTACCATGCAGAATGCTTTTTAAAAGTAAATTCAGAGTACCCAATTCATTTGTTCTAATTAAGGGGTAATTTAGCTTGGCAATCCACCTAGCCTGCACCTCTTTTGGGTTGTGGGGCGAAACCCACACAAACACGGGAAGAATGTGCAAACTCCACACGGCCAGTGACCCAGAGCCGGGATCGAACCTGGGACTTCGTCGCCGTGAGGCAGCAGGGCTAACCCACTGCGCCACCGTGCTGCCCTAACATGCAGAATACTAACCTTAAATTCTTCAATGATAATGCTGAGAGCATCATGACCAGCTTTCCTCAAGTCTTCCAGTTCTAGTTTATGTTTCTCCTGCAAACAGAGTATTACATATTGTTAAAGTTTCAAAGTGAGACTATTAAAGATGTTACAACAGAATTCAGCTGTCAACACTGTTACGGCCGTTCTGATCAGCGGGATCTCTTCCGCTGCTGCCGACGGTGAATCCTCGCCGAGCGGTTTCCTGATGGGGGGGTTGATTCAATGGGAAGCCCAAATGACAGCGGTGCAACCGGAAGATCCCACCTCCAGGCAATGGTGGTCGCCTTCAGCTGCCGAGAAACACGCCACGGGAGCGTGGGAGACCCCCCCTCCAGTTATTTTTGCGCTGAACATGGAAATAATACCATTACATCTGTTCATGGGTGAAGTTTTCCATTATCACCATAAAAGGATAAGCATGATAATGGTAATAATTTTAGAAACGCTAAAACTCTAAGCAACTCAAAGTAAGACAAGGTAACCAAACTTTCATCACTAGATGATACAATCAAAAAGATGATACAATCAAACAGCAATTAAAGTATCGGCATTTATATCACTCTAAAGGAATGTTCACATGATTTACCTGCAGCGATATATTTGTCACATCCATGGAAATAATGTAAATTGTTTGCGAAAAATTGCACATTTTCACATCCTGATAAACTTGACTAAGCAAAATAAAAACTATGGATGAATGCTGGAACTATTTGAATGGTCACCTGATTCAGACTGAAGTGGTTGCTCCTTTGGCAAAATTTTTGTCCGATTTTATTCCCATCCAAACTTGTCTCTCGACACTTCCCTCACCCGACCCTCCCGCTATCCGCTCCCCTCCCCCAACCCTCCCGCTATCCGCTTCCCTCCTCCGACCCTCTCGCTATCCGCTCCCCTCCTCCGACCCTCCCGCTATCCGCTTCCCTCCTCCGACCCTCCCACTATCCGCTCCCCTCTTCCGACCCTCCCGCTATCCGCTTCCCTCCTCCGACCCTCCCGCTATCCGCTCCCCTCCTCCGACCCTCCCGCTATCCGCTTCCCTCCTCCGACCCTCCCGCTATCCGCTTCCCTCCTCCGACCCTCCCGCTATCCGCTTCCCTCCTCCGACCCTCCCGCTATTCGCTTCCCTCCTCCGACCCTCCCGCTATCCGCTTCCCTCCTCCGACCCTCCCGCTATCTGCTTCCCTCCTCCGACCCTCCCGCTATCCGCTTCCCTCCTCGATCCTCCCGCTATTCGCTTCCCTCCTCCGACCCTTCCGCTATCCGCTTCCCTCCCCGGTCCTCCCGCTATCTGCTTCCCTCCTCCGACCCTCCCGCTATCCGCTTCCCTCCTCCGACCCTCCCGCTATCCGCTCCCTTCCTCCGACCATCCCGCTATCCGCTCCCTTCCTCCGACCCGCTATCCGCTTCCCTCCTCGATCCTCCCGCTATTCGCTTCCCTCCTCCTCCGACCCTCCCGCTATCCGCTTCCCTCCTCCGACCTTCCCACTATCCGCTTCCCTCCACCGACCCTCCAACTATCCGCTATCCACTTCCCTCCTCCGACCCTCCCGCTATCCGCTTCCTTCCCCCGACTGTCCCACTAGCCGCTTCCCTCCTCCGACCCCCCAGCCCCGCAATCCTCTTCCATTCCCTACCCTCCCACTCACCACGGCCCTCTTGCTATCTGCTTCCCTGCCCAACCCTCTCACCCGCCGCTTCCCCCACTCACCATTTCCCTCCCCGTCTCTTCCACTCACCACTTGCTTCCTCGACCTTGCCGCTATCCGCTTCCCTCCCTCGACCCTCCCGCTATCCGCTTCCCTCCCTCGACCCTCCTGCTATCCGCTTCCCTCCTCCGACCCCGCATCTATCTGCTTCCATCCCCGACCCCCCCGCTATCCGCTTCCCTACCCGGACCCTCCCGCTATCCGCTTCCCTCCCCCGGCCCTCCCGCTATCCGCTTCCCTCCCCCCACCCGCTTCCCTCCTCCGACCCGCCCGCTATCCGCTTCCCTCCTCCGACCCGCCCGCTATCCGCTTCCCTCCTCCGACCCACCCGCTACCCGCTTTCCTCCCCCGACCCTCCAACTATCCGCTTCCCTCCTCCGACCCTCCCGCTATCCGCTTCCCTCCTCCGACCCTCCCGCTATCCGCTTCCCTCCCCCGACATTCCCGCTATCCGCTTACCTTCCCCGACTCTCCCGCTATCCGCTTCCCTCCCCGACCTTCCCGCTATCCGCTTCCCTCCTCCGACCCTCCCGCTATTCGCTTCCCTCCCCCGACCTTCCTGCTATCCGCTTCCCTCCTCCGACATTCCCGCTATCCGCTTCCCTCCTCCGACTCTCCCGCTATCCGCTTCCCTCCTCGATCCTCCCGCTATTCGCTTCCTTCCTCCTCCGACCCTCCCGCTATCCGCTTCCCTCCTCCGACCCTCCCGCTATCCGCTTCCCTCCCCCGACCTTCCCGCTATCCGCTACCCTCCCCCGACTCTCCCGCTATCCGCTTCCCTCCCCGACTCTCCCGCTATCCGCTTCCCTCCTAGACTCTCCCGCTATCCGCTTCCCTCCCCGACTCTCCCGCTCACTGTTTCCCTCCCCGACTCTCCCGCTATCCGCTCCCCCGACTCCCCTCCCCCGACTCTCCCCTCCCCGACTCTCCCCTCCCCGACTCTTCCCCCCCCCCCGACTCTCCCCTCCCCCGACTCTTCCCCCCCCCAGACTCTCCCCGCCCCCGCTCACCCCTCCCCGACCGATCCTGCCACTTCCCTCCCCAATCCTGTCGCTTGCCGCTTCCCTTCTCAATTGTTCCACCTGCCACTTCCCTTCCGAAGCTTCCTATGCGCTGCCTCTCTAGCGTCTCCGTCTTGCTCATCACCTCCTTCCCTGAGCCCTTTATTGGCTACTTCCTCCCCTACATTCCCATTTACAAACCCCTAACTCACTTGCTCACTTTCCCCTTCACCTCCCCCACCCACAACAAGCATTCAAATGAGCAAAGCAGTGAGCACGAGGAAGGCAGGCAAGAGAGCGAGACACCGTGCAGGAGGATTAGTGAGGGACCAGCAACGGGAGAGAAGCAGTGAACCGGAGAAGCAGCAAAATGGGAGAGACAGTGAGGGGAGCAGCAAGTGGGAGAGGAGGCTGGCGGATGGGTTGAGAGGAAAGTAGTGAGAAGGAGAAAGGTGGCAGCGGGAGGGTCAGGGAGGGAGGGAGAGAAAAGGGGAACAGGCGGGTCGGGGATAGAAGCGGCACGTCAGGAGAGGTGGCAAGTTGGAGGTGGGAAGCGGCGAGCAGGAGATAAATTGAAAGGTCTAGTCAGTTATTAAGAGTTTAGAGTTAATAACGTTACTCTTAATAAATCATCGCGAGTAGCTGAGAGGATCTTTGAGGCAGTTACTATATTGATCTAGCCATTCTATTGCAGCTGGTTGTCTAGAATTATTGAAGGAAGATTGATCTCAAACACATCTGACACATAAAACCACAAGTCTCGGGAGTTTGTAAAAGTTTTAGATTCCTGGCCCAGGTGTTCAATGAATAATGCAAAGTTTCTTGTGAAATTCTCTCATGGGACATTTTAAACCATGCACACTTCGAAATACTACCGCTCCCCAATTCACTTTTGTGTGCACTGTGACAGATAGTTTACTTCAAAAACAGTGTAACGCTTTATTACTTCACAGTTCATAGATTTTTAATCTAAAAAAAAATCCCCCCCCCGGGATTCCTTTCTCTCTTCACTACAACACTCTCCTTCCCAGTTTCCAAATGTAGTTTCCTCCTTCAATATTCACTTAATTTACACAGACACTGTGCCTCTCTGACCTTCACCCTCCAGTTCACAAGAGTCAAATTCACGGGACAATTTACCTTTACCTGATTATGTTTGTCGATGTGAAGATAATACGGAGCTATTTTCCTCGCTATTGGAAGTACAGTAAAGAAAATACCCAATAGTCTGAAAAAAATAAAAGTTGCTCTTTCCACACTTTTAGCTCTTCATATTTTGCACTTGTCAAATTGAAACAAAAGGCCTTCCTCTTGCCTTGAGCCATTGTTACCAATTCAACACTTCTTCTGTTAAATTCCTAAAATACAAGCTGCAATATAAAACCTAACAAACGCCTCTCTCATGTATTCTAATGTAGTGACTATGGTTATGAAGTTAAAATCTTAGGGGGTCATGAGTGAAAATACCACCAAGGTTAATTTAAAATTTAATTCAGAAAATCGAATAATTTGTGAACTAGCATCTTACTGTGCCAATGGCTGAGGGTCTTGTTCTTTTTTCTTTCTACCTACCTCTGGTCACATTTTATAAATATATATTACATGTCATTTATTTTTGTTTCTACTCGTGATGTTCACCTGCACATTAATTTGATGACTGGTCTATAGTGTCCAGTTTTTTGTCTCATTCCATCCTTTCTGGTTTTCCAATCTGTTGGGACCTTTCCAGAATCTCCAATTAATTCTCCAGTCTCATTCCCCAAGGGGCAATGTTTACTTTAAATTCTCTTTTCCATGTTATATACTTGTAGAGGCTCTGACAGTCTATTTTTATATTTCAACCAGTTTACTCTCTTAATTTTGACATCTATTTTTGTAGGCATCCTTTGCCGGATTATAATGGAAGGAGCGTTTGGGAAATAAGTAGGAGGTCTAAATAAGGAATCTGGATTGACACAGGCTTGTGGGCCGAAGGGCCTGTTCCTGTGCTGTAATGTTCTTTGTTCCAAATCTTCTGGCCCATCACTAACCTTCACAGTATTGTAAGCCTTTACTTCTAATTTGATATCATCCTTGACTTCCTTAATTAGCCATGGATGATGTGGCCTTCTCATAGAATCTCTCTTTTGTAATGGAATTATCTTTGCTGAGCATTATAAAATGTCTGCTTATTTACCATCTTACCTTTGAGCCTATTTTCACAGTCCACATTAGTGAACTCTTCACAACTTTATAATTGCCTTTATTTATGTCTAAGGGACTAGTTTCGGACCCACGATCCTCACCCTCAAACTGAATATAAAATTCTATCATGTTATGATCACGGAATGAAATTTAAAATGTTATTAACAGGTGAATGACAAGGGTTCAGCTATAAAGGGAAGATGAGAATCAATGTCACGAAACAACCAGTAATGAACTGTGAAAAGATAATCCCACTGTCAGCAATACTGAGAACAAGTCCAGCATTGTTGCATTTATGCTTTGAACTGTGCAAATACCTGAAATATTTACAAAATGTAAATGAAAAACAAACTACCAATTGAGAAGATGAAGAACCACCAGGATGAATCACAACAGTTCCGTGTGATGGACATTCATCAATTCACCCCATCTTAAAAATAGCTGAGCTCCCTGAAGAAAGTGGAAAACATTGGCAGAGAGCACAGTTCAGTAAATCAACTTTACAGTTGTACTATGACCTTTCCATACTCGAACCCCTATTGAGTATTAAAATGAACATTTCCACACAGGGACTGATAGTAGGACAGTAGTAACAACTTGCATTTAAATAGCTTTAAGATGGTAAAACATCCCAAGGGGCTTCGCAGGAATGTTTAGCAAATAGAATTTGACAAAGAAAAGAGACAGCACTGCACCATTTTGCCATAATTGTTCATAAAAGTTTGTTACAGAAAGCAGAAGCCTGGAAGCAGGCACCTTCCTTCCCACTCAATTAGGAAAACGTGAATGATGATGAACGGGATGCCTAAAAAGACAAATAAACAATGAAGGGAAACAGGGGAATGTGACTAAAAAATATTGTATTCAAGAGAAATGTAAATATCTTTAACCTGTCATCATGCCAGCATGAATGAGCAGGACTCAATACTACACATTACCCACAGCAACTGCAAACCCTCACCATGAAACCCTAATATTGAATCATATTTAATCTATATTTGATGGGAAACAGACATACATAAGGAACATTTGATTTGCAGAACTATATTAATAAAATTGCTGAAGATGAACATATTCAATCTGAGCTTGAAACTAGTTGTTTGACGGGAAAAGAATGTGCACTTCAATCGAGAGTTGAATTTCAGCACCAAGGGTATTTCAGACAACATTAGTCAGAGTATATTGAGCTGCAGCAATGTTTTAGAAACATTTTGAGCTGAGGAATCCCTAGTGACCTACCAAAAGCATCGGGAAACCCCAAGCATTCTCATGTCAGCTCCCTTTTTTCTGCCATGAAGTAGGTGCGAACACAGAAATTAAATGTAAACAAGTCTTCTCTAGCTATATCTGTGCATATATTAATCTGGTAATAACTTTAAAATACTCTGATTAAAAATATATTACTCTCACACTTTGTCATTTTTAATGGGAGGAATTATGCTGAAAGGCTAATTCTAAAATCGGACACACGCTCACGTCTCTCTCCCTTACATTCTCACACACTCACACGGACACTCTCAAACTCACACACATACTCACATGCACATACCTCTGAGGGTGGAATCTGCCCCTTCTCCGCCACACATCCCCCCGCTCTCTCCTGAGGCCAGAGCCCTCCTCCACCTTTCCCCGTGGCCAGAACCCTGCCCCACTTTTCCGTGGCCAGAACCCAACCCCCACTCCATTCGCAAGGCCACTTCTCCCACTTTCCTGAGGTCAGAGCCTCACCCCTTTCCCGAGGTCAGAACCAACCCTTCCCTTTCCTGAGGCCAGAACCGTTCCTTTTCTGCAGCCCAAACCGCACTGCACCATCATTCCCAAGGCCCGAACACACCACTCCATTCCGAGGCCCGAACCGCATTGCACCATTCCCAAGGCCCTAACCGCACGGCTTCTTTTCCGAGGCCCGAACCACACAGCTCTTTTCCCAAGGCCCAAACCGCATTGCACAATTCCCAAGGCCCTAACCACACTGCTCCTTTCTCAAGGCCCTAACCACACTGCTCCTTTCCCAAGGCCGAACCGCACTGCTCCTTTCTCAAGGCCCTAACCACACTGCTCCTTTCCCAAGGCCGAACCGCACGGCTCCTTTCCCAAGACCCTAACCGCACGGCTCCTTTCTCAAGGCCCGAACCGCACTGCTCCTTTCTCAAGGCCCGAACCGCACTGCTCCTTTCCAAAGACCCTAACCGCACTGCTCCTTTCTCAAAGCCCGAACCGCACTGCTCCTTTCTCAAGGCCCGAACCGCACGGCTCCTTTCCCAAGGCCCGAACCGCACTGCTCCTTTCTCAAGGCCCTAACCACACTGCTCCTTTCCCAAGGCCGAACCGCACGGCTCCTTTCCCAAGACCCTAACCGCACGGCTCCTTTCTCAAGGCCCGAACCGCACTGCTCCTTTCTCAAGGCCCGAACCGCACTGCTCCTTTCCCAAGACCCTAACCGCACGGCTCCTTTCTCAAAGCCCGAACCGCACTGCTCCTTTCTCAAGGCCCGAACCGCACTGCTCCTTTCTCAAGGCCCGAACCGCACTGCTCCTTTCCCAAGACCCTAACCGCACTGCTCCTTTCTCAAAGCCCGAACCGCACTGCTCCTTTCTCAAGGCCCGAACCGCACGGCTCCTTTCCCAAGGCCCTAACCGCACGGCTCCTTTCTCAAAGCCTGAACCGCACGGCTCCTTTCTCAAAGCCCGAACCGCACGGCTCCTTTCCCAAGGCCCTAACCGCACGGCTCCTTTCTCAAAGCCTGAACCGCACTGCTCCTTTCCCAAGGCCCGAACCGCACTGCTCCTTTCTCAAGGCCCTAACCGCACGGCTCCTTTCTCAAAGCCTGAACCGCACGGCTCCTTTCTCAAAGCCCGAACCGCACTGCTCCTTTCTCAAGGCCCGAACCGCACGGCTCCTTTCCCAAGGCCCTAACCGCACTGCTCCTTTCTCAAGGCCCGAACCGCACTGCTCCTTTCTCAAGGCCCTAACCGCACGGCTCCTTTCTCAAAGCCTGAACCGCACGGCTCCTTTCTCAAAGCCCGAACCGCACGGCTCCTTTCCCAAGGCCCGAACCGCACTGCTCCTTTCTCAAGACCCTAACCGCACTGCTCCTTTCTCAAGGCCCGAACCGCACTGCTCCTTTCTCAAGACCCTAACCGCACTGCTCCTTTCTCAAGGCCCGAACCGCACTGCTCCTTTCCCAAAACCCTAACCGCACGGCTCCTTTCTCAAAGCCTGAACCGCACGGCTCCTTTCTCAAAACCCTAACCGCACGGCTCCTTTCTCAAAGCCGAACTGCACTGCTCCATTCCGAGGCCCGAACCGCACTGCTCCTTTCCCAAAACCCTAACCGCACGGCTCCTTTCTCAAAGCCTGAACCGCACTGCTCCTTTCCCAAGACCCTAACCGCACGGCTCCTTTCTCAAGGCCCGAACTGCACTGCTCCTTTCTCAAGGCCCGAACCGCACTGCTCCTTTCCCAAAACCCTAACCGCACGGCTCCTTTCTCAAAGCCGAACTGCACTGCTCCTTTCCCAAGACCCTAACCGCACGGCTCCTTTCTCAAAACCCTAACCGCACTGCTCCTTTCCCAAGACCCTAACCGCACGGCTCCTTTCTCAAGGCCCGAACCGCACTGCTCCTTTCCCAAGACCCTAACCGCACTGCTCCTTTCTCAAAACCCTAACCGCACGGCTCCTTTCCCAAGACCCTAACCGCACGGCTCCTTTCTCAAGGCCCGAACCACACTGCTCCTTTCCCAAAACCCTAACCGCACGGCTCCTTTCTCAAAGCCGAACTGCACTGCTCCATTCCGAGGCCCGAACCGCACTGCTCCTTTCCCAAAACCCTAACCGCACGGCTCCTTTCTCAAAGCCTGAACCGCACTGCTCCTTTCTCAAGACCCGAACCGCACGGCTCCTTTCCCAAAACCCTAACCGCACGGCTCCTTTCTCAAAGCCGAACTGCACTGCTCCATTCCGAGGCCCGAACCGCACTGCTCCTTTCTCAAGACCCTAACCGCACGGCTCCTTTCTCAAGGCCCGAACCGCACTGCTCCATTCCGAGGCCCGAACCACACTGCTCCTTTCCCAAAACCCTAACCGCACGGCTCCTTTCTCAAAGCCGAACTGCACTGCTCCATTCCGAGGCCCGAACCGCACTGCTCCTTTCCCAAAACCCTAACCGCACGGCTCCTTTCTCAAAGCCGAACTGCACTGCTCCATTCCGAGGCCCGAACCGCACTGCTCCTTTCCCAAAACCCTAACCGCACGGCTCCTTTCTCAAGGCCCGAACCGCACGGCTCCTTTCCCAAAACCCTAACCGCACGGCTCCTTTCTCAAAGCCGAACTGCACTGCTCCTTTCTCAAGACCCTAACCGCACGGCTCCTTTCTCAAAGCCGAACTGCACTGCTCCATTCCGAGGCCCGAACCGCACGGCTCCTTTCTCAAAGCCTGAACCGCACTGCTCCTTTCCCAAAACCCTAACCGCACGGCTCCTTTCCCAAAACCCTAACCGCACGGCTCCTTTCTCAAAGCCTGAACCGCACTGCTCCTTTCCCAAAACCCTAACCGCACGGCTCCTTTCTCAAAGCCGAACTGCACTGCTCCATTCCGAGGCCCGAACCACACTGCTCCTTTCTCAAGGTGCGAACCACACCACTTCTTTCCCGAGGCCCGAATCGCACTGCTCCTTTCTCAAGGCTCGAACCGCACTGCTCCTTTCTCAAGGCTCGAACCGCACTGCTCCTTTCCCGAAGCCGAACCGCACTGCTCCATTCTGAGGCCCGAACCGCACTGCTCCTTTCTCAAGGCTCGAACCGCACTGCTCCTTTCTCAAGGCTCGAACCGCACTGCTCCTTTCACAAGGCCCGAACCGCACTGCTCCTTCCTCAAGGCCCGAACCGCACTGCTCCTTTCCCAAGACTCTAACCGCACTGCTCCTTTCTCAAGGCTCGAACCGCACTGCTCCTTCCTCAAGGCCCGAACCGCACTGCTCCTTTCCCAAGACTCTAACCGCACTGCTCCTTCCTCAAGGCCCGAACCGCACTGCTCCTTTCTCAAGGCCCGAACCGCACTGCTCCTTTCTCAAGGCCCGAACCGCACTGCTCCATTCCCAAGACTCTAACCGCACTGCTCCTTTCTCAAGGCCCGAACCGCACTGCTCCTTTCCCAAGACTCTAACCGCACTGCTCCTTCCTCAAGGCCCGAACCGCACTGCTCCTTTCTCAAGGCTCGAACCGTACTGCTCCATTCTCAAGGCCGGAACCGCACTGCTCCTTTCCCAAGGCCCGAACCGCACGGCTCCTTTCCCAAGACCCTAACCGCACTGCTCCTTTCCCAAGGCCCTAACCGCACTGCTCCTTTCCCAAGACTCTAACCGCACTGCTCCTTTCACAAGGCCCGAACCGCACTGCTCCTTTCCCAAGACCCTAACCGCACTGCTCCTTTCCCGAGTCTCAAACCGCACTGCTCCTTTCTCAAGGCTCGAACCGTACTGCTCCATTCTCAAGGCCGGAACCGCACTGCTCCTTTCCCAAGACCCTAACCGCACGGCTCCTTTCCCAAGACCCTAACCGCACTGCTCCTTTCCCAAGGCTCGAAACACACTGCTCCTTTCCCAAGGCCCTAACCGCACTGCTCCTTTCCCAAGGCCCTAACCGCACTGCTCCTTTCCCGAGTCTCAAACCGCACTGCTCCTTTCCCAAGGCTCGAAACACACTGCTCCTTTCCCAAGGCCCTAACCGCACTGCTCCTTTCCCAAGGCCCTAACCGCACTGCTCCTTTCCCAAGGCCCGAACCGCACGGCTCCTTTCTCAAGACCCGAACCACATTGCTCCTTTCCCGAAGCCGAACTGCACTGCTCCATTCAGAGTCCCGAACCACATTGCACCATTCCCAAGAACCTAACCGCATGGCTCCTTTCCAAGGCCCGAACCGCACTGCATTTTTCCCAAGGCCGGAACTGCATTGCACCATTCCAAAGGCCCTAACCACACTGCTCTTTTCCCAAGGCCTTAACCGCACTGCTCCTTTCCCAAGGCCTGAACCGCCCTGCTGCATTCCCAAGGCCCGAACCGCACTGCTCCTTTCCCAAGACTCTAACCGCACTGCTCCTTTCTCAAGGCTCGAACCGCACTGCTCCTTTCCCAAGGCCCTAACCGCACTGCTCCTTTGCTGAGGCCCGAACCGCACTGCTCCTTTCACAAGGCCCGAACCGCACTGCTCCTTTCTCAAGGCTCGAACCGCACTGCTCCTTTGCTGAGGCCCGAACCGCACTGCTCCATTCTCAAGGCCGGAACCGCACTGCTCCTTTCCCAAGACCCTAACCGCACTGCTCCTTTCCCGAGTCTCGAACCGCACTGCTCCTTTCCCAAGACCCTAACCGCACTGCTCCTTTCCCGAGTCTCGAATAGCACTGCTCCTTTCCCAAGACCCTAACCGCACTGCTCCTTTCCCAAGGCCCTAACCGCACTGCTCCTTTCTCAAGGCCGGAACCGCACTGCTCCTTTCCCAAGACCCTAACCGCACTGCTCCTTTCCCGAGTCTCGAACCGCACTGCTCCTTTCCCAAGACCCTAACCGCACTGCTCCTTTCCCGAGTCTCGAATAGCACTGCTCCTTTCCCAAGACCCTAACCGCACTGCTCCTTTCCCAAGGCTCGAAACACACTGCTCCTTTCACAAGACCCTAACCGCACTGCTCCTTTCTCAAGACCCTAACCGCACTGCTCCTTTCTCAAGGCCCGAACCGCACTGCTCCTTTCCCGAAGCCGAACTGCACTGCTCCATTCAGAGTCCCGAACCACATTGCACCATTCCCAAGAACCTAACCGCATGGCTCTTTTTCCAAGGCCCGAACTGCACTGCATTTTTCCCAAGGCCGGAACTGCATTGCACCATTCCAAAGGCCCTAACCACACTGCTCCTTTCCCAAGGCCGGAACCGCGTTGCACCATTCCAAAGGCCTTAACCGCACTGCTCTTTTCCCCAGGCCTTAACCGCACTGCTCTTTTCCCAAGGCCTTAACCGCACTGCTCCTTTCCCTAGGCCTTAACCGCACTGCTACTTTCTTAAGGCCCGAACCGCACGGCTCCTTTCTCAAGGCCTGAACCGCCCTGCTGCATTCCCAAGGCCCGAACCGCACTGTTCCTTTGCCAAGGCTCGAACCGCCCTGCTGCATTCCCAAGGCCCGAACCGCACTGTTCCTTTCCCAAGGCTCGAACCGCCCTGCTCCATTCCCAAGGCACGAACTGCACTGCTCCTTTCTCAAGGCCCGAACTGCACTGCTCCTTTCTCAAGGTCCGAACTGCACTGCTCCTTTCTCAATGCCCGAACCACACCACCTCTTTCCCATAGCCCGAACTGCACCGTTCTATTCTCGAACCGCACTGCTTCTTCCCCGGCCCCAAACCGCACCGCTCCATTCCCAAGGCCCAAACCGCACTGCTCCATTCCCGAGGCCCAAACCGCACTGCTCCATTCCCGAAGTCGAAATCGCACAGCTCCTTTCCAAGGGCCTAAATTGCACTTCTTTTTATCAAGGCCCAACCGCACCACTCCATTCCAAAGGCCCGAACCGCCCTTCTGCATTCCCAAGGCCCGAACCGCACTGCTCCATTCCAAAGGCCTGAACCGCCCTGCTGCATTCCCAAGGCCCGAACCGCACTGCTCCATTCCCAAGGCCCGAACCGCACCATTCCCAAGGCCCGAACCGCACCATTCCCAAGGCCCAGACCGCACTGCTCCTTTCTCAATGCCCGAACCACACCACCTCTTTCCCATAGCCCGAACTGCACCGTCCCATTCTCGAACCACACTGCTTCTTCCCCGGCCCCAAACCGCACCACTCCATTCCCGAGGCCCAAACCGCACTGCTCCATTCCAGAGGCCCAAACCGCACTGCTCCATTCTCAATGCCCGAACCGCACTGCTCCATTCCAGAGGCCCAAACCGCACTGCTCCATTCCAGAGGCCCAAACCGCACTGCTCCTTTCTCAATGCCCGAACCGCACTGCTCCATTCCAGAGGCCCAAACCGCACTGCTCCATTCCAGAGGCCCAAACCGCACTGCTCCTTTCTCAATGCCCGAACCGCACTGCTCCATTCCAGAGGCCCAAACCGCACTGCTCCATTCCAGAGGCCCAAACCGCATTGCTCCATTCCAGAGGCCCAAACCGCACTGCTCCATTCCCGAGGCCCAAACCGCACTGCTCCTTTCTCAATGCCCGAACCGCACTGCTCCATTCCCGAAGTCCGAATCGCACAGCTCCTTTCCAAGGGCCTAAATCGCACTTCTATTTATCAAGGCCCAACCGCAACCCTCCATTCCCAAGGCCCGAAACGCACTTCTCCATTCCCAAGGCCTGAACCGCCCTGATGCATTCCCAAGGCCCGAACCGCACTGCTCCATTCCCAAGGCCCGAACCGCAACATTCCCAAGGCCCGAACCGCACTGCTCCATTCCCAAGGCCCGAACCGCCCTGCTGCATTCCCAAGGCCCGAACCGCACTGCTCCATTCCCAAGGCCCAAACCGCACTGCTCCATTCCCAAGGCCAGAACTGCACTGCTCCTTTCCAAAGGCCGAACCGCACTGCTCCATTCCCAAGGCCCGAACCGCCCTGCTGCATTCCCAAGGCCCGAACCGCACTGCTCCATTCCCAAGGCCCGAACCGCACTGCTCCATTCCCAAGGCCCGAACCGCACTGCTCCATTCCCAAGGCCCGAACCGCACTGCTCCATTCCCAAGGCCCGAACCGCACTGCTCCATTCCCAAGGCCGAACCGCACTGCTCTATTCCCAAGACCCGGACTGCACTGCTCCTTTCCAAAGGCCCGAACCATACTGCTCCTTTCCTGAGGCCAGAACGGCACTGCTCCTTTCTCAAGGCCCGAACCGCACTGCTCCATTCCCAAGGCCCGAACCGCCCCGCTCTATTGCCAAGGCTCGAACCACACTGCTCCTTTCTCAATGCCCGAATCGCACTTTTCCTTTCCTGAGGCCAGAACCGCACTGCTCCTTTACAGACCTGGTGACTGTAGTTATTGGGCAGCCAAAGACCAGAGACTTCGGGTAACTTCTCAGACTTAATTGTTAATTTCAATTGCGCTGCGACTACGGGACAAGTGGGGCTGGAATTTGCCCTACGCTAGCCCAGGATGTCATAACAATGCATAATGTCGAAAATAATTGTTGGTCAATTCACAATCCTTCATTTGTTTAATGATACAGAGAAAGTGCAAGGGAATGAGATTACAGGAGACAGGTCCAGTTGGAGAACTAAGTCACACAAACACAATGGACTGATAGTCCTCTGTGCCTAAAATTTCTATGATTCAATGTTTCATTGCACAGGCATAAGTCCATTCCAGCAAGTATGCATGACAAAACACTTTTTCTAATAAATCACAGTAATCAATGTATATTGTAATGTTGCCATAGTTTCCCGATACATTTACTGGGATCTTTCACTCCCTTCACAGTATGAGTGTTTTGGTACAATTGAAGGGAACCTATCAAGAAATACAGCATTGTCTGTGCACCTATTTAAACAGTATTCAGAGAAGTAACTCAAAACTAGGCATTCATGAAGCAATATGGGCCATCAGCGCCAGCGTTAATATATTCAACCACAATCTCATGGCCGATGCATATCCCTCACTCTACCATTACCATCAAGCTGAGGGATCAGCGCTTGTTAAATGAAGATTGTGGGAGGGCATGCCAGGAGTAGCACCAGGCATACGTAAAAGTGAGGAGTCAACCTGAGGAAGCTACAACACATGACTACGTGCATGCCAAACACCATAAGCAACATGCATTAGACAGAACGAAGCCATTTCACAACAAATGGATCAAATCTAAATCTGCATCCTGTCACATCCAGTCGTTAACTGTGGTGGACAATTAAACAACTGGAGGAGGAGGCTCCACAACTATCCCCATCCACAATGACGGAGGAGCCCAGCACATCAGTGCAAAAGACAAGGTCGAAGTGTTTGCAAACATCTTCAGATAGAAGTGTTGAATGGATGATCCATCTTGGTCTCCCCGAGGTCTCCAGCATCACAGATGTCAGTTTTCAGCCAATTCAATTCACTCCACGTGACACCAAATGCCTGAAGGAATTGGATATTACAAAGGCTATGGGCCCTGACAACATTCTGTTTTCTGAAGTGTACAAATGACTTGTACACCAGAACAAGCCGTGCCCCCCTCACTAAATTGTCCTGTACAGCAATAACACTGGAATCTACATGGCAATATAGAAAATTGCCCGGTATGTCTGGTCCACAAAAAGCAGAACAGATCTAAACCCACCAACATTTGCCCCATTAGCCTTCTCACGATCATCAATAAAATGATAGGAGGCAGTGTCGACAGTACTATCAGCAGCACTTACTCAGTAATAAGCTGCTCAGTGACACAATTTAGGCATCATGGAGCTCTAGCAAAACTGGAGTGAATAGGAATTGGGGGGAAATCCATCCACTGGTTGGAGTCATAAATAGGACAAAGAAAAATGGCGGTCAATTATTTTAGTCCCAGGATATTGCTGCAGGAATTCTTCAGGGTAGTCTGAGGCCTAACCATCTACAGCTGTTTCATCAATGACCTTCCCTCCATCATAAGGTCAGGAGTGGGGATGTTCAAACACGATAAAAATCAATCATTTCGTCCTGCCATCTTGCTTAATTCAACAGGAATCCCACTACAGAGGGCATTATGAGAATACACTGTGACCTGCAATTGAGTCATTGAGCTGCCTCAAAGCTTTACATTGTTGAGCTTAACATCGTTGAGACTTCCATTACTATAAAAGCAAAAATCTAAGATCCAGCTTCAGCGTAATTGTAACAAAAGGGGTATTTCCAGCATTTCTATATGATCAAGACTGAACCAGAAATGGCAGGGATGTATCACAATTGGGTCTTGTTGCACTAGAGCGCAGCATTTAACAAATACTTGCCTCTCCTTTTTTTTAAAAACTCAATACAACTGTGTTACAACACTCTGGCCAAGTGCGTGGTCAATTCCAGCCCCATAGACCCCGGAGTCCCATCGCAAGTGGGAATTAACCAATAATTTATATATTTTCCTGAGATCTTCAACCCTCAACTGCTCCAATGACTTACAGGCAACAGATTTGTACGTAAAACATTTAAAAACTATTTATTTATAAAAGAGAAGAGATAAACATGTAATGGAAACAATAGAACAGTAGCTTACTAATCTAACTATCCCCAAACCCAGTCCTACTCTCCTTCCACACAAGGCCGAGACATGGTGAGCGGGAAGGAATGGTTCAAAAATAACAGGAATTAAAAGGGCAGAGGTGAATCTTTGCTGCGGAGGTAGTGGTCTTTGTAGTCGGAGTTCTTGAAATCATTAGTTAGTTTCGATCTTTTAAGGTTGTCTTCAATTAGAACATGCAGGCTGTAGAATTCTCTCTGGGGAGTCACTTTCAGTTGAATGACCTCCAACAGACTGGCTCCCAGACTCTCTGAGGTAATATTAGAATTCTGCACCTGAGGATTTCACTAGGTTTTTAAACCAACCTCTTCTTCCTACAGGTGGCACTGAACTAGACCTCCTCACAGGTTGAACTGACTGCAGAGAAAAAGGCCTTTGAACACAGATCAACAGTTGAGAAAGATCAGATTCAGCTCCCCAGCCTTTTAATCAAAGTTACCTTCACAGGCCTGGCTGTGTAGAGATGTGCCTTCGCTTCTAGTGGGACTTCTCAGAAGCTGATTGGAAGCATTTTAAATCGCTAGGCAGATAGTTAATCGAGAGAGCCCAGCCATGCTGCTTTCCAGGTCTCAAGCAGAAACACTGAAAGGCAAAATGGAACCCGCCTGGGTTTTCCGGAACCTTCCAGAAGCTTCTGAAGGACTCCACCAAATCCAATTGAAAACAGAAGATGTCCCAGAGTTTACGTAGAGGGGATTGGCTGCTAGCCAAGTCCATCAAAATGTGACAGAGCACATGGTAGAGGGGTGTGCCTGAGTAATTGTACATAGCAACTTGCAGCAACGGGAGGGGGGAGGGGGGGGGGGGCGGAGGGGTTTCAATTGAAAACCCAAAGTCTATAGTTTAGAACAAGGACTGTAATTCTGAGGCAGCAGGCAAGGCATGAATTAAAAAGGAAAACAAGGATTGGAAAGATGTTCCTTACAACTGGCAATCCAAATGAGTTCAAGGGGTCAGAGTTGACATGGTTTATATGCATTCAAATTGTCAAATTGTACTGAGGCCACAAAACAATCTAATTCCCCAATTTCCAAAGGCTGACCATTTTAAAATTAAGAAATAAGATCAGTGGTAATGGTGATCGATGGTGTAACATGGCCAATACAGACCTTTCATATATAGTGCAAACTGCACGTTTTACCAACCCAAATATTATTCATGCACTCATGCAAGCTTTAATTAC
This sequence comes from Scyliorhinus torazame, assembly GCF_047496885.1. NCBI lineage: Eukaryota > Metazoa > Chordata > Chondrichthyes > Carcharhiniformes > Scyliorhinidae > Scyliorhinus > Scyliorhinus torazame. Next base: position 140,544,906 of record NC_092725.1, read on the forward strand.
CTGGAGCTGATTGTAATGGTCTTCATATGAAATTTCCTCTGCTTTTTTTTCTTGCAGATGTTCCTCTAACTTTGAGTACTTCTCAAACATCTCCTGCAATTCCTTAAAAAAAATAGAAGAATTTGGCAATCAAAAAAAGGCTTGCCACATAAATATGCAACATAATCAACAACTTATGAAAATTAGCTAACCTACATTGTGTACTATCTTCTCAAAGTCAGGCAATATCAAATAGGTAAGACGAAATGGACTATGATTCACATGGTTCTTCCTGTTCTCTTTTCTTTATTATGGTGGTTTTGGGTATGAACCCAGATTCACATAAAGAAATAACCCAGTATGGAGTGTTGTGTATTCCATTATGCCAGTGTATCCACTTCCAGCTACAAAGTGGCTGGCGTGAGGCAAGACAACATTAGTAGCTGAACACTAGTCAATGACAAAACCATTCTGCCTGATGAGATTGGAAACAATTTGCTAACTACTCAATCTCTTTGCAAGTGATCAATAAATTCAAATGGTAATTGTGTCCGATCTCACTGGACGGGCAAACCCACCAAAATATTGCACATGTGTGCACAAACTCCGGTGCGACCATACCTGTTGCAGAATGACTAGCACCTAAATGGTCAGTAAGGTTATCCACATTCACATTCTCACTGTTAACGAAAAACAACAAGAATATAATTTGTGGTTGATGGTGAAAGATGTTGAAGTTCTTATATTGTTAATGAGTCTGTAGTGAATGATCTTTATAATGTGGATGTTATGGATACTATCATTATGATTAGGTAGCTTGCGTGGCTACCATGATTCGGTAAATGCCAGTCTGAAGTAGAAATAGCACTAGCCACAGCGATGAACTCAGCCTACAAAGCACAGCCAAATGCAACCTGTAACGAGTTGGCAATATGGCCCGAAGAACAGCTGTTTTGCTTAGCTGTTGATTTGTTTTATTTGGAATTCATGAACCTAGTGGTCTGGAGAGATTGTTTTTTAAAACACACACTTTCGCCTCAACAGTAGATAACACAAAATCAGAACACCAATTTTATGAGCTGAATGGAACGTAAATTTTAACTTAATATGTTGTCCCTGGAGCCCTGCCTAGATGGTTCACAAAGCCAAATGGTTAGACTGTCCTGTTGTGTTGAATTTGACACCACATAATGAAATGTATATCAATAGAGTAAAGAATTGCAACATGCAAATTGGCCTTATTACAGCAGCAGAAACAACTGAGAAAACACTTACAAAGCAAAATGTAATTTTTAAAATCAGGCTAGTTTCATGTTTTATGTTTAGAAAACACAATTAAATTCAATTTCAATCCTAGCAGCAATACTCCTTCAGAGTATAAAGTTTATTACCTTATGCTATATATATTAAATAATGCCTGCCAGTCACACAATATAGACTGGCACAGCCAAGGTGCCCAGGTGCCATGTTGCCCATGCCAGAGATTGGGCCCGGTGGTGCCATGCCCTTAAGTGTTGGGGTATGGGCCGGGGGGGGGGTCCCGGAGGCTGCGGTGTGGTGTATGGCAGGGTCGAGAGATCAAGGCACATTTAAAAATGGCGCCCTAATCTCTTCCCGAGCCAGTGCAGGAAGTGAGGTAAGTGCAGCCATGGCGGGGTGTTCCCAACCGAGGCCGGAAAAACCGAGGCACCCCGTTTGATCATAGAATCACTAGTGCAGGAGGCCATTCAGCCCATTGAGTCTGCACCGGTCCTCTGAAAGAGCACCCTACCAAGGCCCAAACCCTACGCTACCCCTGTAACCCCACCGAAGGCCAATTTAGCATGGCAAATCCACCTAACCTGCACATGTTTGGACAATGGGAGGAAACAGGAGCACCCGGAGGAAATCCACAGAGACACGGAGAGGGAGTGCAAACTCCACACAGACAGTCACCCAAGGCGGGAATTGAACCCGGGTTCCTGGCGCAGTGGCACAATAGTTAACATTGCTGCCTCACAGTGCCAGGGACCCAGCTTTAATTCCAGCCTTGAGTGACTGTGTGGAGTTTGCACGTTCTCCCTGTTCTGCATTGGTTTGCTCTGGGCGCTCCAGTTTCCCACCAAAGATGTGCAAGTTAGGCAGATGGCCATGCTAAAGTTTCCCCTTGGTGTCCAGAGAAGTGCAGGTTAGGTGGGATTACCGGGATAGGATGGAGATGTGGGCCTGTGTAGGATGCTCTTTCAGGGGGTCGGTGTGGACCCGATGGGTGAAATGGCGTCTTTCTGCACTTAGGGATTCTATGGAAAATAAACACAGATTTTTCCACTTTGCCAATGTCCTAAATAAAAGAAAAATCAAAAATAGCAATTATTTTGCAATGCTCCCATTAAGAGAAAACCTTAATGCATCTAAAACTGGGATCTCAGAATGGACAATAACCATTTTGCACACTATCCAATTTCTGTACAAAACACAAGATAGAATCACATTGATTCCAAAATCAATTTTTCCAATTTCCTCTGCAGCAAAAACAATGACAAATAAAGTCATTAATTCTCAATGCTAAAAATTTAAATTTGAAATTGGCCTAGCTTGGAAACAGCGACTTCTTGATCAATATCATTCCCTTCATTGACTCAAATATGAACTCTCCAAGAACCACAGATCAGCGTGCTTATGTAAGCGCTGTAATGCTGCCACGGTATGCATTCAATAACTCTTCTTGGCTTTGATATTAATAATTGTGGCCCCTCAGCAGCACTGGGTCAGTGACTTAGCCCCACCAATCTCCATTTCAGTACTATTTGCTGGGGCCGTTGGAAGCAAATTGTAGCCAATTAGTCAAATATTCACAGTGGTTAGGACAGTGGTTAGCACTGTTCTTTCACAGCTCCAGGGTCACAGGTTCGCGACTTGGGTCACTGTCTGTGTGGAGTCTGCACGTTCTTCCCGTGTCTGTGTGGGTTTCCTCCGGGTGCTCCGGTTTCCACCCGCAAGTCCCGAAAGACATGCTGTTAGGTAATTTGTTCATTCTGAAATCTCCCTCAGTGTACCCGAACAGGCGTCAGAATGTGGCGACTAGGGGATTTTCACAGTAACTTCATTGCAATGTTAATGTAAGCCTACTTTTGACAATAAAGATTATTTTTTTTTAAAAGTTTTTTTAAAAATATTCATTTTTGGAAAATGATATAAATTCACTTGCAGTGATAAGAGATTTTACAAAAATTAAATCTGAGAGGAACTAGTGGGAAGCATCAATATATTAAATTAAATGAACCAGTTAGAAAAAGTAAATTAAAATCAAAAACTTGAGAACGAGGAGAGACTAGCAGTGCTAGCAAACGTTAACAGGATAAAGTGTTCAGATTTTATGACCACAATCTGGTTCTTGAAAAATAAACCAATTGGACCAGCAGTACAGAATGTTCTAGGGTTGAAATACTTGCATTCTATTTTTTCCCTGCAACATCATTTCTATCATTTAATGATCCTCTTTGTATGAACATGAATTTCATAATTTCAGTCTGAAAATCCCTCTTTAGCTGTTTTACTCTCACATTTGAATTTAAGCAATATTCTGTGTTACCCTTTTGTATAACTACAACAATCACAGATACCTCTACGGTCACTTCAACTGCAAAAGTCAGGTACATAGCATCCATTTTATCGGGTGCTACAGGTCTCAAAAGTCCAAAACGGCATTCATGGTGCGTCCAAACATTCCTAATCAGTCGTGCCAGAAGCCATATTGCTGAAAGGGTTGGTACATATGCAGCGAGCATGTGTCAGAATTATACAGAGAAGGCAGATAATTACGTCTACCAGTCTGTAATGATGAACAATGTCCCAGCTAATGCCCTCTGTTAGCAGCAAGCAGGTGCCCTATCAGTGCCATTTGAAGGGATCATCAACTACTTTCAGGTTTGTTTCTGACTAATTTCTAGTGGTTCTTGGGCTAAAATTATGGAAGTGTTAGTTGCTTTCTAGTATCATGATCGCAGGCCAGACGCCAACAGTGGCTAGGATACTGGACCAAAACCCCAATATTTTAGTTTATTTTTTAGACTGTGCTGAAAGAATTATTCGCTCCAGGAGTGATCGCATGAAAAAAATAGGGCTTTGGTATTTTTTTTTAAAACTTTATTGTGAACACAATATTAAACTCTTCAACTTCTCACCTTAAAGAACAGCTTACAATTACCCTGTAATGCTACTACTTAATTCGTCATTAAGCAACAAGAAAATAAACATACTGCTCTTAATCCATCTTAAACATCAGCAGGGTGTGGAGTATTACTTGCTTTATAGAACAGATTTGGGCCCCGATTAGAACCCCTGCGGACTCTGGCTGCATGTCCTCAAATAGCTGCTTCAAATGGGTTGTTTCAGCCTCTTCCTTGTCTTCAGACAAGACTGCTCTGCTTTACAATATTATTACTCTTTTTTAAACTGCTGGGAACGAAAACTGCCTTTACTTGTAGATTCTAACCCAGGCGTTTAACCCTTTAATTGCCCAATACATTTATAATCCAATTTTCCTAAAATCTTCCATTTGCTAGACTAGAATACACAATGAAGGGTAGGATTCTGAGGTATCTTGCAGTGTACATTCACAGGCCCCTGAAGGTAGCAGAACATGTAAATAAAAACAAGTTATTAAGCTGGGGGGGGGGATTATGCTAGAGCGCTAGTTAGAACACAGCTGGAGTACTACATATAGTTATGATACAAAGGTTATGGTGATAGTAGAGGAAAGGTTATGAGGATGGTGATACAAATTTTAGTTATGGGGAATGATTGGATAGGGTGGCATCCTTCTTCTGAACAGAGGAGGCTGAGGGGAGATTTAATTAACGCATATAAAATTAAGAAGTGCCTAGAGAGAGTGGAATGGAAAGACCATTTTCCATTAGTAATGGCAGAAGGAGGTTGGGAGTATTTTTTTGCACCAAAATAATTGTGGAGTTCTGGAACACTTAGAGGCAGAAGCCCTCATCAGATTTATAAACACCATAATGTGCACATGAGATGACATACCCTAGAGTATGGCAGGCCTAGAGCTGGAACATGGTGTTAGGCTGGGTAACTCCGTTTTCTGCAGGCATGGACACACTGTTCTACATATTTCTATGATTCTATGTAATGTTATGAAACTCCCATTTGGCACACCAACTGACTCACCACAAGGGATGTAGATGAACTATTAACTTCTTCCAAGCAAAAAGTTATGTGCAATTAAAAACTGATCCAAGCAACAAGGATCACAAAAATTGATGCTCATTGCTAGCTCAAACACTGGTATTTTCCCAGTATTTCACTTTGTGCATCATTCTAATATTCTTGCATGGCTTTATTCATAATAACATTTTTGCAGCTTCCATCTTTATCCTATCAAATTAAAGCCACAATTAAGATTAGCATCACAAATGCAATAACTGGGCAGCACGGTAGCATAGCGCAGCACGGTAGCATTGTGGATAGCACAATTGCTTCACAGCTCCAGGGTCCCAGGTTCCATTCCGGCTTGGGTCACTGTCTGTGCGGAGTCTGCACATCCTCCCCGTGTGTGCGTGGGTTTCCTCCGGGTGCTCCGGTTTCCTCCCACAGTCCAAAGATGTGCAGGTTAGGTGGATTGGCCATGATAAATTGCCCTTAGTGTCCAAAATTGCTCTTGGGGTTGCGGTGTTAGGATGGAGGTGTGGACCTTGGGTAGGGTGCTCTTTCCAAAAGCCGGAGCAGGCTCGATGGGCCGAATGGCCTCCTTCTGCACTGTAAATTCTATGAAATCTCTGAAACTGGCATTGAGAGGAGTTGCTATTCAGGAGAAGCATGCTACTGTTGCTGATGCTATTGTTGCTAATGCCATGCTTTTGATGCAAAATAAACAACTTACACTTGAAGCTTTACAACACCGAAGATATGGAAAAACGCATGGGGGAACTAAGAAATTTCTAAATTTCAAAGTCCCAACTTAGAGTGATGGGATAAAGTTTGTTCATCTGATTTCCCATCTCTGCACACAACTGTACAAAGGGAAATAGTTTCTTCACCAGGTGGGTTAAGGTACTAGGCTGTCCGTTGCTGGTTAAATTACAAAGGTTACGTACATACTGCCAGCCTCACACACCTATGCCTAATCCAGCTGTTCTACATTATCTTTTCCCCATAGTTATCCACTTGCTTCTGGTCCCACTAAAAGAACATCTTGGAAGAAAGGGCAATGCAAGCAGCTAACTTTATTTAAAGAAAGCGACACAAATCACTGAAGTGGAGAGCACGATGATATGAAGATAGAGTAACACAGAAACCGGAAATCAATAAAGATGCAGGGAAAGAGAGAGGGATAAAGTCAGAAAATCACCAAAATAAACAGACAAAACAGTAACAAAAATGGATACCCCAAAAGTGAAAGAGCAATGTGCACAGGAGGCTACCAAGCAGCTCTGGTAGAAAAAACTTAACGTAGTCACCATGTGCCCATGAACACAGGTAAAGAATCACCCCTTATTTGCTGGTTTGCAAATTTGTTTCTCTCTCTAAGGTCCCCCAAATGCACTGTGCATTTATCATTGAAAGGTCATAATGAGGTTCGTGGTAAAATGATTGATGCACATATTCTTTCTTGCTTAGGATCACCTAACCATTCGATAACTCAGCAATAGTTACTCAAAGGACTCAAGTGGTAAGTAAACTCAAACTTTTTGTAAAAAACGCACAAGACCATAAGATATAGGAGCAGAATTAGGCCACTCAGCACATCGACTCTGCTCCACCATTCAATCATGGCTGATATTTTTCTCATCCCCATTCTCCTGCCTTCCCCTCATAACCGTTGATCCCCTTATTAATCAAGAACCTATCTATCTCTGTCTTAAAGCACTCAGTGATTTGGCCTCCACAACCTTCTGTGTCAGAGTTCCACAGATTCACCAGCCTCTGGCTGAAGAAATTCCTCCTCATCTCTGTTTTAAAGGATCGTCCCTTTAGTCTGAGCTGGTACCCTCTGGTTCTAGTTTTTCCTACAAGTGGAAACATCCTCTCCACGTCCACTCGATCCAGGCCTTGTAGTATAGTGTAAGTTTCAATAAGATCCTCCCTCATCCTTCTAAACTCCAACAAGAACAGAACCAGAGTCCTCAACAGCTTCTCATATGACAAGCTCTTCATTCCAGGGATCATTATTGTGAACCTCCTCTGGACCCTTCCCAAGGCCAGCACATCCTTAATTAGTTAAGGGGACCAAGACTGCTCACAATATTCCAAATGGGATCTGACCAGAGCCTTGTACAGCCTCAGAAGTACATCCCTGGTCTTGTATTCTAACCCTCAAGAAATGAATGCTAGCATTGCATTTGACTTCCCAACTGCCGACTGAACCTGCACGTTAATCTTGAGAATCTTGAACTAGGACTCCCAAGTCCCTTGGTGCTTCTGATTTCCTAAGCCTTTTACCTATTTAGAAAATAGTCTATGTCTCCATTCTTCCCACCAAAGTGCATAACCTCACACTTTTCCACATTGTATTCCATCTGCCACTTCTTTGCCCACTCTCCTAGACTGTCCAAGTCCTTCTACAGGCCCCCCTGCTTCCTCAATACTACCTGTCCCTCTGCATATCTTTGTATCATCTGCAAACTTAGCGACAGTGCCCCCAGGTCCTCATTCCAGATCGTTAATGTATATTGTGAAAAGTTGTGGTCCCAACACAGACTCCTGAGGCACACCACTAGTCACCGGTTGCCATCCTGAAAAAGACACCTTTATCCTCACTCTCTGCCTTCTGCCAGTCAGTCAATCCTTTATCCATGACAGTATCTTATCCTTAACACCATGGGCTCTTAACTTATTTAACAGCCTCCTATACGGCACCTTGTCAAAGGCCTTCTGAAAATCTAAATACACCACGTCCACTGGTTCTCCTTTGTCTAACTTCCTTGTTATGTCCTCAAAAATTCTAACAGATTTGTCATGCATCACCTCCCCTTGACGAAACGGTGTTGACTCAGTCCTATTTTATCATGCACTTCTTTTTTTTTAATTTAGAGTACTCAATTCATTTTTCCAATTATCGGGCAATTTAACATGGCCAATCCACCTATCCTGCACATCTCTGGGTTGTGGGGTGAAACCCACGCAAACACGGGGAGAATGTACAAACTCCACACGGACAGTGACCCAGAGCCGGAATCGAACCTGGGACCTCGGCGCCGTGAGGCAGCAGTGCTAACCACTGCGCCACCGTGCTGCCCTTTACCATGCACTTCCAAGTACTCCGCAATCTTATCTGTAATAATGGGCTCTAAAATCTTATCAATGACCGAAGTCAGGCGAACCGGCCTATAATTTCCCATCATCTGCCTCCCTCCCTTCTTAAACAGGGGTGTTACGTTAGGACCCTCCTTCCTGCTGTGATTCCTGAAAGATCACCACCAATGCCCCCACAATCCCCTCAGCTATCTCCTTTAGAACTCTGGGGTGTGATCCATCCGGTCCAGGTGAGTTATCCACCTTCAGACCTTTCAGTTTCCCCAGAACTTTCTCCTTAGTGGTGGCCATTACATTCACCTCTGCCCTCTGATTCTCCTGGAGGTCTGATATCCCACTGGTCTCTTTCACTGTGAAGACTGATGCAAAGTAACAATTCAGTTTCCTCTGCCATTTCTTTTTTTCCTATTGCTACTTCTCCAGCCTCATTTTCCAGTGATCCAATGTATATTCTTGCCTCTCTCTTAGCTTTTATATATTGGAAAAAAACTCTTGCTATCTTTTTTTATATTACGAGCAAGCTTACACTCATATTTCATCTTCTCTCCCCATCCCCCCCCTTATTACACATCACCAAATGCAGAATAGTGTGCTCCCTAGTGGGCTGTCACAAGCTGCTCCAAAAACCATCTTAGTCATTCCACAAATTCCTTTTCTTGGGCTCCACTGCTAACCTGATTTTCCCAGTCCACCTGTATATTAAAGTCCCCCATGATTATTGTAAGATTACCTTTTTTACATGCCTTTTCTATCTCCTGATTTATTTTCTGCCTCACATCCTGACTACTACTAGGGAGTCTGTACATAACTCCCATTAGGGTATTTTTTCCTTTGCGATTCCTCAACTCCACCCACACAGATTATATGCCTTCTGTCCTATAATCGCTGGCTGGTTTAGCACAGCGGGCTAAACAGCTAGCTTGTAAAGCAGAACAAGGCCAGCAGCGTGGGTTCAATTCCCGTACTGGCCGCCCCGAACAGGCGCCGGAATGTGGCGACCAGGGGTTTTTCACAGTAACTTCATTGAAGCCTACTTGTGACAATAAGTGATTATTATTATTATATTATTATCATTCTTGTTATCGATTTAATTTAATTCCTTACTAACAATGCAACCTCGCCCACTTTGCCCATCCTTTCAGTAGGACACATACCCTTATATATTTAGATCCCAGCCCTGATTTTCTTGCAGCCACATCTATGATGCCCACAACATCATACCTGCCAATTCTGATGTGCGCAACATGCACATTTACCTTGTTCTGTATACTGCGTGCATTTAGATACAACACCCTCAATCCTGCATTGCCCACCTCCCTTCTCATATTATTCCCCATTTTTGCTCTGCCTGAAGTTAGTTTCCTGCCACCTTCTATACTCTCAGTTCTATTAAGTGTTCTGGAAACTTTACCAACGTTTCCTGAACCCTCGCCCCCTTTAACTGGTTTAAGGTCCTCGTCATTAACCTGCACTTCAACCTGCTCTAACTTTGTTTTCTAATTCTCCGGACATCTGAACCCTTCCTCCACTATTAGTTTAAAGCCCTATCTACAGCCCTAGTTATGAGATTCACCAGGTCTCTGGTCCCAGCATAAATCAGATGAAGACCATCCCATCAGAACAGGTCCCCTCTTCTCTGGTGTCAATGCCCCATTAATTCAAACCCATTTCTCCCACACCAATCTTTGAGCCACACATTTATCTCATTAATCTTATTGACCCTATGCCAATTAGGCATGACTCAGGTAGTAATCCAGAGATTATTACCTTTTGGTTTTGCTTTTTAATTTAACTCCTAGCTGTTCATACTCCCTTAGCAGAGGGTCTGTCCTTGTTCTATCTATATCGTTGGTACCTATGTGGACCACAACAACTGGATCTTTCCCCTCCCACTCCAACGTCCTCTGCAACCCAGATGAGATATCCTGAATCCGAGCACCAGGCAGGCAACACATCCTTCAGGATGCTCGCTCCTTGTCACAGATAACAGTGTCAATGCCCCTAACTAAACTGTCCCCAATTACAGCTACATTTCTTTTCTTCCCCTCCCCCACTTGAACGGCTCCCTGTACCACGGCGCTGTGGTCAGTTTGCTCATCCTCCCTGCAGTCCCTCACAGGGAGCAAGAATCAGAAACCTGTTGGACAGGAACAAAGGCCAACCTCCTGGGTCCCTTTACCTGCCTCACTCGCAGTCACACGCTGACCACTGGCCGAATTCAAGGTAGTTAATCTAAGTGATTGCCTCCAGAAACGCAATGTCCAGGTTATACCACCGCCCACCCCCCTTTGATGTGTCGCAGCGACCGAAGCTCAGAATCCAGCTCATCAACTCTGAGCCAGAGTATCTCAAGCAACCAACATTTATTACAGATCTGGTATCTGGCAATTACAATAACGTCCATCAGCTCCCACATCATGCAGGAACAACGCATCACCCAACCCTCCACCTTGATTTTCTTTCATTAGTTTCTAATTTGTTTTTTAACTTTTTGTTTAAAACTTTTTTTTAACATCTCTCATTACCTCAATCTGAAAGCAATTTATAACCAGCAATTTAAATGGATTTTTAGATATAGCACAGCTTCCGATTAGCAAATCAAATTACAGCCTTCCTGTGATGTTACTTCTCAGTTTTTTTTCCCCAGTTGCAACACTCCAGAGTATCACTTACCTTCCCAGGCTGCATGCAGAATTCCCGAGGTAAGTTTTTATATCCGACCAACCAATTTCTGCTGAGTCAGTTAGTTGTAAACTGGAACTTTTGTCACATTATGTTTGTCAGATCTTGCTTCAGTTTTATGTTCTTAAAGTAATTTTTTCCATTATACAATAGCGCCTACAATTTCAAAGACATTTCTATGCTGTATCTAAGAAGCAATTTGCAGTTCCTGATGTTGTGAAAGGTGGAACATAAAGAAACATACATTTGGTAAAGACCAACTTGTCGCTGGCGTGGCATAATAAAGTCATTTTTTTTTAAATTCATTTACGGGAAGTGGGTGTGGCTAGTTAGGCCAGCATTTATTGCCCATCACAAGTTACCCTTCAGAAGGTGGTGGTCAGTTACCTTCTTGAACCGTTGCAGTCTCTGAGGTGTAGATACATCCACTGTGCCTTTAGGGAGGGAGTTCCAGGATTTTGACCCAGCGACAGTGAAGGAACAGCAATATATTTCCAAGTCAGGGTGGTCAGCGACTTGGAGAGGAACCTCCAGATGGTGGGGTTCCCAGGTATCTGCAGCTCTTGTCCTTCAAGATGGTAGTGGGTTTGGAAGGTGCTGTCTCTGGAACCATGGCAAGTTACTGCAGTGCATCTTGTAGATGGTACACACAGCTCCCATCGTTCGTCGATGATGGAGGGTTTGAATGTTTATGGAAGGAGGAGCAATCAAGCTTTGTCCTGGATGGTATTGAGCTTCTTGAGTATTGTTGGAGTCACACTCATCCAGGCAAGTGGAGAGTATTCCATTACACTCCTGACTTGTGCCTTGTAGATGGTGGGTAGGCTTTGGGGGTAGGGGGGTGGGGTGAGTTACAAGCCATAGGATTACTAGCCTTTGACCTGCCCTGGTAGCCACAGTATTAATATGGCTAGTCCAGTTCAGTTTTTGATCAATGGTAATCCCCAGGATGTTGATTGTGGGGGATTCAGTGATGGTAATGCCATTGTATGTCAAGGGGTGATGATTAGATCCTCTCTTGTAGGAGATGGTCATTGCCTGACACTTGTGTGGTACCAATGTAACTTGCCATTTGTCAGCCCAAGCCTGGATATTGTCCAGGACTTTCTGCATTTGGAACATGGACTGCTTCATTATCCGCGGAGTTGCAAATGGTGCTGAACATTCCGCTATCATCCCCACTTCTGAACCTATGATGGAAGGGAAGTTGTTGCTGAAGAAACTGAAGATGGATGGGCCTAGGACATTACCCTGAGGAACTCCTGTAGTAATGCCCTTGAGCTTGAGATGATTGACCTCCAACAACCACAGCCATCTTCTTTGGTGCCAGGTATGGCTCCAACTAGCGGAGGGTTTTCCCCCTGTTCCCCATTGTCTCCAGTTTTGATAGGGCTCCTTGAAGCCATACTTGGTCAAATGCTGCCTTGGTGTCAAGGGCAATCACTCTCACCTCTGGCATGCAGCTCTTTTGTCCATGTTTGTACCAAGGCTGTAATGAGGTCAGGAGCTGAGTGACCCTGGCGGAACCCAAACTGAGCATCCGTAAGCAGGTTATTGCTGAGGAAGTGCCGCTTAATAACACTATTGATGAATCCTTCCATCACTTTGCTAATGATGGAGAGTAGACTGATAAGAGTGGTAATTGGCTGGGTTGGATTTCACCTCTGTTTCTTGTGTACAGGTCACACCTGGGAAATCTTCCACATTGCTGGGTAGATGTCAGTGTTGTAATGGAATGGAATAGCTTGGCATGGGGTGCAGCAAGTTCTGGAGCACAAGTCTTCAGTACTCTTGTCGGAATATTGTTAGGGCCATTGCAGTATCCAGTGCCTTCAGCCGTTTCTTAATATCACATGGAGTTCATCATATTGGATGAAGACTGACATCTGTGATGCTGGGGACCTCCAGAGGAGACCAAGATGGATCAACCACTTGGCATTTCTGGTTGAAGATTGTTGCGAATGCCTCAGCCTTGTCTTTTGCACATATGTGCTGCGCTCCTCCATCATTGAGAAAGGGGATATTTGCAGAGCCTCCTCCTCCAGTGAGTTGTTTAATTGTCCACCACCATTTACGGCTGGATGTAGCAGGACTGCAGAGCTCAAATCTGATGCGCTTGTTGTGGAATCGCTTAGCTCTGCCTATTACTTGCTGCTCATGCTGTTTGGCACACAAGTGTTATAGCTTCGCCAGGTTGACACCTAATTTTTCTGTATGCCTGATGTTGCTCCTGGCATGCTGTCCTGCACTCTTCATTGAACCAGGGTTGATCCCCTAGCTTGGTGGTAAAAGTAGAGTGGAGGATATGCCAGGTTGAGGTTGTAGATTCTGGTTGAATACAATTCTGCTGCTGATGGCCGGCAGCGCCTCATGGATACCGAGTCTTGAGTTGCTAGATCTGTTTGAAGTCTGTCCCATTTAGCACGGTGGTAGTGCCACACAACACGATGGAGGGTATCCTCAACGTGAAGACAGGACTTTGTCACCACAGGGACTGTACGGTGATCATTTCTACCGATACTGTCATGGACAGATGCATCTGCAGCAGGCAGATTGATAAGGAGGAGGTCAAGTTTGTTTTTCCCTCTTGTTGGTTCCCGCACCATTTGCTGCAGTCCCAGTCTAGCAGCTCTGTCCTTTAGGACCCAGCCAGCTCAGTCTGTGGTGGTATTACCGAGCCACTCTTGGTGATGGACATTGAAGTCCCCCACCCAGAGCATATTCTGCACCTTTGCCACCCTCAGTGCGTCCTCCAAGTGGTGTTCAACATGATAATCAGCAGGAGGTTTCCTTGCCCATGTTTAGCCTGAAGCAATGAGACGATGTTGAGGACTCCCAGGGCAACTCCATCCAGTGTGCCACTACCTCTGCTGGGTCTGTCCTGCCAGTGAGACACGATGATAGTGGTGGCTGGGACATAAATCTGTGAGTATGTCTGTGTCAGGCAGTTACTTGACTAGTCTGTGAGACACCTCTCCCACCTTTGGGACAATCTTCCAAAAGTCAGTAAGGAGGACTTTGCAGGGTCGGCAGAGCTGGATTTGCCGTTGTCGTTTCCAGTGCCTGGATCGGGTGGTCCATCCGGTTTCATTTCTTTTTTGTTGAATACAGAGTTGTAACAACTGAGTGGCTTGCAAGGCCAATTTCAAGAGCATTTAAGAGTCAACCACATTGCACTGGGTCTGGAGTCACGTGTAGTCCAGACCAGGTAAGGATGGCATTAGTCAACCAGATGGGTTTTTATGACAAATGTTTCCTGGTCATCATTAGACTTTTAATTCCAGCTATTTTATTGAGTTTAAATTCCACCACCTGCGTGGTGAGATTCGAACCTGGGCCCCCAGATCATTATCCTGGGTCTCTGGATTACTAGTCCAGAAACAATACCACTACGCCACCGCCTCCCCGTAGAGTTGTAAAGTCAAAGCATGGTATTAATTTATAAACATCGTAAGTGCCATTTGTCGTAACTCGAATGTCACAAAGTTGAGGACTGCCTGCACAAAAAATGTAAATATTGCAAGTTCCAAAATAGGTACATCTTCCCTGTGAAAATTGTTTCTAATTAACTGCGGAATGTTTTTTACCCAATGACTATGACACACAATGTAGACTTTACACATGCGACAACAGTACCTCTTTAATTCTGAGCTTTTCCTCTTCTGCAGCAGAAAGCTTTGCTTCCATATTTTCCAGCGATTCTTTGTAACATGCTTCCATTTTGTTTGTTTCTTTGGGCACCACGTGGCCGACAAGGACATCTGCAGATGCAGACTGTTGTGGATCTATTTCTTGTGAGCTTGTTGGTACAGGTGCAAAATCCACTGATGGTTGAACCTGTATTTGAAATGTAAAATCATTCTTAATGATTAATTTGAACTTCACACTATAAAACAAGTAAAAGAAAAATTACAATCTGATGAATACTAGAACTCAAAATTATCTGTAGTGATGCCATTCTCATCTTTGCTATTGAAATAAACCTCGTGACTCCTGAGATACAAGGAGAGAATCATGTTTACCAATGCTTCTTGGAACGATTATTCTCCATCTCAACCAGGCTACCTGGGAAACAAAAATTAGGTACCTCTCCAGCCACAAGATTAGGGAAATTTCTGAAATATTTTTTCCACAACAAAAATATTAAAGATTGTCAGCCCTGCGCATGCGTGGTCCGGGATCCGGCGATTCTCCGGTCGTTTACCGCACAATCCGCGGGTGCTCCACGCGACACCGATGCTAGCCCGTCACCGGTACCAGAATTGATGAGAGGTTTGTGCCTGTTTTCCCATCGTGAATCACCCGCGGATTCTCTGTTGGTACCATTAGCCTCAGGAACGGAGAATTACGCCCCGTGTGTCTTTGTTAAGCTAAGGGAAGAGTAAAGGAGTATCATACTCTGTAATCCATAATCTTAAAATCTGTGTGTCTTGGTAATGCTAAGGGAAGAGTGAAGGTGTATGTATCATAATCCAATTTTTTTCATGTTTAATAAATAAATGTTTCTTGGTGTTAAAACTAATTCTGTGACTCAGTTCCTCCACGTTTTATAAACAAAAGTTAGTCTTTTGAGCCAGGATTCCATTCTGGGATATTCCCATCCAGTTAAAACACCAATTGGGATGGCAACAGACTCCTAAATTTGTCTGCATCAGTTTGATTTGAAATCCTTTGGTTTCAAGGTCCCGTAATAACTTTTGATTATTTTTTCCAGAAAATTCAGCATTTTCATGAAGTCCTCCCTTAATCACCTTGATTAAGTTCCTGAGGGGTCTTGACAGGGTGTATGTGGGATAATCTAGAACTCGGAGTCACCGTTTAAAAATATGAGATCGCCCATTTACAATGGAGATGAGGCACAATTTCTTCTCTCGGATGGTCACGGTCTTTGGAGCTCTGCTTCCACTGCCTTTCAGGAAGAGAGTCTTTGAATACTTTTAAGACAAGTGAAGGATAGATTTCTGGTTAGAAAGGGGCAATAGGTTATCAGGGGTAGGTGGGGGGTAGATTTGAGGTTACTATCAG
This sequence comes from Scyliorhinus torazame, assembly GCF_047496885.1. Classification (NCBI taxonomy): domain Eukaryota; kingdom Metazoa; phylum Chordata; class Chondrichthyes; order Carcharhiniformes; family Scyliorhinidae; genus Scyliorhinus; species Scyliorhinus torazame. The sequence goes on from NC_092725.1 coordinate 140,560,842, forward strand.
ATCAGATGATCTTATTAAATGGCAGAGCAGGTTCGAGGAGCTGAATGGGCTACTCCTGCTCCTTGTTCGTATGCTTGTATATTGTTCTCAAGAGCAAAATGCTCCAGTTCTTTGCGCTGTGGCGGTCAACTCTACGTTAAGTATTGCCTGGTGTGAATCAGGAGTTTCAGTCTGGCATGACAGTCTCTGCCACATTTGCTGCAGAGGAAAACAGTGGGCTGAGAAGGTGCATGATTTGCTGACCTCTGTTTCCTCTGGGCCCTCTTCTCTGCCTGCTATGATTTTTGTTTCTGCCTGTCTCACCAAATTCCCTTCCAAACAGTCAGCGGCCAAGGGACACAGCTGTCAGTGACTGTACCTCAAGTGTTAATGTCCACCGTTTTCATATCTCATTTACAAGTGTCCTCGTAGCGGGGGTATGAACGCCCAAGACGTCATGACCCAGGGGCCAGCTCACCGTAAGAATGTCTTTGGGTATACTGTTGTCATCTATCCGATCAATATGGCCGAGCCAACTGTTATGGTCCAGGGTTTAGAGAACCCCAAAGTGTATCATGGAGTTCACCTGACCCACAACTTTTAATAGATTTTGGTTATGGGGAACACAAGGGCCCACTTTACAGGTGTGATGCAACAGAGATCTAAGATTATTTTTAAACAAAAACAATGTTTATTCTATGAACCCAATTAACATTTTTATAAACATACAGTGAACATCTTACCAACCATCAATTCAAATACCCCCCCCCCAAAGAATACAGTACTCTATAAGACATCCAGAAGACAAAAACCCTTTTTACATAAGGACAGCAGGTTTAAATTCTCTACTGAGAACAGTTACCACTTTGAAATCATCAAATGAATATTCTTTAGCTTGCAGAGATTCAGTCACATCCCGTAACAGCCTCCCCGAACAGGCGCCGGAATGTGGCGACTAGGGGCTTTTCACAGTAACTTTACTGAAGCCTACTTGTGACAATAAGCGATTTTCATTTCATTTCATTTCACATCTTGCTGTGACTGCAGCTTCTCCAAATCTAAAACAAAACTAAACAGAGCCACAAAGCAGCTTTTCAGCTCAAAATCAAAGTGCAAGACAGAAAAACAGCCCAGCTCCACCCACACGCTGACATCATTGCTGCCATTTGAGAAACACACATTTTTTTAAGGGACTCTTACATGACACAACACAGACGTCATTGCCTTAGCAATGATTATACGCTGATGGAATTAGCATGTTCAGGGACCTCGGAGAAGGTGACCTCATTCTGCCAAGAGTTGCGAATGGCACATCTGAAATGGTGGAACTCGTGTAGAGCCACATGTTGTCCAGATCTCACCACGGTAGAGGACTGCACTGAGGATGCAGGCTTGTTATTCTCATATTTTGGTCTTCTCAGTTTAGTTGCTGTTGTTCCACACTCTTACTCAGCTTGGGCATGACAGCTGCAGCTTTTGCAAAGCGCGTGTTGGTTTCAGCATCAACTGAGAGATTGCTGCTGATTGTGGAGCCGAGATGTGTGAAGCTAACAACAACCTCTTGTGTCACATTGTCAACACTGATAGATGGTGTTACGGCAATATCCTGGGCCATGGCATTTGTCTTCCTGCTGCTGATGGTCCAACCAAACTCTTTACAAGCGTGAAAGGATCTGTCCATTTGCCACTGAAGATGTTCCTTGATACGGAATGCTCGTGTGGCACTGTCAGCGTAGAGCAACTCTAATGACAACTTGGCGCAACTTTGCCTTGTATCTCAGACAAGCAAAGGGGCACATCTTTCTGTCTGTTTTTGTATGTAAGTAAAGACCCTCTGTGTAATGTTCTTTGATTGGGCTGATGTTGAATCTTGTAGTGTGAACAAAGAACATTAGACTTTGCTTTATAAACAAAGTTATTTATTACCAACATTACACTAACGGCTTACTAAAATGTCTAAAATCAATATAGTTGGAAAACTTAGATCTAGGACAAACAGAGTTATTATCTCTGGGTTGTTACCCGTGCCACGTGATAGCGAGACGAGGAATAGGGAAAGAGAGGAATTGAACGCGTGGCTACAGGGATGGGTGCAGGAGGGAGGGTTTCAGATTTCTGGATAATTGGGGCTCATTCTGGGGTCGGTGGGACCTCTACAAACGGGATGGTCTACACCTGGACCAGAGGGGTACCAATATCCTGGGGAGGAATTTGCTAATGCTCTTCGGGAGGGTTTAAACTAGTTCAGCAGGGGCTTGGGAAGCTGAATTGTAGCTCCAGTATACAGGAGGTTGAGAGTAGTGAGGTCATGAGTAAGGTTTTAAAGTTGCAGGAATGTACCGGCAGGCAGGAAGGTGGTTTAAAGTGTGTCTTCTTCAATGCCAGAGCATCCGGAATAAGGTGGGTGAACTTGCGGCATGGGCTGGTACCTGGGACTTCCATGTTGTGGCCATTTCGGAGACATGGATAGAGCAGGGACAGGAATGGTTGTTGCAGGTGCCGGGATTTAGATATTTCAGAAAGCTCAGGGAAGGTGGTAAAAGAGGGGGAGGGGTGGCATTGTTAGTCAAGGACAGTATTAAGGTGGCAGAAAGGACATTTGATGAGGACTCGTCGATTGAGGTAGTATGGGCTGAAGTTAGAAACAGGAAAGGAGAGGTCACTATGTTAGGGGTTTTCTACAGGCCTCCGAAAAGTTCCAGAGATGTAGAGGAAAGGATTGCAAAGGTGATTCTGGATAGGAGCAAAAGCAACAGGGTAGTTGTTATGGGGGACTTTAACTTTCCAAATATTGACTGGAAACGCTATAGTTCGAGTACTTTAGATGGGTCCGTTTTTGTCCAATGTGTGCAGGAGGGTTTCCTGACACAGTATGTAGATAGGCCAACGAGAGGCGAGGCCGTATTGGATTTGGTACTGGGTAATGAACCAGGACAGGTGTTAGATTTGGAGGTAGGTGAGCACTTTGGTGATAGTGACCACAATTCGATTACGTTTACTTTAGTGATGGAAAGGGATAGGTATATACCGCAGGGCAAGAGTTATATCTGGGGGAAAGGCAATTATGATGCGATGAGGCAAGACTTAGGATGCATCAGATGGAGAGGAAAACTGCAGGGGATGGGCACAATGGAAATGTGGAGCTTGTTCAAGGAACAGCTACTGCGTGTCCTTGATAAGTATATACCTGTCAGGCAGGGAGGAAGTGGTCGAGCAAGGGAACCGTGGTTTACTAAGGCAGTCGAAACACTTGTCAAGAGGAAGAAGGAGGCTTATGTAAAGATGACACATGAAGGTTCAGTAAGGGTGCTCGAGAGTTACAAGTTAGCTAGGAAGGACCTAAAGAGAGAGCTAAGAAGAGCCAGGAGGGGACATGAGAAGTCTTTGGCAGGTAGGATCAAGGATAACCCTAAAGCTTTCTATAGATATGTTAGGAATAAAAGAATGACTCGGGTAAGAGTAGGGCCAGTCAAGGACAGTAGTGGGAAGTTATGCTTGTAGTCCGAGGAGATAGGAGAGGTGCTAAATAAATATTTTTTGTCAACATTCACACAGGAAAAAGACAATGTTGTCGAGGAGAATACTGAGATTCAGGCTACTAGACTAGAAGGGCTTGAGGTTCATAAGGAGGAGGTGTTAACAATTCTGGAAAGGGTGAAAATAGATAAGTCCCCTGAGCCGGATGAGATTTATCCTAGGATTCTCTGGGAAGCTAGGGAGGAGATTGCTGAGCCTTTGGCTTTGATCTTTAGTCATCTTTGTCAACAGGAATAGTGCCAGAAGACTGGAGGATAGCAAATGTTGTCCCCTTGTTCAAGAAGGGGAGTGGAGACAACCCCGGTAACTATAGACCAGTGAGCCTTACTTCTGTTGTGGGCAAAATCTTGGAAAGGTTTATAAGAGATAGGGTGTATAATCATCTGGAAAGGAATAATTTGATTAGACATAGTCAACGCGGTTTCGTGAAGGGTAGTTTGTGCCTCACAAACCTTATTGAGTTCTTTGAGAAGGTGACCAAACAGGTGGATGAGGGTAAAGCAGTTGATGTGGTGTATATGGATTTTAGTAAAGCGTTTGATAAGGTTCCCCACGGTAGGCTACTGCAGAAAATACAGAAGCATGGGATTCAGGGAGATTTAGCAGTTTGGATCAGAAATTGGCTACCTGGAAGAAGACAAAGGGTGGTGGTTGATGGGAAGTGTTCAGACTGGAGTCCAGTTACTAGTGGTGTACCACAAGGATCTGTTTTGGGGCCACTGCTGTTTGTCATTTTTATAAATGACCTGGAGGAGGGCGTAGAAGTGTGGGTGAGTAAATTTGCAGATGCCACTAAAGTCGGTGGAGTTGTGGACAGTGCGGAAGGATGTCACAAGTTACAGAGGGACTGCAGCGCTGGGCTGAGAGGTGGCAAATGGAGTTTAATGCAGAAAAGTGTGAGGTGATTCATTTTGGAAGGAATAACAGGAAGACAGAGTACTGGGCTAATGGTAAGATTCTTGGCAGTGTGGATGAGCTGAGAGATCTCGGTGTCCATGTACAAAGATCCCTGAAAGTTGCCACTCAGGTTGAGAGGGTTGTTAAGAAGGCGTACAATGTGTTAGCTTTTATTGGTAGAGGGATTGAGTTTCAGAGCCATGAGGTCATGTTGCAGCTGTACAAAACTCTGGTGCGGCCGCATTTGGAGTATTGCGTGTAATTCTCGTCGCCACATTTTGGAAGGATGTGGAAGCATTGGAAAGGGTGCAGAGGAGATTTACCAGAATGTTGCCTGGTATGGAGGGAAGATCTTATGAGGAAAGGCTGAGGGACTTGAGGCTGTTTTCATTCGAGAGAAGAAGGTTAAGAGTTGACTTAATTGAGGCATACAAGATGATCAGAGGATTGGATAGGGTGGACAGTGAGAGCCTTTTTCCTCGGATGGTGATGTCTAGCACGAGGGGACATAGCTTTAAATTGAGGGGAGATAAATATAGGACAGATGTCAGAGGTAGGTTCTTTACTCAGAGAGAAGTACGGGTGTGGAATGCCCTGCCTGCAACAGTAGTGGACTCGCCAACACTAAGGGCATTCAAATGGTCATTAGATAGACATATGGACGATAAGGGAATAGTGTAGATGGGCTTTAGAGTGGTTTCACAGGTCGGCGCAACATCGAGGGCCGAAGGGCCTGTACTGCACTGTAATGTTCTATGTTCTAATGGTCTAACACTAACTTACACAAAGATATTACAGAGCTATTCTAATATGGGACTGCTACAAACTCTTTACTGACACCTTCTCCCGGAACACATGGTGCCTCCAGGTCATGTGCCTGCATACTCTCACCACCTGCAGGTTGGGTGCTGGAACTATAACAGTTATACATATATTATTATTCACATACAGATGATAATATAGATCACAATCTATTTATCATCACACTCTGAGAATGAAAAATGAAATGAAATGAAAATCGCTTATTGACACAAGTAGGCTTCAAATGAAGTTACTGTGAAAAGCCCCTAGTCACCACATTCCGCCGCCTGTTCGGGGAGGCTGATATGTGAATTGAACCCGCGCTGCTGGCCTGCCTGGGTCTGCTTTAAAAGCCAGCTATTTAGCCCACTGTGCTAAATCATGACCCGAGATATATGACAGCAACAAAGAGAATATGCCAAACGGGTTTTGGTGTCAGAACACAACCCTGTTTGACCCCACTGCAGATCTCAAAGCATTCTGATGTTGCCCCTTTACTAGCTACCTTTATCCATCATATTGTCATGGAAAGAGGGGATCACATTGAGCAGCTTCAGTGGACAGCCAATTTTTCCAGAAGCTTGAATAGATCAACTCTATTCACATGGTCAAATGTTTTGATGAGATCGATGAAGTCAATATATAATGGTCTCCTTTGTTCACGGCATTTCTCTTCCAGCTGCTGGACCAAAATGGTCATGCCAGTTGTAGATATTCTAGTTCTGGGATTCAGGGTAGATGTGTTCGTCTGGAATTTGAAGTCTGACAAGGGCAACACACACCACTCAGCAGGGAGATGCCTCAATAGCTGTTGCAATTGCAGCAGTCACCCTTGTGCTTGCACAGGGTCACAGTCTTTGTACACACATATTCTGCGGCACAGCACCCAACTCCCCCCTCCAGCTGAAACCGGGAAGTTTGTGGAGTTGCTGAAGGAGTGCTGGTTTCCCATTCTTGAGGAGTTCATCAGAACCTGCAGCTTTGCCCATAAGACCATAAGACATAGGAGCGGAAGTAAGGCCATTCGGCCCATCGAGTCCACGCCACCATTCAATCATGGCTGATTTCAACTCCATTTACCTGCTCTCTCTCCATAGCCCTTAATTCCTCGAGAAATCAAGAATTTATCAACTTCTGTCTTAAAGACACTCAACGCCCCGGCCTCCACCGCCCTCTGTGGCAATGAACTCCACAGACCCACCACTCTCTGGCTGAAGAAATTTCTCCTCATCTCTGTTCTAAAGTGACACCCTTTTATTCTAAGGCTGTGCCCCGGGTCCTAGTCTCCCCTGCTAATGGAAACAACTTCCCTACATCCACCCTATCTAAGCCATTCATTATCTTGTAAGTTTCTATTAGATCTCCCCTCAACCTCCTAAACTCCAATGAATATAATCGCAGGATCCTCAGATGTTCATCGTATGTTAGGCCTACCATTCCTGGGATCATCCGTGTGAATCTCCGCTGGACCCGCTCCAGTGCCAGTATGTCCTTCCTGAGGTGTGGGGCCCAAAATTGCTCACAGTATTCTAAATGGGGCCTAACTAATGCTTTATAAAGCTTCAGAAGTACATCCCTGCTTTTATATTCCAAGCCTCTTGAGATGAATGACAACATTGCATTTGCTTTCTTACGCACACAAGTGCGTAGCTTAGCTATGCTGGTTCAATATCCATCTCTTCCATGATAGGCAGATTTTCTTTTGTGTTTTGAGCTTCCTCAGTGAGTGTTCTCCCTTGTGTACAACTCAAGGTAGTCTTGCACACATCCCTCCAACTGTTTATTGCAGTCGGTGCTGACCTTCCTGCCTTTGTTTTCTTTGCTGAAGGACCGGTTGTCTTTTTGTACATGCCTCTAGCATTGCGGTGTCAAAGTACATCTGGAAGTTCTGGAAACATAACAGTTATCATTGGCGCACCGCCCCCGCAGTCTAGTAGACTTTACTTCAAGTGGTTCACAATGCATTTAGAATGTTCTCGCTCAGATCACTCTTATAATTCTTTTTTTTTTTAATTTAGAGTACCCAATTCGCTTTTTCCAATTAAGGGGCAATTTAGTGTGGCCAATCCACCTCGCCTTCTGATCTTTGGGTTGTGGGGGTGAAACCCACGCAAACACGGGGAGAATGTGCAAACTCCACACGGACAGTGACCCAGGGCCGTGATCGAACCTGGGACCTCGGCGCCGTGAAGCAGCAGTGCTAATCATTGCACCACCATGCTGCCCCTGCTCTTATAATTGTTGAGAAAGGGGTGGTACAGTGGTTAGCACTGCTGCCTACGGTGCTGAGGGCCCGGGTTCGAATCCCAGCCCTGGGTCACTTTGTGTGTGGAGTTTGCACATTCTCCCCGTGTCTGCGTGGGTTTCACCCCCACAACCCAAAGATGTGCAGGGTAGGTGGATTGGCCATGCTAAATTGCCCCTTAATTGGAAAATAATAATTGGGTAACTCGAAATTAAAATTAAAATAATTGTTGCGAATGCGGTATTGTAGATGGTGTCATAATTATGTACCATTTCACTGCCAGAGAGCATCTGTTCAATCAAATCAGGGAACTATTAGCTTTTATCTGGATAAGGCTGGTCTTGATACAGGATGGCATTTCTGCTTTGAATGATAAAAACTTCAAGTATTAGATCCTAACCTGGTGCACACCAAAAAGTGTGTTAGTCAAGACTGTGGTCGCTGCATGTGTTGAGGATGCTGTTCAGAGAGCTGCATTTGATGATGATCAGATCCAGCTGGTGCCAATGCCCTCATTCCAGATGTCTCTGTTCTAGAACAAGGTGTTGTTGCTCAAGTTCAAGGTAGGAGCTAGGCTCGAGTAGTCTCGGCCCGTTCTCATTTATCTTCCCAAACCATGATTGTCCAAAGCAGGAAGGACGTACCTCCTGTTTTGGACCACTCGCATTGAAATCCTTCAGTAGGCAAAATCTTCTGCCTTTGGGATTCTGCTATTAGCAATGTCAAAAATCTTCCGCCTCTGTTATGCATCACAACGTTAGCTCATAGGTACTAATGGGGCGAGCTGGTCTCTTTAGGTTTAGAGGTGGATGGAGAAAGTACGATCTGAATCATTTGTGAGGGGTTTGATTATCTAGATGAGAGTGTTCCTTATGTTAGGAAAACAAAGGTAGTGTTAAAAGGTTTATATTTGCAATGGTAAACATTAGAAATAAGGTCTAGTTTTAAGTGGATTTAATTTAATGTTTCAGTGCCTGGAAGGGTAAAACCTCTTGTTAGATTCATGTTGGACAAAGGTGTTTTGTATGTATGTGTGGGGGTTGTCCATGCCACCCTCCACCGGTAGCGGAGTTCCCAATTCGGCGGAGAATCACGTGCTGGGCAAAGAACAGGATTGGTAAATGCTCTGGTCCCCACCGACAATGAGCTACAGCCTCGCGCCAGTGGGAGGATACAAATGGGTCACTTGAATCTATTTGCATCCGATTAATAGGCTGAATGCCTGATTCTCCATACCGCCTCCTGCCCTCTCAGCCAGGATTCACGCACGCGTGGATTGGTGCGAGTATTTTATTTTATTTTTTTTTCAATTTTAGAGTACCCAATTCATTTTTTTCCAATTAAGGGGCAATTTAGCGTGGCCAGTCCACCTAGCCTGCACATCTTTGGGTTGTAGGGGCGAAACCCATGCAAACACGGGGAGAATGTGCAAATTCCACATGGACAGTGACCCAGAGCCGGGATCGAACCTGAGACCTCGGCGCCATGAGGCAGTAGTGCCACCGTGCTGCCCTTGGTGTGAGTATTTTTTATTTTTTTTAAATATTTTTATTCTCTTCCTTTTTCACATTTGCTCCTGCATTTACACCCATCAACAATAAACAATAATCAGCAAGATATGTCAATCCCCATAATAACAACAATCCCATCCGCCCACCAACCCCCAAACATCAGCCCGCATGTTTACATAAACAAATGACAAAAAGGAATCAGGGATTACCCATAGTCACCCTTAATCTACACAGCCCCCCTCCCCCCACCAAACTAATGTTCGATGTTATCCAGTTCTTGAAAGTGCATAATAAATAGTGCCCATGACTTGTAGAACCCCTCCGAGCTTCCCCTCAGTTCGAACTTAACCTTCTCAAGGGTCAAGTATTCCAACAGGTCCCCCCGCCACGCCAGGGCACTGGGTGGAGAGGCTGCTCTACATCCCAGCAGGATCCGCCTTTGGGCGATCAACGAGGCGAAGGCTATGATATCTGCCTCCGCTCCCGTTTCCAACCCTGGCTGGTCCGACACCCCGAATATGGCCTCCTGGGGACCCGGGTCCAGTTTCACACGTACCACCTTGGAAAGTACCCTAAACACCTCCTTCCAGTACTCCCCTAGCTTTGGACAGGACCAAAACATATGAACGTGATTCGCAGCCCCCCCCCCCCCCCCCCCCCCGCAACGCTCACACTCATCCTCTACTCCTTCAAAAAATCGGCTCATCCTCGCCCTCGTGAGGTGCGCTCTATATACCACCTTCAGCTGTATCAGCCCCAACCTCGAACATGAGGTGGAGGCATTCACCCTCCGGAGCACCTCACACCAGACCCCCTCCTCTATAATCTCTCCCAGCTCTTCCTCCCACTTTGCTTTGATCCCTTCCAGTGGTGCCTTATCCTCTTCCAAAATAGCTCCGTACACCGCTGACACTGCCCCCTTCTCCAGTCCCCTTGTCGTCAACACCTCCTCCAGCAATGTGGAGGCCGGTTCCTCTGGGAAGCTCTGTATCTCCTTCCCGGCAAAATCCCGAACCTGCATGTACCTAAACACTTCTCCCTGCTCTAGCCCATACTTCGCTTCCAGCTCCCTCAATCCTGCAAACCGACCCCGAAGAAACAAATCTTTTAGAGTCTTAATCCCCATCTCTTCCCATTTGAGTATTTTTAAGCGTAGTCCTGATGCGGTGGACCTTGCAATGGATCACGGTGATATGTATTTCACATAGGTACCCTAAAGTCTATCACAGGACCCCCCTCACAATGGAAATCCTGCCAGCCCTATCAGAACCCCCCCCCCCATATCAGAGACCCTCCCTCTTATTAGAGATCCTCTGGAAGCAAAAGGGTAGTCCAGGTAGAAACTGAAAAATCGCATTTTATTTCACTTCCCTTTCCTTACAACTGCTGCCTTAAACAGAAGTGTACAAAGCGCAGCTGTTACTTCGTAGAAAGCCAAAACACATCACAAAGCCCACCAGATCCTTTGATCAGCGAGGATTCTATTAACTTTCAAAGAGATATAGTTTTTAGGAAGCTCTTTCCACGCAGCCAGGTGTTTGGATTGTTTATTTATGCTTGAACATATCTCAAATACTCTGCTGTGAAGCAATCTACACTGTTTATAATCACCTAAGGGATAAGTGCTTTCACTTTCTCTTTTTTTATTAGCAGAAAGCACTTTTGATGTGGTAACGATCATTAGCTGATGAGGGGTCTCTGATATGGGAGGACTCCCTGATTTTTTTTTGCAGAAAGCACTTAACTGCTTTTGCTATGGGGGGTCTCAGATATGGGGGGGGCCCAGATAGGGGGGGTCTCCGATTATGGGGGGTCTCCGATTATGGGGGGGTCTCCGATTATGGGGGGGTCTCCGATTATGGGGGGGTCTCCGATTATGGGGGGGTCTCCGATTATGGGGGGGGTTTCCGATTATGGGGCGTCTCCGATTATGGGGGCGTCTCCGATTATGGGGGTGTCTCCGATTATGGGGGGGTCTCCGATTATGGAGGGGTCTCCGATTATGGGGGGGTCTCCGATTATGGGGGGGTCTCCGATTATGGGGGGTCTCCGATTATGGGGGGGTCTCCGATTATGGGGGGGGTCTCCGATTATGGGGGGTCTCCGATATGGGGGGGGTCTCCGATATGGGGGGTCTCTGATATGGGGGGGCTCCGATGTGGGGGGGGGGGTTCCGATATGGGGGGGCTCCGATATGGGGAGGGCTCTCCGATATGGGGAGGGCTCTCCGATAAGGGGGGTCTCCGATAAGGGGGTGTCTCCGATATGGGGGGTCTCCGATATGGGCGGTCTCCGATATGGGGGGGTCTCCGATATGGGGGGGGGTCTCCGATATGGGGGGGGTCTCCGATATGGGGGGGTTCCGATATGGGGGGTCTCCGATATGGGGGGGGTCTCCGATATGGGGGGGTCTCCGATATGGGGGGGTCTCCGATATGGGGGGGTCTCCGATATGGGGGGTCTCCGATATGGGGGGGTCTCCGATATGTGGGGGTCTCCGATATGGGGGGGTCTCCGATATGGGGGGGTCTCCGATATGGGGGGGTATCCAATATGGGGGGGTATCCAATATGGGGGGTCTCCAATATGGGGGGGTCTCCAATATGGGGGGGTCTCCAATATGGGAGGTCCGGAGGTCTCCAATATGGGGGTGGAGGCCTCCGATATGGGGATGGAGGTTTCTGATGTGGGGGGGGGTCTCCAATGTGGGGGAGGGGTGGTCCCCTATATGGGGGGTGCAGGGTGGGTTCAGGTTGCCCTCATGTGGCGTGCTGTAGGGGACTGACCCAGCCAGACCTCAGGATCGGGCCACCTGCTCAAAATGGTGCCCGATAGCAGGATTCGTAATGGAATCCCGGGTGTTCCTTGCCACGCATAAATTAGCAGCAGCGTCAGAGCTGACCCGGAACGATTCTACTTTACCTGATAGAATTCTTAACAACCCAAATATCGTAATTATGATCCTTGCTTTACAAGGAAATTTACCAGCATCAAAAGGAGTAACATTTAAATGTCATTAGTGGCAGCTGTACCAATTTCTGATCTATGCTAATAATCAGTAAGGTTTCCCACCAATAATCAGATGAAATGACAAATGAAAGAAACGTTGGTCAATAGTCTTGAATTGCCTCAAAGTCAATTATGCCATTGTTACACCATAGCAGAGATATTCATCAGGAGAACAAGTTCCCGGGTTAGTTAATTTTAATATTCTTGTTGTAACTTAAGTATAGAAACCGTATAAGTTGCTCACCTACCCCCTCAAGAAAACTCCATGCAACAACTGCTCAACTCTTCAAAAGTACTCCACTGATTTCTGACAGCAGCTGAACACTGTCTAGGAACAAGGCAATCAACTGACAAATAGTTGTAACTTGCTATTTGCACCAAATCTCCAAATAATATTGCACCGTCAGCATCAGTCTAGAATAGAATCAACATGCCCATTTAGTTACTGATTGAATCCAATAGATATGCTAGGGTAGCAGGAAGAATCCACACAATTTAATAATAATAATCTTTATTAGTGTCACAAGTCGGCTTACATTAACACTGCAATGAAGTTGCTGTGAAAAGTCAGTAAAAAGTGCAGTGTGTAGCTTAGTGTCTGATTGGCTGAAGCTGCCCCCACCTAATTGCTGAGAGGCCGTTATCTGTCAGTCACCTGAGGCCTGTTTAGTGGCACAAAGGTGCACATTGTATTCGTCTCCTTGAAGCTTAAGTAGTGAGAGTCACCCTGGTTAGCTGAGGTTTGTATAAAAGACAGACAGAAAGCGCACTCAGTAAGCTTTGCGCAGGTGAAGGAGACACATCCTGAGTGGGAATTGGAACTTGGTAATTCGGTGCAGAGTGGGAGAAGGTGCTTTTTCCCTACTGTTTTGTTCTCTTTCTTCTGGCCTGTAACTGTTAATCTGCAGGGAGCGAACCAGAGAGCATCTGAGAACCTGGGAAGGTAACCGATTTTTATTTATTTGCATTTTTATTACCTTTTCAAATTAGGGGGGGGGGGGGGGGCGGAGACGACGACTGATGTGACATCACAGTAAAGCAGTGACCTGATTGGCTGGTTGGGAATCTACACTAAATTTAAAAGTTAAGCATTGTTAAACTAATTCAACATAATTACTTAATTATAATTTAGAGGGGTATCTAAGCCAGAGATCGGAGAGTACTGTATTTAGCTTTCACATTTATAGTAGAAATCTAGTGCTAGGAAACAGTAACTCTTTTTTTTAAATTTAAATTTAATTTACTAATTAATTGACACAATGTCAGTTAGAGGGGTGCAGTGCTCTGACTGTGAGATGTGGCAGGTCCGGGAGGCTTCCAGCGTCCCAGATAGCTTCATCTGCAGAAAGTGCACCCAACTAGAGCTCCTCACAGACCGCATGGTTCGGGTGGAGCAGCAGTTGGATGCACGTAGGAGCATGCAGGAAGCGTCATAGATAGCAGTTATATAAATGTGGTCACACCCAAGGTGCAGCAGAGAAATGGGTGACCACCAGAAGGAGCAGGCAGTCAGTGCAGGAATCCCCTGTGGTTGTCCCTCTCGCGAACATGTATACCCCTTTGGATACCGTCGGGGGGATAGCCTATCAGGGGAAAACAGCAGCAGCCAGAGCAATGGCACCACGGTTGGCTCTGATGGTGGGTCAAAGCGCAGAAGAGCAATAGTCATAGGGGACTCTATAGTCAGGGGCACAGATAGTCGCTTCTGTGGACGTGAAAGAGACTCCAGGATGCTATGTTGCCTCCCTGGTGCCATGGTCCAGGATGTATCCGAACGGGTAGGGGGCATCCTGAAAGGGGATTGGCAACAGGCAGAGGTCGTTGTACATATTGGTACATTCTAATGACACAGACAGGAAGGGGCATGAAGTCCTGCAGCAGGAGTTCAGGGTGCTAGGCAGAAAGTTAAAAGACAGGATCTATAAGGTTGTAATCTCGGGATTAATCCCTGTGCCACGTGCCAGTGAGGCTAGAAATAAAAAGATAGAGCAGCTAAACATGTGGCTAAACAGCTGGTGTAGGAGGGAGGGTTTCCGTTATCTGGACCACTGGGAGCTCTTCTGGGGCAGGTGTGACCTGTATAAGAAGAACAGGTTGCATCTAAACTGGAGAGGAATAAGTATCATGGCCGTGAGGTTTGCTAGTGTCACACGGGAGGGTTTAAACTAGTATGGCAGGGGGGTGGGTACCGGTGCAATAGGTCAGAAGGTGAAAACATTGAGGGAGAACTAAGGAATAGGGCCAGTATGGCTCTGAGGAAGAGCAGACAGGGAGATGTTGCTGAAAACAGCGGGTCTGGTGGCCTGAAGTGCATATGTTTTAATGCAAGTAGTATTATGGGTAAGGCAGATGAACTTAGAGCTTGGATTAGTACTTGCCATTACAGAGACCTGGTTGAGGGAAGGACAGGATTGGCAGGTAAACGTTCCAGGATTGAGATGTTTCAGGCGGGATAGAGGGGGATGTAAAAGGGGTGGCGGACTTGCGCTACTGGTTAGGGAGAATATCACAGCTGTACTACGGGAGGACACCTCAGAGGGCAGCGAGGCTATGTGGGGAGTGATCAGGAATAAGATGGGTGCAATCACAATGTTGGGGGTTTACTACAGGCCTCCCAACAGCCAGCGGGAAATAGAGGAGCAGATAGGTAGACAGATTTTGGAAATGAGTAAAAACAACAGGGTTGTTGTGATGGGAGACTTCAACTTCCTCAATATTGACTGGGACTCACTTAGTGCTAGGGGCTTAGACGGGGCAGAGTTTGTAAGGAGCATCCAGGAGGGCTTACTAAAACAATATGGAGACAGTCCAACTAGGGAAGGGGCTGTACTGGACCTGGTACTGGGGAATGAGCCCGGCCAGGTGGTAGAAGTTTCAGAAGGGGATCATTTTGGGAACAGTGATCACAATTCAATAAGTTTTAAAGTGCTGGTGGACAAGGATAAGAGTGGTCCTAGGGTAAATGTGCTAAATTGGGGGAAGGCTAATTATAACAATATTAGGCGGGAACTGAAGAACATAGATTGGAGACGGATGTTTGAGGGGAAATCAACATTTGACATGTGGGAGGCTTTCAAATGTCAGTTGTAAGGAATTCAGGACCGGTATGTTCCTGCGCGGAAGAAGGATAAATACGGCAAATTTCAGGAACCTTGGATAACGAGAGATATTGTAGGCCTCGTCAAAAAGAAAAAGGAGGCATTTGTCAGGGCTAGAAGGCTGGGAACAGACGAAGCCTGTGTGGAATATAAGGAAAGTAGGAAGGAACTTAAGCAAGGAGTCAGGAGGTCTAGAAGGAGTCACGAAAAGTCATTCGCAAATAGGGTTAAGGAAAATCCCACGGCTTTTTACACGTACATAAAAAGCAAGAGGGTAGAGAGGGAAAGGGTTGGCCCACTGAAGGATAGGCAAGGGAATCTATGGGTGGAGCCAGAGGAAATGGGCGAGGTACTAAATTAATACTTTGCATCAGTATTCACCAAAGAGAAGGAATTGGTGGATGATGAGTCTGGAGAAGGGTGTGTAGATAGCCTGGGTCACATTGAGATCCAAAAAGACGAGGTGTTGGGCGTCTTGAAAAATATCACGGTAGATACGTCCCCAGGGCCTGATGGAATCTACCCCAGAATACTGAAGGAGGCTAGAGAGGAAATTGCTGAGGCCTTGACAGAAATCTTTGGATCCCCACTGTCTTCAGGGGATGTCCCGGAGGACTTGAGAATAGCCAATGTTGTTCCTTTGTTTAAGAAGGGTAGCAAGGATAATCCCGGGAACTACAGGCCGATGGGCCTTACGTCAATAGTAGGGAAATTACTGGAGAGAATTCTTCGAGACAGGACCTACTCCCATTTGGAAGCAAACGGACGTATTAGTGAGAGGCAGCATTGTTTTGTGAAGTGGAGGTCATGTCTCACTAACTTGATAGAGTTTTTCGAAGAGGTCACAAAGATGACTGATGCAGGTAGGGCAGTGGATGTTGTCTATGTGGACTTCAGTAAGGCCTTTGACAAAGTCCCTCATGGTAGACTGTTCTCACTGGAACGACGGAGGTTGAGGGGCGACCTGATAGAGGTCTACAAAATTATGGTAAGAAGTTTTACAACACCAGGTTAAAGTCCAACAGGTTTGTTTCGATGCCACTAACTTTCGGAGCGCTGCTCCTTCTTCAGGTGAATGAAGAGGTATGTTCCAGAAACATATATATATATAGACAGATTCATCTTTGAATCTGTCTATATATATGTTTCTGGAACATACCCCTTCATTCACCTGAGGAAGGAGCAGCGCTCCGAAAGCTAGTGACATCGAAACAAACCTGTTGGACTTTAACCTGGTGTTGTAAGACTTCTTACTGTGCTCACCCCAGTCCAACGCCGGCATCTCCACATCATACAAAATTATGAGGGGCATAGACAGAGTGGATAGTCAGAGGCTTTTCCCCAGGGTAGAGCGGTCAATTACTAGGGGGGCATAGGTTTAAGGTGCGAGGGGCAAGGTTCAGAGGAGCAGCGAGAGGCAAGTTTTTTTTACACAGAGGGTAGTGGGTGCCTGGAACTCGCTGCCGGTGGAGGTGGTGGAAGCAGCGACGATAGTGACATTTAAGGGGCATCTTGACAAATACATGAATAGGATGGAAATAGAGGGATACGGAACCGGGAAGTGTAAAAGATTTTAGTTTAGACAGGCAGCATGGTCGGCACGGGCGCCTGTTCCTGTGCTGTACTTTTCTTTGTTCTTTGTACCACAGTCCGGCCACTGTTCAGGTACACAAAAGGAGAATTCAGAATGTCCAATTCACCTAACAAGCACGTCTTTTGGGATTTGTGGGAGGAAACCAGAGCACCCGGAGGAAACCCACGCAGGCATGAGGAGAACGTGTAGACTCTGCACAGACAGTGACCCAAGCCAGATTCAAACCTGGGAGCCTGGGCTGTGAAGCAACAGTGCTAACCACTGTACCACCCTGCCGCCCCAATAGTCTTCTCTGTTGAAGACCAACATATATGCCCCAACAATACATGCCCAACCAGACAAGAGCTTCACATCCCTGGATCTTTCGCCATGTCAGACAACAGTCAGGCCACCTGCAGAGAAATGGCACTGACTCCTTATTCCCTCATACCTAGGACTGATCAATAATGCGGAAAGAAGTTAAAGAACATCATGAGGGCAGGGAAGGTTAGCATATCACCCTACTCACCCCTGTCCTCCTTACCCACATCTGCTACAAAGAAAACTTGTGCAACATGCATTTCAACTAGAGTTTAAATGGGCTAACTTTATGTAACTGACAACTTCCATCAAGCTTAAAATTAAAACCACAGTACTCAGTTACATACAAACCTATCACAGAGAGAGCCCAAACACTAACATAGAAACAGTTTAAATTAGGTAGCATACATTTTGCAAACATGCTTGATAGATCCTTTACTTCTAAAGCCACACTAACCGCACCCTGTGTAACTGCTATAATGATTTTCAACCTCGACAAATAGGCGCTTCAAGATAATTTTTTTTAAAACAAGCAATTCCTTCAGGGGTAACATATTGTATTCACAAAAAAAAAAATCACCTTTTCTGCCCCACCCATCACAAGTTGGAGAATGATACTGCATGTTATCTGTTCTCAACTGATCAATTTTTCTTCAGTCGAATTCTAAAGTTATTTTTCCTCTCGATCTTTTCTCACATTGGACCGCCTTTCTAATTTAATTATCTGCTCAGATTCTCTGCCAATGTATCCTCTTAACTGATCAGTGCGAGAGCCCAGGATCATTCTGCTTTTCTCTTCACCACTTGCAAAGATCAACTGACGTCCAGACTGTATGACTGAGAACATAAATATGTGCAAGAGCAGAAATGGGATTGTACCTTCAATAATGCTTTATAACCTCTGTCCTACTGGACCAATCAATTAAGGGATTTCTTAGTAGTCTGCATTTTAATTTTTTTTTCAGTTATCCATTTTCTTAAATTCAATAGTAAACTTACATGCTTTCCCTTTTCTGTTGCCACTTGTTCCACAAAGGCATTGTCTCCTGATTCAACTCCCAAGGTAGAGTCAGACTCATTTTCTGGAAAGAGAGCAGGTTTTGAAGTGTAGTTTTCAACAGATTGTGCAGGCTGGACAACAATGACATCTGCAGAAGAACTTTGAGTCAGCTCCACTCCTGGCCCTAATACACAAAAATTCAGGATTACAGAGGTAGTCAAAGTAATATAGTATGTTAACAACAATTGCAAGAATAGTTTCTGAGCACATTGGCAACTTGTGATATCATATACAGGTAAAGTTACAAGAAAAATATTTACTTGTATTTATATAGTACTTTTCATGAGCAAAAGACATCCCAAAGCGCTTTACGGGCAATGAAGTACTCTTGAAATGTAATCACTGTTGTAATGCAGCAACCTATTAGCACACAGCAAGTTCCCTCAAAGAGCAATGTGATAATAACCAGATGGCTTATTTTTGGGATGTCAATTGACAGTTATATAATGGGCAGGAAAACAGGGATAACTCTGGTCTTCTTGAAATAGTGATACGAGATCTGTTAAGTCCACCTGAGAGGTTGGATAAGACCTTGATGTAACATTTCATCTGACAGTTAGGTACTCCCTTCTCACTGTACTAGAGCATCATCCTAGATATTTGTGCTCAAGCCGTGAAAGAAATCTCCCGGTCCTGCCAACGGCGGTCAGTGTGACAGTGGGGAAACAGAATTTGGCATGAGGCCAAAAATCAGTTACCCAGCATTGGAATTAACTTTTGGAATTAAATGCTCAGGACTCTAAAGATGGTTTAAAGGGGGTTCAAGCTTCCCGATGTATAATGTTGGGAAGCCCTCCTGCATGCTCATCAAAAGGCCTCCTCATCAGAATTATGTTCCACGTCAAAATGAGAAGGTTAATTTTTTATGATCGTATGTAAAACATTGGCATGCAACTGGCGAGCTTCACTTCTTCCATGACATTAAAGTGAGTGGATGTTACTTTTGTCTCCTTGGGCACTGCTCATAGCTTCACTCATATCAGGTGCCAGTAGCAAAAACTGCACCAAGGCTGCACCAGGGAGGCAGGCAAAGGCAGAAGAGGTGGGAAAGTGTGTCCATTAAGATGGGCAGGGGAAGAAGGGGGAACAGAGTGTCCAGGAAAGTGTGTGCGTGTGTGTGAGGGGGGAATGGGGGATTGGGGGAGGGGTGGCACGAGTGCTTGTTGTGGGCATTCTTCCCCTAAAGAAAGACAGAAGGATTGACTGTCATGCCAATGATTGGATGAGTTCAGGAGCATGCATGTCTATGGCAGTTGCTGAGCCCTCTCCATCAAGCAGTAAAGTAGCAGGTTGTCCTGCAACTGATGTACAACTGAGAGTATGAAGTGGTTGGCACACAATGCAGATGTCCCATCTGCAGTGAGTTAATGGTTGACTGGATGCCTTTTAAATATGATGCCTGGAACTTCCTGCCCATAAAATGGTGACTTCCTATCTAGCCCCTTGCAAGAAGGTTCAGAGAAGATGTGATGCAATCCAAACCCTTGGGTGACATACCTGTGAATGCACACACTTACACTGCCTGATGCCATTATAAGATTGTCAATTTGCAGTGACAGTAGATGGTGCACATACCCTAGAAAAGTGCGGCAGATCATTCATCCTCTTGTGATATTGCTGGGCATTTCTGCACTGGGTCCAATGGGTGCTAACCTCCGCTGCGACCTCCATTCAGGTGGTCGCGGTCAGTCGACAGGGCCCCCTGCTTCTATCCTGGGGAAACAGCACCTTTCCGAGACAGCACGGAGAGTCTGCAAGGAGGCTTCGCTGAACCGAAGGGCCACATGTTGTTTTCTTCTCAATGACATGCTGAACAAGTAATCCAGACATCCTGGCTGCAGTGAGTTAATGGTTGACTGGATGCCTTTTAAATATGATGCCTGGAACTTCCTGCCCATAAAATGGTGACTTCCTATCTAGCCCCATGCAAGAAGGTTCAGAGGAGATGTACGAGACAAGTTTTTTACACAGAGGGTAATGGATGCCTGGAACTCGTTGCCGGAGGAGGTGGTGGAAGCAGGGACGATAGTGACATTTAAGGGGCATCTTGACAAATACATGAATAGGATGGGAACAGAGGGATACGGTCCCAGGAAGTGTAGGAGATTGTAGTTTAGTCGGGCAGCATGGTCGGCACGGGCTTGGAGGACCAAAGAGCCTGTTCCTGTGCTGTACTTTTCTTTGTTCTTTGTTCTTAATCAGCAAAGCCTGCACAGATGCATATTTAATGACCATGCAAGTTCTCTCATGGCTTGCTATCCCGTCCATGTTGTGGGAATCACTCCCACTTCTGCGCTTGCCACCAAACTTAGACTTCCGATCGGAAAATTTCACCCTTAGAGTGGGACTTGAATTCATAACTTTCGGACTCAGATGTGAGAGGGCTACCGGCTAAGCCCGGCTAAGCTGACATATTAAATCGCAGGATTTTCTTTTGAAACTGGACATACCTGAATCCAATCACCAACGACAAGAAGGTTCTACTAAATTTTAGACTTAATAGATTTTCCACAGAGTGACAGACAGAGAAAATGAATCCTAAAATGAGGCATGTATCCAAGTCCATTGCTTCACATTCCACTGGTCAAGCAGTGCTTCAAACAGAGTGATAAACATTATTCTTAAGATTTATCTAAAATCTCAGCCTTTAAGGGAGGCAGTGGCAGAATGGTATTGTCGCTGGACTATTAATCCAGAGACCCAGGGATGCTCTGGGCACCCAGGTTCAAACTCACCACAGCAGATAGTAGAATTTGAATTAAATCAATACAAATCTGGAATCAAAAATTAAATGAGTATGGCATCCAGGATCCCTGGTAAAACAGGAATCAATGGGAAAACTCTCCACTGGTTCGAGTCATACCTAGCAAAAAGGAAGATGGTCGTGGTTGCTGGAGGTCAATCGTCTCAGGTCCAGAACATCATTGCAGGAATTCCTCAGGGGAGTGTTTGAGACCCAGCCATCTTCAGCTGTTTCAATTACCTTCCTTCCATCATAATGTCAGAAGTGGGGATGTCCGCTGATGATTACACAATGTGCAGCATCATTCACAGCTCCTCAGATACCAAATCAGTCCATGTCCAAATGCAGCAAGGTCTGTACGATGTCCATGCTTGGGTTGCTAAGTGGCAAGTAAAATTCAGGCCACACAATTAAATGCTAGGCAATGCCCATTATTATGATCCCAGACCAGATCCCAACAGTGGCTAGGATGTTGGACAGTTAAGACGGTGTGGGAAAAATGAGTGATTGCAGGAAGAAAGTGATTTGGTATTTTTAAAACAAAATTTGATTAGGAATACAATATTAAACTCTTTAACTTCTTACCTGAAAAGAACAGTTTACAATTACCTCTTAAACACTACTACTCAATTCCCCATTAAACAACAAGGAACAAGCAGCTCTAAATCCATCTTATATTCAGCATGACATAGAATAATACTTGCTTTACAGAACTGATGTGGCTCTGGTCAGAACCCCTTCAGACTCTGGCTGAATATCTTCAAAAAGCTGGTTCACCTGGTGTGTTTCAGTTTCTTCCTGGTCTTTAGGCAGGACTGCTCTGCTTTAAATATTATTACTTTTTTTCTAGCTATCCTACTGTGAAGGATAGTGGACTCAATGTCAAACAGGTCAGACTTCAACTCCTCTCCTCAGCTTTTCCAAATTGTGTCTCTACATCCCTCAGCTACACTCAACAATGAAATCATCTCCCCAAGCTGAAAAGCAAATGAACTCTGCAGAGTAAAAGCACATTAACTCCCCAGACATCCCCCAGTCAAAGCACAGTGCATTAGCCCAGACTGAAAAACACATTCCTTTGGTCAATTTCACCTTTTGGCTCCTAAGATCACCCAAGCCCTGCAAAACAAAATCCTTTTTAAAAACATGCCCACTGCAGTCAAACTTACTATAACCCCAGGCCATAAATTGCCCCAATATTTAGAAGCCAATTTTCCTAAAATCCTCCATTTGTAATACCATCTCCAACAAAAGAGAATCTAACCATTGCCTTTTAACATTCAACGGCATTACAATCGCTGAATCCTCCACTATTATCATCCTGAGGATTACCATTGACCAGAATCTGAACTGGACCAGCTACATAAATATTGTGGCTACAAGAGCAGGCCACATGCTAGGAATCTTGCATCAAGTAACTCACCTCCTGACTCCCCAAAACCTGTCCACAGTTTACAAGGCACAAGTCAGGATGCAATGGAATACAATCCACTTTCCTTAATGAGTGCAGCTCCAACAACACTCAAAAGGCTTGACTTCATCCAAGACAGAGCAGCCGTTTGATTGGCACCCCATCCACAAACATCCACTCCCTCCTCAATCAACTCACCGTGGCAGCAGTGTGTACCATATACAAGATGCACTTCAGGAACTCACCAAGGATCTTCATACAGCATCATCCAAACACACAGCCACTACCATCTAGAAGGATAAGGGCAGCAGATACATGCGGACACCACCACCTGGACGTTTCCCTCCAGTAACACACTATCCTGATTTTTAAATATATCATCGTTCCTTCACTATTGCTAGGTCAATATCCCAGATGACCCTCTCCCTAACAGCATTGGTTTACAGTTTGGAAGGGCTATATCTGTATTAACGAGGTCAAAGGAAGAAAGTAGGTTTGATTTTAAGAGTCCTTTAAAAGGTTTAATTCAAAGTGGGTAAGTTATGTCAGGAGAGCTTGAAGCCGTGGTTTGCTCCTCCTGCTCTATGTAGGAAGCCGGGCGTGTTTCCAGTGCCCAGGGGCCAGCATGTGTGCAGGAAACGTCTCCAGCTACAGCTCCTGGAAGCCCGGGATTTGGAGCTGGACTGGCGGCTGGGGACTCTGTGGAGCATCCGCAAGGCAGAGAATATCATGGATAGCACGCATAGGCAGGTGGTTGCACTGTAGGCTAAGAGTCCACAGGCAGGAAGGGAATGGGTGACCACCAAGCAGTGCAAGAGGACTAGGCAGGCAGTGCAGGAATCTCCTGTGGCTATTCCCATGCAAAACGGATATATCACTTTGGATACTGTTGAGGGGAACGGCCTAAGGGGAAAGCAGCACCAGCCAATTCCATTGCATCACAGTAGCACAGGGGAGGAGTAAAAAGCATGGGCATGCAATAGTAAGGGATTCAAATGTAAGGGGAATGTTTCTGTGGCTGCAAATTACACTTTAGGATGGTATATTGCCTCCCTGGTGCCAGCGTCAAGGATTTCTCACAGCGGCTACAGGACATTCTAGAGGGAGAGGGGCGAACAACCAGTGGCCATGGTGCACATCAGTATCAAATCCAAATATATAGGTAAAAAAGGGATGAAGTCCTAAATGCTGAATATAGGGAGCTAGGAAGTAAGTTGAAAAGTAGGACCTCAAAGGTAGTTATCTCAGTAATACTACCAGTGCCACATGCTAGTCAGGGAGAGAAAGCGGGATATATCGAATAGATACTGGAATGGCTGGAAGGGCAATGTGAAGGGGAGGGTTTCAGATTCCTGGGACATTGGGACCAGTTCTGGAGGAGGTGGAACTGGAACAAACTGAACAGGTTACACCTGGGCAGGACTGGGACTAATGTCGTAGGATAAGTATTTGTTAGTGTGGTTTGGGAGGGCTAAAACAAGAACGTCAGGGGGTTGGGAACCTAAGCAGGGTGACAATGGGAAAGAGAAACAAAGACAGTAATAAAAGATGAGTAAAATGTAAAAACAGTAGACGGGGTAATCAAGAGAGAGAGACAAATAGGGCCACAGTACAAAGAAAAGTTAGGATGATTAAAAATGGCAAAAAGGCAAGTCTAAAGGCTTTGTATCTGAATGCATGAAGCACTCCGAATAAGATAGACAAACTGGTGGCACAAATCGAGGTAAATGGATATGATCTCATAACCATTACGGAAACATTGCTACAAGGAGATCAAAACTGGGAACTTAATACTCAGGGATATTTAACCTTTCGGAAGGACAGAAGAGAAGGAAAAGGTGGTGGGGTAGCACTGTTAATAAAAGATTAAATGAGGACAGTTGTGAGAGACAATATAGATCCGAATGATGTAGAGTCCATTTGGATGGAGGTAAAAAAAGCATGGGAAAGAAGACATTGGTTGGAGTATTGCATAGACCCCCAAATATTAGCCACACTGGAGGAAAGGGTATAAATCAACAAATAATATGAAAACGTAAAAAGAATTGAGCAAAAATAATGGGTGACTGTAATCTTCATGTTTATTGGGTTAATCAAGTTGGAAAGGATAGCTATATCAACAAAGTCATAGAGTGCATTAGGGATAGTTTCCTAAAGCAATATGGAGTCAACCAGGGGACAGGCTTTCTTGAATCTGGTAATGGATAATAACGCAGGTTTAATAAATGGCCTCAGAGTAAAAGATGCCCTCGGAAGTAGTGATCATAACATGATGGAATGTAATATTCAGTATGAGAGTGAGAAACTTGGGTTGGAAACAACTGTGTTTAACTTAAATAAAGGGAACTACATGAAATGAGGATAGAGTTAGTTGTGGACTGGGTAAATAGGTTAGCAGGAAAGACAGTAAAAAAGCAATGGCAAACATTTAAGGAGTTAATTCATTACTCTCAGCAAAATATATCCCAGTAAGGAGGAACAATTCTAAGAGAGAGATAAACCAACCATGGCTAACCTGGGAAGTTAAAGAGAGTATTAAGTTGAAAGAAAAGCATATAAGGAGGCAAAACTCACTGATAGTCCCGAAGACTGGGATATATTCAGAATCCAGCAAAAGAGAACTAAAAAATAGAGAGAAATATAACTACGAGGGCAAACTAGCGAGGAATATAAAAACTGACAATAAGAGCTTCTTTAGGTATGTAAAAAAGAGAGAGGTCAAAGTGAACATAGGCCCCTTAGAAAACGAATCTGGGGAGGTAGTTATGGGGAATAAGGAAATGACAGAGGAGTTAAACATTTTGCATCAGTCTTTACAGTGGAAGATACTACAAACATCCCATTAATAATAATAATAATCTTTATTAGTGTCACAAGTAGGCTTACATTAACACTGCAATGAAGTTACTGTGAAAAGCCCCTAGTCGCCACATTCCGCCGCCTGTTCGGGAACACGGGGGGGAGAATTCAGAATGTCCAATTCACCTAACAGCACGTTTTCGGGACCTGTGGGAGGAAACCAGAGCACCCGGAAGAATCCCGGGAATAACATACCTTCACCATCACTAGAGACGTAATATTAGCCAAATAATGGGACTAAAGACAGATAAGTGCCCTGAGCCTGATGGCTTACATCCTAAGATCCTAACAGAAGTAGCTACAGAGATTGTAGATGCATTGGTTGCAATTTTCCAAAAATTCGCCAATTCGCCTAACATCCATTGTTGAAAAAATGTTGGAATCAATTATTAAGTAATAGCAGCATATTTGAAAGATAATAACCGAATCAAGCAGAGTCAGCATGGCTTCATGAAAAGGGAATCGTATCTGACTAATTTATTCGAGTTCTCTAGGTAGGGTCAACCTGAGGGGAACCATTAGATGTATTGCATTTGGACTTTCAGAGATGGCACAGTGGCGCAGTGGTTAGCACTGCTGCTTCGTGACGCCGAGGACCCAGGTTCAATCCCAACCCCGGGTCATTGTCTGTGTGGAGTTTGCACATTCTCCCCGTGTCTGCATGGGGCTCACCCCAACAACCCAAAGATGTGCAGGGTAGGTGGATTGGCCACCCTAAATTGCCCCTTAATTGAATTTAGTTTTTAAGTATTTGGACTTCCAGAAGGCACTCGACAAGATGCCTCACAAAAGGTTAACTCATAAAATAAGAGCTCATGGTGTTGAAGGTAGTATATTGGCATGGATAGAGAATTGGCTGATGGGCAGCAAACAGCGAGTTGGGATAAGGGTTTTTTTCCAGGTTGGCCAGCTGTAACCAGATGGGTTCCACAGGGGTCAGTACTGAGAACATAATGGTTTAGCACAGGGCTAAATAGCTGGCTTTTAAAGCAGACCAAGGCAGGCCAGCAGCACGGTTCAATTCCCGTACCAGCCTCCCCGAACAGACGCCGGAAGATGGCAGCTAGGGGATTTTCACAGTAACTTCATTTGAAGCCTACTTGTGACAATAAGCGATTTTTATTTCATTTCATTTCATTAATGACTTGGAGGAAGGAAATGAAAGAGCTATAACCAAAGGAGCTTGACAGGGGAAGAGGGTGTTTCCCCTCATGGGAGAGTCTCGGACCAGAGGGCAGAGTCTCAGAATAAAGGGGTGCCAATCTAAGACTGAGATGAGGAAGAATTTCCTCTCTCAGAGGGTTGAGTGTCTTTGGAACTCTTTGCCACAGAGAGCTGTGGAGGCAGAGTCCTTGTATATATTTACAGCCGAGAGAGACAGATTCTTGATCAGTAAGGAATCGAGGGTTACGGGAAGGCAGGAAAGTGCACGTGAGGAATGTCTGATCAGCCATGATCCTATTGAATGGCGGAGTAGGCTCGAGTGGCTGAACGGCCTCCTCCTGTTCCTATTTTTTATGGTCAATCCTCTCTCTTTCACCCTTTTGCCTCCCAAATGCCTAGGTTAATTTTCAAAAAAATTCTGCCTAGCAGGCAATATTATAATTTCAAAATTCTTCTCTTCCATGGAGACACATTATTCTAGGTCTTCATATTTAACACATATGAGAGTTCTCCCAGTGAGCCAGAGAAGACAGAGCCAGGAGTGAGACATAGCTAAGTATGAGTTTGGGAATTTGAATCTAGGTGGGAATTCGAAGCTGGGTGGGGAGGAAGTGCTTTTTATCCCTGGTAAGTGACTGGTAAGTAGAGTTTCTGTTTTTCTGTTTCTTTTCATTGGTATATTTATTTATTTTTTCTTTGTTGTTTTTTTGGTTGAAATTGTAGTTTTGAAGTTAACCGAAGGTTTAAGACATGGCAGGAGATCTCAGACCCGTGTCATGCTCCTCATGTGCGATGTGGGAGCTCCACTGCCCCTGGCTCCTTCACGTGCAAGAAGTGTGTCCAGTTGCAGTCCCTGTTTGACCGCTTGACGGCTCTGGAGCTGCGGATGGACTCACTTTGGAGCACCACGATGCTGAGGACGTCGTGGATAGCACGTTTAGCGAGTTGGTCACACCGCAGGTGAAAGGTACTGAGGGAGATAGAAAATGGGTGACCAAAAGACAAAGCAAGAGTAGGAAGGCAATGCAGGTGTCCTCTGCGGTCATCTCCCTGCAAAACAGATATACCGCTTTGGATACTGTTGAGGGAGATGGCTCATCAGGGGAAGGCAGCAGCAGCCAGGTTCATGGCACCGTGGCTGGCTCTGCTGCGCAGCTGGGCAGGAAGAAGAATGGCAGGGCTATAGTGATAGGGGACTCAATTGTAAGGGGAATAGACAGGCGGTTCTGCGGACGCAATCGAGACTCCAGGATGGTATGTTGCCTCCCTGGTGCAAGGGTCAAGGATGTCTCGGAGCGGCTGCAGGACATTCTGGGGGGGGTGAACAGCCAGCTGTCGTGGTGCACATAGGCACCAACGATATAGGTAAAAAACGGGATGAGGTCCTACAAGCTGAATTTAGGGAGCTAGGAGTTAAACTAAAAAGTCGGACCTCAAAGGTAGTCATCTCAGGATTGCTACCAGTGCCACGAGCTAGTCAGAGTAGGAATGTCAGGATAGAGAGGATGAATGCGTGGCTCGAGAGATGGTGCAAGAGGGAGGGATTCAAATTCCTGGGACATTGGAACCGGTTCTGGGGGAGGTGGGACCAGAACAAACCGGACTGTCTGCACCTGGGCAGGACTGGAACCGATGTCCTGGGGGGGTGTTTGCTAGAGCTGTTGGGGAGAGTTTAAACTAATGTGGCAGGGGGATGGGAACCGATGCAGGAAGTTGGAAGGTAGTAAAACAGGGACAGAAATAAAATGCAGTAAGGGGGAAAGTGTAAGGCAGAGAAGCCATAGTCAAAAATCGAAAAGGGCGACAGTACAAGGTACAGTGACTGAGGGGAGCTCAGTGAATAGGACCAGGAATACTAAAAGAAATAAAACGGGAAGTGAAAACATTAATGGTAAGCGACGCGGCAGGTTGTGACATGAAGATATGTGTTCAACGACAAGGAAAATTAGGAGAAAGGTTAAGAGGAAATATAACTTAGGAGAGTTTACCGATCGAGGTGTTAAGATTCAGAACAGAGGGAAAAAAGCCAACATAAGTGTACTTTACCTGAATGCTCGTAGTATTCGGATTAAGGTAAATAAGTTGATGGCGCAAATCATCGTGAATGACTATGATTTAGTGGCCATTACTGAAACAGGGTTAAAGGATGGTCACGACTGGGAGTTAAATATCCGAGGGTATCAAACTTTTCGGAAGGACAGAGTGGATGGTAAGGGAGGTGGTGTAGCTCTGTTATTTAAGGATGACATCCGGGCAACAGTAAGGGATGACATCGGTGCTATGGAGGATAAGGTTGAATCCATTTGGGTGGAAATCAGGAATAGTAAGGCGAAAAAGTCACTGATAGGAGTAATCTATAGGCCACCAAATAGTAACATTAGGCAATAAACAAAGAAATAACAGATGCATGTAGAAATGGTACAGCAGTTATCATGGGGGATTTTAATCTACATGTTGATTGGTTTAACCAGGTCGGTCAAGGCAGCCTTGAGGAGGAGTTTATAGAATGTATCCGCGATAGTTTCCTCGAACAGTATGTAATGGAACCTACGAGGGAACAAGCGGTCCTAGATCTGGTCCTGTGTAATGAGACAGGATTGATTCAGGATCTCATAGTTAGGGATCCTCTCGGAAGGAGCGATCACAATATGGTGGAATTTAAAATATAGATGGAGGGTGAGAAGGTAAAATCAAGCACTAGTGTTTTGTGCTTAAACAAAGGAGATTACAATGGGATGAGAGAAGAACTAGCTAAGGTAGACTGGGAGCAAAGACTTTATAGTGAAACAGTTGAGGAACAGTGGAGAACCTTCCAAGTGATTTTTCACAGTGCTCAGCAAAGGTTTATACCAACAAAAAGGAAGGACGGTAAAAAGAGGGAAAATCGACCGTGGATATCTCAGGAAATAAGGGAGAGTATCAAATTGAAGGAAGCTACTAAAAAAGCTATAAAGAAGAGTAAGATAGATTATGAGAGTAAACTTGCTCAGAATATAAAAACAGATAGTAAAAGTTTCTACAAATACATAAAACAAAAAAGAGTGGCTAAGGTAAATATTGGTCCTTTAGAGGATGAGAAGGGAGATTTAATAATGGGAGATGAGGAAATGGCTGAGGAACTGAACAGGTTTTTTGGGTCGGTCTTCACAGTGGAAGACACAAATAACATGCCAGTGACTGATGGAAATGAGGCTATGACAGGTGAGGACCTTGAGAGGATTGTTATCACCAAGGAGGTAGTGATGGGCAAGCTAATGGGGCTAAAGGTAGACAAGTCTCCTGGACCTGATGGAATGCATCCCAGAGTGCTAAAAGAGATGGCTAGGGAAATTGCAAATGCACTAGTGATTATTTACCAAAATTCACTAGACTCTGGGGTGGTCCCGGCGGATTGGAAATTAGCAAACATGACACCACTGTTTAAAAAAGGAGGTAGGCAGAAAGCGGGTAATTATGGGCCTGTGAGCTTAACTTCGGTAGTAGGGAAGATGCTGGAATCTATCATCAAGGAAGAAATAGCGAGGCATCTGGATGGAAATTGTCCCATTGGGCAGACGCAGCATGGGTTCATAAAGGGCAGGTCGTGCCTAACTAATTTAGTGGAATGTTTTGAGGACGTTAACAGTGCGGTAGATAACGGGGAGACAATGGATGTGGTATATCTGGATTTCCAGAAGGCCTTTGACAAGGTGCCACACAAAAGGTTGTTGCATATGATAAAGATGCATGGCATTAAGGGGAAAGTAGCAGCATGGATAGAGGATTGGTTAATTAATAGAAAGCAAAGAGTGGGGATTAATGGGTGTTTCTCTGGTTGGCAATCAGTAGCTAGTGGTGTCCCTCAGGGATCAGTGTTGGGCCCACAACTGTTCACAATTTACATCGATGATTTGGAGTTGGGGACCAAGGGCAAAGTGTCCAAGTTTGCAGACGACACTAAGATAAGTGGTAAAGCAAAAAGTGCAGAGGATACTGGAAGTCTGCAGAGGGATTTCGATAGGTTAAGTGAATGGGCTAGGGTCTGGCAGATGGAATACAATGTTGACAAATGTGAGGTTATCCATTTTGGTAGGAATAACAGCAAAAGGGAGTATTATTTAAATGATAAAATATTAAAACATGCTGCTGTGCAGAGAGACCTGGGTGTGCTAGTGCATGAGTCGCAAAAAGTTGGTTTACAGGTGCAACAGGTGATTAAGAAGGCAAATGGAATTTTGTCCTTCATTGCTGCAATTGTATAAGGTGTTAGTGAGGCCACACCTGGAGTATTGTGTTCAGTTTTGGTCTCCTTACTTGAGAAAGGACGTACTGGCACTGGAGGGTGTGCAGAGGAGATTCACTAGGTTAATCCCAGAGCTGAAGGGGTTGGATTACGAGGAGAGGTTGAGTAGACTGGGACTGTACTCGTTGGAATTTAGAAGGATGAGGGGGGATCTTATAGAAACATATAAGATTATGAAGGGAATAGATAGGATAGATGCGGGCAGGTTGTTTCCACTGGCGGGTGAAAGCAGAACTAGGGGGTATAGCCTCAAAGTAAGGGGAAGTAGATTTAGGACTGAGTTTAGGAGGAACTTCTTCACCCAAAGGGTTGTGAATCTATGGAATTCCTTGCCCAGTGAAGCAGTAGAGACTCCTTCATTAAATGTTTTTAAGATAAAGATAGATAGTTTTTTGAAGAATAAAGGGATTAAGGGTTATGGTGTTCGGGCCGGAAAGTGGAGCTGAGTCCACAAAAGATCAGCCATGATCTCATTGAATGATGGAGCAGGCTCGAGGGGCCAGGTGGCCTACTCCTGCTCCTAGTTCTTATGTTATGAGGTTAACTAAAGATTGCATCAGCAAGCAGCTCCAAAGGGAACAATATAGACCAGTATTTCTTCCTTTCCAAACCTATAAACTTCAATCCTGATTGGGTATGTGGCACTAGTCATCTGTTACTGAAGTTTCCAGGTTCAGAGGCCAAGCTGAATGATTCCTTGGCAAGTAAAATGACATCTTCATGGGGGGGGGGGGGGGGGGGGGGGGGGGGGGGGGGGGGGGAGTTTGCTTCTTTATAAATTATTGACCAGAGCCAATATGATATATGTTATCTGATTATTATGCCTCCAGATTAAGCAATTGAGGGACCGACAACTACCACCTAACTTATGATGGCCAGATTACCTTAATGAGCAAACAAAATTTTAATCACAAGTATACACTGAACAGCATTCAGCATTTCAAAGAAATAAGGAGCACCGACTAAGCAGAATGGATAATGAACATAAATGCACTAAATCCATTTACTGGAGCTCGTGGTCTAGCTGAGATGTCTGATTCACACTCACAGCAATAGTGAAGAGTTTTCACTGCACAGAAAGATGAATATTGTATTCCAGGCTGTTGTTTCGGTTCCAGCTATTAAACTGGAGCCAACAGAGCTTCACTCCATGGCCAAGAGCTCCCTCAGAGTATTCCTCTGTAGAATCGGTGAAATTGGATCAGAGGGTCAGTGTTTTGTACCATAAATATCATACTGAATTGACTCTGCTGCATAATCAAGTCTGGAACCATAACTGGAGCATGAAACAACTGATTTACATGGCACCTTACCCCCGGGATGTACCAAAACACACAGCACAGTTCCTCAAACTGCAATGACCCACAAATAGTTTGTATTTGTTCAATGAGAAATCTTGACAAGGACACCAGAAGAAGGTTTTGCTTTTTTTTAAAAATAGCAGGGCCAAATTATTTCTTTCCTATCACTGAACCAGTGAATGAGATCTTGGTTTCAGGTTTCATCAGAAAGATTTAACTTCACAGATTAAATATTCTGTTCCGGAGCTTGGCTTGAACCCAATGCTTTCTGACTTGCTAAGTACTACCAACTGAGCAAAGTTGATATTTGCGCATCTCTTGCCTGGACTGAGCGGAGGGCAATAAAAGAATACTTTACACAAAGATTTTTCAACTCCCTTAAGTGTTGTTGAGTCTTGTGACGCAATCATGAAATGACACAAAAGACTTTCATCCTAGCCACATCTGTGATGTTATAGAGCATAGATAGGCTCGAGCATGCATTAGGTGAGAGAGAGCCAGGATTCCCTATCACCCAGCAAATAAGTCTACAATATCCTATCGCTGATCAGAGATAGATGTAGCATATCTGAACCTCAGGCTGTAATGCATGAGCCAAATTCGGAATTCTCGCTCTGCTGCCAACTTCCCAGCTTTCTTCATCATTCCCATCTCCCCCAGTAACACTTTGGTGTTACCGTTAAGACAAGGAGCTGGCAGTTTCGTCATTATAGTAGAAAGGAAAGTCATTCAGCTGATTGAATCCACGCTAACTGAAGTCAGTTTCTGTACTTTACAGCTGACAATGATACTTATGCACTAACCCAAACCACAATTCAAACTTAATTCAAAAGGCAAAATAGCACGGATGCTGGAAATCTGAAATATAAACAGACAATGCTAGAAATACATGGCAAAACTCGCAGCATCCATGCAGAGAGAGAGAGAGAGAGCCTGACCTGCTGAGCATTTCCAGAATATGTTGTTTACATTAGTTATTTACTTTACCAGTTTACAATATACACCTATTTTACAAAAGAAAAACTCCCAACTGACAGATAGCCCATACATTTTATTAACGACTGAAAAAAAATAAGTGTTTTCTAATCATCACCCTTTGACTGAAAATTGCCTCAAAATAATGAACTACATTAGATCTCCATTCAAACCTATGCCTTTTTATTAAAATGCAGTTACTCTGAAGTATACAGGGATGGGAGCATATATCTATAATAGGCAGCTAATCTCACTTGCAATGATCATAGGGTTACCAGATTGCTGAAAAAAACCAATATGATTCACTCATGTCCTTTCGGGAAGGAAATCTGGCAGCCTTACTGTAGCCACCTAAATTGGCCAACTCCCGATTTAAAATGGCGAACGGCAAAGGCTGGTGGGAAAGTCAGCCAACAAGACAGAAACCAGCAGCTGCAGGTTTGCTGTGTATTTACCACTGCAAAGGCCAGACAACATCGATACCAGCGACCATCAGCATAACAAAGTAGCAGCCACCTGCATACTGATGAGCAATCCCCGGGAACAATAAGTAACATGTTGGACACGCAAAGCAAAGCCAGACTCCTCGGCGCCAGCAGGAGCCAACACAAAGGAGGTGAACGAGCACCTCAAGACTGCCCATCGATCAGGGAACCGCTCCAGTATTGGAGAAAATCGAACCAAGCGATTGGGACAAAGTCCAATCACTTGGGACCAGGTACAGGGTCCGCCCCGAAAGGCGGGAAGCCCCTGGGGACTATAAGAGTTAAGCCCCAAGTTCAAATCGCTCTCTCTTCACGCTCTTCTTCACCTCTGCGTCCTGCCCAGGTCACCCAGCAACACGAACCAACATTGACCGTGACCGGTGCAGTGACGACCGACAGAAGTAAGTCTTAATTCAACGCTCGCTACGAGATAGGCGCTCCTAGCTACCAATCCGTACCAACTTTGAATCCCGCAGACTCAGAACCCGAACGAAAGGCCATTTGTTCCCCTGACCTGGTGGGCCAGTCCGAAGTTAAGTATAGGCCTGTTAGTTGTAGAAGTAGCTTAGACGTAGAATTTGTGCATGAGTAGCGATTACGGTGTATAATAAATGTGCTTTGATTTAAATCTTACTAATCGGTGTATTGGGTTATTGATCATTACTCGGACTTGAACCTCGTGGCAGTATCATAAAGATACCTGGCGACTCGAGAGCAAAGGTAATAAAACAGAGCAATTGAACCAAGGAGAAAATCAGCAACATTACTCGGTCCGTCCTATTAGTGATTCCAGACCCACGCAAAGCGATTGACATTTAGCGGCCCTCTGAAATGGCCTAGCAAGTCACTCCGTTGCATCAAACTGCTACAGAAAAGCTGAAAAAGCTGAAAAAGATGAAGACACTGAACATCAACCTAAGCACCAGAAATGACAAAGGACATAGTGCCCAGTAGATTTGCAGAATCCTCCTCACTCTGAGGATTTATGCCAGGAGAGCTGTTCCAGAGCCCAGTCAAGCCTGACATTGACATACTCACTGAATCATACATACAGCTCATGTCCCAATCCTCTTCATCCACATATCTTTACCCACCGGCAGGGCAGACCCACCAGAGGGACCGTGGTGTATGTTCAAGAGGGAGCATCTTGGCATCAGGTCAAACATGGACAAGATAATGTCCTGGTGATTGCCACCTTCCCTCTGCTGATGAGTCATGACTCCTTCATGTTGAATACCCCTTGGAAGAAGCATCAAGAGTAACAGGGACACAGAATATACTCCGGGTAGGTGACATAATTTTCCATCACAAAGAGTGGCTCCCTAGCACCACGAATGACTGAGCTGACAGTCCTGAAGGACGTACCTACCAGACTAGGCCTGCTTCAGGTGGAAAGAGAACCAACTAGATGGAAAATCTCTTCAACCTCAACATCACCAATTTGGCGCAGATGGATCCATCCATGTCAGCATTGCTATTATAGACCACCACACAGTCATTGTGGAGACAATGCTCCCTATTGACACTGAGGATATCATCCATTGTGTTGTGCGGCATTGCCTTTGTACTAAATGGGTCAGGTTCAGAATAGATCTAGCAGCTGAAAGCAGGGACAATAGCTCACGAGAAGCAGCAGGAGGATCAGATCAAAGCTCTGCAATTCTACCGCAACCAGCCATGAATGGTTTTGGATAATTAAACAGCTAACCAGAGGAGGGGCTCAACCAACATCCCATCATCAATGATGGAGGAGTCCTGCACATCCAGAAAAAGGCAAAACTGAATAATCTGCAACCAAAAGAGCCAAGTTACAAGGGCTAAATACATTGTCATTATCATAGAATTTACAGTGCAGAAGGAGGCCATTCGGCCCATCGAGTCTGCACCGGCTCTTGGAAAGAGCTCCCCACCCAAGGTCAACACCTCCACCCTATCCCAATAACCCAACAACCCCACCCGACACTAAGGGCAATTTTGGAGACTAAGGGTAATTTATCATGGCCAATCCACCTAACCTGCATATCTTTGGACTGTGGGAGGAAACCAGAGCACCCGGAGGAAACTCACACACACACGGGGAGGATGTGCAGACTCCGCACAGACAGTGACCCAAGCCGGAATCGAACCTGGGACCCTGGAGCTGTGAAGCAATTGTGCTATCCACAATGCTACCATGCTGCCCTTAAGAACAAATTAATCAACACTATATCATTCTACCGTAATCCATGTACCTATCCAATAGCTGCTTGAAGGTCCCTAATGTTTCCGACTCAACTACTTCCACAGGCAGTGCATTCCATGCCCCCACTACTCTCTGGGTAAAGAACCTACCTCTGACATCCGCCCTATATCTTCCACCATAAATTTAAGTCCCCTTGTAATGGTTTGTTCCACCCGGGGAAAAAGTCTCTGACTGTCTACTCTATCTATTCCCCTGATCATCTTATAAACCTCTATCAAGTCGCCCCTCATCCTTCTCCGTTCTAATGAGAAAAGGCCTACCACCCTCAACCTTTCCTCGTAAGACCTACTCTCCATTCCAGGCAACATCCTGGTAAATCTCCTTTGCACCTTTTCCAAAGCTTCCACATCCTTCCTAAAATGAGGCGACCAGAACTGTACACAGTACTCCAAATGTGGCCTTACCAAAGTTTTGTACAGCTGCATCATCACCTCACGGCTCTTAAATTCAATCCCTCTGTTAATGAACGCGAGCACACCATAGGCCTTCTTCACAGCTCTATCCACTTGAGAGGCAACTTTCAAAGATGTATGAACATAGACCCCAAGATCTCTCTGTTCCTCCACATTGCCAAGAACTCTACCGTTAACCCTGTATTCCGCATTCATATTTGTCCTTCCAAAATGGACAACCTTACACTTTTCAGGGTTAAACTCCATCTGCCACTTCTCAGCCCAGCTCTGCATCCTATCTATGTCTCTTTGCAGCCAACAACAGCCCTCCTCACTATCACAACTCCACCAATCTTCGTATTGTCTGCAAATTTACTAACCCACCCTTCAACTCCCTCATCCAAGTCATTAATGAAAATCACAAACAGCAGAGGACCCAGAACTGATCCCTGCGGTACGCCACTGGTAACTGGGATCCAAGCTGAATATTTGCCATCCACCACCACTCTCTGACCTCTATTGGTTAGCCAGTTCGTTATCCAACTGGCCAAATTTCCCACTATCCCATGCCTCCTTACTTTCTGCATAAGCCTACCATGGAGAACCTTATCAAATGCCTTACTAAAATCCATGTACACTACATCCACTGCTTTACCTTCATCCACATGCTTGGTCACCTCCTCAAAGAATTCAATAAGACTTGTAAGGCAAGACCTACCCCTCACAAATCCGTACTGACTATTCCTAATTAAGCAGTGTCTTTCCAGATGCTCAGAAATCCTATCCTTCAGTACCCTTTCCATTACTTTGCCTACCACCGAAGTAAGACTAACTGGCCTGTAATTCCCAGGGTTATCCCTAGTCCCTTTTTTGAACAGGGGCACGACATTCGCCACTCTCCAATCCCCTGGTACCACCCCTGTTGACAGTGAGGACGAAAAGATCATTGCCAACTGCTCTGTAATTTCAACTCTTGCTTCCCATAGAATCCTTGGATATATCCCGTCAGGCCCGGGGGATTTGTCTATCCTCAAGTTTTTCAAAATGCCCAACACATCTTCCTTCCTAACAAGTATTTCCTCAAGCTTACCAGTCTGTTTCACACTATCCTCTCCAACAATATGGCCCCTCTCATTTGTAAATACAGAAGAAAAGTACTCATTCAAGACCTCTCCTATCTCTTCAGACTCCACACACAATCTCCCGCTACTGTCCTTGATCGGACCTACCCTCGCTCTAGTCATTCTCATATTTCTCACATATGTGTAAAAGGCCTTGGGGTTTTCTTTGATCCTACCCGCCAAAGATTGTTCATGCCCTCTCTTAGCTCTCCTAATCCCTTTCTTCAGTTCCCTCCTGGCTATCTTGTATCCCTCCAATGCCCTGTCTGAACCTTGTTTCCTCAACCTCACATAAGTCTCCTTTTTCCTCTTAACAAGACATTCAACCTCTCTTGTCAACCATGGTTCCCTCAGTCGACCATCTCTTCCCTGCCTGACAGGGACATACATATCAAGATCACGTAGTACCTGTTCCTTGAACAAGTTCCACATTTCACTTGTGTCCTTTCCTGACAGCCTATGTTCCCAACTTATGCACTTCAATTCTTGTCTGACAACATCGTATTTACCCTTCCCCCAATTGTAAACCTTGCCCTGTTGCACGCACCTATCCCTCTCCATTATTAAAGTGAAATTCACAGAATTGTGGTCACTATCTCCAAAATGCTCCCCCACTAACAAATCTATCACTTGCCCTGGTTCATTACCAAGTATCAAATCCAATATTGCCTCCCCTCTGGTCGGACAATCTACATACTGTGTTAGAAAAGCTTCCTGGACACACTGCACAAACACCACCCCGTCCAAACTATTTGATCTAAAGAGTTTCCACTCAATGTTTGGGAAGTTAAAGTCACCCATGACTACTACCCTGTGACTTCTGCACCTTTCCAAAATCTGTTTCCCAATCTGTTCCTCCACATCTCTGCTACTATTGGGGGGCCTATAGAAAACTCCTAACAAGGTGACTGCTCCTTTCCTATTTCTGACTTCAAACCATACTACCTCAG
This sequence comes from Scyliorhinus torazame, assembly GCF_047496885.1. NCBI lineage: Eukaryota > Metazoa > Chordata > Chondrichthyes > Carcharhiniformes > Scyliorhinidae > Scyliorhinus > Scyliorhinus torazame. Next base: position 140,598,798 of record NC_092725.1, read on the forward strand.
TCGGCAGATAATCCTCGAACTGCCTTTCTGCAGCTGTTATACTATCTCTAATTAACAATGCCACCCCCCCCACCTCTTTTACCACCCTCCCTAATCTTATTGAAACATCTATAACCAGGGACTTCCAACAACCATTTCTGCCCCTCTTCTATCCAAGTTTCCGTGATGGCCACCACATCGTAGTCCCAAGTACCGATCCATGCCTTAAGTTCACCCACCTTATTCCTGATGCTTCTTGCGTTGAAGTATACACACTTCAACCCATCTCCGTGCCTGCAAGTACTCTCCTTTGTCAGTGTTCCCTTCCCCACTGCCTCACTACACGCTTTGGCGTCCTGAATATCGGCTAGCTTAGTTGCTGGACTACAAATCCGGTTCCCATTCCTCTGCCAAATTAGTTTAAACCCTCCCGAAGAGTACTAGAAAACCTCCCTCCCAGGTACCCGGGGATCCAGGTGGCCAGGAGCTGGGGGTGCCCTACACAAGATTAACTTGACGAGGCTGGTGGAGCAGATGGAGGGGTTTAAAAGGTGGGATATGCTGCCACTCTCCTTGGTGGGTAGGGTACAGTCGGTGAAGATGACGGTGCTCCCGAGGTTTCTTTTTATATTCCAGTGCCTCCCCATCCTGATCCCCAAGGCCTTTTGTAAGCGGGTCAGTAAGAGCGGGTCGTGTGGGCGAAAAAGACCACGAGGATGAGAAGGGTGTTTCTGGAGCGGAGTAGGGACAGAGGAGGGTTAGCGTTACCTAATCTGTGTGGGTATTACTGGGCTGCCAATGTGGCGATGATACACAAGTGGGTAATGGAGGGGGAGGGGGCGGTGTGGAAGAAGCTGGAGATGGCGTCCTGTGTGGGCACGAGTCTGGGAGCGCTGGTGACAGCACCACTGCCGCTCCCGTCGACTAGGTACACCACGAGTCCGGTGGTGGCGGCGACTTTGAAAATGTTGGGGCAGTGGAGGTGCCACAGGGGTGAGGTAGAGGCTTCGGTTTGGTCCCCGATCCGGGAGAACCATCGGTTCGTCCCGGGGAGAGTATACGAGATAAGGTAAATGAGTTGATGCCGCAAATCATCGTGAATGACTATGATTTAGTGGCCATTACTGAAACATGGTTAAAAGATGGTCACGACTGGGAGTTAAATATCCAAGGGTATCAGACTATACGAAAGGATAGAATGGACGGTAAGGGCGGTGGTGTAGCTTTGTTGTTTAAGGATGGCATCCGGGCAATAGTAAGGGATGATATTGGTGCTATGGAGGACAAGGTTGAATCAATTTGGGTGGAAATCATGAATAGTAAGGCGAAAAGGTCACTGATAGGAGTAGTCTATAGGCCATCAAATAGTAACAGGATGGTAGGGCAGGCAATAAGCAAAGAAATAACGGATGCATGTAGAAATGGTACAGCGGTTATCATGGGAGATTTTAATCTGCATATTGATTTGTTTAACCAGGTTGGTAAAGGCAGCCGTGAGGAGGAGTTTATAGAATGTGCCCGGGATAATTTCCTGGAATAGTATGTAATGGAACCTACAAGGGAACAAGCGGTCCTAGATCTGGTCCTGTGTAATGAGGCAGGATTTATTAATGATCTCATAGTTCGGGATCCTCTTGGAAGGAGCGACCACAATATGGTGGAATTTAAAATACAGTTGGAGGATGACAAGGTAAAATTAAACACGAGTGTTTTGTGCTTAAACAAAGGCGATTACAATGGGATGGGAGAAGAACTAGCTAAGGTAGACTGGGAGCAAAGACTTCATGGTGAAGCAGTTGAGGAACAGTGGAGAAACTTCCGACCGATCTTTCACAGTGTTCAGAAAAGGTTCATATCGACAAAAAAGAAAGACGGTAGAAAGGGGAAAAATCGACCGTGGATATCTAAGGAGGTGAGGGAGAGTATCAAATTGAAGGAAAAAACATACAAAGTGGCAAAAATTGGTGGGAGACTAGAGGACTGGGAAGTCATTAGGGGACAACAGAAAGCTACTAAAAAAGCCATAAAGAAGGGTAAGGTAGACTATGAAAGTAAACTGGCTCAGAACATAAAAGCAGATAGTGAAAGCTTCTACAAATATATAAGACAAAAAAGAGTGGCTAAGGTAAATATTGGTCCTTTGGAAGATGAGAAGGGAGATTTAATAATAGGAGACGGGGAAATGGCTGAGGAGCTGAACAGGTTTTTTGGGTCAGTCTTCACAGTGGAGGACACAAATAACATGCCAGTGATTGATGGAAATAAAGATATGAAAGGTGAGGACCTTGAGATGATTGTAATCACTAAGGAGGCAGTATTGGGCAAGCTAATCGGGCTAAAGGTAGACAGGTCTCCTGGCCCTGATGGGATGCATCCCAGAGTGTTAAAAGAGATGGCTAGGGAAATTGTAAACGCACTAGTGATAATTTATCAAAATTCACTAGACTCTGGGGTGGTCCCAGAGGATTGGAAAGTAGCAAACGTGACACCACTGTTTAAAAAAGGAGGACGGCAGAAAGCGGGTAATTCTAGGCCGGTAAGCTTAACTTCGGTTGTAGGGAAAATGCTGGAATCTATCATTAAGGAGGAAATAGCGGGGCACCTGGAGGGAAATTGTCCCATTGGGCAGACGCAGCATGGGTTCACAAAGGGTAGGTCGTGTCTGACTAATTTGGTAGAATATTTTGAGGATGTTACCAGTGCAGTAGATAACGGGGAGCCAATGGATGTGGTATATCTGGATTTCCAGAAAGCTTTTGACGAGGTGCCACACAAAAGGCTGCTGCATAAACTAAAAATGCATGGCATTGAGGGTAAAGTGGTAGCATGGGTAGAGGATTGGTTAACTAACAGAAAGCAGAGAGTGGGGATAAATGGGTGTTTCTCTGGTTGGCAACCTGTAACTAGTGGGGTCCCTCAAGGATCAGTGTTGGGCCCGCAGTTGTTCACAATTTACATAGACGATTTGGAGTTGGGGACCAAGTGCAATTTGTCAAAGTTTGCAGACGACACTAAGATGAGTGGTAAAGCAAAAAGTGCAGAGGATACCGGAAGTCTGCAGAAGGATTTGGATAGGTTAGGTGAATGGGCTAGGGTCTGGCAGATGGAATTCAATGTTGCCAAGTGTGAGGCTATCCATTTTGGAAGGAATAACAGCAGAATGGATTATTATTTAAACGGTAAGATGTTAAAACATGCTGCTGTGCAGAGGGACCTGGGTGTACTGGTGCACGAGTCGCAAAAAGTTGGTGTGCAGGTGCAACAGGTGATTAAGAAGGCTAATCGAGTTTTGTCTTTCATTGCTAGAGGGATGGAGTTCAAGACTAGTGAGGTTATGCTGCAATTGTATAGGGTGTTGGTGAGGCCGCATCTGGAGTATTGTGTTCAGTTTTGGTCTCCTTACCTGAGAAAGGACATATTGGCACTGGAGGGAGTGCAGAGGAGATTCACTAGGTTGATCCCAGAGTTGAGGGGATTAGATTATGACGAGAGGTTGAGTAGACTGGGACTGTACTCATTGGAGTTTAGAAGGATGCGGGGGGATCTTATTGAGACATATAAAATTATGAAGGGAATAGATAGGATAGATGCGGGCAGGTTGTTTCCACTGGTCGGGGAAAGCAGAACTAGGGGGCATAGCCTCAAAATAAGGGGAGGTAGATTTAGGACGGAGTGTAGGAGGAACTTCTTCACCCAAAGGGTTGTGAATCTCTGGAATTACTTGCCCAGTGAAGCAGTTGAGGCTCCTTCTTTAAACGTTTTTAAGAAAAAGATAGATGCCTTTCTAAAGAATAAAGGGATTCGGGGATATGGTGTTCGGGCCGGAGAGTGGAGCTGAGTCCACAAAGATCAGCCATGATCTCATTAAATGGCGGAGCAGGCTCGAGGGGCCAGATGGCCTACTCCTGCTCCTAGTTCTTATGTTCTTAAGTTCCTGAGCTGGCACAGGGCAGGAATTAGAAGGATGGGGGACCTGTTTTTAGATGGGACGTTTGCGAGCCTTGGGGCGTTGGAGGAAAAATTTGGGCTTCCCCCCGGAAATGCCAACAGGTACATGCAGGTAAGGGCATTTGTAAGATGGCAGGTGAGGGAGTTCCATCTGCTTCCAACACTCATGATCCAGGATAGGGTGCTCTCGGGGGTGTGGGTTGGAGAGGGCAGGGTCTCGGCGATCTACCAGGAGATGCAAGAGGAGGAGGAGATCTCGGTGGAGGAGCTAACGGGTAAATGGGAGGAGGAGCTTGGGCAGGAGATAGACGAGGGTATGTGGGCGAACGCCCTGGGTAGGGTTAATTCTTCCTCCTCTTGCGCCAGGCTTAGCCTGATACAATTTAAGGTTCTTCACAGAGCGCATATGACAGGGGCGAGGCTGAGCAGGTTCTTTGGGGTGGAAGACAGGTGTGGGAGGTGCTCGGGGAGCCCAGCAAATCATACCCATATGTTCTGGGCGTGCCTGGCGCTGGATGTGTTCTGGAGGGGTATTGCGAGGACAGTGTCTAAGGTGGTGAACACCCGGGTTAAGCCGAGCTGGGGGGTTAGCACTATTTGGGGTATCGGACGAGCCAGGAGTGCAGGAGGCGAAAGAGGCCGGCATTCTGGCCTTTGCGTCCCTGGTAGCCCGGCGGAGGATTCTGCTACAGTGGAAGGATGCGAGGTCCCCGAGCGTAGAAGCCTGGATCAGCGACATGGCAGGGTTCATTAAATTGGAGAGGGTAAAATTTGCCTTGAGGGTCTGTGCAAGGGTTCTTCAGGCGGTGGCAGCCGTTCCTAGACTTTCTAGCGGGGCGTTACGAGGTGGTCAGCAGCAGCAGCAACCCGGGGGGGGGGGGGGGGGGGGGGGGGGCAGGGGGGGGTCCAAAAATGGACAAAAGAGCCAATTCCAAGAGTGCCTGGAACTCGCTGCCGGAGGAGGTGGTGGAAGCAGGGACGATAGTGACGTTTAAGGGGCATCTTGACAAATACATGAATAGGACGGGAATAGAGGGATACGGACCCCGGAAGTGTAGAGGGTTTTAGTGTCGACGGGCAGCATGGTCGGCACAGGCTTGGAGGGCCCAAGGGCCTGTTCCTGTGCTGTTCTTTTCTTTGTTCTTTGCTCTTTGTTCTAGAAGGACAATGACAACAAAAGCATAGGAACACTGCCACCTGCACATTGCTTCAAAGCCACACACCATCCTGACTTGGAACTATATTGCCATTTCTTCACTGTCATTCAGTCAAACGCCTGGGACTCCCTTCCAGGGAGTCTGGGTGTACCTACATCAGATGAACTGAAAGATTTAAGGGCCCACCAGTACTTTCTCAAAGGCAATTAAGGATGGGCAACAAATGTTGGCCTCGTCAGCGACGCTCACATCTCAGGAACTAATAAAAATAATAATTTTGGTCTCTACATATTTTCGTACCGTTATTATTCCTAGTGTACAGCCTTCAATGAATGTATTTGTTCTCATACAGTAAAGCTAATGCAAAGAACCATCAAATTATTATTTTCAGTATTGCAACTCAATGAACTTTAAAGACTTTTCTTCCTTTTTAATAGTGACTTCAGAAGACAATCAACACTGTATTCTCCAACATCACAGTGATTTATTCTCGATAAATGAGCATTTAACCTTACGGCACAATAAATACAGGCAATGAACTACAACTTCTGGCTCTAGTCAGTAAGCTACTCGACACTCAAGTTACATAATTGTTCTCAAGGGAGTACAGAATTGCAGTATGAGTAAGTCACCTCTAAAGTAGCGATGTGATCAATGTACAAGTTAAATAGTCTGCTTTTATTTTCATTATCTATGCCTTTCATCAAATTGAAGATCGGAACCATATCCTTTCAATCTCTTTTCTAATAAAAACAGGTGCAGTTCGGAGAGAAAATCTTCATAATTTGGAGCTCCAATTCCTATAATTATCCTGGTTGTGGCTCTTTGAACTACCTTCAATGCATCAATCGCATTCCATAGCATTTAGTATAATCCTCAGGGCAACTGTTTGAATATTCCCATCACAACTAGAGCCAACATTTGTATGTTCTATTATGGAGTTGGTCTCCATATTAAAGTAAAGATAGAGAGGCACTGGAGAAGGTCCAATAAAGTTTTGCAAGAATTGTCAGAACTGAGAGATTATACCTATCAGGAGAAATTTAACAGGATAGACTCATTTTGCTACAGACTGAGTGGCCTTTACAATTATGAAAGGAATTGACAAGTTAAGCACAGAGAGGATGTTTCAAATTTGGGCAAGTCTAAAAGTAGGGATCACATTAAAGTCCCTAATAAATTCAACAGGGAATTCAGGAGAAACCTCCTTACCCAGAGATTGGTTGGAATGCAGAATTCACTACCTGAAATAGTTGAAGGATTCCTAGGTCCTTTAAGAGAAACCCATATCAACACGGAGGAGAAGTGAATAGGTTATGAAAATAGGGTTTGATTAAATAGAATGGGAGCAGACTTGTGTGGAGCATAAACACTAGCATGAGCCAGTTCACAAAGAATTAGGAGTAGTAGGCTATTTGGCCCAGTGAGCTTGCTCCACTTAAACTTTCTATATCCCTTTGCATGCTCTTTGTATTCTCCTCACAACTTGCTTTCTTACACATCTTTGAAGTCATCAATTCACTTTTGGAACAGAGATAGTTGCAGTTCAGAGTCGAAGCAGCGAAGAGATAAATGTGGACTTCCGGTGGGGTAATGTAGGGGAAGACGTGCCCGAGGTGGCTCCCACTAGAATACTGTACTTTTTGCCCCTTTTCTTAGTACCACAGGTTATTTTCTTTGGAAAAAACCCACATAATTAGTTAATGTTATAAGGATCTTGTATCACTGAAGTGCCCCAAAGAATCAGGGGAAAGCAGTGGTTTGTCGACAGAGTCTGAGGCCCCTCAGAGTTCATCGTCAGGTAAAATGGCAGAGTCAGTCTCTGGTGCTCTAGCTACACCACTAACGGACGAGGCGTTTGCTAGTACCATGGCGAAGGAATTCGAAATGAATTGTGACGGAGGACCTTGGGAAATCAATGGAAGAGGCCTTGGCCCCATTCGAGCGGCTCTGGGGAAAATCAATGAAACTGTGGAAGCCCATTGGGTCACGTTCAAAGGTATGAAAGTGGCCACTTCGAGCCACAGCAATCAGATTGCCTCACTGGAATCGGAGCTACCTTTGGTGGTCGAAGCAAACAAGTCGTTAAAGGCCAAGATGAATGACCGAGTGAATAGGACCAGCAGGCAAAGCAATTGTGGGGCTGATGTAGGGTTGGAAGGCCCAACGCCCACAGAGTACTTCACAAATATGTTCGGTAAGATGGTGGGTATGGGGGGATTCACATCCCCTCCTACATTGGGCCAAATCCATTGTATACTCCAGCTGAGGCCTCGTCCTGAGGATCTCCCGTGTGCAGCGATAGTGAGGTTTTACAGCTTCTAAGATGGGGCAAAGGAACACCGTGACTTTAAGTGGGAAGGCCGCACCATCAGGTTCTATCACGACGTTGGTACGGAGCTGGTGAAGACGAGAGCTGCATTCAAGAGCCAAGGTGGTCCGGTTTGGTGTGGTCCACCCTGCTCGGCTTAGAGTAATTTTTGAAGCGCCGGGAGAGGCAGGCTCTTTCGTCAAGGGAAACAGGCTGGGCACAGTGTATTTGAATTTTTGGTTCTGTTGACGGGCATGTTAATTTGTTGGAGTTTCATGGTTGTTCCTCTATTCTCTTGTTCTTGTTGGGGTTGAATTTTTATAGTTCTTGTTTAGATTTTGGGTTTAGTTCCACGTGGGGCTCTGCCTGTTTGTTGTAATATATAGATCCCTTTTGGAGCATAAGATTGATGGGTTTGGGGATTTTGTTGCCTGTAACCATTTTTATTATCTCCAGTCAGGAACCTGGGGCGAGATTCTCCGACCCCCGCCGGGTCGGAGAATCGCCGGGGGCTGGCGTGAATCCCGCCCCCGCCGGTTGCCGAATTCTCCACCACCGGAGATTCAGCGGGGGCGGGAATCGCGCCGCGCCGGTTGGCGGGCCCGCCCCGTGATTCTCCGGCCCGAATGGGCCGAAGTCCCGCCGCTAAAATGCCTGTCCTGCCGGCGTAGATTAAACCACCTACCTTACCGGCGGGACAAGGCAGCGCGGGCGGGCTCCGGGGTCCTGGGGGGGGCGCGGGGCGATCTGGCCCTGGGGGGTGCCCCCACGGTGGCCTGGCCCGCGATCGGGACCCACCGATCCGCGGGCGGGCCTGTGCCGTGGGGGCACTCTTTCCCTTCCGCCTTCGCCACGGTCTCCACCATGGCGGAGGCGGTAGGGACTCCCTCCACTGCGCATGCGCGGGAATGCCGTCAGCGGCCGCTGACGTTCCCGTGCATGCGCCGCCCAGAGATGTCATTTCCACGCCAGCTGGCGGGGCACCAAGGGCCTTTTCCGCCAGCTGGCGGGGCGGAAATTAGTCCAGCGCCGACCTAGCCCCTTAAGGTTGGGGCTCGGCCCCCAAAGATGCGGAGCATTCCGCACCTTTGGGGCGGCGCGATGCCCGACTGATTTGCGCCATTTTGGGCTCCAGTCGGCGGACATCGTGCCGTTTCCGGAGAATTTTGCCCCTGACTGCGGACCTAAGCGTTTTGAAAGGTTGGCTGCAGTTCATAATCATCATTTGTTTAGATTATGAGCTTAGAGTTTTTGTTTTGTCTAAGTTTGTTCGAAGTAGATTTTAGTAGAGGTGGAGAGAGAGGTGGGATGGGACTCAAACTGATTGTTGAGTGGTGGCCAATGAATTGGCCAAAAGGCTGTACTCTGCCCTGTAACAGGTGGTGATTGGATCCTATCCCAGTGGGATGGTTCTCAGAGACCTGAAGGAGCAGTTGAGTCCTAGACACAGAAAGACGAGGATCTGCTTTTCTCTCTCTTTCCAGAAAGGCTATCAACGCTTGTTTAAAGACTCCTTATCCCAGGGCTCGTTGCCCTCCACCCACATAGTCCTCTATCTCTTTGATTCTTAAGAAGGACAAAGACAAAGCATTAGTGTGGACCATAGCAACCTATCTAACCGTTGAACGCTGATGTTAAGCTACTTGCCAAGGACGCTTCGGCTGGAGCCCTGCCTCTCCAATGTAATCTCGTAGGATCAGACAGGCTTTGTGAGGGGTTGATAATTGTTGGCCAATATATGTCGCCTGCTGAATGTTGTCCTTTCTCCCTCTTCAGTGCCCAAACTGGAGGTGATTGTTTCCCTGGATGCTGAGAAGGCATTTGACAGAGTGGAGTGGAAGTATCTGTTTGAGATTCTTTGGAGGTTCGGTTTGGACACAAATTTATTTCTTGGATTTGACTACTGTATAAGGCCCCCCATTGCAAGTGTTCGTTTGAATGCCCTGAACTCTGGTTAGTTTTGGTTGAATAGGGACACGAGACAGGGATGTCCACTGTCCCCACACCTGTTTGCTTTGGCAATAGAGCCGTTCGCTACAGTGCTGAGATCCTCTGTTAAGTGGAGGGGGGGTAAATCGGGGAGGGGTGGAGCACCAAGTGTCCCTTTATGCGGATGACCTATTTCTCTATGTTAGGAACCCGGTCCCCTCCGTTCAAGATAGTGAAGTTGCTTCATATTTTGGCTCTTTTTCAGGGCGCAAGTTGAACTCGGGCAAGAGTGAATGTTTCCCGGTCAACCCCCTAGGAGGAGAGCCCAACTGGAGACGTTACATTTTTGCCTTGTCAAGACTAACTTTCTTTATCTGGCAGTCCGGGTGGTCCACAACTGGGTCTTCCTTCATAAATTAACTTATTTGGTAGACATTATCAAAACAGACTTGCAGAGGTGCAATAACCTCCCCTTATCCTTGGTGGGTAGGATTCAGGCTATTAAAATGAATGTGCTCCTGAGATTTTTATTTCTCTTTCAGTACCTCCCTGTTTTCTCCCGAAGTCCTTTTGTGTTAAAGTCAACAAATTGATGGCCTCTTTCATTTGGGCGGGTAAGACTTCCAGAATCTATGGGTTTTTGCTCCAAGAGATATATACAGACAGGGAGCCTGGCCCTACCCATTTTATTGTTTTACTATTGGGCAGCCAATATTCAGAAGATATTGTTGTGGTTTAGCGATCTGGTTCCATATGGGGACAAATGGAAGCAAGCTCCTGCACTGCTTTTAGTCTTCGTGCAATACTTATTGCCCTGTTGCCTTTTCCCCGGTGAGATTTTCAATGAATCCAGTTGTGATCCCCACTCTGAGGGTTTGGAGGTAGTTCTGTCAACATTTCAAGCTTCGGTCCCTGTCTTCACTAGCCCTCATCTGCAACAATCACCTTTTCCTATCAGCTGGTTTGGACTTGATGTTTAAGTCGTGGGAAGGGAAGGGTCTGGAGAGGTCTGAAGGGTAGCAAGGATAATCCCGGGAACTACAGGCCGGTGAGCCTTACTTCAGTGGTAGGGAAATTACTGGAGAGAATTCTTTGAGACAGGATCTACTCCCATTTGGAAGCAAATGGACGTATTAGTGAGAGGCAGCACGGTTTTGTGAAGGGGAGGTCGTGTCTCACTAACTTGATAGAGTTTTTCGAGGAGGTCACTAAGATGATTGATGCAGGTAGGGCAGTGGATGTTGTCTATATGGATTTCAGTAAGGCCTTTGACAAGGTCCCTCATGGTAGACTAGTACAAAAGGTGAAGTCACACGGGATCAGGGGTGAGCTGGCAAGGTGGATACAGAACTGGCTAGGTCATAGAAGGCAGAGAGTAGCAATGGAGGGATGCTTTTCTAATTGGAGGGCTGTGACCAGTGGTGTTCCACAGGGATCAGTGCTGGGACCTTTGCTCTTTGTAGTATATATAAATGATTTGGAGGAAAATGTAACTGGTCTGATTAGTAAGTTTGCAGACGACACAAAGGTTGGTGGGATTGCGGATAGCGATGAGGACTGTCGGAGGATACAGCAGGATTTAGATTGTCTGGAGACTTGGGCGGAGAGATGGCAGATGGAGTTTAATCCGGACAAATGTGAGGTAATGCATTTTGGAAGGTCTAATGCAGGTAGGGAATATACAGTGAATGGTAGAACCCTCAAGAGTATTGAAAGTCAAAGAGATCTAGGAGTACAGGTCCACAGGTCATTGAAAGGGGCAACACAGGTGGAGAAGGTAGTCAAGAAGGCATACGGCATGCTTGCCTTCATTGGCAGGGGCATTGAGTATAAGAATTGGCAAGTCATGTTGCAGCTGTATAGAACCTTAGTTAGGCCACACTTGGAGTATAGTGTTCAATTCTGGTCGCCACACTACCAGAAGGATGTGGAGGCTTTAGAGAGGGTGCAGAAGAGATTTACCAGAATGTTGCCTGGTAAGGAGGGCATTAGCTATGAGGAGCGATTGAATAAACTCGGTTTGTTCTCACTGGAACGAAGGAGGTTGAGGGGAGACCTGATAGAGGTATACAAAATTATGAGGGGCATAGACAGAGTGGATAGTCAGATGCTTTTCCCCAGGGTAGAGGGGTCAATTACTAGGGGGCATAGGTTTAAGGTGAGAGGGCAAGGTTTAGAGTAGATGTACGAGGCAAGTTTTTTACGCAGAGGGTAGTGGGTGCCTGGAACTCGCTACCGGAGGAGGTGGTGGAAGCAGGGACGATAGGGACATTTAAGGGGCATCTTGACAAATACATGAATAGGATGGGAATAGGAGGATACGGACCCAGGAAGTGTAGAAGATTGTAGTTTAGTCGGGCAGCATGGTCGGCACGGGCTTGGAGGGCCGAAGGGCCTGTTCCTGTGCTGTACATTTCTTTGTTCTTTGTTTGTTTGAGGACCTGTTCGTGGAGGGGAGATTTGCTATTTTTAAGAAGTTGGCTGAGAAATTCCAACTGCCTGGTTCCTGTCTTTTTGAGCTCAGAATAGTATTGAATTGGAAGCCAAAACTGTGAATGGCATGGTCACCATGAGACAATATAGCCAGAAAGGGGAATAAAGTCACCAGCAAAGCAGTAAATGTGGCAGCGCGAGCTGAAGAGAATAGCTTCTGTTTTCTCAATGTTAAGCTGGAGGGAGTTGTGACTCACCAAAGACTGGATGTTGGATAAGTAGGCTGACAGTACAGAGACAGTAAAGGGACTGGAGGAGAGAAAAGGCTGGGTGTCAAAAGCAATCATATCTGTAGAAGTTTGGGGAGGGAATTTTAAAAAGCACTGCTAGCGAGGCATTCAAGTGAAAAATAGCATCCTGTACCTTTTTGTTGCTGTGCTCAAAACTAGGATTCCCCCTCTCTCACCCGCAGCACATCATTTGCAAACAACAACCTCCTCTGAATGAACAAGCACATGTTGTCATATAAAACCACAGAACATCATTTATTTGCAGGTCTGGAATCCATTTAAAGTATGGATTGTACAGAATTATGATACAGAAGCAATGATGTGTTTGCAAGGTTACTACTGAGTTCCTTTCCATTCTGGACCGTCCAAAATGTAACTGAAGTCTTTTTATCTTTAAATAGCATATATGTTACTTAAAATTCCAGAACCTTTAAATAAAAACATCGAAACCAAAATTGTAGGAATACATATTTAATTATGCTTCCTAAACCCCAGCCTAGCCACTTACCTACACAGGTGCTAACTCCAGGAATCATGCCTTGAATACCTCCATTCAATATTCATGCTCATTTTCCACATGAGTGATACAAATGAACTGCCAAAGATCTGCATGTTCTATAAATCTGAAAAGACCACATGCAACCCTGAGGCATTTTTCTCTTGAATTCAATATTGCTGATACTTGTTCAAAATATCCTGTTCAGTGTTTGTACAAGGTTTACTCTTGGCATATATGACTACTTAAAAGAAAATCTAATGCCAAGATTGGATGATACCTGTACTTTTAAATGATACAAAGTCAGCAGAAAAATACTTGCATTGAAAATAAGCATTCCCTCAGTAATATCTGGAATTACTCCAATACCAACTCTTTCAACCCACAGTACTCATTGCAATATCCTTCATTAAGTTTCATGCCGAACTATCATTTAGCCGTACAATAGTCTTGCAGCGGAGATGGACGGATTTTGCTTTCGTGTGAAACATTAATGTAATTCCAACATTTGCTAAGAATTAACTAGATCCAAATTGTAACTAACTCCTACTACAAGTCAGACAATTGAAACTTTTGTCTCAGCATTCTTACTGAATTTTTCAAAGACGCATCTAAATTGCCATTTCCAATCAGTAAATGGACCAAAGGAAATAATTGATACGTGAATTAATTTAATAACTTACTTCTATGAAGGTAGAAATATTTATATTAATGTAATTTATTATTGCAATCTGTAGTCATTTCTAACTCATCTAAGTAAACTATAATATATTAACCTAAAGTGAGTGAAGGTGCTTAAAAGAATGAAGGTGCATAAAAGAACAGAAAAGATAAATTTTTCAGTGCAGTGCAGTTGACTACAGAGACGAGAACTAATGGGAGATTGGCCCACTTATTAGGGCATATACAGTGGAATACATTTGCTCCATAAATTTTGAGATAAAAGGAAAATAAACAAATGCTGCAAAATTAAAATAAAACCACAAATTGCTGGAAACACCACTATCATTTAATTCAGACCCAACTGAAGATTATGTCTGACATTTGTCTTGCTGTCCCTCAAGTTCAGCCAATGGTTTCAAATGTTTGGTGACCATAGCACCACCCCCACCCTCCAAGAGTATTATGTGAACAGTCAAATCAACGAATGGCAATTTTCAAACTGCAGTTCAAATGTGCTGATGTATTGGCAATACTTGTCATTGCGAACCATTTTTTTTTTGTAAATTTATAGTACCCAATTATTGTTTTTCTAATGAGGGGGGCAATTAAGCGTGGCCAATCCACCTACCCTGCACATCTTTTGGGCTGTGGGGGTGAGACCCACGCAGACACGGGGAGAATGTGAAAATACATACAGACAGTGACCTGGGGCCGGGATCGAACCTGTGTCCGAGGTCGAACCTGTGTCCGAGGTTGAACCTGTGTCCGAGGTTGAACCTGTGTCCGAAGTACCGTGAGGCACAAGTGCTAACCACTGCGCCACCATGCTGCCCCAAACAATTGTTTTTTTGAGAAGCGGATGGGACACTAATGGCAGGAAGAAATCTTAATCGGTCTGCAGTAAGTGAACACAGTTTAAATATCAGTATGTTGAACCGTAAATATAAAAGATCATGAAACCAATGAGCAACAGTAATTATCATAACACATTTACCAAACAAACACAAGCTCTCCAGACACATGGTGCAATAAAGGATGGACAAGTGCATGATTATGAAATATAAACCATTTATGGCACCACAGACAGTCACCTAAATTCAAGCAATGAAATATACGTGACAGATTACTTTATTAAAAAATCCCTTCCTTCCATAATATGTATATGCAACAAAGTTACTGAGTTATCTATTTTCAGAATTAAGACTCAATACAAAATATATCCAAGCCAAACATACTATTTAAAATACATGCAAAGTGACCAGGGTAGAAAGAACCAATAAATTAATAAGATTTATTTACCTGCAGAAAATGCTGCCCAGGGGATGGCTGGTGAGATCGACTGTGTTCCCATTTCACCATCTTCAAAGCTCTCTGCTGCCTAAGCAATTTTTTTTTAAAAAGCACAGTTCAATTTGGCAGTACTAACTTATTTCCTAAATATATTTAACAAAAGAATGAAGAATTCAGAATAGAAAGGCAAATCCAAATGAAAGATGAGAAAGTGTTTGGTTGAAGTTAGCTTGGGGCTGACTTGGAAGCCAGTTTATAAATGTCCAGCTGAATGCAGTTAGGCATGTTAAATGTTCTGAAGTCATATCTTGATGCAATATTTAATTTTTGAACAGTTGTTCATTATGGAATGAATCCTCTGCCCCCAATGCAAAGCAAGCTTCCAAACTGCCCTCCAAACAGTTGACAAAGAAATGTCTTATTCTCCCATGTGCGTAAATACCAAATAAAACAACAGCACCAAGAGTAATCTAAATTTTGCACATCTACAATAATGTTATTGTGCCGCACTGCCTTCAAGGCACACATTCAAAGTTCTGAAAACATTCTGTGCTGTGTTGAATAAAAATAATGCCTCCCCCGATGGTTCAGAGGGTAAATTCACTGTTTAGGGCTGCACTGAGCCATACAAACCAGCAAGACAGTTACAATAGATGCGGTCTGTGCTGTGTTGGCGGATCTGAGCTGGGTTGGCTATTACAATTGGCCTGCTTCTCAAAGCTTGGGGAGGGGCAGGGAAGAAGAAAACTGTGAAGATCCCCTCTTGGAGGAATTACGCCAAGTTGCTAATTATTTCTTTCTAGTGGAAAAAAAAACTTGCATTCTAAGGCGTTGATTGATTTTCCTTTTCAAAACTGAAATGAGCTCTTGCAATGTGAACAATTTACTCAATAAATGTCAGTTCCAGCCAAGTGGGAGGAGAGAATCTACTCCAAAAGATTAACACAAGAGTCAATTCACATATGCTGAAAGAAACTTGTCAGTCTAATAAACATGATGTGGAGATGCCGGCGTTGGACTGGGGTGGGCACAGTAAGTCTTACAACACCAGGTTAAAGTCCAACAGGTTTGTTTAGAATCACGAGCTTTCGAAGCGCAGCTCCTTCTTCAGGTGAATCACCCGATGAAGGAAGCTAATGATTCTAAACAAATCTGTTGGACTTTAACCGGTGTTGTAAGACTTCTTACAGTCTAGTAAATGAGTTGGCAGCCGTTCAGAGAAAGTTTACTAGACTGTTGTGTTTGGTCTTCTATACCTTGCAAAGGACTTCACCAAAAACCTTGACTTGTCCAAACCAGGATCTTTATTGAAGCACACGTGGTAAGATAGTGATCTGTTACAGAGCAAGTTATCATGGAGTTTCTTTGTACTCCTCTGGGACTGCACCTAGCACAACTGTTCACCTGTATGTCTTACTACCATCTCCTACAACCATCTGCTGATGGCTGGATGTGTCTCCACTTATATAGGAGTCCCTCGTCACATGACCACAGTCTGGAGACCGATGGGGTGTCTGCATCGCCACCTACTGGTTGGAGGCTGCACACCATCCATCTGTGATATTGCTTACAGGCATATCACCATATAGACTAATCCCTCAAATGGGAGGGTTGTCTTCTGAGGAAAGGTTGGATATGCTTCCATTGGAGCTTAGAAGAGTAACAGACAATTTGATTGAAATATACAAGATCCTGAGGGGTCTTGACAGGGTGGATGTGGCGAGGGGTTTCCTCTTATGGGAGAATCTGGAACGAAGTGTCATTGTTTAAAATTAAGGGTTTGCCCATTTAAATCGGGGATTAGGAGATTTTATTTCTCTGCAAGGGTCTTGGATCTTTAAAACGCCTCCTCAAAGGTGGTGGAATATTTGAGTATTTTTAAGAAAAAGGTAGATAGATTATTGATCAGCAAGGAGGTGAAAGGTTACCGGGGTACGTGGGAATGTGGAATTGAGATTAAAATCAGAGCTACAACGATCTTATTGAATTGCAGGGCAAGTTTGAGGGACAAAGTGGCCTACTCCTGTTCCTAATCTGTATGTTTGTATGTTTTGGGCCCTCAGTGAGTAAATTAAATGTTCAGAGGTACAAAGAGGTTCAACTAGGGGCTGGTTTAGCACAGGGCTAAATCGTTGGCTTTGAAAGCAGACCAAGGCAGGCCAGCAGCACGGTTCAATTCCCGTACCAGCCTCCCCGAACAGACGCCGGAATGTGGCGACTAGAGGCGTTTCATTTGAAGCCTACTTGTGACAATAAGCGATTTTCATTTCATTTTCATTTTCAACTCCTTTGATCAAGCGCTAGCACAGTTACATGGGGCTCTTTTCAATAAAGCACAATCTTCGGTCGTATTACTTCTGTTGTGGGCAAAGTCTTGGAAAGGTTTATAAGAGATAGGATGTATAATCATCTGGAAAGGAATAATTTGATTAGAGATAGTCAACACGGTTTTGTGAAGGGTAGGTCCTGCCTCACAAACCTTATCGAGTTCTTTGAGAAGGTGACCAAACAGGTGGATGAGGGTAAAGCAGTTGATGTGGTGTATATGGATTTCAGTAAAGCGTTTGATAAGGTTCCCCACGGTAGGCTACCGCAGAAAATACGGAGGCATGGGATTCAGGGTGATTTAGCAGTTTGGATCAGAAATTGGCTAGCTGGAAGAAGACAAAGGGTGGTGGTTGATGGGAAATGTTCAGACTGGAGTCCAGTTACTAGTGGTGTACCACAAGGATCAGTTTTGGGGCCACTGCTGTTTGTCATTTTTATAAATGACCTGGAGGAGGGCGTAGAAGGATGGGTGAGTAAATTTGCAGATGACACTAAAGTCGGTGGAGTTGTGGACAGTGCGGAAGGATGTTACAAGTTACAGAGGGACATAGATAAGCTGCAGCGCTGGGCTGAGAGGTGGCAAATGGAGTTTAATGCAGAAAAGTGTGAGGTGATTCATTTTGGAAGGAATAACAGGAAGACAGAGTACTGGGCTAATGGTAAGATTCTTGGCAGTGTGGATGAGCAGATAGATCTCGGTGTCCATGTACATAGATCCCTGAAAGTTGCCACCCAGGTTGAGAAGTTTGTTAAGAAGGCGTCCGGTGTGTTAGCTTTTATTGGTAGAGGGATTGAGTTTCGGAGCCATGAGGTCATGTTGCAGCTGTACAAAACTCTGGTGCGGCCGCATTTGGAGTATTGCGTGCAATTCTGGTTGCCGCATTATAGGAAGGATGTGGAAGCATTGGAAAGGGTGCAGAGGAGATTTACCAGAATGTTGCCTGGTATGGAGGGAAGATCTTGTGTGGAAAGACTGAGGGACTTGAGACTGTTTTTGTTAGAGAGAAGAAGGTTAAGAGGTGACTTAATTGAGGCGTACAAGACGATCAGAGGATTGGATAGGGTGGACAGTGCGAGCCTTTTTCCTCGGATGGTGATGTCTAGCACGAGGGGACATAGCTTTAAATTGAGGGGAGATAGATATAAGACAGGTGTCAGAGGTAGGTTCTTTACTCAGAGTAGTAAGGGCGTGGAATGCCCTGCCTGCAACAGTAGTGGACTAGCCAACACTAAGGGCATTCAAATGGCCATTGGATAGACATATGGACGATAAGGGAATAGTGTAGATGGGCTTTAGAGTGGTTTCACAGGTCGGCGTAACATCGAGGGCCGAAGGGCCTGTACTGCGCTGTAATGTTCTATGTTCTATGCTTCAAGTCCCTCACAATCCAATATGGGACCCCACAGTAAGCACAGATGGGATGGTGAAAAAGATGGACCTTTTTTACCATTCTGAATATACATCATGTTTTGGCACATTATCCTTTCCTCTTTGGAGCAGAGTATGAATCCAGACCAGACTTTCAGAATGAAGAGTTCTTCTCTCTGCAGGCTGCAAGAATTCCACTTGAAATGAATTGGGCAATCTCAACGCGTTTGCCATACTTTACAATTGCTTATAAACTAGGGATTTCACACATTGGCTCATGTGCAGAAAGAAAAAAGAATCCTGCTGGTGCAAAGAATGGTATATAAAATATCTCTGTGGTAGCAAAAGAGAGGGATTTTCATCCATAATGTTTTTGAACTGGAGTCTGAAAATGTGTGTAAAAAACAGAAATGGTTTCCATTCCACAGAAATAATTTATATTTGAAAAACACAAAAATATAACTCAGATCAAGATCAACTTAAAGCATTTGGCGTAAAACTCAGCATCCAGGGTCCCTTCTTAAATATAAGGGTAGCCTCTAAGGAGGTGCAAGAAAAACACTTGGTTACCCTCCACAAGCAGCTCCAGGAGAAATTAACATTCACCTTGTCTTGGTAATTAGCCAGAATGAGGTCCTTTGTAGCAAATGTGAAAGCAATTCTGTGTACCAGTTTCTTCTGGGAACTGCAATGAGACTGCCAAAATCCAATTCAAACCTTCATTGCCTTAAGCTAGCTGAGATTTTTATTCCCATCTGTCTGGGCTGAATTCAAAACATGATTCCAAAAACAAACCACACAAATCCACCACATTGTACCACCCATCACTTGTATGGTAGATGTCCAATACTTAAACCAGCATAAAGACAAGAGTCTGAAGCTGCACATGAACCTATTCTGTAGACTTTAATACATACCTCAAATCCTCCAAATTCATCATCATCCATCTTTGACTGTGCACCTACAAAGATCACATAACAATATCATTTTACATATGTTAGCAATTATAATATACCATAATATTCATTCAAAAATCAATAGAAATGTTAGCTAAACTTTCATCGTAGTTTTTACCCAAAAATGTATTAGCCTTATCTCACATAATGTTATCTTTCTGATAGTCTATAAAACCAGACCTTTGTGATTTAAAAATAAAACAGTAAGGATTTCCCCATACATCGAAAAATCTAAAATAAAAATTCTGGATCTGAAATTTCAGTTTCATTGTCAAAATACTCCTCTTTGACATTAGATATTAGAAATGCTCTAGTCTGTTGTCCTAATGTTTGGAATTGTGTGTTTAAATTGTACAGCCAAAATACTGAAGTGAAAACATTCCGAAAATAAAAGGAAACGTGTTATAAGATTTAAGAACTTTTTTTCATTTTTATATTACCAACTCTGTACACCTAGTGGATGATCCCATTGATAACATAATATAATCTCGAGCAACCTCCTTGCACGGTAGAGGGGCTGGGTTAGCACAGTGGGCTAAACAGCTGGCTTGTAATGCAGAACAAGGCCAGCAGCGCGGGTTCAATTTCCGTTCCGGCCTCCCCGAACAGATGCCGGAATGTGGCGACTCGGGACTTTTCACAGTAACTTCATTGAAGCCTACTTGTGACAATAAGCGATTATTGTAATTATTAGAGCATTTTAAATTGAACAATTATTCCAAAGATCTTGCTCGAGATTATATTATGTTATCAATGGGATCATCCACTAGGTGTACAGAGTTGGTAATAAATAGCATATAAAAATGAAAAAAAGTTCTTAAATCTCATAACACGTTTCCTTTTATTTTCGGAATGTTTTCACTTCAGTATTTTGGCTGTACAATTTAAACGCACAATTCCAAACATTAGGACAACAGACTAGAGCATTTCTAATATCTACGATGTATGAGCGCACGGTAGCACAGTGGGTAGCACTGTTGCTTCACAGCCAGTGTCCCAAGTTCGATTCCCGACTTGGGTCACTGTCTGTGCAGAGTCTGCACGTTCTCCCTGTATCTGCATGGGTTTCCTCCCACAAAGCGTGCTGTTAGGTGAATTGGACATTCTGAATTCTCCGTGTACCCAAACAGGCGCCGGAATGTGGCGACTCAGGGATTTTCACATTAGCTTCATTGCCATGTTAATGTAAGCAAACTTGTGACAATAAAGATTATTATTTATTATTTAAAAGTAGAGGTTACAAAGCTATGCACGACAAAGGAGAGAAACATCACAGCCAAGCCCAGTCGTATTGTCAAATCTTTTGAGGTTCTGGAATGGGAAAATTATTACAAAAAATGCTGGAAAAACCCAGCAGGTCTAGCAACATCTGGGGAAAGAGAAACAGATTTAACGCTTCTTGGCCATATGACTCTTCGTCTGGACTCGAAATGTTAACTCTCTTTATCTCTCCACAGATGCTGCAAGACCTGCTGACTTTTTCGCCGCATTTCCTGTTTTTATTTCAGATTTTCAGCATCTGCAGTGTTTTGCTTTTAATATTTGGAATGGAAATCCTGGCTGATTGGCCCCGACTGTTGATCCAAAGATGGAGGAGAAGAAGAAAAAAAACATTTTCTTTGCCATTCTAACCCGGATGGAATGCAAAAGAGGCATAATGTATGAATAGGACAGCGAACATTTTTACTGCAAAATTTTGCTACCTTTATCCAGAGATTTCCCACTTCAGCGGACTTCCTTAAATGAAGCTCTATGTTTCAATTAGGGGTTGACAGAAACATGTCACAGGTAACTGTTTCACAGAAAAGTCACAATTATCTAACATTAATCTTGCGTTGTTTGTCCGATTGCCTCCTGTCAAGTACTTTGGGCGCTTTACACTACATAAATGCAAGTTGTTATTGTTAGCTATGTTCAAATCTTCATAGATGGAATATCAGTAGTTAATATTCTGCAATTATTGCCAATTTTTAGATAAAGGCATTGATAAATCTTTAGTGACCTTTAGCTCTTCAGCCATTTCTAGCAGACAACCAGTGTTGTTATCATCCTTCCATCTACAAGAAATGATGGACAGGCAGCAAACAATCCATTTAGGTGAGGTGTTTTCACTTAGTGCACCTTTGCTGAAGACTGTGAAATCCAATCCTTAAGGGGCATATTCTGCCAAAAGTGCTACACATGAAGCTGTCAAGTGACGTTGCAGGTAATTGTTTTTGGCACTGGCACCTGTTGCCAAGCTGTTGTAGCCACTGGTCTTGGTGATAGTGCACGCCAGCCCATAGGAATGGTCACTTTCCCTCTTAGGCCAGCTAGTGACTCCCAAGTGCAATAATCGATGTGTAGGACCTTCATGGCACACTTGCAAGATTTCCCCACTTGCCCACGGTCAGCTCACCATTCAAAAGTTCTCGGTATGTAACTGCCTTTCATCCTACAGATATGTTGATCCACCAAACCCACCTCTGGTTGATTAGTGCCAAAACATTTAGGAAATCTGTGCGGAGTTTTTACATGTTTTACTCCATCCTTCACTCTGAACTTGCCAAAAGTGGAGCCATCAAACTGGACAATGCATTGCATATCGTCATGGGGCGGGGGGAGCTGCTCACCTGCGCAGGGGGCGGGGGGAAGCTGCTCACCTGCGCAGGGGGCGGGGGAGCTGCTCACCTGCGCAGGGGGCGGGGGGGAAGCTGCTCACCTGCGCAGGGGGCGGGGGGAAGCTGCTCACCTGCGCAGGGGGCGGGGGGAAGCTGCTCACCTGCGCAGGGGGCGGGGGGAAGCTGCTCACCTGCACCCGGGGGAGGAAGCTGCTCACCTGCGCAAGGGGCGGGGGAGCTGCTCACCTGCGCAGGGGGGAGGGAGCTGCTCACCTGTGCAGTGGGGGAGGGGGAGCCGCTCACCTGTGCAGTGGGGGAGGGGGAGCCGCTCACCTGTGCAGTGGGGGAGGGGGAGCCGCTGACCTGTGCAGTGGGGGAGGGGGAGCCGCTCACCTGTCCGCTTCCTGCCTCCGTCTCGCGCCGGCAGTTGACGGCTCCGAGCTCGCGCCCTCCCCCCGGACGCGCTCGCAGCCAATGGGCGGCCGGCAGCGGGACACGTGCTCTCCCCGGGCCGCGCGTTCAGCTCCACCGACGACAACAACTTTCCCTGAGCCCGAGCGCGGCTCTGGGCCCCCCCCAGTCACTGCCCCGGCCCCGGCCTCGGCCCCCAGTCACCGCCCCGGCCCCGGCCTCGGCCCCCAGTCACCGCCCCGGCCCCGGCCTCGGCCCCCAGTCACCGCCCCGGCCCCGGCCTCGGCCCCCAGTCACCGCCCCGGCTCCGGGCCCCCAGTCACCGCCCCGGCCCCGGGCCCCCAGTCACCGCCCCGGCCTCGGCCCCCAGTCACCGCCCCGGCTCCGGGCCCCCAGTCACCGCCCCGGCCCCGGGCCCCCCGGCCTCGGCCCCCAGTCACTGCCCCGGATCCGGCCCCCAGTCACCGCCCCGGCCTCGGCCCCCAGTCACTGCCCCGGATCCGGCCCCCAGTCACCGCCCCGGCCCTCATCCCACCCGGCCGCACTCCTCGCCCATCCACCCCAAACACGAATCTCAACTAGCTGGAAAATCTCCATCTGAGGAGAGGGGAACATCATGAATTTCCCAGCTGCTTGTGGACCTTTTATTTGACAGCAAAATAGTGTGCGGGAACGTTTAACCCCGAGAGCTAAAGTGTTAGTGTATGGTTTACAATTTAGAAATGTGTGGCTGGGTCACTCATGGTCAGTGACAAACCTTGGTACAGAAGGGAAGTCTTAAGATCAACGAGATTGTGCTCAAATTGTCCAAAGCACTAGTGCCACAGCCTGGAGTATCATGTACAGTTCATCACATTACTCATATGCTGATGAGTGCACAATGTTTCCAGCACCATTTGCGACTCCTCGGACACTGAAGCAGTCCATGTCCATATACAGCGAAACCTGGACAATATCTAGGCTTGGGCCGATAAGTGCAAAGTAACATGGCGCCAGACAACGGCCATCTCCAACAAGAGAGAATCTAACCATCTTCCCCTGACATTCAACAGTACAAAAATGGAGACGAGACTTGGGAAGATCTTGCCTAGGGGTCTTACCAGGATTTCAGGGACTGCAATGGAGTTTTCCCAAGGATGGAAGGAAGAGGGTAGCCTTTCCAGCCAAGCCAATGTGGATGGACGTGAATGAAGAAATCAGCAGTAAAAATGTGGTCAGTGCATCAAAGAGGCTCTAATAATAATAATATTTATTGTCACAAGTAGGTTTACATTGCAATGGAGTTACTGTGAAAAGCCCCTAGTCGCCACATTCCGGCGCCTGGGTACACGGAGGGAGAATTTAGAATGTCCAAATTGCCTAACAGCACGTCTTTCAGAATTAGAAGGAGGAAACCGGAGCACCCGGAGGAAACCCACGCAAACACTGGGAGAACGTGCAGGCTCCACACAGACAGTGACCCAGCCGGGAATTGAACCTGGGACCCTGGCGCTGCGACGGCACAGTGCTACCATGCTGCCTCATCTGGGATCTAGGACCTCGGGTAGGCAGAAAAGGTGAGTGGCACAGCAAGTTCAGGTGCCCAACCCTGTATCCTGGCTTCCTCAGTATTATCCTGGATAGCGGTATTTTTCAAACATTTTTTCCCTGGACCCACTTTTCCCAAACGGCTGACCTTCACGACCCACGGCAGTCGACCTGTGCAACTCACGCCAGCCGACCTTTGCAACATACCATTTACACTCACCTTTAATACGCCAGTTGAGTCTGCTTGGTCCTCATGACCTCGCTTGCTTTGACATTCCATGTTACATTTCTGCTTAGGATTTCAGCTGATGATTTAAGTTTTCACTGCATCCTTTGAAAAACATCAAGAGGTTTGTCCTCTAACTCTCCATGCATAGCCTTTAAATGCCTTTGAAGTTTTGAGAGTTTTAAACTTCCTTTTGCCTGTACTTCTCTGCATATAGCACACATAGGCTTTGCATCCTGATTTGCATTGGCACAATTAACAAAGTATCTTTACACTGCTTTGTTCCCGATTTCAGTTTTTTCTTAGTTTAACATGATCCATGTTCTGTTCTTCACAGTCCTGTTGCCTTGCTTTCTCACAGCTAGAAAATGGAGGAATCTCTCCCCCGTGAGTTTGCGCCAAAAGCACGGACATACAGTGTCCGTGCCTGGAGTGTGGCCTGCTCCCTACACTGTGTTACTAAATGTTTGGCTCTTTCGTTGACTCTGAATTTGGCGGTCAATATGGTCGCCTTCCTTAATTCTAATTACGTTTGCTCTAGAGTCGCCAGGTATCTTTCGATACCGCCACAAGGTTCAAACCGAATACTGATCAAAGACACGATACACCAGTTTCATAGAATTTACAGTGCAGAAGGAGGCCATTCGGCCCATCGAGTCTGCACCGGCTCTTGGAAAGAGCACCCTACCCAAGGTCAACACCTCCACCCAACACTAAGGCCAATTTTGGACACTAAGGGCAATTTATCATGGCCAATCCACCTAATCTGCACATCTTTGGACTGTGGGAGGAAACCGGAGCACCCGGAGGAAACCCACGCGCACACGGGGAGGATGTGCAGACTCCGCACAGACAGTGACCCAAGCCGGAATCGAACATGGAACCCTGGAGCTGTGAAGCAATTGTGCTATCCACAATGCTACCGTGCTGCCCAGTTAGTTCAAAGTCAAATGCTTATTTATTTACACAAACAGTTCAATATAATCATGCACAAATACGACAGACTAAACTATCACTACTGCTAAAGCCTATACTTAGCTTTCGGCACCCACTCAGTCAGAGGAACAATGGCTGTTGTTCGGTTCTGAGGCTGCTGAGGTCGAAGTGGTGAAGGGGAACAGCTAAGGTCGTCTGTCTGGTAGCGTGCGTTGATCTTGGACTTACTTGTTCTGGTGCAGCTGTTGGGCAGGTCTCGCCTCGGTGAGAGCCGGAGCCAAGAGAACGATTCTGTCTTGGGGGTTCCTTCTTATACCCAAAGGGGCTTTGCGCACTTTTGCGCGGGCCTTGAACTTGGCCCCAATCAATTGAGCCGTTTCTCGATCGTTCCTATCGATTTCATCCAATAAAGGGGTGGGTGCCCTGATGGCTGGGCGTGTCCTAGGTGGCCGTTGGCCTGCTTTGTTCTGGTCTCCTCTGGCGCCGGTGTGTCTGCCTTAGTATCGGTTACTCAAATGTTACTCTTTTGTTCCCGGAGAGGGGCCATTAGTACGCTAATGGGCCTACAGTTTTGGTCTTGTCTGGGAGTTGCGGCTCCAATCAACAGACAAACCCTGAACCTGCTTGTTTTCTCAGTATTGTCCATTTTCTCTGCAATCTTTGCAAAGTGTCCATTTTGTAATCGGGAAGTGGCCATCCCAGATGGCTACAACTGCTTCTGGCCAGAAGACTGCATTGTTCAATTTAAAAGTCGGTCGCGGCCGGCATTCTCAAATTAAAAGTCTGTTGCAGCCGGCTTTCTCAATTTAAAAGCTGGTCATAGCCGATGGGTACTTTTCTTGCGATCGGGAAATCCACAACTCTCCCAACACCCATGGCTTGCGACCCACAGTTTGAAAAAGCCTGCTTTATAACACTTCTCAGAACTATACATCTTGTGGCTGCATTCATTCCTCTCTCTCCAGGCATCTCACAGCCAACACTCTCATTCAACCTCATCCCATTATCCTATTGCATCCTTGAGTCGCCCTCCACAAATATTGGCCTTCCCCACTACCCATTACTAATCAAACTATTTGCTTTCTTTCCTTGAAGGAGAAGAGAGTATACAATCACAGGAAGAGGCAGGGACCCTAGGTTGGCCCTTCAGCGACACCCAGCAATGTATGACACCCTGACCTACAAGGAAGAACGTCTTGTTCCAGAGGGTTGCATATATCAGCAATAATATGGCATGAAAGCCTGCACCAGTGAATAATGGGGGTTCTGTAGATGTAGTGTATCGGGACTTCCAGATGTTAGGAATTCAGGAAATCAACGAGGTTAAAAGTAAACTTGAGATGAAAACAAATTAACAGACAAATAGCAAGACTAGCAGGCATCTAGAGACATTCAGGTGTGAATGGCCATATCACAAACAGTGTGTACCAGAGATCAGTGGGAAATACAAATGATAACTTCTAACGGCAAGGAATTTGAGAGATGATCATACAGCACAGAAGAGGCTCTTCAGCCCTTCAAATCTGCACAGACAAAACTATACTAAATTTACACTAATCCCGCTCTCCAGCATTTGGCCCATAGGCTTGAATATTATTATATTTCAAGTGCACATCCATGTACTTTTTAATGGTTGTGAGATTTCCCACCTCTACTACCCGCCCAGAGCATTCTGGACACCAACCACCCTGTGGGTGAAAAACAATTTCTTCAAATCCGCTCTAAACCTCCGGCCTCCACCTTAAAATATGCCCCCTCGTTATTGACTCTTTAACGAATGGGAACAGCTGTTTCCTATCCACCCTGTCCATAGCTTTCATAATCTTATACACCTCAATCAGGTCCTCCTCAACCTTCTCTGCTCTAAAGCAAACAACCCGAGCTTATGCAGCCTCTCTTTATAGCTTTAATGTTCCATCCCAGGAATCTCCTCTGCACCCTCTCCAGTGAAATCATAAGGAGGTGAACAGAACTACACAAAGTACTCCAGCTGTGGCCGAACCAAAGTTTTGTACAGCTCCAACATAACATCCCTTGCTCTGCTAATCTATGCCACTCCTGATAAAGGCAAGTGTCCCATCTGCCTGCTTAACTGCCTACACTAACCTGTTTGACCGCTTTCAGGGATCTGTGAACAAGCACCCCAGGATCCTTCTGAGCTTCCTGGTGTCAAGCCATTAATTGAGTACTCCATTTTTAGGGTTAAATTCCATCTGCTACTAATCGGCCCATCTGACCAACCCGTTTTTCTCTTCCTGCAACCTAAGACCTTCTTCCTCACTATTAACCAGCCTGCCAATCTTTATGTTGTTGCAAACTTACTTATTATTCCCCCCAACATTCTCATCTATATTATTTATAATAATCTTTATTAGTGTCACAAGTAAGCTTACATTAACACTTCAATGAAGTTACTGTGAAAATCCTCTAGTCGCCACACTATGCCACCTGTTCGGGTGCACTGAGGGAGAATTTAAAATTTCCAATTCACATTACACGTCTTTCGAGACTTGTGGGAGGAAACCGGAGTGCCCGGAGGAAACCCACGCAGACACAGGGAGAATGCGCAGACATTTAGAGCAATGGCAGATTGCAAATATTCTCCTCTAAAAGATGTAATTTTGTGCCTTTGCCAGTCCAGGAAGAGACGATTCCCAGACTTGGTCACCTAAACAATAACTATTAGCTGGATTTGATCTGTATAGAGTTACTAAAATTGGATGTTGCTTGGGAAAAAGGGTATCTCAGTGAGTTCAGGGAACATGGTTATACTTTGGGAACAAGAGGTAACTTCAGTGTTTAGTTATTAATATACTTAAGTATCATAATGTATATTCTTTTGTTGTGTGTGTTTTTCTTTTCATTTACTTGAATAAATATTCTTTATTAATTGTTTACACAATGACTGTTCTGGTTCCTCACTGGGTTGTACATTGGTCTTCACGTTATTCCAAACAAAAATACACCACTAAGAGCCAGTGTTTTAAGTTATGGTACAGAGTTTTGAGATACTCTCGCAGGTAACATCAACAGGGTTCTTAACAGAAGGCATTTGAAAAGGTGCTGCACAAAAGGTCAATATACAAAGCAAGATCTCATTGGGTTGGGGGTAATTTATTAGCTTGGATAGAGGATTGGCTAACCAGCAGAAAGCAGAGAGTGGGGATAAGTGATTTGTTTCCTGGTTGGCAAGCTGTAACTAGTGATGGGCCACAGGGTTCGGTCCTCAGGACTCAAACTATTTACAATCTATATTAATGACTTGGATGCAGAGATATAATGTATTATACCCAAGTTTGCAGATGACACTCAAATCGGTGGGAAAGTAAGTTGCAAAGAGGAAACAAGACATTTACAAATGGATATGGGCAGGTTACATGAGTGGGCCAAAATTTGGCAGATCAAATTTAACGTGGATAAATGTGACATTATCCATTTTGGTCAGAGGAATAAAAAGGCAACTTATTATCTAAATGGAGAGAAAGTTTAAAATGCTGCACTGCAGAGAGATCTGGATGTCCTCATGCATGAATCACAGAAAGTTAATATGCAGGTGCAACAAGTAATAAGGAAGGCAAATTGAATTTTGGATTAATTGCAAATAGAATAGAGTATAAAAGTAGGGAAGTACTGTTTTAACTTTACAGGGCATTGGTGAGATCATATCCAGAGTACTGTGCACTATTTTGGTCCCCTTGAGGAAGGATGTAAATGCATTAGAGTCGGTTCAGAGAAGGTTCACTAGATTGAAGAGAGATTGAGCAGTTGAGGCCTATACTCACTGGGGTTTAGAAGAATGTGAGGCAATCTAATTGAGGTATATAAATGGTAAAGAAGATTGGCAGGGTAGACATAAAACGGATGTTTCCCGTTGTTGGACATTCTAGACTAAGAAGTCATAGATTTAGGATAAGGGGTGGCAGATTTAAAACCAAAAGGAGGAGGAATTACTTCACACAAATGGCCGTAAATCTAGAATTCTTTACCCCAAAGTGCAGTGGATGCCAGAACCCAAAACAAATTTAAGGAGGAAATAGATAGGTTTATAATTATTAGCAGGATGAAGGATTATGAGGAGCGCGCAGGAAGTTGGGAAAGTAAATTGCAGTGAGGAAATAAGAAATTTACAAGTGGTTATGGATAAGTTAGGTGAGTGAGCCAAAATGTAGCAGGTGGGGTTTAATGGGGATAAGTGTGAGGTTATCTACTTTCGTCAGAAAAATAGAAAGGCAACTTATTGGCCCGTAACTTCCGATTATCTGCGGAAAGTCACAGGCCGCCAATTCTGAAAGGACCCAGATGCAAAAATATTCAGTGCTGTCGGGAGTTTCATTTCCACTGTTAAGTCAGTGCGGCGGTTAGAGTTCAGCTTTTGGACTTCTTTCAACATTTCACAAAGGCGTCTCATTGCTTCTTTGCTAAAGTGCAGTCTCCTGGCACATATCTCCCCTGGCAGCATTTCATATGATGTCCTTTGCCTGTACACTCTTAGGGGTGGGTAATTGATTTGCTTCCTCGCCAGGCAGAGATATAGTTTGGCTCTTCTCTCATGATCCCTGCGCCTACGTCGAAGACATCAAAAGAAGTTCAAGGCTTTTAAGAAGCCAAGCTATAAGTGTGATGCCCAAGCGGAGGTGAAGCCTGACTACTGATTTGGAATCTGCACTGGATTTTGTGATATCTGTCTGAGAGGTAGTTCACATTCGCTTACATATGTGAAGGATGAACAATACATCACGGAGACTCTTAAACAACACAGATTTCAACTGTCCTGGCTTGAGACAATTCACATCTCTTTAACCTGCGATTATCCTTCTCTCTAGTCGCACCGTCTGGACCTGTAAAGACTTAATTACCTGCAAAGACTTGCATTCAAAGTATCATCTTGCATCATTGAATTTGTCTATATATATGTTTGTGGAACCCACCTCTTCATTCACCTGAGGAAGGAGCTGCACTCTGAAAGCTAATGATTCGAAACAAACCTGTTGGACTTTAACCTGGTGTTGTAAGACATCTTACTGTGCCCACCCCAGTCCAACGCCACCATCTCCACACCATTCCTAATTTCAGGCACTAACAGTGACTACAAAGAACAAAAAAAAGTACAACACAGGACCAGGCCCTTCGGCCCTCTAAGCCTGTGCCGATCATGATGTCCAACTAAAAAAAACCTTCTGCTCTTACTCAGTCGGTATCCCTCTATTTCCTCCCGATTCATGTACCCATCCAGGTGCCTCTTAAATGTTGCTGATGTGCCCACTTCCACCACATCCTCTGGCCGCACGTTCCAGGCACCCACCACTCACTGCATAAAAAAACGTACATCCCATATTTCCCTTAAACTTTCTCCCTCTCGCCTTGAACCTGTACCCCCTTGTAATTGACATGTTCACCCTTGGAAAAAGCCTCTGACTATCCACCCCCCATCTGTGCCTCTCATAATTTTGTAGACCGCTAACAGGTCTCCCCTCAGCCTCCGTCTTTCCAGTGAAAACAAGCCTAGTTTATTCAACCTCTCCTCATAGCCAACACCCTTGAGCCAACACTCTCAGTGCAGAAGGAGGCCATTCGGCCCTTTGAGTCTGCACCAGCTCTTGGAAAGAGCACCCTACCCAAACTCAACACCTCCACCCAACACCAAGGGCAATTTGGACATTAAGGGCAATTTATCATTGGCCAATTCACCTAACCCGCACATCTTTGGACTGTGGGAGGAAACCGGAGCACCCGGAGGAAACCCACGCAGACACGGGGAGGACGTGCAGACTCCGCACAGACAATGACCCAAGCTGGAATCGAACCTGGGACCATGGATCTGTGAAGCAATTGTGCTATCCACAATGCTACCGTGCTGCCCTTAAGAACAAATAAATCTACACTATATCATTTTCCCGTAATCCATGTACCTATCCAACAGCTGCTTGAAGGTCCCTAATGTTTCCGACTCAACTACTTCCACAGGCAGTGCATTCCATGCCCCCACTACTCTCTGGGTAAAGAACCTACCTCTGATATCCCTCCTATATCTTCCACCTTTCACCTTAAATTTATGTCCCCTTGTAATGGTGTGTTCCACCTGGGGAAAAAGTCTCTGACTGTCTACTCTATCTATTCCCCTGATCATCTTATAAACCTCTATCAAGTCGCCCCTCATCCTTCTCCGCTCTAATGAGAAAAGGCCTAGCACCCTCAACCTTTCCTCGTAAGACCTACTCTCCATTCCAGGCAACATCCTGGTAAATCTTCTTTGCACCTTTTCCAGAGCTTCCACATCCTTCCTAAAATGAGGCGACCAGAACTGTACACAGTACTCCAAATGTGGCCTTACCAAGGTTTTGTACAGCTGCATCATTACCTCATGGCTCTTAAATTCAATCCCTCTGTTAATGAACGCGAGCACACCATAGGCCTTCTTCACAGCTCTATCCACTTGAGTGGCAACTTTCAAAGATGTATGAACATAGACCCCAAGGTCTCTCTGCTCCTCCACAATGCCAAGAACTCTACCGTTAACCCTGTATTCCGCATTCATATTTGTCCTTCCAAAATGGACAACCTCACACTTTTCAGGGTTAAACTCCATCTGCCACTTCTCAGCCCAGCTCTGCATCCTATCTATGTCTCTTTGCAGCCGACAACAGCCCTCCTTACTATCCACAATTCCACCAATCTTCGTATCGTCTGCAAATTTACTGACCCACCCTTCAACTCCCTCATCCAAGTCATTAATGAAAATCACAAACAGCAGAGGACCCAGAACTGATCCCTGCTGTACACCACTGGTAACTGGGATCCAGGCTGAATATTTGCCATCCACCACCACTCTCTGACTTCTATCGGTTAGCCAGTTCGTTATCCAACTGGCCAAATTTCCCACTATCCCATGCCTCCTTACTTTGTGCAGAAGCCTACCATGGGGAACTTTATCAAATGCCTTACTAAAATCCATGTACACTACATCCACTGCTTTACCTTCATCCACATGCTTGGTCACCTCCTCAAAGAATTCAATAAGATTTGTAAGGCAAGACCTACCCCTCACAAATCCGTGCTGACTATCCCTAATCAAGCAGTGTCTTTCCAGATGCTCAGAAATCCTATTCTTCAGTACCCTTTCCATTACTTTGCCTACCACCGAAGTAAGACTAACTGGCCTGTAATTCCCAGGGTTATCCCTAGTTCCTTTTTTGAACAGGGGCACGACATTCGCCACTCTCCAATCCCCTGGTACCACCCCTGTTGACAGTGAGGACGAAAAGATAATTGCCAACGGCTCTGCAATTTCATCTCTTGCTTCCCATAGAATCCTTGGATATATCCCGTCAGGCCCGGGGGACTTGTCTATCCTCAAGTTTTTCAAAATGCCCAACACATCTTTCTTCCTAACAAGTATTTCCTCGAGCTTACCAATCTGTTTCACACTGTCCTCTCCAACAATATTGCCCCTCTCCTTTGTAAATACAGAAGAAAAGTACTCATTCAAGACCTCTCCTATCTCTTCAGACTCAATACACAATCTCCCGCTACCGTCCTTGATCGGACCTACCCTCGCTCTAGTCATTCTCATATTTCTCACATATGTGTAAAAGGCCTTGGGGTTTTCCTTGATCCTACCCGCCAAAGATTGTTCATGCCCTCTCTTAGCTCTCCTAATCCCTTTCTTCAGTTCCCTCCTGGCTATCTTGTATCCCTCCAATGCCCTGTCTGAACCTTGTTTCCTCAGCCTTACATAAGTCGCCTTTTTCCTCTTAACAAGACATTCAACCTCTCTTGTCAACCATGGTTCCCTCACTCGACCATCTCTTCCCTGCCTGACAGGGACATACATATCAAGGACACGTAGCACCTGTTCCTTGAACAAGTTCCACATTTCACTTGTGTCCTTCTTAAGGTCTGGCATCAAAGAACAAAGAAAAGTACAGCACAGGAACAGGCCCTTCGGCCCTCCAAGCTTGCGCTACGACAACTGAGAAGCAGAGGTTTTCTCACCAAAATGCCATTGCCACAAGCTCAACTTTATTCCTTCAACTATTTGCCAACAACTATTTTGGTAACCTCTTAGAATTTATGGGCCACGTGTACAACCCCTAATCCATTAACAACTAATTAACCTTCTCTTGGACCTTTAAATCAGCAACAAGAACAGACTTTGATCCCATCAGTCTTGGCTGGATTTGAACCTGGATGCTAGCAGTCATAGAACCATAGAATTCCATACAACATAGAAGGAGGCCATTTGGCTCATTGTGTCCCTCCCGATTGTCTGCAAGAGTAACTCAGTTAATACTATTCCCGCACCCGTTCTTCATAGCCCTGAAGATTGTTTCTCTGCAGATGGTCATCTCATTCCATTTGAATGCCCCAATGGAATCTGCCTCCATCACACTCTCAGGCAGTGCATTTGAGAGATTAACCACTCACTACATAAAACCATTTTCCTTGTGCCGTTGTTGGTTCTTTTCCCATTCACCTTCATACCTGTGTCCTCTGGTTCTTGAACCTTCCACCAACTGGAACAGTTTCTCCGATTCCTCCCAATTTTGAATATCTCTAGCCAATTTCCTCTCAACCTTCTCTTCTATAATGTAAGGTCCCTTCCTGTTGGTTCCCTTATATCCCATTTCTTCCACTTTGTCATTATTGATTTTGGTCCAATTGATCTTTAACAGAGACATAACTTTAAGTTGAGCAGAGGAAGTGAGGAACTAAAAAGTTTCAATATAGTACACTGTTCTATAAAGATTTAGATTTTGAACAGCAGAACTCAGACTTTGTCACCCAGAAGATTGGAGGGAATTGGTTTGATTAGCTGGCTGACAGCCAGTGGATTGGCCAAGGACCGTATCCTACCCGGCAACAGATAGTGATTGTTTTCTACCATGTGGGGGTTTTGAGAGGACCCAGCAGAGAAAGCTCCTGGACACTGAAAGGCTAGGCTGTGTGTTGCTCACTCTCTCCCTCTTTCAAATGTCCCCTGCCTGCTGTTTCGGAGTCTGCAGAGAAGTCTCAAGACCATGATGAACCTGCAGTGAAAACCATTACAGACTGAAATCAAAGACATCCAACTGGAGGCCTTGACTGAATCTAACTGGAAGACGTCCATCTGAAAAAGATACTTTTATCCTTTTACTTTTAGTATTGTTTTTTCACCACTCTTTCCCCTCTGTGTTTGTCTGTCTTATGAATGTGTGAGAGGTGGAGCAAGTTAAAGAGGGGGCGTTAGAAATCAAATAAAAGTTAACCGGTTGTATTTGCTGCCTATTTACTTATAATTATTATTATTAGTAAAAGTTAATTGTGTTTAAATTTACAAACCTGGTGATTGTAGTTATTGGGCAGCCAAAGACCATTTAGGGTACTTTTAAAATTGAGTTACTGTCAACTATGTTGCAACTCTGGCTCAACGGAGGCTGGAATTAACCGTGCACTAGCCCAGGGTGTCGTAACACGAAGGAGAGCAATTTCAACTTCTCCAATCTATCGCAATAACCAGAGATCCTCACCTCTGGAACCTGTCTCCACCCTCTTTGAAATCTCCTAAGGTGCGGTGCCCAATTGAGGCCGAACTATCATTTTATAAAAGTTCATCATAACGTCCCTGTTTTTCCACTCTTTCCCTCCCTTGAGGAAGTTGAAGATCCCTTATGCCCTATTAATAATTTTCTCAACCTGCTCTGACCTCATCAACTATTTGTGTACATATACCCCCAAATGTTCCTCCATCTCCTTTAGAAATGTTCCTTTTAGTTTATGTTCTCTTTTCTGTCCATTTGTTCCTCCAGCCCACATCCTCTTGAAATCCTTCACTGTGCTTCTCACAGTTCACAATATTTCCAAATTTTGTGTTATCTTAAAATTTTGAAATTGTGCGAAGGCGGCATGGTGGTGCAATGATTAGCATTGCTGCCTATGGCGCTGAGGACCCGGGTTCGATTGCGGCCCCGGGTCACTGTCTGTGTGGAGTTTGCATATTCTCCCCGTGTCTGCATGGGTTTCACCCCCACAACCCAAAGATGTGCAGGTTAGATGGATTGGCCACGCTAAATTGCCTCTTAATTGGAAAATAATAATTGAGTACTCTTTTTAAAAAAAAATTGAAATTGAGCTGTGAATAGCCACGTTTATGTCTGTAACACATCTGAATCAAGAAAAGCAATGGTTCTGGTAACGAGCACTGGAAATCCCACTTCATACCCTCCTCCAGTCCAAAAAACAATAAATCATTTAGTAAATATCAGTAAACAGGGAGAACTCAACTGCTTTACTTTGAATTATGCTATCCAATTACATCCACCTAAGAGGGCAGATAGGGGCTTGATTTAATGTCTCACTCAAAAGGCAGCACTCCACTCCGCCAGTACTGCACAGAAGTGTCAACCAAGATCATACACTCAAGTCTCTGGTGTGGGACTTGGACGCATACCTTCTAATTGAGGGACAAGAGTGTTCCCACTGATCTGCATCTGGCATCATTAGCTACAACATAGTGTGTGCTAACTCACAGCTCTACCCAGTTCTCACACTCCTGTTTTATGTGCACTGCAACTTTCTACTAAGCTAACTTTAATTTGATCTATCTTCTCAATTTTCTGCATAAATGGTGAAAAGTTAGGAACAGGGCAATTCCAAGATTTAGATGTCCATGCATAGATCACTAAAATATATTTGTCAGGTACAAAATGTAATCCAAAAGGCGAATAGAATGATTGCCCTTATAACGAGACAGCTATAGCTTAAAGAGGAGAATATTTTTCCACAGCTATACAAAGACGAGATTAGACTACATCTGAAGTACTGGGTACAAGTCCTGGACACCGAACCTTAGAAAGGTTTAGCTTGGGAAGCGATGTCACACAGATTTACCAGAATGCTACCAGGGAACCAAGAATCATATTACGAGGAGAGATTGTAAAAAAGTAGGCTGGAATTCACTGGAATGTAGAAGCTCAAGGAGTCATTAGACTTTAGAATTTCAAAAGAACTTGATAGGCTAGACAGCAAGTTATTTTCCCGCTGGGGAATAAATGTTAAAATCAGAGTCATGTCATTCAGGAGAGAAGTTGGGAAACACATCTTCATGCAAAGGGTGAAAGAGGTAAGGAACTCTTTCCCACAGAAAACAGTAGATGATAACTCAATTAATAATTTTATATCTGCGATCGAGAGATTTTTGCTAGACAAAAATATGAAAGAATATGGATGAAGTTAAGTTAGATCAACCATGCGCTCATTGAATGGCACAACTGGCTCAAGAGGCTGAAGGGTCTAACCCTGCTTCTATGTTCCTCATGCCAGATTTCTATTCTCTACTTCCTTCATTCTATATAGTTTACTTTTCCTATAAAGTGCAATAAAATTCAATACTGGGGAGTCAAACAAGTACAGACCATGACATCTGCTGCTCTTGGTTCATTGGCAGGACCTTTATTTTAAAATATGTGTGCTCTATGGATGCCAACTATTGGTGGAGCGAGAACAAGGTGCTGAGTTGCAAAGGAAAGTGAGGCAGGGTGCCAGTGCATGTCAAGGGTCTGTTCAAAAGAAATGGCCTGAGGAATTTCAGCTTTCTGCATAATTAATTTTTCTTTTAATTTAAACTGCACAGATTGAATTGGGAGAGATTATTTTCTGTTGCCACTCTTTCCCCTCCCTGAGGGCTCCTTGCCTTGAACTCTTGGATCAGTTTGAGAAATAACAGAACAAAACACGGATCAATGATGAGGTAATGCTGAGAGAAGGTAAACACTTAAACGTAACAAAAAAAGACCTCTGTAAAGAGAGCAGACTTTGCAATGCATGCTGCTCCAGAGAAGCAGGTCTGAGAGGCCCAAAGTTTTCCGTGGATTTAAACATTGCTGTAAGAAGGCACTGGGTGCCTTGTTACCAAATTGCCAGAAGGTTTATCAGAAAAGGAACAATCAGGCCTGGATTTTTAAAATATATTTTAAAGTTTTTTTTCCTTTTTTTCTCAATGGGCCGAATGGCCTCCTTCTGCCCTGTAGATTCTATGATTCCACAACAAACATAAGTCACACTGGATATCAAAAATGTGAAACGCTCACATCAGGGATACAAAAATGCAAACAATAGCACAGTGGTTAGTTAGCACTGTTGCTTCAAAGCACCAGGGACCCGGATTCAATTCCCAGCTTGGGTCACTGTCTGTGTGGAGTCTGCACATTCTCCCCGTATCTGCGTGGGTTTCCTCCGGGTGCTCCCGTTTCCTCCCACAAGTCCAGAAAGACGTGCTTATTAGGTGAATTGGACATTCAGAATTCTCCCTCATTGTACCCGAACAGGTGCCGGAGTGGCAACTAGGGGATTTTCACAGTCACTTCATTACAGTGTTAATTTAGGCCCACTTGTGACAATAAAGATTATTATTATTAAATGACAACAGAGTGCTTAAACAGACAAAAGAAACGCACCGACAAACAGGAACAGCAGGTGGCTGGTTGCTCCTAACGGGGAAGTACACAGAAGGAATTTAGTCACCGCTTTATATTGTCATTTATAAGACAATTATGGTGCAGTCCCTGGCCCCTCTTCTATTTTGCCACTATCCAAGTGCTTCAGAAATGACTGCCATTTTTCAAAACAATTGACCCATTTTGTTATTAACGCTGAAGTGGATCCTTTCCATGTGCAAATGCACATATTAATTCCATTCACCATGAAAGACGTATTGTTTCTGTCTCCCACACTTTCAGAAATACTTTTTTTCACTATCACCATCCCAAATGATACAGTTCATCACTCCCATTCAGTTTCGTTTATCAGCACATTCCAATACAGCGATCTCAGTAAGGGGAAAATCCCATTAATCCCCTACATCAGAATGCCACTGATTGCCAAAATCTGTGAAACTTGAGACATGTCCAAAAAAAATGCACTGAGGTGCCCTCATCAGATTTACATTTGGGGTAATCTATGAGAAATCCTATGTCACTTTGCTTTTGAATAATGGAGTTTGTGCACTATTTTATACTGAAATAGATGGTGCCTAACACTTATGAAACAGGTATGTATTCTTCTCAGAGCCTCTTCCCATATCTTGTCTGAGATCTGCAACTCCATCTCATCCCATGTATTTCTAAGAAAGTTAGTGGAATCATTAATTTCATTAGAAAATAATACTGCAAACCAATAAATTAATTTCTTTGACCCGGGTGGGCTCAGTAAAAGGCTATACATTTCCAATTCCTTTGGGAAGGTTTGAAAGTGTATGCTTTGTTGTGCAGAATTTCTTATTTGCAAATATTGGAAAAAATGTGTTGAAGGTAGATCAAATTTTTCCCACAATTGTTCAAGTGAGGCTTGTAGTGATATGCCTGTAAGCAATATCATAGATGGATAGTGGGCGACCTCCAACAGGTGGCAGTGCAGACATACCATGCAATCTCAAGACCATGGTCATGTGACCAGGGACTCCTTTATAAGTGGAGGCACATTGGCCATCACCAGATATTATTATTATGACTGTAGGAAATAGTAGTAAGACATACAGGTGAACAGTTGTGCTAGGTATAGTTCCAGAGAAGTACAAAGAAACTCCATGATAACTTGCTCTGCAACAGATCGCTATCTTACCACGTGTGATTCAATAAAGATCCTGGTTTGGACAAGTCTACGTATTTGGTGGATTCCATAGCAAGGCATAGTAGACCAAACACAACAAGACTAAATGACTATCTATGTACAAGTCTCAAAGTATAACTCTTCCTTTATTTCTCCAATTTGTAAATTCTGCATCTGATTGGGATGGGAGGAAACGAAAGAGAAAATGCTGGAACATCTCAGCAAGTCTGGCAGCATCTGTAGGGAGAGAAAAGAGCGAACGTTTCGGGTCCGATGACTCTTTGTCAAAGCTAACAGACAGAGAAAGTGGGAAATATTTATACTGTGGAGTGAGAATGAAAGATGAGTCATAACCACAGAAACCCAGGGAAACCGGGTGCTAATGGCCACAGAAACCAAGGGGAAAGAGTGCTAATGGCAGTCCCCAGAGAGGATAAAAGATGTGAAAGGTCAAACAGCAGGAAAACTAACATCAGATGATGAACTGTAGATGTGGGGGAAGGGAAAGGGGTGCAAAGAGGAGAAAGGTGAAGGAAAGGTGGCTAAGATTGGGGGGGGGGGGAATTTAAATGTATATTAAGAAAGAAAGAAATGGTAAAAGACAGTTAAAATGAAATGAAAACAAATGGGTTGGGGTGGGTAGAGCTGATCATCTGAAGTTGTTGAATTCGATGTTCAGGCCGGAAGGTGCCAAACCGGAAGATGAAATGTTGTTCCTCCAGTTTGCGTTGCGCTTCACTGGAACATTGCAGCAGGCCAAGAACAGACATGTGGGCATGGGCAAGCAACAGGAAGGTCAGGGTCCTGAATGCGCTCAGACTGAAGATGCTCAGCAAAGCGATCATCCAGTCTGCGTTTGGTCTCTCCGATATAGAGGAGACCACATTGGGAGCAGCGAATGCAGTAGACCAAATTGGAAGAGATGCAAGTGAAACGCTGCTTAACCTGGAATGAGTGTTTTGGACCTGGGATGTTAAGCATGGAAGACGTAAAGAGGCAGGTGTTACACCTTCTGCGATTGCATGGGAAGGTGCCATGGGTGATGGGAGAGGTACTGGGTATGGTGGAGGAGTGGACTAGATTGTCTCGGAGGGAATGGTCTCTGGGGAATGCTGACAGAGGGAATGAAGGGAAGATGTGTTTGGTGGTGGCATCACGCTGGAGCTGGTGAAAATGGCGGCGGATTATGCTTTGCATACGGAGGCTGATGGGATGAAATGTGAGAACGAGGGGGACTCTATCCTTGTTCTGGGAGGGAATGGAGGGGGCGAGGGTAGTGGCGGGGGCGAGGGTAGTGGCGGGGGAGATGGACCGCACACTGTTGAGGGCCCTGTCCACAACTGTAGGTGGGAAATCACAGTTGAGGAAGAAGGAACACATTTTCGAAGCACCATTTTGGAAAGTGGCATCATCGGAACAAATGCGACAGAGGCGAAGGAGTTGAGAGAAAGGGATGGAGTCCTTACAGGGCGTAGGGTGCGAAGAGCTGTAGTCCAGATAGCTGTGGGAGTCAGTGGGCTTGTAGTGGATATTAGTGGATAGTCTATTGCCGGAAATGGAGACAGAAAGATCAAGGAAGGGATATGAAGTGTCTTGAGATGGACCAGGTGAAAGTGATGGAGGGGTGGAAACTGGAAGCGATGTTGATGAATTTTTCCAGGTCCGGGCGAGAGCATGACGCGGCACCAAAATAGTCATCAATGTATCGGTAAAGGAGTTGTGGGAGGGGGCCCGGATAGGCCTGGAACAAGGAATGTTCCACATACCCCATAAAAAGGCAAGCGTAGCGAGGACCCATGCGGGTACCCATTGCTTCATCTTTGATTTGGAGAAAGTGAGATGAGTTAAAGGAGAAATTGTTGAGAGATAGAACGAGTTCAGCCAGGCAGAGGAGAGTGGTAGTGGATGGGAATTGTCCGGGCCTCTTTTCGAGAAAGAAGCGAAGAGCTCTCAGGCCATCCTGGTGTGGGATGGAGGTGTAGAGGGATTGCACAGC
Organism: Scyliorhinus torazame; assembly: GCF_047496885.1. Taxonomy (NCBI): domain Eukaryota; kingdom Metazoa; phylum Chordata; class Chondrichthyes; order Carcharhiniformes; family Scyliorhinidae; genus Scyliorhinus; species Scyliorhinus torazame. Next base: position 140,639,224 of record NC_092725.1, read on the forward strand.
CCGGGTTAATAGAATGCGGTTAGGGCCCGCGGACTGGAAGCTGTCAATATGACGCAGGGCATCAGAGGAATCCCGGATGTAGGTGGGGAGGGAATGGACCAGAGGAGTGAGGATGGAGTCAGGATAAGAGGAAATAGGTTCGGTGGGGCAAGAGCATGCTGACACAATGGGCATGCCGGGACAGTCCTTTTTGTGGATTTTGCGAAGTAGGTAAAAGCGGGATGTCCCTTCAGCGGGCTCTTCCCTTCACTCCCTCTGTCAGCATTCCGTAGAGACCGTTCCCTCCGAGAAAATCTAGTCCACTCCTCCACCATACCCAGTACCTCTCCCATCACCCATAGCAGCTTCCCATGCAATCGCAGAAGGTGTAACACCAGCCCCTTTACCTCTTCCATGCTTAACATCCCAGGCCCAAAACACTCATTCCAGGTTAAGCAGCGTTTCACTTGCATCTCTTCCAATTTGGTCTACTGCATTTGCTGCTCCCAATGTGGTCTCTATATTGGAGAGACCAAACGCAGACTGGGTAATCGCTTTGCTGAGCATCTTCAGTCTGAGCGTATTCAGGACCCTGACCTTCCTGTTGCTTACCCATGCCCACATGTCTGTTCTTGGCCTGCAGCAATGTTCCAGTGAAGCGCAAAGCAAACTGGAGGAACAACAGCTCATCTTCCGGTTAGGCACCTTCCGGCCTGAACATCGAATTCAACAACTTCAGATGATCAACTCTACCCCACCTCGACCCATTTGTTTCCATTTCATTTTAACTGTCTTTTACCATTTCTTTCTTTCTTAATATACATTTAAATTCCGCTCCCCATCTTATCCACCTTTCCTTCACCTTTCTCCCCTTTGCACCCCTTTCCCTTCCCCCACATCTACAGTTCACCCTCTGATGTTAGTTTCTCCGCTGTTTGACCTTTCACATCTTTTGTCCTCTCTGGGGGACTGCCATTAGCACTCTTTCCCCTTGGTTTCTGTGGCCATTAGCACCCGGTTTCCCTGGGTTTCTGTGGCTATGACTCATCTTTCATTCTCACTCCACAGTATAAATATTTCCCACTTTCTCTGTCTGTTAGCTTTGACAAAGAGTCATCGGACTCGAAACGTTAGCTCTTTTCTCTCCCCACAGATGCTGCCAGACTTGCTGAGATTTTCCAGCATTTTCTCTTTTGTTTCAGATTCCAGCACCACAGTAATTTGCTTTTATCTATGGGATGGGAGGAAACGTGGCTATAACATATTGGGCTATGAATAAAGGTATCCTTTATTCCATATTCTCTTATTTTAATAAATTTAGAGTACCCAATTCATCTTTCCCAATTAAGGGGCAATTTAGCATGGCCAAACCACCTACTCTGCACATCTTTTGGTTTGTGGGGACGAAACCCACGTAAAATGGGGAGAATGTGCAAACTCTACATGGACAATGGCCCAGGGCAGGGATTGAACCTGGGAACTTGGCGCCGTGAGGCAGAAGTACTAATCACTCCAGCACCGTGCTACCCCTGTTTCCATATTCTCAAAGAATTTTTCAGTAGAAAGTTATCTGTTATTCCATTACGTGATTTCGCTACGAAAAATTAAAATGCTGGAAGTCTGCATGTTCTCCCGGTGTCTGCGTGAGTTTCCTCCGGGTGCTCCGGTTTCCTCCCACAGTCCAAAGACGTGCAGGTTAGGTGGATTGACCATGATAAATTGCCCTTAGTGACCAAAAAACCTAGGAGGGGTTATTGGATTAAGGGGATAGGGTGGAAGTGAGGGCTTAAGTGGGTCGGTACAGACTCGATGGGCCGAATGGCCTCCTTCTGCACTGTATGTTCTATGTTCTATGGAAGTGCTAATGTTGACACTTTTTTCAATAGCAAGCGATGATGGAATTTCTGTTGGAGTGTCTCCTGGAAAGCCATGCAATGCTCTTGTATTAGCTGCCCACTAATAAAGCTGAAAATGTGGCAGTCCCACGCCACCTGTATATCTGGGATTGCACCTTGGCTGTCCAAAGTGCTTTATGACCCCAAATAAATGACCTTATGATAGAGTCCAAAGCTTTGGAAAAAATGTATTCAGTTAAAAAGATTGACAAATTCTGGAAGATGTAAAGAAATCTTGGCAGGTACACATCTTAATGGCATGCCTGCTCCATGTCATATAAAGTGGGAGTACTCTCCATTTTTCAATATTTTGTTTCAGTTTGCTGAACATTTCTTTAAAAAAATCAGTGCAATATTTTTTTGGATTTCTAGGTATATTAATTCCCATTTATTTAATATGGCCTTTTGTAATTCTGAATGGTACAGTGCGTTACAAAATAGATTCAAGGTTAGCGGTGAACAGCATAAATTCACTTTGTTCCTGATTGATGGTAAAGCCTGAAAACTCCCCGGGCGCGATTTAACAGAAAGGTTTCTAAGTGTTGTCGCGAGCGGGAACTGCTGCGAGCTTCCTGACGCTCGACCTGGCGAGGCCGTCACCGGTATGAAACGTAAATCGGTCCACTTAGCGAGGCCCCAAGGGCTTCACGCCGCAAATGGTGGTCCTACCGGCTCATTTGCTGGGACACACCCGCCAGCCTCCCGCTAACAAGGGGGTGCAGCAATTAAATTGGAGCAAACCCCACACAGCTCGCAGACATGTCACTGAGGAGACCGGCCCACCATTCAGGAATGCCGACCTGGCAAGAATGTTGGACACGGTCAAGTCCGGACCGGATGCCCTGTTCCTCTGAGGGGCTCAGAAGGGCAGCCAGTATCGCCTGGGAGGAAGTGACAGCAGCCGTCAACTCGGGGAGGGTCACCAGGAGGACCATCACCCTGTGCCATAAGTTGATCAACGACCTCCACCGGGACTTGCCGATGAGCTGGCACCTGCCACAGCAAGAAAAGGTATTGAGGTGCTGATAGAAATTGACTTTTCTAGTCAGCTACAACCATGAGAGTAAGGGAAGATGATAGAGGTAAAAGGGTTAAATGAGAACTCATTAAGAATAATTAACTACAATCATATTAAGCATTACTTGAGTGCAACAATAGCTGGGAATCCACTAAGAGTTAATCCAAATCATACACTTTAATTTATTTCTTCAACTGAGGTTTCACATCTGCAAGTTGCTTGAGGCTGCAAGGTCAGTGACTTCAACCAGCTAAAAGGCCCCATTGTATTGTAAGAACTGGTGCTGCTGTCCCAGTACGGGTTGTCCCATTTCTATGGTAACAGCCAGTTTAGGGTGATAATGTCTTAACGAAAACTGTTTTTCTAATTAATGTTAGATGCAGGTGTGGACCATTTGGAAAATTGGCAAGCGATGGAATGGGAAATTTGCACCAATACATTTAAAAACATATATCTCTTAATTTGATGGACAGACATTTTGGCCGAATTGCGTAAATTATAAATTAGTCAAAGCCAGTCAGAAGTAAAAGGAAGGCTAGACCTTAAGATAATATTCTCCTTAAGAATTACTTACCGGGATGGAAAACTCATCCCGGGATCACTCCATCTATATTTCTGAAACCTATTTTCTATGCTGCTGCTTTTGTTAATTGCCATCTTTCTTTTGTTTAAATTACTTCGTTATTTTATCCTGTGTATTATGATTTGAAGAATTACTACAATCTGTAATTGAATGAAAACTCAACTATTGTATTCGCTAAAGACAACCAATCTGACCAGCTTTCTGCAGGGCTAGTTGGAAACTTTCTAAATTTTGTATTGAAAATAGGTTTACCAGTGGCACAGTTGACAAATAAAGTACAAGTGGACTTTGCCAAAAAGCACAGACTTGACCTCTGTTATTTGGGAACTGAGAAGGGATAACAGATATCCAGGGTTCCGAATAGACACACAGATCCATCAGGTGCCCACACTCTGGATTCTTGTAAAACACAATAAGAGGTTTATTAAAGGTGTTGCTCATACAATAAAGATGGTGATCTGTTCAAAGTCCACGCAAACACTCTGCTGACATACCTACACACCAAGTGACACAGAACCAGCAGGAATATATTCCTGGATACATACCACCCCTCCCTCTTTACTTCCATTAGTGCAATGACAGCAATTAACATTTATACAACAGATCCCCTGATAGATTATTTCTATACATAAATACAATTCAAAAGGATAGTCCCTGTGTTGGATGTCTATTCTATTTTAGTAGAATTTTGCATTCTTGAACTCAGCTACTTGCAATCTCAGAAGTGTCCTCATTCCTTTCTATAGATGGTACTTCATGAGTAGTCACTTCGATATCTGCCACTATTAGAACTGAAAAGTCCTCAGAACCTGAACTCGTCGCTGTCTCTCGTCTCTATTCCAAAATACAGCTCTCCAGATCTTCTAACAACAGAACCTCTTGAGAAACTTCTGCAAACTCACTTTGTGCAACAAGTAACCGATCAGCATGACATTGCCAAACTCTTTCATTATCTGTCTGTACCGTGTATGATATTGGACCTGCCTTTGCTAGGATCATAGCTGATACCCATTTCTCATTAGTGGTGAATTCCTAGCCAACACTTGTTCTCCTTGGTTGAATACTAGTCTTTTAGAGATTTTTCCCTTCTAGCAATTTGTGTTTGTTGTTATCGTTTGACAATCTCTGAAGTATCAGGTGGAGTTAACAAATTAAACTGCATTTGTAGTTTCTTCTTGAACAACAGCATTGCCGGTGAACTCTGCATGGTAGCATATGCAGTGTTCAGATAAGACATTAGAAATGTGTTTGCTCTTCTTGCCAATGTCCCCTGGTTCTTTGATGCTTTGATAGAATGCTTTAATGACTTCACAAAACATGCAGCCAATCCATTCATCACTGGGTGTTATGGAGTTGACTTGATATGGTGTATACCGTTCCCTTTCGCGTAGTCCTCAAACTATTTTGATGTAAACTGTGTACCATTATCACTGACAATCTGCTTCAGTGTTCTGAATCTTGTGAATACTTCATCTAGTTTCTCAATGGGCTGCTCAATCATTGTTGACTTCATTATCACGACTTCTGGCAATTTTGAGTTCGCACCCACATCACTAAGAACATGTGTCTCTCCAATGGACCAACATAATCAATGTGACTTCTCTGCCGTGGCTGAGCCGACCCTTACCATGGGTGTAATGGTTGTAATGGTGGCATGTTCCTTAGTTTTTCACAAGATTGGCATGGCCCAACTTTCTCTTCAATTTGAGCATCTAATTCAGTCCACCAAAAATAACTCCATGCTAATTCCTTCAGCCACACTCTACTACGTAAGCACGGGCGAATAACCACACGGATTCCCCACAATAGAACTCTATTCTGCACTGTCAACTCAAGTCTTCAAGTGATGTAGGGCTTGAAATCCGGATTTTTCCTATCAGCGTCTGACAGCGTTCATTTTTCAACCAAGCCCATCGCCTTCCCCATCATTGGATCGGTTCTTACAAACCTTTTAGTTTCAGATGATGTCACAGGTAAAATATTCCTCGGGGTCATCCTTGACTTGTAACGGCAACCGTGATAAAGCATTAGCATTTGAATGCTGCTCTGACTTGCGATTTTGGCAACAACATCAATGACCATCTTTGGAATCTACAAGCTGCCAAAGAAGGAAATGCCAGAGTGGTACCCGGGTTCAATTCCGGCCTCGGGTTACTGTCTGTGTGGAGTTTGCACTTTCTCCCGTGTGTTTCCTCCGAGTGCTCTGGTTTCCTCCCACAGCCCAAAGAAGTGCAGGATAGATGGATTGGACATGCTAAATAGTCCCTTAGTGTCCAAGGACGTACAGATTAGGTGGGGTTATGGGGCTACAGGGATGGCATGGGGGCGTGGACCTAGGTAGGGTGATCTTTCAGAGGGTCAGTGCATACTTGATGGGCCAAATGACCTCCTTCAGAACCACATGAATTCTATGGTTCTATATGGCCCAAAGATTGTAGTCAAGGATTGATGATCCGTGAAAATGGTAAAATGATGCCCATAAAGGTAATGGTGGGTAAAAGTAAATTACCGCGGATTCTGGAATCTGAAACAAAAACAGAAAATGCTGGACAATCTCAGCAGGTCTGACAGCGTCTGTGGAGAGAGAAAAGAGCTAACGTTTCTAGTCTGGATGTCTCTTTGTCAAACCTGGAGAGAACATCAGATTTATACTGTTGTGGTGGTGGGGGGTGGGGGGGGGGGGGGGGGTGGGGGGGGGGGGGGGGGGGGTTGGGCAGTGGGGCTGGATAGAGGGCCAGACAAAGATGTCATGGACAGAAAAGACATTTAAGTTTCTACATTGATCCTATATGAATGCTCCAGTCATTTATTTCACTGTCTGTAAAATCTGATGAAAAGTGAAAGAAATCACTGCATTATACTTCTTGGTTTGTTGTCTGTAAGATTTCTACAATATGGACGGTACAGAGGAACAGTGGTTAGCACTACTGCCTTACAACGCCAGGGACCTGGGCTTGATTCCGACCTCGGGTGACTGTCTGTGTGGAATTTGCACAATCTCCAGTGATTCTGTGGGTTTCTTCCATGGGCTCCAGTTTCCCTCCACAGTTTGAAGATGTGCAGGTTAGTTGGATTAGCCGTGTTCCTTAGTGTCCAAAGGTTAGGTGGAGTTTTGGAGATAGGGCGGGGATTGGGCCTAGGTAGGGTGCTCTTTCGGAGGTGCAGGCTTGATGGGCCAAATGACCTCCTGTACTGTAGGGATTCTATGATTCTGTAATTGCTGCTTAACCTGTTTTATGAGATGACAGTTGCTGGGCCCCCTGAGTTGGCGCCAGAATCAAACTAACAATGGCAGAGGGAAAATCTACCCAACTAGATCTTTGCAGCTTTATTCAGGGTTGGTGACAACCATCTTGCTTCCCCACTAGAAGAATAAAACCATCGAAAAGTCACGCCACAGAGAGAAAGAGGTCAATCGACTCATCATATCTGCCAGGCTAAGAAACAAAAAAATCAAAAACTAGGCACCCATTCTAATCCCACCTTCCAGCACCTGGTCCATAGCTAAATCCTGTCCAATATATGTGCAAAAAGGAGGACTGAGGGAAAAAGCAAGAGAAAAATACAGCACAGCCGCCATAGGCCTCCTCCTGTGCTTTTATTTTTTTATGGTTTTGTGATAAACATTTGTTTTGTATACTGAAGACAAGATGGGACTGTAAGAGTCTGGGTCCAACTTGTCCGACAACCTGCGTTGTTCATTACGGACTTTGAAACACCTGGTCCATCATAGAAAATTGTAAAGCAAATCAACTTGCCAGCAGACAGACATGCTGCAAAGATGCAGAATTAGAATATAATGAGCAGGCATTTAAATGTGACCTTTGCTGAGTTACCAAGGTCACTGCCAAAAGTCAGGCCTTAAGAGAACCAATAAGATCTCTTGCAAACCTATTAAAATGAATCGTGCTGCAAACCTGTGTAGTATGACTTAAATCCTGCAACAGGAAAAATAATATTTCCATGAACACCTCACATTAATTTGAATTGACTTCCATTCTATGATCCTGCATTTTCTCAAAACCCTTCACTGCTTTGAAAACCTGACCTTGGTAATGATGGAGCAGTTTTTTTTTAAAAAGGGAGCCACATAGAAATCAGATTATATACTTTTCACAGAAATATGCCTCACTGAACTTAAGTGAGGTTTGACAAACCCCATTTGTTTTGATTGCTGCTCCATGACTAAAGAGGCAAATTTTAACCTGCAAGCAGTAGGTGAGTGACAGGAAACAGCTGTCCATGTTGATGTTACTGGTGGCTCAATAGACAGTAACTTTTATTGTTTGTTTAGAGACGTGGATGAACAGAGTTGCACCACTGCTGATTAACTTTTAACAGGATAATAAAAAAATTATTCAACAAGAAAAGATAAACTATAATGCACTACTCCTTCACTTCCACTACACCTTTACAGGTATACACAGATGTATAAGGCTGACACAAGTTACAAGATATCTTATACTCTAATGTTCTCAGTAAATACATTCCATGTAAACCAATAGGCAAAATGCGGTCTGACACGCCACACTCTGAAACCAAGTGGCAGATGCCACTCAATATAACTTCTGCGGATCTCTCATTAAATCCCCCCAGACACTTGTTAAACTATAAGCTACTGGAATCTGACGTCCACACGAGGGTTTCCAATCACCACTCTCGAAAAAACACGCTTTGAAATCTTCTCCCACACAAGGTTTTCCCTCAGATGCCTTCACCAAGGATCCACATCCAGGATTTCAAACTCTCCTTTCAGACTGTACTGAGGTGTCACCAGCTTTAGGAATACTTCAGATATCTGGCATCTCGCTAGCCGAATTCTCCAGGTCTTCACCTTGTAACGGTCCTTCCTGTTTATTCCCTTATTTCCCCTTTCTTTTATTTTGACATTATTATTTTTGATCCATGGATGATTAATGGAGATGTCTCTTTAAGACAAGCTGCAGAATTCAGAAGTTACAGAAGAGAACATTCTTCTGGTCTCAGCTGGTTTGAACAGGAGGCTGCAGACTTGTTGGCACCAGAGAAAGAGATGGGATGAGACTCGGTTTGATTAATTGGCTGATGGCCAATGAAGTGGCCCAAAAGGTTGTACTCTACCCAGTAACTGGTGGTGATTGGATAACATCCCAGTGGAATGCTTTTCAGAGTCCCAAGGAGTTTCAGTTTGATCCTGGCAGGACAGAAACAAGGTCTTACTCTCCACCGTGTTTTCTCCATAAAGGCTGTATTTCTGAAACTGCAGAGAACCTGAATGAATCTATCTATAGGAAAACCATTATAGGCTGCAATCAAAGACCAGACCCTGCCATCTCTCTCCAGAAACCCTGTGAGCACTGTATTCCTGAAATTACAGAGGACTGAATACCAACCACAAACTAAAAGCAGAGCTTGAAGAGAAGTAAGGTGCTAGAAACTACCATCTGAAATACAGACTTTTTTCCTTTCATTTATGATTTTGTTTGACCCCTTTCTTCCCCTCGGTGTTTGTCTGACTTGTGTGTGTCTGCGTAGAGGGTAGGGCGGAAGTTAAAGTGGGTTATTAGGAATTAAATAATAGTTAACCAGTTGTATTTGCTGCATATTTCATTTCAGCTCTTGTTATAAATAAACAGTAATTGTGTTTACATTTACAAACCTGGTGACTAATTATTGGGCAGCCAAGGGCCAAAGCCTTTAGGTATTTTTCAAAGAATTATTGGTTAATTCACTAGTGTTGTGACTCCAGGTCAAGTGGGGCTGGAATTGACCGCGTACTATTCCAGGGTGTCATAAGAGCTTTGCAGTTCCATCTTTAATTGGGAGCCTCTCTCTCTCTGTTCATTTCTTCAACTCGAGTGAACAATTACTTGTCCAGATTCCAGTTCCAGACTGGATTTCTACCCCTTACTCCATTGACCTACCTGTGCTAACAGTTTCTGTGAGAGCTGTTTTCTTCTTAGATACCTGGTGCTTATGTTTTTCAGTGTGGGCCCCTGGTTGCTAAGCAACAGCTTCTGCTTTTTAAAAAATCTCTAAAATTGCTTTTACATCGTAAACCTTTAATTACAATTTAAAGTGAAGCCAAACCCCACAGACATGCAAGCACCGCTGTTTAACATTAGCTAACTGAAGTTTCAATTCTTTCTTATAAGTTCAGAAACACAAACTAAATTTAAACTGATACCATTTCTAATATCCATAATACAAATATAAATTGTTTAAGCTCGATTTCCTAACAGGCGCAAAAACAACAAAAAATGCAGGAGCGTGGGAAACCAAATATTATTCTGCTCACTTTCACATTTAAGCAATGCATGGTTTTAAGCCAATGTGGAGTGTGCTGGTGGCAATGAGAACATCTAAAGTGCCAATTGAAGGAAAATTTAGCCCTGCATTCTGATTTTACTTGCATGCATACGAGGGACAACAAGGTGAGGACACAGTGGGGATCGAGGGGGGCTGTGAAATTGACAGACTAGAAAGCCTTTACTAAACCAGCAATACAAAACTGTACCATACTACTGTGGATGGTAAAAATCTGAAATAAAATGCTCAGCAGGTCAGGTGTGTGTTAATGGTGACTATGGGTGATTCCTGAATACTTTTTGTAATTTTTTTATGTGAACATGCGGGCTAATGTTTGCGGTTTGGTGGGAGGATGGGATCGTTATTATTGATATGGGGATTGACATATTTGTTACTGATTATTGTTTATTGTTGGTGGGTGTAAATTTGGGAGGGAATGTGAAAAAGGAGGAGAATAAAAAAATATATATTTTTTTAAGTTTGTGATCTGATGAAAATGGTTTCCAACTAAAATTGTTGGAAGTTGCATGTTAAATGCTGTGGCTCAGTTAAACAAAAACCACAGCAAAACCCACTCAAGCGAATTTCAGATTCCTGACCTACCAGCCTCCCCAGAGGGTCTGAGTGTTAAAAGTCTGTCCTGATGTCTTCCAGTACTTCCGATTTAAAATTCTCAACCCAATGCTTAAATCTCTTCATGGCCTCATCTCCTCCCTAACCATAAATGCCTTTGGTCCCACCACCCTCCACTTCCTCTAATTCCGGCTTTTGTGAATCCCTCCTCCCTTCACCTCACCACCAACCGTCTTGTCTTCTGTCACCAAGGTACCACATTCTGTAGCAAGCTGAACCACACTTCCCCCCTTTAGGACCCTACTGAAAACCCATCTCTTTGACCAATTTTTTAGTTCACATAATGCCACAGCAGTTTGATCATTTTATTTTGGTTAATTAAGGAAATCTGGAAATAGAAAGCTGGGGCGTCATTCTCCGACCCCCCCGCCGGGTCGGAGAATGGCCGTTGGCCGCCGTGAATCCCGCCCCCGCTCCCGCCGAAGTCTCCGGTACCGGAAATTGGGCGGGGGCGGGAATCGGGCCGCGCCGGTTGGCGGGACCCCCCGCTCAATTCTCCGGCCCGGATGGGCCGATGTCCGGCCCAGAAATTGCCTGTCCTGCCGGCGTAAATCAAACCTGGTATTTACCGGCGGGACCAGGCGGCGTGGGCGGGCTCCGGGGTCCTGGGGGGGGGGCGCGGGGCGATCTGACCCTGGGGGGTGCCCCCACGGTGGCCTGGCCCGTGATCGGGGCCCACCGATCCGCGGGCGGGCCTGTGCCGTGGGGGCACTCTTTCCCTTCCGCCTCCGCCACGGCCTCCACCATGGCGGAGGTGGAAGTGACTCTCCCCACTGCGCATGCGCGGGAAACTGTCAGCGGCCGCTGACGCTCCCGCGCATGCGCCGCATTTCCGCGCCAGCTGGCGGGGCACCAAACGCCATTTCCGCCAGCTGGCGGGGCAACAAACGCCATTTCCGCCAGCTGGCGGGGCGGAAATCCCTCCGGCGCCGGCCTAGCCCCTCAATGTTGGGGCTTGGCCCCCAAAGATGCGGAGCATTCCGCACCTTTGGGCCGGCGCGATGCCCGTCTGATTGGCGCCGTTTTTGGCGCCAGTCGGCGGACATCGCGCCGTTGGGGGAGAATTTCGCCCGGTGTCAGTAAAGTACCATGAAACTGCAAGATTGTCATAAAAACGGTATCAATAATTCTAAAATGTTACCTCGACTAATTTCTGCCTCTTTGGCTGGCTGTGCATTTTGCCTGAGGGTTACAATTGTTGGTGTTGTTTGAACTTTTTTCAAATTTTAAATATAAACAAAAGTAAATTTGTGGTCAACTATTTGCCAAAATGTTTACTTTGGAATGGTAAGTACACTTCAAGAAAAATAAATGCTTCAGCAAAATAGTAATTTTATGGATCTCTTAAATGAGAGGTCCAATTTGCTTGTAAGAAATGAGAGGTTATTTTTGAAAAGTTAATTTGTGCCGTGATACGTTTGTTGAGACACCCTGGGCAAGTATGCGGTCAATTCCAGCCCCGCATGTCCTGGAGTCCAACACAAGTGAATTAACCATTAATTCTTTTAGAAATACCCAAAGTCTTTGGCCCTTGCCTGTCCAATAATTACAGAAACCAGTTTTGTAAATTTAAACACAATATCATGAAATATGCAGTAAATACAACTGGCCAATGACAAGCTAATACCTACTACCCACTTTAACTGTTGCACCCTCTACCCACTCACCCAAAAAAAGACAACACAGAGGGGGAAGGGGTAAAAATGACAAGGATGAAGGTAAAACAATGTCTTTACATGTTCTTTAGCATGCTCTTCTCACAGCATGCTTGCTGATTAAAGTCTCTGGTTTACAGCTGGTAATGATCTTCTTTATAGAGTCATTCATTCAGAGTCCCTTCAGATTAAAAACTTCAGCACCCACAGGCAGCTGGCTTTCTGGAGAGACACTTTAGTTCTTATCAAACTGGCTCTTAAACTCATGATTCACCTTCAGGCCTATACCTCTCTGGACAGACACTTTGTTTTCCATCAAACCTTGCTTCAAGCTTATGGTTTGACCTCAGGTCGCTGCAGTCTCAAGAGAATGGTTCCCATACTTGCTGGAGAAAGAGTCAGCCCCCACAGAGGCTTTTTGGAGAAGATTAATTAGATCCTTTTGGAGAGAATTAGTTAGATCTCTTCATCCAGGCTGCCAAAATCAAAACCAAAACAGAACTGGAATCTTTGTGACTCTGAAAACATTCCAGTGGGACCAGATCAAATTACCACCTGTCATTGGGCAGAGCACAGCCTGTTGGGCCAATTCATTGGCCACCAGCCAAATGAAACAAACCGAGTCCCAGCCAATCTCTGTCATTGATGTTGGGTAGTCCACAGCTCCGGTTTGAATCAGCACAAACTAACACAGTGGTCTCTCCTGCTGCTGAAATCCAATGCTTGAATTAAAGGCACAGGCCACTGCTTTCTTCTGCATGAACTAAAGATTGACGCTACCTTAAAGACACATGTCCATAAATCACCCATGGATCAAAAGTGAAACAGCAAAAATAAAAGGAAGGCTTAATGATCTGTTGAGCTGCTCGCAGAAAAATACTTTTCACTGTATCTCGGTACACGTGACAATAAACAAATCCAATCCAATCCAAATAAGGGAATAAACAGGAAGGACCCTTACACTTTGAATGACTGAACATATGAAAGTGTGATCAATGTTTTCACACACAACACTGGTTGACTTGTAGTAAGATGTGGAGAGAAGACTAGATATTCTTTATTCACAGAGGTTCAGGAGGGCATCCAAACACATGCTCATGATGCGGTGGGAAGACGTATATGGAGGGCAATGAGGGGGTTGTAGCTCCAAGAACATGGAAACATAGAAAATAGGGGCAGGAGGAGGCCATTGTTGCTAACTTTTGGTTGGTTCAATTGGCTCTGTTTTATAACCTTTGCTCTAGAGTCGCCAGGTATCTTTATGATACCGCCACGAGGTTCAAGTTCAAGTAATGATCAATAACTCAGTACACCAATTAGTAAGATTCAAATCAAAGCACATTTATTTACCCACAGTGAAATCTACTCATGCATAAACTCTACTTTCTAAGCTATTTCTATCACTAACAGGCCAATACTTAGCTTCGGACTGGCCCACCAGGTCAGGGGAACAAATGGCCTTTTGTTCGGGTTCTGAGTCTGCGGGATTCAAAAGCTGGTATGGACTGATAGCTAGGAGCGCCTCTTTCGTAGCGAGCATTGACTTGAGACTTACGTTCTTTGGCGGCAGCTGGACAGGTCACTGTCAAGGGTTGGTTCGCGTTGCTGAGTGACCCTGTCAAGAAGGACGATTTGAACTTGGGGGCTTTACTTTATAGTCCCCAGGGGCTTCCCGCCTTTTGGGGCGGACCCCGTACCTGGTTTCAAGTGATTGGACTTCGTTCCAATCGCTTGGTTCGATTTCTCCAATACTGGAGCGGTTCCCTGTTCGATGGCCGATCTTTAGGTGTCCGTTAACCTCTTTTGTGTTGGCTCCTGCTGGCGCCGAGGAGTCTGGCTTGGCCTTGTTTATCTCAAATGTTTCGATTGTTCCCGGGGATCGCTCATTAGTATGTAGATAGCTGCTACATTATTATGCCGATGGTTGCTGGTATCGATGCTGTCTGGGCTTTTGCAGAGTCTAATACACAGTAAACTTGCACCTGCTAGTTTCTGCCTGTGTTGGCTGATTTTCCCTGCAGCCTTTGCTGTTCTCCATTTTACTTCGGGAATTGGCCAACCCAGGTGGCTACACCATTCAGCACTTTGAGCCTGCTCCACCATTCGTTATGATCAATGCTGATCATCCAACTCAGTAACCTAATCCTACCTTCCCCCCATATCCTTTCATCCCCATCGACCCAACTGCTATATCTAACTGCTTCAATGAAAACATAATGTTTTGGCCTCAACTACTTCCGATGGTAACAAATTCCACAGGCTCATCACGCTCTGGGTGAAGAAAGTTCTCATCATCCCTGTCCTAAATGTATCCTCAGACTGTGACCCCTGGTTCTATACACCCCCATCATCTACCCTGTCCAGTCCTGTTAGAAGTTTATAGGTTTCTACGAGAGCCCCTCTCATTCTTCTGAACTCCAGCGAATACAAACGTAACTGACTCAATCTCTCCTCATACGCCCATCCTGCCATCCCAGGAATCAGCCTGGTAAACATTTGCTGCACTCCCTCCAGAGCAAGAACATCCTTCCTCAGAAAAGGAGACCAAAACTGCACACAATGGACCTAAACCGCACGCAAACAATTTTGGTTGTCAAGGTGAGTGAGTTAAAGTTCAAACGACATTTCCGGCCAACTACCCACTGCTCAATTCACTAAACCTCAGCACCCATAACAATCTCTATCAATCAATACTCACCCCATCAATACAATGGCTTTACCTCACACTCACACATTTAGTGTTGTCGTAAGGCTGATAACCACAACTCATAGCTTGTGTTCACCGGCAGCTATACAACCATGACAGCCACATCACCCAAACATTTTGCAGGGGATTCACTGACACTTTCTTTCGGTTAAAGTTAGCACATAACAAAGTGGGCAGCAACAAAGAACTTCAGGAAGACAAGCCATCCAAGATGGGACACTGCTGGTGCTGTGGCCACGGGCATGATGGGGGATTTAATGATGTTGGTCTGCGCATACCTAATCCTCCTTCTCTGATCCACTTTTTCTTCATCCCACAATCTCTTCTGACTCACAAGCTGCAGATGGAATAAGTACAGATTTCTTCATTTTTCCTCTCCCCTCATTACAACCCATTCCTTGCCCCCTTTTCAGTTCAGATAAGCGGGAACTGCAACCATTATATATTTTGGAGACAAGAATAAATGAGGGATTTTCACATGGTCTGACACAAATTGTGCAGAAGCTAAGAAATAAAGGATAATACTTGCTGGAGGGTGAGGTCTCTCACTAGTTTTTTTGAGGACGGACTTCAGATGAGGCCTTGGATGTGTCAAGTTTCAGAAGCAGACTTAGGGTGTTCACAGTCCAATGTTTGGTGTACTGAGAATTCTGTCAGAAAGTCTGCTCACTACATCAAGGAACCTGTAAGTCCAACACCAACTCCAAGCAGAGCTTAGAGTTCATCCTTTGCAACATGAATTTCCACCAGGATACCCATGGAACATACCACGATGTAGTGTGTGATGGTTGATGTCACTGCATCCATTGCTGCATAAACAGATTCTATCAAAAGCCTAAGCGATGCAGTTGAATCTCGGACTGATGCCATCATGGATTTAGATACTGCTCTCAGAGCCATTCAACAATCTGTTCTCCAACAGATCAATAGGATTGTTGAGGCAATCCCAGGAGAGTGTCAGTAGCTCCACATAACAGAAACTGTAATCCTCTCTCCAGATGCCAGCACTGCTGCTCCCACCCATGTCACTCTGCCCGTGCCCTTGCTTTTGCCAAGGCGAAGAGAGTGTTGTCTGAAACTGGGTCCCCTTTCTTCTAAGTTGATCAAGGTCGATCTCCGAAGCCACCTGCCTTTTCGCCAAATGAAGGTGAGCAACCTTCCCCCGCCCATGATGTAGCCACTGGAGAAGCCCTTCGTACAACACTGGGATAAGCAAAGGAGCAAGGGAAACTAATGGATTGGAAGGATGATTATTTTAATTTTGTATAGTATAATGGTTACCTTTCTACAATTGGAATGTGGATTTTCTGGTGGTTATTGTTTTTGTGTTGTCAGAAAGAGCACTGTGTAATGATCAGTGATAGGAGAAATGTAAGGCATGCGGGATTGTTGGTGAATGAAGAGCTGTAATTGAGGTTGCTGGTATCGCTCATGAATAATTTCAGAGAGCCCAGGCAGCAAGGGGCTGTCTGTGTTGTATCCTCCCTCCCTCTTGCTCCTCCACTTCTTCCTCTTCCTCATTCTCCTGCTGTTTAGCCTCTTGCCACCACCTCATTATGGTGAAGCTATACAAATCCTAGTTCCTGCTTACCCGAGTAGTGATGGGCTCCTCCTGAATGGTTCAGGGAGTGGAAACGTTGTTTGAGGACACCGATGGTGTGTCCTAAAAGGTTCCTTGCAGCATCATGGTTCTCATTGTAGGCATGCGGTGCACGTGCGCATGGGCTCTGAACCAGAGTTATAAACCACATCTTGAGTGGATGATTTTTTTTTTAAATTTAGAGTACCAATTCATTTTTTCCAATTAAGGGGCAATTTAGCGTGGCCAATCCACCTACCCTGCACATCTTTTGGATTGTGGAGGCGAAACCCACGCAAACACGGGGAGAATGTGCAAACTCCACACGGACAGTGACCCAGAGCCGGGATCGAACCTGGGACCTCGGCGCCATGAGGCCACAGTGCTAACCCACTGCACCACCGTGCTGCCCTGTGAGTGGATAATTCTTGTTGACCAATAGCCATGGTGGGGCAAAGAGAGGTGGAACTGAGAGTCGCTCAGAATGAAGGAATTGTGACTGTTGTTTGTTTGTACATCGGGCTTACATGATGAACTGCCTGTGGTCATGCACCAGCTGCCCATCAAGGTGGTGAAATTCCTTTCAGTTCAGTGCATGTGGCACTCACAAGACTATACACATGCAGTCAGTGTGCAGCCACCCTGCACATGTGGAAGCCTGCAATCCATGCAAGTCCTTGTGCAATCTCGACCTGTTTGTCTCTGGCAAGAGGCAATGAGATGAAGTGTTTCTCTGTGTATAATCAGCCTTGATGACCTCCCTTATGCATCAGTGGACTGCAAACTGTGGGATGATGCTTAAATCTCCAGGATCACCTGGGAGTAGATAGATACATAAAATACAAGGATCACGGTCACCTTGACAGGTACAGATTCTTGCCCTGCTTTAAGGTTGCAATGGTGGATACTGCAGTTGGAAGATTCTAGCCATGACCTCTTTAATTAAATGAAGACATCTCATGCATTTTTCCTCACTAAAGCTGAAATCAGAAAATGGCCCTCTGAATATAAGAGGAGGCAGTGGTGTAGTGGTATTGCCACTGGACGAGTAATCCAGAGACCCAGGTAATGCTCTGGGAACCTGGGTTAAAATTCCACCATGGCAGATGGTGAAATTTTAATTCAGTAAAAAAATCTGAAATTAAAAATCTAATTCACTGTCGTAAAAACCCATCTGGTTCATTAATGTCCTTAAGGCAAGGAGATCTGCCACTCTTACCTGGTCCAGCTTACAGACCCACAGAAATGTGATTGACTCTTAAATGCCCTCTGAAATGGCCTAGCAAACCACTCAGTTCAAGGGCAATTCGGGATCGGCAATAAATGTTTGCCCAGCCAGCAACACCCACACCTCCTGAACAAAAACAAACTTGGTGGATATTGTCCCCTTCCTTCTCTACCCTGTTCTAGCAACTTGTCCTGCTTTGTGCCTGTTCATTCCCCGAGTTCAAATCCCAGAGAAAACCCCACCAAGCCAAGCCACTCTCTGTAGACAACCCATACTTAAGTCAAGCATGATAAGTTCCACATGCACAAACCATGGCACAAGCAGCCAGAAGTAATAATCTAGAGTTAGTGGGGTTTGGTCATCCTATTTAACATTGCATTCGTTAGTGCCAGGTCACGGCAAGGTGTTGGCATGAGTATGCAGTTTGAAATGGCAGCACAGGTGTCAAATAACAATTGATCGTGTCATCATCTGCCTCCTCTGCATGCTGACACCAGTCATTTGGTACATGCACAACTCTCTTACCAGGATGCTGTCTGCGCATTTCCCGTTAGAAGCGTGCATGTGCATCTCAAACCCCATATGAGTGTTAGATGGCTGTGTCGTATCCAAAAAAAGAAATAACACAGTCCAATGTACACTCTTCCCCCCTCCCTCCTCCTGAACCCCAGCCCAATGTCTCCATATGTCTCTAAAAATGCATGTACATCAATGTACTTTGTTAGTTAACAAAACAATAGTTGGTGGACTTATTCTTGTATTGCATACATCTTGATGAGTGAACCAGTATTAACACCCTCAAATGACCTCCGACTCAGCTGGTACAATTATAATCTGTTAATTTGACAGTTCTACTTATGGTTACAAATTAGTACAAGATACAATGTCTGAAATTTCCAATTCAAATGTGGACAACTTACTGCATGAGGAGTTAAGAAAATTTTCCTTTACTTCTTGTACATGCACATAACAAAGTAAGTGATGCTATGGATATAGCAATGCAATGTTGAGGAATTTTACATAGCTGTCTGCCAGATGGAAAATTTGTGCTGTGACGAAAATTGCACCTGTGCCCTAAAGGGAAAAGTTAGGTCCATTAAGTTTCTTTGTGCAAACATCTTGGGGCATTTCTCCGCCCTCCTCTGAATTATGTTTCAAAATTAATTATCACTAAAAGATGCAAGTTCAACATATTCAATTCTATGCTTCAGTAAACAGTTTTAAATATAGCCTTTCTCCGGGGACAATAAAAACTTAGAATGGACTCCCTCAGGAAATGATGACTCACTCATTGTCTAATGTTTTTATAATAAGTACCTTTAGATTCACATCACAACCACTAATAATAGCGGAAGTGCTTGGCAACAATTGCATAGATATTTACACATGCTTTTATCTCTCTTTAAGCTTTTGAACTACAGTTAAAATTTGGGCAAATACTACAATGTGTACCTGATATACAGAAAATGTAGTTAATTTCCCCTTACCATTTTTTAATCAAAGGCTGTGACCTTGAGAGCAGTGTGGTGGTTGCTGAGTGAGACCATTTTTCATGGGGTGAGGTTTCGATTGTTTCCAGCTGCTGCTTTTACTTTTCTTCAACATCAACCTGTTGCACTAAAAGCAAAGATGCAATTAATTTTCAAAACGCAACATCCCAAAATAGCTCAGGGATAACATTTCCTAAACTGGAAGCACAAAAATCCAAACCCAAATTCCAGTGTGTGGTCAGTTCACCATGTGCAAATAGTGGGCGAGATTCTCCTCTCCCGCGCCGATTGGGAGAATCGCCTGGGCCGCCAAAATTTCCCGGGACGCCGGTCCGACGCCCTCCCACGATTCTCCCAAGCGGCGGGAACGGCCCTGTCGAGTTCCGCGGGCCGCAGGCCGGAGAATCACCGGAGACACCCAAAATGGCGATTCTCCGGCACCCCCGCTATTCTCAGGCCCGAATGGGCCGAGCGGCCAGGCCAAAACGGCGGGTTCCCCCAGGCACCGTCCACACCTGGTCGCTGCCGTCGTGAACGGTGCGTGAATGCTGGGGGGCGGCCTGCTGGGGGGGGGGGGGGGGGGGGTAGGGGGGATCCTGCGCCGGGGGTACCTCAAATGTGGCATGGCCCGCGATCGGTGCCCACTGATCGTCGGGCCGTCCTCTCTGAAGGAGGACCTCTTTCCTTCCGCGGCCCCGCAAGATCCGTCTGACATCTTCTTGCGGGGTGGACTTAGAGAGGACGGCAACCACGCATGCGCGGATGACGCCAGTTATGCGGCGCCGGCCGCGTCATCTATGCGGCGCCGCCTTTATGCGGGCGACAAGGCCTGGCGCGTGTAGATGATGCGGCCCCAATCCTAGCCCATTGTCAGGGCCTGAATCGGTCAGGATCGGCGCCGTCGTGAACCTCGACGGCGTTCACGACGGCGCAGCCACTTCGGCACGGGAGTGGAGAATCCCGCCCAGTGTTCTGTGAAATTCCACATAAAATAGAATTTCATTGTGTTGATCAAGTAATCATTGTTTAAACAGATTGATAATCTGATGGACGGATATGCTAAGGGATTGTCATTCCCTTTTTTTTGGTACACTTGACTTCAGATTAACACCGAATCCAAATAATCATAGAATCACAGAATCCTGGTCCAAATATAGAAATCCATCATACCAAACTGGAACAGCACCTTAACTTTTAACTTAGCGACATACTGTGGCGACA
The DNA here is from genome assembly GCF_047496885.1 of Scyliorhinus torazame. Lineage (NCBI taxonomy): Eukaryota > Metazoa > Chordata > Chondrichthyes > Carcharhiniformes > Scyliorhinidae > Scyliorhinus > Scyliorhinus torazame. The sequence goes on from NC_092725.1 coordinate 140,659,500, forward strand.
TGTAGGAGGAGGTCGCACGTAATGTAGCTCCCGCTAGAGTCCTCGGTTTGGGCCCTTTTTACCCGGTTTCCAAGAATAATTGGTGTACACATTTGTCCTGGTGGAGAGCTGTTTGCAAAAGAATGTCAAAAAACCCAAGACGGAATATTGGGAAGAAGGGTGCGAACGTTAGTCCTCCTGCAAAGTTGAGCAAGGTGTGGAGTCCATTGGGAGAGAAGATGGTGGAGGCAGACTCATCAGATGGGACGGCACCTATTATGCTGGATAAGCTAGCGGAGGTGATAGCAGGTGAATTCGAAAGGCAGTTCAATAAACACTTTGAACAGCAAGGGAGGGAGATGTTGGAGACCCTCAAGCAGTCGGTGGAGGATGCACTATCCCCAATAAAGGAAGCTCTTGGAAAAATATCGGAAACAGTGTGGGAGCATGGTAAGGTGTTGAAGGGGGTGGAGAAAGCACTGTTGCAGCACAGTGATCAGCTCTCCTCATTGGAAGCAGAGTTATTGAAGGTGGAGGATCGGAATTAGGGCCTGAGGGCTAAGGTCGAGGACCTGGAGAATAGGTCGCGGAGGCAGCACCTCAGGATCATGGGGTTGCCTGAGAGTGTGAAGGGTCCAAGGCCAACAAAGTATTTTGTGACAATGTTGGAGTTGTTGGGGCATGAAGACAACAACCCCCTTTAAGTTGGATAGGGCCCACTGGTCGCTCCAAGCAAAACCACGAGCGAAGGGGCCACCAACAGCAGTGATAGTCTGTTTTCACAGCTATCAGATGAAGAAGAAGGTCCTGAGATGGACCAAGGAGAGTGAGGTGGGAAGGAAGTGGTATTTGTATATAACAAGGTGTCATGGCAGAGCTGGCAAGGAGACGAGCGGCCTTCAATAAGGTGAAGTCAGCGCCGCACAAGAGTGGAGTGCGTTTTGATGTGGTGTACCTGGCAAGGCTGAGGGTTACGCATAGCTCCAGAGATCATTTCTTCGAGCTGGCGGAGGAAGCAGAGACGGTTGTGAAAGCTCAAGGATTTGGTCTGAACTGAGAGTGGTGGAACAGGGACTTTGTGGTTGGGCTGGGTTTGTTTGGGGACATTGTTGTAACAAGTTCTGTGTTGTCTTTGTTTAATTATCATGCGGCCCTTACTTTTTGTATATAGTTATTATTTATTGAAATTGATATTTGGGGGGTTATGTCTTTTTCTTTTTCTTCTCTCCTTCTCCGGCGTTTTGAGGGGTTTGTGAAAGTATATGGAGACGGGGAGGGGATGGGAGATCTGCAGTTCCTGTGTTGATGTGAGGGACGGGGAGTTTCGGTACATGAGGTGGACGGTTTGGTATGAGGGGTTTTGTCTTTTCTTTGCTGTTCACCTGGGAGAGGGGGGCTCTGGCAGGGGGAGCAAGGTGGGGGAGAGGGGCTGCGGCTTGCTTAGCCCGTTTAGGCAGGTTCCGGTGAGCCAAAAAGGTTTATTATTGGTCAGGGAATGGGGATAGTGAAGAGAGTGGTTGTTTCAAGAGGGCGTTGTCAGGGGGTTTCTGGGATGGGGAAGGGGTAGTTTGCTGATGGTGACTGGGAGTTGTTCTATGTCCCATCCGTTGGATGGGACTGGGTGCCACCTTGAGTGGACTTCGGTTCCAGGAGTTTGGTGGGGAGAGGGGATAATTTCTCACGGTGGAAATTACTGACTTGAAGGAGAGACCCCTGATTCAATTGGTTTGGTGGAATGTGCAGGGGTTGAAGGTCTAGTCAAACATGCAAGAGTTTCCTCTCATTTGAAGAATTTGAGGGCCGATGTGGTGCTATTGCAGGAGTCCCACTTGCGGGCGATGAACCAGGTAGGGCTCCAAAGGAATTGGGTGAGTCAGGTGTTCCACTCAGGCTTTGATAGCAAGGCCCGGGGGGTAGCAATACTGATCAACAAAAGAGTTTGGTTTCTTATGGATAAGGTGGTGGCGGATCAGGGGGGCACACATGTCACAGTTACAGGATCGTTGAAGGGCAAGTCAGTGGTTTTGGTGAATTTATACGCTCCAAATTGGGACGATGTGGCGTTCATGAAGTCGGTGGGGGCCATTCCGGACATGGACATGTACCAATTGATCTTAGGGGGGGAGATTTGAATACAGTCTTGAATCAGAAAATGGATAGGTCTAAGCCCTTCAGGAGGAGCAAAGGTTGTTGCGGCCTTCATGAGGGAGACGGGGGAGGGGCCGGGGGGGGGGGGGCAGTGGGGGGGGGGGGGGGGAGCAGATTCATGGCAGTTTTTACACCCGGAAGACTGAGAGTTCTTTTTTTCACCGGTACACAATGTATACTCGTGGATCTATTTCTTTACATTTTTTTTTAATGTACAGGGCCTAATTCTTTTTTTTTCCCAATTTAGGAGCAATTTAGCGTGAGCAATCAACCTACCCTGCACATCTTTGGGTTTGCTGGGTGCGACCCATGCAGACACGGGGAGAATGTACCATCTCCACACGGACAGAGACCCTGGGCTGGGATCGAACCCGTGTCCTCGGCACTGTGAGGCAGCAGTGCTAATTTTTATATTGGGGTGGTCTTTGTTGCCGGGGATGAGGAAACCGATTATTCCATAAATGTTATCTCGGATCATTCTCTGTCCCTGGTGGATGCCAGCTCAATGGCCGTCGTGGAGCTTCGATGTGGGGTTGTTGACCGATCTTGGATTGTGTGTGAAGTTGGCAAGTGATTGACCTTGGGTAGGATTTAACACGAATGGGGCGGTTTGGCCGTTTGTGTTATGGGAGGCATTGAAGGCGGTGGTGAGAAAAGAAATAGTCTTGCATAAGGAGCAGGTAGATAGGGAGGCAAGGGAGGAACTCGAACAGTTGTTGGATGAGATTTTGGAGGTAGATAGCAAATATTTTTTTTTCAATTAAGGGGCAATTTAGCGTGGCCAATACACCTACCCTGCCACAGCTTTGGGTTGTGGGGGTGAAACCCACGCAGACATGGGGAGAATGTGCAAACTCCACACGGACAGGGATCCAGGGCTGGGATTCGAACCCGGGTCCTCAGCGCCGCAGTCCCAATGCTAACCACTGCACCACATGCCGCCCACATAAATGGCAAATATTCAGAGGATGCCCTCCCCAAAGCTCCTGGC